>NC_063213.1:19558768-20181268 GCF_020740725.1 Corvus hawaiiensis
TTCTTCCACTTTTGGTAAAGCAATTAATCTAGATTAGTGTAAATTGACTGCCTGTTTAATTAGTTCAAGAATGCATGGGAAAATCCTTCAGCTTAATATCTAGTTGCTCAGCTGTGTTCTGGAAAATGTTGCAAACAATATTCTCCAGGATGCAAAACCTCTTCTGCAAGCTAAGCAAGTTTTACCAGTAATTATGTTATTAATCTTCAGTGTGACTTCAGTGATTTTTTGATTTCTACAAGTGTCAAAAAGAATAATATATATACATATATACATTATATATATATATACACATTATACATTAGCCTCTTTAATGTTGTAAAATACTGATGTAGAAACAAAGATCTTGTTCAGCAGAAGGGAAACTCAGTCCATGCAGGGTGTCAACATATTATTTACTCTCTGGATTTCCAGAGGTAGAAGAGAGGATTTAATATGACAACTACTATCGCAATAGTAAAACTCAAGTGTATTCAACATGCAGTCAGTCCATTAGGAGTAATAGACCAAAAAACCAGCCAAATTAAAATGGAGATTTTTATATTTTAAAATCAAAGTCAGCAAAACTTCATGAAATCCATCAAGAACTTTGCTACCATTACCCATTCTCAAGGAAATTGTTCTTCTAATAGACAGCTGTATATAATCCTAAAATTACTCTAAATCCATTTTCTATCTGTTCTCAGTCATTTACTCTGCAGAGACGGACAGGTTAGTATCTATTTTTCTTGTGTGGAGAACAGTCTTCTGCTTTGGACTATTGCTTCTTGGCCTGGTGTATGTGTTAGAAGGCATTTATTGACCTGAAGAATAAGGGGGTGAATATGAAGAATGAAAGATAGTAAAAGTATCCAAACTCAAGATATTTCCATTTTCTTTCCTTTGAATTTGAGCCAGCAGCAGCCTATGTATGAGTGTACTGTTGATGCCATGATGATTTTTTGCCTTTTCTTTTATACCCCTTTTATATACCTTTTTATAGCTTTTGTATTCTTAAGTGTTTTTTAGCCTACATTCTTAGACTTGTTTGTCAAGCTAGGAGAGTAAACATCTTAGAAGCTTCGTAGTTAGGGATCAGAATGCCCCAGACCCCAAGGTCCTCTCCAGAACACATTCTGTAAACTAAGACAGAGCCATCCAGGGGAAGGTGCCTTTGGGAGGGGGGGGCTCACTCGAGCCTCTCATTGGGGAATTTTTGTTAGATATGCTAATTAGTAACACCTATAACGTTATACCAGATCTTTTGTGGGTGTGCATTGTGGTGCATTCGACCTGGACGTGGTGCACCTAAGGATCCTTAAAATAAATACAGAGGTAAAATCCCTTTTTCCCTTCTAACCATGTTTGATTCTTGATTTTAAGACCAGGAAAAGGCATTACTGTAATGAAGGTGAGGATTCTTGGACATGCACTGAGACTAATGGCATCTACAATGAACATTAAATAATTCTCACATTAGTTAGGAAAGAAAAAAAGCAAAATTATTTTAGGTAATATAAGGAAGTATTTTATCTACACCCTGTCATTTTCTAGCTTTCATAATAAGCTTGTATTTCAGTATTAGAAAATGAAGATAGACAAAGCATCAAGTGCATAACTTTTACCTTCCCATGTCACATCCACCAGTCTGAATAATAAAAACACATAGCAAGTCTCTGGAAATTCATCAGCTCTACATGTGCTCACATGTGCTGCATTCCACACAGCTACAACAAGGAGACAAAACATGTCAAAAAACGGAGCCAAACTTGCTCAAGGGTGGAATCTCAACTGATTGAATAAATCCCTCCCAAAATAATCAACACTTCTGCAAAAGTAAATGCAACCTGAATACAAAGTTCTCACAAATATGTGGCAACTTCCTTAGCATTTCAGTGGTCACGTAAGATATCTTCCAGGGTTTAGAACCTGGACTTTGTTATTTTTCAAAATATAAGTGCTGAATTTTTCTTCCCAATTTTACCTGGACATAGTATTTTGTGGGATGTTATCGAACCAAGTCACTCTGAAGCTCAGTTCTACAGGTAAGCTGGCAGTGCTGTCAAGGGTTATTCACAGAGCTCTGCAAAGCACTGTAAACCTTAATTTCTAAGTGCAACTCACCGAAGGCTGAATGTACATTGTGAGAGCCAATAGAGTGAGTTGTTGCTAACAAACTACTTATCAGTGATGGTTTAATAGCACCAGTATTTTCTAATGCATCTTAGTTCCTCTGATTGCTGAACTAACGGTGTCTTTATGCACTAGATTCTGAATCAAGTAAATACCTGGTGTGATTTGGATGCAAGGCAACATACTACAGATATTTCCCTATCTCTTCAAAATATCTCTAGACGGACAGATTAGGTAAATTTCTCACTCTGAAAGAAACTGCACTATGTCCCTAAAACAAGGATCCAGCCTTGCAAGTAGATTGCTGCCTCTTTCACTCATGCCCAAAGGTTATGTTAAGAATATGGGAAGGCCTCAGCTGAGCTGCACTGCCAGCATAAATTGCCTTTTCATGAAGAAATATCAAAGAAGAAACTAGGGACCAATAGAGCGAGTGATTCATAGAAAATTTCTTTTCAGGAAAAGTGCTTCAAAGAAAGTCAGTGGCGTTATACCAGCTGGGGTAGAAGGGGGAACCTTTCACACTGCCTTACACATCACCTCAATCAATGCATTGCATTCCCCATGGACACACACTGACCAGTGATATAGAACACTTCTAGTTGCAAATACCTGGAGATCTTCACATTAATAATGCCCTGTAAGAAGTTTTCTCAGGATGGTAATCACTCTAAAATTTAAAATGGAAATTATATAAATGTCTCTTGGAATTTACAAGATCAGGAAACCTGTTTGTTGAGTCCTGTTACTCTGTTTGTTGTATGATTAATTTTAATGCATTTCTAAAGAGAAGCAATATTCTTCTAGAGTCACCTAGAAAATATTATCAAAATAACACAATCTTACAACCCTATTGTTAATATTTTATTTTTTCACATGATTGTCTTGCTTCCATTTCTGTACCTTAGAAAGCAATTTTTCCTACCGTCTATCCACAAGAGAGTCTAATTTGACCATAACCATTTTCTCCTCTGGAGTCAAGACTATACTCTTGCTCAACCTGAAGACCTCTTTTAAGAAATAAACTTTGAAGCAATCTATTTTAGCTTTTTGCTTTAAAAGGAAGTGTATGAAATATAGGAAGTCATTCAAGAAATTAAAAGAAAATAATTATACTAATTCAAAAGTAATGGAGCCCTTTTGTAAACAAATATAGTCTATTACCAACTGCAAGAGCCTCTAATATTGGCTCATTAAAGAGAAACTTGTCTTAGAGAAATTTCTGGATCAGGCAGAAATAATAATCTAGTGCAGACACAGAAATTTTTCACATTTACTAAAACTGTCTCTAAGAATAATTCCAACAGTGTAATCCAGAAATTCTACAAGCTGTGAGATCATGTTTTTAATGTGCCACTTCACTGGAGATTAGAAGACCTTTTGCTGCCTTTGTCCCTGCCTGTCTCCTGCTCCCCATCCTGCACCCGGCTGTGATCCAAACAGGCAGAGGTACAAGTGCAATCAGGGCTTTATGTCAGTATTCACTTCTGCATGCAGGCACAGGAGGGATTAGTTCCATGCATGACTATTCAGGCGCGTACAAG
Source organism: Corvus hawaiiensis (assembly GCF_020740725.1). Taxonomy (NCBI): domain Eukaryota; kingdom Metazoa; phylum Chordata; class Aves; order Passeriformes; family Corvidae; genus Corvus; species Corvus hawaiiensis. The sequence continues at coordinate 19,562,425 of NC_063213.1, forward strand.
GGGCAGCATATTTTCCCTTCCCTCTGGTATCAGCTCTTGGTCATTACCAGAAGCAATACAGACATCAGGTACTAAGACCACTGAGGCAGTTTTATGTTTAGAATACTCTTGGCCCTAAAGATCCTGTGTCCAGCTGCTGGAAGAGATGAGGGGTGTGGGTTGCACAGACATCTGTAATGCTGGTATGCTGCAGCATTTTATTTTAACATCCTGTTTATCCTGGCCTTAATTTTAGCTCATTGCTGGGTAATGATGCAAGAGATTATCTGATGAAGCAGGAACTTGGAACATGAAACCAAATTTCCAGGCAAATCAGGTTTTCCATTTTCTCCTTGCAACTCAAGAGCCCCCTCTGCTCAATCCTGGTAATTGCGTACCACCAGATGAAGAACATGGCACAAACAGATGACTTACTACTGCAGTCTTTACTCCAGGATCTCCCAACAAGTTCCTATTTTCTACTTCCAACCCAACCACAAATTATAGAGGACCTTGACTTCTTCAGGCTATATATCAAAGTACCTAATATCGCATCTTTAAGGTATATGTTTTTCTTCAGTATAAATCATAAAGTACATTTTTACTGACTAAAAAGCTGAGCAGAAAGAGGAGCAGAGCTGCAGAAGGTGATGGAATTCATGACTGCAGGGGTAAAACTCAGTTTCCTTTTGAGCAAGTCAGAGAGAAGGCATTTCTCTCTTGCTTCCTCTCTTCTCAACCAGCAAAATAACATATTAGCACAAAGCAAATATTGCTTTGCTTTATATAAAAATAAAGGTGGTTTGAGGAGCTGAAGGACTTTGCAAATAAAAACCACCAGAGGCTACAATACAAACCATGCTTAGAACAGAAAAGAAAGGTATTAACAGACTCCCTGAGCTGGAGTGAGTGAGAGGAGCCTCACTGCCACTGGCATTGTAAAAGTCTGCAGGGAGCTGTTGGCATGCACCAGCCAGCAGTGGGACACAGCACTCCAGATGCTTCTCCTGGTCAAGACCCAGCCTATTAGGATGACTCCCCTTGCTGCCAGCAATCCTTGCAGCCCCGGGACAGTTGTGGCCCAGGGACAGACAGCCAGGACAATTCCCCCCACGCTGTTCTGACATGGTCTGTACTAAGTGCAAAGCCAGCACCAGCTCACATACAAGTGTGTCACACTACAGGCTTTATGTTCTCTGAGCCGCCTATTATTTTGACTATTAATACAGAATTTTTCTCTTCAGCATCTCAGTTTGAGAGAAAATAAAGAAATTTCAAAGTTAAGGGCTTAATAAAGTCTCAAAAGGAGAACATGTAAAACTGCTTGTCTCAAATGAAAAGTCATACAGCACACCAGGGCTGTGCTCCATATCCATGGTCATGTGCTCAATACATGCTTTTTCACACTAAAGATACAGGTATGCAGGTCATTTTCAAATCTTCTGGACCATACTCAAGTAAACAAAGGTGCACTTTCTGGTTATTTAAGTGTTTTATTTTCCTGGTTTTGCCTTTTATCATCTCAGCATGCTGTGATCTCAGAAATGACACTGCTGGGGTCTAACAGGCTTTTTGGCTTCCACACACCAAGTTTATGACTCTGCCACCAAACTGTAAGTTGCACATGTGATTACAACTTTTCAGAGAGAAACTCACAGTATTTGTAGAAAGCAGAAGATAATAGGCAGTGTTACACAAAATAGCAGTCAATATAGATATTCCCTTTACTGGTGGGAAGACAGGCTGCACGACAGAAATCTAGAGCATTGCACACTGAAGGAAATGGCTTGCCTGCACTGATGTGTTAAACTCACATCTGCTAGGGTATAGAAAGAATGGAGTATTTCTCTCACTTTATATTAGGAAGTAATTAAATCAAAGGCGCTCAGTCAAATGCAGCTCTGAGAACCATGTGACATATTCCCTTAGCCACCTCACTGCTTCACAGGAGAGAATACAATTCCCATTGGAACAAAACACCCCTTATACAGCTTTTTAAACAGGAATTTCATACCTAGGCTGGTCTAACCCAGGCACTAATTTGCCAGATTAACTCTGCTGTGAACAGCTGCTACTGCTTAAAAATATTCTAAGTGCATCGGACTGAAACCAAAGGGACACAGTATGATTTTGTCTTTCATCTCAATAGAAGGAGACCATTCTTCAGGAGAAATTCTCCTTCGAAATCAGGCTATGATGAAAGACAATGCCAAAAGCAGGCTCTAGTACCGGTCATATAAATTTCTCTCCAAATACCATTATTTCTGCCAAGTGTAATGAAACAGAAGACACATGCTGCAGTATGTACTTCCCAGCACATACTGGAAAGAATTTGGAAGCACATGTGTAACTGTACCGTGCAGTGACATGTGCCTTAACACTTATCTGTTGTCAATTATGTAACAAAATAAAACAGAGATAAAATAACATCTGGGACTGCTACAGCAAGAATCCAGCTTTTAGGAAGTATTAAGGACTTTGCTTTACTTTCTATGAGATCAGTAATAATTTTGTTATTGATGTAAGTAGACACACAACTGAGGACAAAAGCTTATTTTAAGCCTCAAAATAGCTGCTGACTAAAGTGGAAGAAAGATGAATTATTTGAAAAAATATTTATTGTAATGGTGGGGCATTTTCTTGGGATTATTAACCAGTGTATAGCAGGCATAAAGGGAATAAGATAACAGCACTTACAAAATTATTAAATACACAGATTATTTAGTTTAGTGTGAAGTATTTCCACTATATGATGTTGCTTTTCAAGATCAGAGCATATGAGGCTCTGCTGCATCTTCAGTTAGACCAGTACAGCGGACCCAGTAGCAATGACCTTACAGAATTTGAATGTTATACTGAATATATCTATCCCCTTGGATTTTACAGGAATTCTTTAAATTAAGAAATAGATTCAAATCTGTGTGCAATCTACAGGGACAAATTTGAATCTACAACTGCTGCTCCACTGACAATTTACTCTGAAGGGCCATACACTGATTTTGCTGAAGTTAATGAGAATTTTCAATTAAATTAATGAGAGCTGAATTTGTCTTCCATGTGTTGTTCTAACCTAACGAAGCAAATACATTAACCACCTGACAGTCCCAAGATATTATCTACTAAACGTCTTTGGAAGATGAGGATGGACAAACATTTTGGGAACTAATTTGTGAATACTTTGTACCACTTTGGGAAAACCACATAACTGCTCTTGTTTCAAAGATATTATACTGCGTTGAATAGAGTAAGTTTTTTTGGTTTTGGTTGGTTGGTTGTATTTGTTAGGGTTTTTCCTTTATTTTTTAAGAAAAAAAGAATACTTTCACTTATTTCATGTTTTGATTTAGGCTTGTAATGCTCTTTTGAACACCATCTGTAGAAAAACCAAAGTTTCAAGTATCGGTTTTGTTGGTTTGTTTTGTTTTTTTTTAAAGTTGACTTAGCACATTTCCAAGCCTTGCTCAAACACAATTTTATCCAGAAGATTCACATAATTTCACTTTAAAGGAAACGTGATAACCTGCTTGGTTTTACTTGATTTTACTTTTTAAGAACAGGAACCAAAAACTACAGTGTGAGAGGGAACCTCACATCTAGCAGATATTAATCTCTTTACAGTTTTGTTTTTTTGATTATTTTGGATTATTTTCTCCAAATTCCATTGAAGGGGGAATTTCTAGTTTGACAACATTAGAAATTAAAGTGCTCTTTATTTAAGGGAGAAGCAGCATAAAAGCAGGCTAACCTATCAAAATATCTTGAATTAGAGATCAGATTTAGAAGTGGAAGATAATTCAACTTACACCTATTTACTTTTTGTCAGCTTAACAGAGTGAGCTAAAAAAGGGTGACAACTAGTATCAGTTGCACTGTGAGTTTTGCCAAGCCCAGTCAAAACAATTGCAGTTATAAAGATCACACATCAAATATAAAACCAATTAATAGACCGTTAATGAAACACCATCACTGCAACTTACGCTGTCACTGGCCAAACTTCCACAGAATTATTCATATTTTAGAAAGAGAGGTAGCATTTTTTGACACACTGCCTCTCAGCTGCTTTCATTCAATGAGTATTATATCTCCCTAGTGCTATCCAAATTGCTGGTTTAAGTACTGGCACCTACTCTCTCTCTCAGCCTAACCTTGCAGGCTTCCAGAAGATATGCAGATGCCAGTGCAGTTAGGCAAGCAGATGTCTTTGAGCTCAGGGTGAAGTCGCTGCCAGCTATAGTAGATTAGTTCCAAGTAGTTACTTGGAACATTACTGAAGAATTAGCATCCTCCATGAAGCCTTGTAGACTATTAAATCTTTGTTATAATAGTGTTATTGTAGTTGACTAGTACCTTGATTTTTCCTATGACTACCTCAGGTTGTTTCAACCTGCCTTTTAGGAAATTAATTCTAAGGATGTTATCCTCAACTACACAACTGTGGAATACATGCCCCAAACATACAGAAACCAGGACTGACTGTTCCAATTGTGATGGTCTGAAACTGTAGGCTCTCAACCAGTTTGCTCTTCTGACATTTGTTTTTAAGTGCTGTTACTATCCACTAAAAAATGGTTGAGTTGGAGCAGAATTTAAGGAAACACCTGACTCTTAATGTACCATGTTTTCCTGTGCCACCTTCTAGAAGCCCCATGTCCTACCACTAATGCTGTCTAGGACACTACTCTTTGTCTTGACAAATGATCTGTTTGACTTAGCAACACATGCATTTATAATTCCAGCTTTACAGAACTGAAACCTGCAGAAACATGAAACTACACACTCTCAAGAGATTACAGTCATTATCAGCACAAACATTGCATTTTCCCCACCATACAGGTTGCTGCAGACACCTTCCTTTAGACCACAGTTACATCAGCAGGCAATATCAAACTAAACTGTCTGTAAACATATAATTTAAGAACACCCAACCATTCAGAAGTTTATAAGCATTAATCCTTTCATGATGCTGATTCTTTTTAAAATATCATGTCAGACTAATTTTATTCTTTGTCTTTAAGTATCTCAGTAAAAAATTTGCCTAGTTAGGTACACATTGAATGAGGCAGATCATTGACTCAATTTTCATTGCTCAATTCCAACTGATCAAAATGAAAGGCTTACAAAAATGCTTCTGAAAGTCCCAGTATTGCTCACATCCTCTAACACATCCTTTGAAAACACGATCCTTAATGATTTCTGGAGTATCTGAAATGTTTGTTCAGACACTGGTTTAAGGAATGCAGTCAGGACATTCTACATTCCTTTCTCCTTTAACTTGACAGAATATGGATCTCTATAAAAGAATACAGGATGACAATCTGCTTAATCGCAGCACCTCACCCACACATGCTATGGTAAAGTCCATTTTTTCAGCATGCCTTCCCAAATATTTTCATGTACCTCTCTGTATGTGTATGTGTGACACAGCACTTTCTCCTGAACACTATGAGAAAGAAAGAGAGAAAGAATAATTTTTATGATGCATTATAGTTATATTAATCAAGAGGTTTCTGAAAGGCACTTGGATACCATAAAAAGAGGCATGGAATAGGAACAGAAGGGTGGCTTTAAAATGTACAACAGACTCACAACATGAATATAAGAGTTTAGTCCTCAAGTAAAGTAAACCTGTGGTAATTTTGATAGATCAGCAAACTCTTATGGAAAACATCTCAAGCCTCATATATCCAGTTGAATGCATAATAAAAATTAAAATCGCCCAAAGGTATAATTCTGTCTCTTTATCTTGTTCACTCATGTAGAAAACAGTACCTCCATAATTCACAAGCTCCTTCACAAACTGATCATACTGGTAGTCAAACAGTAGTTGGGTCTCAATAACCTAGCAGAAAGCTATCCAAGAATGGATATCCAATTCACATATTTCTCCTAAACTCTGACTTAGATGTATTCATAAGTAGTAAACATGTATTTGTTCTTGTGCCACTATAATTCTATACCTTAAATGGATCTTCTCCTCTATACTGTTTACCCACCTAATCACGCATGAAAATCAACCAAGTCAGCCTCCATTTTAAAAGGCTAAACAAGCTAAGACCTCTTAGTCTTTTTTTGACATCTCTATATTTAATTCTTCTCCTCCTTCAGTGCCTATTCCAGTTTTAGTTAATCCTTCCAGAAGATGGAAGACCAAAGCTCCATGCAGCCCTGCAGGAAAAAAATAAAGCCTTACCTGTTCTCTGCACAATGTAATGAGCTTTCACTCACCAGAAGTGCCACAAATAATGCATTTTATGGTCACAGCACCACTGGAGCATATTTATTTTTGTGACCCTGATGAAATTTTCTTCATGAACTGTGACAGATTAAGTGAAGCCAAAACCTAATATATCCTACTGGGTTTCTGTTCCAAGCTTTCTGGATTATTTGGAGACCAAACTGGACTTTGTATCCCAGTGAGATGGTGTTGCCAGGTTTTCGAGTCAAGTCAAAGAAAAAAAAGTCAAACAAATGAGGTAAAATACATAATAGATTTTTCCAAGGAACCCATATGTCTGGCTTGAAAAGCTCTGCTAGTTACTGACTTTTTGCTCAGAAGGGATAAGAAATACCACATCTTTGTTTAAATGTCATAACACACTGTAAGTCAGTAAAAAACTGTCTTAAAAAGGCTCTGATGAAAGCTACCACTATTTCTCAGACTGTCCATTTAATTTGCTTAAGACTTCCTTAATTTTTCAGATATTCAAATAATCAATCATATATAACCTCAATTTCAGATCACAAGAAATTAAAAGCTTGAATATTACCTTACAGACCTAGTCCTTTGAGCAATCCATCTGGCTAATTAGAATTAAATTTGCTTTTAATTTACCTGTACTGAAATGAGACAGGACATATCAAAATGTATTACAACCCTCAGTACTATCAGCCAGCATTGTTAAATCCCAAAAGAACTGAAGGCTTTAAGATGGGAGGATTATTCAATGAGATTATACACTAAACTCCTACATGTTAAATAATTCATCAGAATTAATTCTACATATATCAACAGCTTTTCTCTCCTTTACACCAGTCCCAAAGATCGGTTTAGAAGAATATGAAGTGATTCAGATATCCTTATAATATTTTTAAGATTTTTATTTTTTTTTCCAAACATCACCTTCAGAATGGCTGTAAAAAGGGGACAATGTGTGTCAAAACAAAACAAAAAATGTGGTAAGAGCTAACAGCCTACTTGAGCCAGTGAAAGGGCCTCATGTTAGACAAATCTTGATTTCTTGGATGTCTGAAGTCCATCTTTTTTAAAAAAGGTCACAAATAGTTTTTATTGCTGTCTTCTCCTCCAAGAAAACAGGCTATCAGCATAATTCACTTTACAAGAATAGTTTAATACACTTAAAAGAGTACTACATTTCTCAGATGACTGGAACTAAGCCAAAGCAAAGCAAACACAAATTGTGTTTCCAGTGTTCAAAAGCACTATTAGACTAGCAGGGCTGACCAAGCTGACAGGTTTGTCTTACCTAGTATTTCCTGAACAAAATGCGAGGCTCTTACTCTTTGATGGTTGCTGAACTCCATGCTTAAGCTATTAAACTAAAAACCATTTGGGACACTGAAGATTTTTGATCTTCATGAACATCTCAAACAACTGAAATCAAGAGAACTCAGATGATGGGTTCTAGTAAGTGCTGCCTTTTTTTGTCTTGTCTCAAGACATGACCTCTCTCCAAAAATACTCTCTGTGTCTTTCAAGAGATGATCTGCAGGGTCCTTCTGCAGTTTATTCACATGTAAATCACAACACACCTTGTTCAAGATGTGACTGTTTTAATTTAGGTCCCTTCACTGTCTCCCTACCACCTATCTCACCTGACAGGCTTGGACTCCTCCACCTCACTCTGAGGTAAGATCCATTATGATCTAGCTCTTCTTGGCTTGGATCAGGAAAAAATCCTGTACAGTACTGAAAAGAAAAGGCCTCCACTACTCTACTTGAAAAAAACCCTTCTCTCCAGAACACAAATATTTTTAATGATACTGAAAGTGTTTTAACAAAATAGTGTATTAGTTATTTGCTCAATGAGAATTAAAATAATTGGCCTACAAATTTTGGTCCAGAACTCCAGAAATATTTAGAATATTCAGTACTAAGCATCACTAACTCCCACTGAAACAAAGAATGCATTTAATAATTCAGGCTGTAAATTCTTATTTAAATATTGTCCTTTCATTGCAAGTGAAGCTGATGTAAAGTCAAAGCCAAAGAATTATAACCCTGCTGCAACAGCTCTTTAGCAATTAGTCGGAAAAACATTTCCAGAACTTTTGGCTGATGCTCTTTTCTCCTGGACTAAGAGGCACTTTTAAGCTTTCTCTGCCTTTCAGTCCTAAGTCTTATGATCTTGCTAGCCCACCTGGATCGAGGTTGACATTTCCCCATTATTAGCACTCCCTCTATTCTCACAGGGCCTCACATTTCTCTTGGAGACATTTCATCTTTGAAACTGTTCTGTGTCTTTCCTGTTTTCTTCCTAACAGTTTTGTCAGCAGGTCCAACTGGTCCTGCTGAATAATACTGAGCTGATAAAGTAATACTAGCTAGCAGTGATAATACAAAAGAAAAAAAAAGATTTATTTTTTATTTAATTCACATAGCTTAAAGGTGAACATTGTCTTCTGTGAGAGTACAGCTGAGAAAGATGGCAGTGTATTAAATAAAGGAATAGAAGAATGAATTAAAAGTAGAGTCCCCATTTTGATATAAAATTAGGATAGAAACAATTACTTTGTATTCCTGGCAGGCTTGAACTCACTGTCCTTCTGTCACTTCATTTACTGAGAGTCTACATGTCTATGATGATTATTCCATTGCTGACCTGCTCCACACAAGTATAACCAATTTCTGAATTTTTCTTTTGGATAAATTTAATTAAATTTAATAAAAATCATCATTAAAACTAACCATTCCGTTTTATTACATCGAGCTGCAGATCCAGTGATGGAATCATGGAAATACAAATGTGCGCAAACGACAAAGGTAGTCAGACTTTCCTCTCTCAGAGAAGGTTGGTTTCACTGTGATTTGAATTCATTCATCCTCAAATGTAAACACCTCAGCTAGTCTCATTCTCCAGTGAAGCCTCTGACCATGGCAGATGGAGAGACAGATGCCAATCCTCACCATTTACTTGTGACTCCTGCCATATTTTCCTTTCATCCACCTTCCTCCCTCTTTTGCAGCCTGATCTTTATTTTCTGTTTCTTCTCCTTCACTCCTTGTCACCTATTTCCCCTTCTCACAATTTTTTTTTTGGTGTTTCTATGTGTCTTGGTGTGACTCTGCTTCATTTTACTCACTAAGGAACAAAAATGCTTCCTGGATTCTTGAAAATTTTTTGGAACTTAAACCTGAGTGCTCCTCATGGAAAAAAGCCAAGAAGCTCAAATGAAGAAGTACTGGCCTTGCTTCTTCTCTAACTTTTCCACAAAAACAAGAACTGGTTTTTGTGTCCAGCTGGAAAAAACAGTCACCACTAAAGAAGAGCATAGGTGGAATTTCTGACAATTATGAGGCAACTAAGACAAAATGACGCAATGGATCAATGTGAAAAAGGACTGCATTAGGCTAAGCAACTTTATCTCCAGGCTCTTATCCACTCTGAAGGAGTTTATATCTTAATAGAGACAAGAAATTTGCTTAAAAGAAAAGACCTCTCCTAATTTCAACACTTGTTCTTATTTTAGGAGGGCTCATTATGATTCTCAGACATCAGGTATGCAGCAGACACACTCCCATGCACACACAGATGTACACCCACTGCAGAGATCCTCAGGCTGTGGAGAGGTGATGAACATTCCCACTCTCAACAAAACTATGTGAGAACGTACTCTGTACACACCTTAGGTGAAGCATTTATTAGCAAGCTTTTATTGGCTATAAAGAGTGTAAAATCCAATAATGAACCCAAAGAAAAATATTGAAAAAATAAATAAGATTAATTATTACAACAGGTTCTGGAAACATGCCTTGATGTAATTCCCTATCCTGCTACACCCCCAAGAGTGAAAAAATGTGTGTGGGGGGGAAAGAAGCCATTTACTGTCAGCAAAGACCGCTCCGTGACCAGAGATTAAAGCTGTGCTCATCATTACGTACTTAAAATACAATTATTTTTTTCTCCTGATAAGACTTAAAAATGTGTTAAGTGCATGAGAGTGGAATATACTCAGAAACTCTAGCATGCTTTCTTTGTGCTAAAAATGCAGACCAGTGATGTTAAAACCCTTGCAGAATATGGTCAATAAAATATTTATATACTGCATACTTGGAACAGAAATATTAAGTGTCCCAATCTTATTTTACAAGAAGTCTAAACCATGGCACAGACCTGATTAAATGCTATACAGACAGCAAATACAAATAAGCAACACTTTCTGATTTTGCAGTATGTGTTGTTGATCCACATCATGTAAAAACTCTAAAAACATTTGGCTTGAAGAGCAAGCAAAGGCAGCAAGGCAGCCAGATTACTGAACTGAGAAAGAGAGGCTAATTTTATCAAAATTTGTTGCTGACAGACGCTCACCACTGCTATATGAGGTACTTAGGAGCCCAGCATGAGAAAGGTCCTGCTCCACACACCCAAATGATGACTGCCACCGAGAATTCAGGCTTCTACCCAAGTGTAAGCATGGCCCCAGGATCTGCTGAACTTAGTAAATGACTTTGTCCATGGAGTGTAGCCTGGCATAAACCTTTGGAGAATGATAATTACAGAGATAATATTGAACTCGACTTGTGACAGAGAATCATAAAAAATGCCAGTGAATGTGTCAACCACAACTGCAGAAGTACAGTGTAATGCATAAATAGAAGGAAATTCATTTGCAACTCTCAGGTTACTTAAGAACAGGTGGGTAACATGGCTTGTTTTATGGGGTAATTCTGGATTTTCTGCTATCATTAACTCAAATAAAATACTTATGCATTTCCTGAAGGGCTCAGAAAAAAAAAAGTGTGTTTTTTTTAAGAAATGTCAGATGTAAGAAACATTTTCTATGACAGAATTTTTTTAGGTATCAGTCATATATATGTGGAGAAGAAGAGAAAGGGAGAAGGGGAGAGGAAAAGGGTGAAGTAGAGAGGCAGGGAGAGAATATTTGCATCTATATCAGTTCTGACAGTAAAATGTTTTCATATTTATTTTTGAAATAGGAGGAGTTTGACAGGGAATCCTTGAAATTTTCATGAAATTTCCAGGATAAATTAATTAGTTAGATGAAGGAAATGAGGAAACGTAAGTATACATCCCACTGGCACAAAGGTTTCTTGTTACTGCATTAGAGAATGTTAAAATAGGATCTCTGTGATCCCACCATGTTTAACAAGAGTCACAGATCATCTGTGATTAAATGCAGGTCACATAAAATAACATCTGTAATGCTGCCAACTTCAGTCAGGCTCAAGCATGATAGTGATTAAATGCTGGTCACATAAAATAACCCCTGGACTCTAAAAGCCAAGGAATAGATTTGCAATTCAAAGGCACATACACAAATACATATATATATACACTGATTATAACTGCTGAAGATTAACTAGCAGGAAATTCTTGTGTTCTTTAACAAGGCTTAGAAGGTTGCAAAACAGACATAAAGGTGAACAGAACTGTCTCATGAAATCACAACCATCACTAACACATAGGAGCAGGGATGTTGCTCCTTATGTGCAGGAGTGCTTTTGCAGGATGCATTGTGTTTCATTCCACAACATTAGTAATTAAAGTTATTCCCACACTTCAACAGCACATGTTCTCTAAACATCACACTGTTTTTACTGAGCGTGAATGGCATTTATATGAAAATAAATGAGGACCATTTTAGTCCCCCCTTTCTTTTAATCATTTATAGTGCTGTCACGAAGTAAAGATAAGAAGGGCAGAACACTGCTGCTGGTGACCGGAACTCCACAAGGAATGGCAAGGCAGGGGAATAACTGCTTCCTGCAGCAAACACAAACCAGAGCTGGATGTCAAAAATATAGCTCCTTGTATCAGCTGCTGCTGCTGCTTTGGAACCAAGAGCTGAGCAAGACCCCACATGTGTGGGCTGAAAGTGAAACATTATCTACTTAGAGCTGTTTTCAGAATGGTTGCTCATGATGAATCATTAAAAAAATGGAAGTTTTATAAATCTGATCAAATCAAATCAAATCTCCATTACATTAAAAAATATTTCTCTTCAAAGTCCTGACAGCTCATGCTACTTTTTCTAAGTTTTAGAACACCAGGTGCCATACCAAGATATCAGCAAGTTCACAAAGTCCTGTTTGTCTTTTGTCTTTAGTATAAAACATCCCTTTTGTATCAATTTAAGAGATAAAGATGCTTTTGCTTTTTCCAGATAAAGTCATGCTGATGTACTGAATGCACACATCCTGCAGTTTTTTTGAGCCTAATAATGGAAGCTTATTGAGCCAACACTTAGCTGATGCTTTTCACTTACTTTTTTTCATGTATAGTAAACCACTGATGGCTTCTCTTCTGAATTTTTATTTCTCCTTTCCTGACCTACTTTTTGAACATGAGGTTTTGGGAATACTATTACACATTTGCCTACCGGATGTCTGGACCTCTGCTAAAGTCATCTCTCCACTCTGCTACTCCTGCATAGCTGTTATTTTCAGAGGAATATTAAATTAGTGTGTTAGACTATTCACTGCCACCATGAAAAGGCTAACTTTAAATATTTCAGGGTAATGCCACCAGTGAATGCATTTGTTGAAGGCATCTTAAAAGAGCTGACATTATCAGTAGATTAATTTTAACTTCCAAGTTTAGCAGGTTTGCTAGGAGTACCAGCAAGCACATTGACAATACAAATAATTCTGTCAGCTGTCATCTATTTAGTCCTTTGACCTTTTCCGGTGGGAAATGTTGCAAAATGCACTACATTACTGAATTTATTTGAATCAGAAATACAATACAAATAACCTGTCAATTAATTTGGCTTCCAGTCCTAGCATAAACTTAAACTTCCACAGCCATTTTGTACTGCCACTTTCTGTGTTGAAAGAATAAAACTTAAAATAAATAAATAAATAAATAAATAAATCTCTCTTTCCCTGTTAACAGGCTTAGAAGTTAAAAAAGTGGTTTTATAAAAGCAGAGATACTCTACTTCCTTACTCTTATCTTTCCTTAAGTTCTGCCTATTTCACAGACCAGCTGTTGAAGGAACAGGGCAAAATATTCCTGTGACTCACTTCAGTCACTTAGAGGAAAAAGTCTTCAACAAACCCACTACTGACATAAAACTTGTAGATGAAGTGGTTAATACATGTGCTATCTTTTTAAAGAAAATATGAAACAATAAATTAATAGCAAAAGCAAGACTAGCTAACAATTAAAATGGAAAGCTTATGCTCCAAGGTTTACTTTCTGCAAAGACATAAGCAGGTGCTTTGTTTAGCACATAAAATAGACTCATTAAAATTAATGGAATAATTCACTGTATGTAAGAGTGCGCAGACTTAAATCAAAATGATTGGAGTTACCAAATTTAATAAGGAGTTAAATGAGTCAGCAGAAGAGTTTGACTTAGGTCTTCAAGTTTAATCGCATTTTCCATTTGTATTTTTTTTTCTCTAATGAGAAGTTGAGTCTTTATAGATGATGTAATTTTTCCTCTTTTCTTGCAATCAGGAAACATTATGTCAAATATGCCTATAAATAGTGACAAACATAACCGTTTTGGTAAAATTTATTAAAATCCTTAATTTTTACTTTGGATTAAGTATGAAAATAGTGAATGGAGTATTTCTTACTAATAGGATAATGGTTATTCTTTATTTAGGTCTATGCATACAGATGAAAAATTGTATCTCAGTTTAAGCTAAACAGAAAAGAAAGTATTAAACCAATTTAGTCAGGGAAAAATCTCACTTAACTTCACCCATCTAAAAGTTAAGCACCTCATCTCAGCAGGTACCCTAGGCTTGGTTTGCAGTCAGTAGAAGTAAGAGGCAACTTCAGCATGTGATTCCTTATTCTAATGATGAAATGATTTACCATCTGTAATGGCTATCTTCTCCTGATTAAAAAGGGAAGACAAACTTTTTGCTTAGAATTCAACAACTAATGCTAGGTGCAATCATTCTTACTCATATTATTTAATCTAAACACCTAAGTGCATTAGAGACATGAAAAAATCTACCTAAGTTTACAGTATTAAATAAATAAAATAATTTCAAGTGCAAAGGATATACTGTCTCTATTTTGCAATTTAAATACATTGATTTTGGTTAGCCCAGTTTTTAAAATTTTAAAACTAGTAAGCAGCACTTCTTTTGTATTTTAACCATAGACTGAAAATGAAAAATACGGTCAACTTTCAGCCTTTTATAATTTCAGACTATTTCTTAACTTTTAGGGAAAAAATCACTGAATAGAACTTACTGAATAAACTGAAATAAAATACTTCCCATGAAGATTAGGATATGTCTGTCAGAAGCTGATTTTGCACTTCAGCAAACCTATGTTTCAGGCGGTCAGTGTTTCAACCTGCCAACGATTTCCAGTGGTTCACCCAGATACCTTTCTAAAAAACATCTACCACAAACACAGTGCGCTTAAATATGGCTCTGGTTGTTATCTTTTTTCTTTTGTGCTGGGACTTGGCTCTCAGTGAAAAAAATGTACAGAAAGTGCTTGTGCACAGAACCATATCAGCTCATTATAATTTTATGGTTTATCATTATAAGAATGTAAGCCAGAGTTAAAACAGACGTTTTGCAACCTTCCCTTTAACACATACTTATTTAAATTTTTTGCATTTCTTCTGGACAAAAATAGCAGAGAAAAATAAAAATAACCAAAATTTAGTAGATTTCTTGTTGAGTCCTCAAAGAAAGTAAAAATGTAAAGCATATCTTTCACTTCTGTTTCAGAACTTTAAAATAAACAATTTTAGTAGTGTTTGTTATTAATTGCTTATTGCATTTCTTATGTCTGATGAAAGCATTATAGGAGTAGGAAAAAACAAACAAACAAACACAAAAAAACCCCTGAACAAGAAGAGATGGAGCATTCAGCCTGCTGGTTCTTTTATTAAGTAGAAAATCACATCCTGCCTGCCCCTGAGGCGTTCTGCTAACAATATGCTCTTCGGTTGCTTGTTTCTTTTCTTTTTTTAGCAAATTTACAGCTAAAAGTAAAACCAGACTTACTAAAAGCACACACCACCACTACAACCACTACTCAGCTGAGACCACTCTGTCTCTGAGCTGTGCAAAGATATTTAAAAGCTCACAATCTCATCGGAAACTCTTTTTGTAAGCCCAGTTAATAACATGAAACTTTATTGGTGAAATATGCAAAGTTCTTAGAGGTCTTCTACATATAGATAAACATTTTAAAAAGAGGAATGTTTCTTTCTTTCTGAAAAAGATGAAAAGAAACATCCTATGTGATCAGGATAGGGCTGTGACAACATGATTAGGATAAAGAAGTTGATGCACAGTACCGGAAATTGCAAATACTTCAGTTGAGAAGCTGTTGCAGATGTTTATTGGCTCTATCTAGACAACACATGAAGAGGGATTCCTATCATAAAATTCATGTGTCATAACACCAGTTAGAAAATAACTTCCTTCCTACCTTTGAGGTAGTCCCTTTTCATCTATTATCCTATTGTAGATACCGTGATAACATTCTAAAATTTAAAAAAATTAACAATCTTAACAACCTTGGATTAGCCCTGGTGCCTTTCTCTGTTTTCAGTTCTACTGCAGTGTTTCTGGGAGGAGGAGGCCAGGGCAGCACACAGTACTCAATGTAAAAGAGCCCTGTGGAATGTTGCAATCACAGAGTGATGCTGTCATGTTTAGTTTTCTATTACTTTCCTAATAAGCCCTAAATTTCTAATTCTACAGGACCACTCCTGTAGATTTAATTGAATCGTTCACACTATCCACTATAACATTTCAGCAGTGATGGTCAGCAGGTCAACGGCCATTTGTGAAGTTAGTTTTTGGTTTTTCTCCATAAGCACCACTTTACAGTTATTTGTAATGAATTTCTAACTACCTAAGATTAGCTAAAATGGTGAAGATTGCCAAGCCTCTTCCCAGATTAGATTTCCAGTTGCCCTGATCCAGCACTATGAACATCTAAAGGTCTGATCTTCATGGCACATGCAGGACCCAAGTATTAAACATCTAGGGTATCTATTTCCCTATATGGGAGTCACACTTTTCTTCCCAGTTTGAAACACAAGCACAAGAATAAAACCTCTGTGTTTGATACTAATAAATCAACAAACAAGCAAACAAATTCATAGTGTAATGCAAGAGAAAGTTTCTGAGCTGTTAATAAACTCTTTAAGCATTCCTGGGCACTGCCAAAATTAACATGCAAGTGGATTATCTGCCACATACACCTCAGCATGGAGTCTTATAATACAAAGATAATGTTTATATAGATGTGCCACCCTTGTTCCTTTTCTTGCAAGCTATGTATTTTCAGTTTGGGTACTACGAAAAATCTGTTTTCAGTAATATTATTTTGAGATATATCAACTAATAGCAGAGTCCAGGGTGTTCTTAAAAAAAAATTGACTGAAAATATTCTAAAAACAGTCATATTTTTAAGGCCCAAATTTCACTAAACTTGAATTTAAAAGCTAAAATCACCATTTTTTTGCCTGCAGGTAACCTCTGATTTCACTTACACATCAGTTCAAAAGTATTTTGCTCAAGACTCTGGGTAATATTCTTCATTTTTAGGTCTATCCTCAAAAAGACTAGACATTGTGTTTCTGGCACTGATTTGAATACTTCCACACTATTATATAAATGGCATTAAGGACAAAAAGCAATTTGATGTCCAAAAATGCTTATGAGCCAGGTGTATTAAAATCACCATAAAGTTGGTTGGGTTTTTTTTGTAAAAATAACTAACAATAATAATAATAAAGCTAGGAAAATATTAAAGTCTGAATGACTTTTTCTTTATATTGGTTAATGGTTCATGTGGGCTGATGTAGGAAAAATATCTACCCAGAAAATAAATTCTGAGCATGAAAGTTTTTGTCCACAGTTGTGGAACATGATAGATTTAATCTAAGCCAGACGTGTTGTCAAAGACAAGCTCCAGAGGTGTGCTTGGGATCCATGCATTCTTGGATCACAAAGCATTTGCTGCACTTGCACTTCTGCTGGCATGGGAGCTAATGAGATTGAATTGAAATTGTGCATGCCCATGGAAAGGCAGTCACCATCTTCTCTTTTGTGGACATATTCAAAGCTCATGCAGGGGGTTTCAGTGGCATGTAACATTAGGTGATTCGTTTTAGCCGCATGAAAACAACATCTCAGAAGTATTAAAATACAAAAGATGAGTAGAAAATACTTAACATAAAGTATGCTAGAAGAATATTGTGGAACTTACTATTTTCAAAGCAATGCAAAATACTTAGATGAAACATTTATAGAAGTTTGAGGCTATTAATCACTGCATAGTTCACTTCCTCAGGGAACAGAGTTCATATTACCAAAATTCTTCAGATTCTGAGCAGAACATGCACGTCATGAGGGACTGTGTTGACAAAGTGCTGAGAACAATGGCCAGCAGGTCAGGCGCTTTGCCTCTTCTGCCATGATGCAAAGCACCATCTATCAAAATATCTAACAAGGTTGCAGTTATATGAAGAATAGATTTTTGCTTACAATGCAAAGTAAGTGGTAGCAAAAACTATGGCATATTGCAAACAACAAACACTACAGATATGACTTAAAAATACAACTACTTTGTGCTCTCCACATACACAGCACTTCACATAGAGCCACAAATTGTATATACAAATAAAGAAATAAAAAGAAAAAAACAATCAACAAACTGGTTTTACTAGTAAGATAATACAAAGCTTGCATCTATTCCTTATGATATGAAACATTAAGCTTCCTATCAAGAAAGTAAATAATGTTCATATTATATTCCCTCCTCAGTTTGGGACTGCAGATATCCAAGGCTGGCAATGAAACAAGACATTATTTTTTCCCCAAGATTTGGAAGTGTGAGCAAACTCATTCTGAGCACACTGTTCAATTCCATAACTTGGGAATTACTCCATTGCACCTTTTGCAATAGGCTCCTTATCAGGCTGAGCAACGGCAGCTTGATTCAGGAGTTCACATTCCTTCCAACAAGCATCTGCTCACAATGTAGTGTTGTTTTAATCTTATGCAATGAACAGGACTGACATAAGAACAGCAGTGGCTATCACTAGATATCCCTCTGCCTCCAGCACTGAACTTAGGAAAAAAGAAGGAAACAGATTTGGTTTCACAATCAACCATCCTAAAAAAGCCAAAGCATAACAGTTCTATCTAAGTAAAGATGCTTTAAATCAGGTAAAATTTTGGAAATTTGAATTTTATTCTGTGTTGTGAAGGAAACACAGAGACACATCTCTATAAAACTGACACTCACATGCAAGAGCCCCATAAACGTTTAAGTAGTCCTTTAAATGTGCAGAAAAATGACACATTTTTGTACTTACACTAATTTCCTCTTCCAGAGTCTTCTGTACTTTCCTTATTTTTCCCCTGTAAATTAATTTTGCCAAGTGTCTTTGCTGTCTGCATAAATATTTTAAATGCTGCCTTGATCTTTCCCATTATTCACTCATTATGACACAGAGCAGATCTGATGCTGAAGTAGGACTACACCTTACTAGATTTATTTTTAGTGGCTTGCATGATTCCTTCCAAGCAAGGATCAAGAGAAGATTAAGTATAGTAGAGTACTTTCTAAATCATGTATCTTGCCTTGAAAGTAAGGAGAGTCCAGAGCTAAAGAAATGTAAATCAATGAATCAATTCAGTGTCATTTCAGTGTTCAAAACTTCTTCTCTTGGTAGCAATTTGCCTGTAGGAATATCTGCTCCTTAACACTTCAGTCTTGTCCCACTGAAACTAACAAAACTCTTTGGTAGTTCTGTAGTGCCAAACTGACCTACTCCATAGGATATGCAAATATGGCAGCATTTCAATTCCCTGAGTCAGAAAATATTGTTTATACTCCTAGGAGTAATATTTTTCTCTAAAATTAAAAGGCAAAATCAGTGTGAGGTTAAACCACATTTCTTCCACATTGCCTTTATTAAAGCTCCTTGGGAACTATCATGGCCAAATTTTGTGATATCACAACAAATTAGTGTACCAATTCACCCTGTCCTTGCATCATAAAAGGACAAATCACAACATCAGGTGGGAAGTCAGAAAAGCAGGAAACAACACTTAAGGGTTGGATTTGATCATCCTTTTTTGGTCCCTTCTCACTCAGAATATTCTGTGAAACAGATGAGCCATCTCATCATCCCCAAGAGCCTCACATGGGTAACCTTTTCCTTGTGAGGAAAAAGAATTTTTTCACCGCTAGCTTTTAGCTACAGATAAAAATATAAACAAAACAAAACAACTGTTTTGATGAGTCTCATGTTAAGTCACACCTTAGTATCAGGGGCCAGTGAAATGGAGCTGCAGGCAACCTGCATTTATCTCCAAGGTTGCAGGTTCTTTGCTCTTGACCAAGACTGAATAGAAGATGAGAATGAAGCACCAACCAAGGATATGAAAGACCTATGCTGATCTCCCATAAAACATAATCTGGTATTAAACCTCTTGTTCCTGATCTTTCCAACTCAAAAAACCACAAAGCTATACACCAGGGTTCCTGACAACTAAAAAAAAAAAAAAAATTAAACCCACACATGGAAATATTAATTGTCATTCCATTTTAAAATAAAACAAAATAAAAACACCAGAACAAACTGATTTTTGAAATACTACCTTCTCTGACGGATTGTCTAGCTTGCATGCTCTTCAAGATAAATGCCGCATCTCACATGCTTGCACACTGACTACAGAAGAAAGATTGTCTGCTCATTTGAAGCCCCTGTATATATTAATTTATATATTAAAATAACAGAAATGTAAAAGATTTCCTGTGATTGCAAGACTTAGAAGAATAAGAATGTAATTTTTAATATTTTATAACAGTTCTCTTTCAAATATTTATGTGCTCTTCTATAACATATCCCATTTTTTATTCTCATTTCTTTTTTTTTCCATTTCTTATTTCACTCTCATATAATTTCTTATCTGTTCTTGCAGTTGCTTTTAGAAATGGAACCTAAAAAAACTCCTGCTGAAAGATAACAGCTTTGTTTGCAAGTTAAATAGTCCATGAGGAGATTTCGCACCTGCAGGGGAGCTGATTCTGCTTGGTGCGAAGCATCACCAGTCACACTGAGCACCAACAATCACAGCCAGCATCACTGGGATTAAAAGTGGCAGTGTTTTACTGGATCCAACCCTTTCAAAGAAGATAGAAATAAAAGCAAAAATAAAAATAAAGCCATGGCTTAAATATGAGTTTACAAGGGCATATAGTGATAGGCTGAGGGTAATGGCTTTGAACTGAGAGTAGATTTAGATTGGATATTAGGAAGAAATTCTTTACTGTGAGGGTGGTGAGGCAATGGAACAGATTGTCCAGAGAAGTTGTGGATATCCCTGGAAGTGTTCAAGGCCAGGTTGGATGGGGCTCTGAGCAACCTGGTCCAATGGAAGGTGTCCCTGCCCATTGCAGGGGGCTGTAATTAGATGAGTTTTAAGGTCCCTTCCAACCCAAGACATTCTAGGATTCTACAAGAAATGAAAAATATTGCAATTTAGATAAAATTTAATGTAACTGTGATGGGAATATTTTATACATCCTAAAGACAGAATTACCAATGGCTTTTTAAATGAAGCATAGAAAATAAACAGTGCATGTACTAGAAAACCTCACTCTTCTACAGTTGATCTACTCTGCCAGCCTCTTGCACCAAAAAAAAAATCTGAAGACAACTTAAGGAAGGCCCTGAAACTTAAGATAAATATATGTCATAATACAGTGACAGAAAATCATGAAGGAAAATTTTGGTATGCTGTAATACTCCTCTCAAAGCAAATTAAATTATTCAGAGAGTATGTATAAAAAAAGTTAAAATTTTTGAGAAAAATATAATTACTGGATTTTCTTTGATTCAGCCTCCCAAAACTTTCCCTGCTTTCAGAGAATGACATCCAGCCTGAGGCAGTTATCTAGCATTTCCCTATAGGACATCCTACTTAGAATTACCTAATGCAAAAAAACCTAAACCAAACCCAAACACACACACACACAAAACCCCCAAAACCACAAAACCAAAATGACAAAACAAAACAAAAAAACCACACCAAAATGAAAATGTTTTTTAATTATGTTTTTGAAATCCAGGCACACTGAATTATATGCGTTAATATGGTTAAAGTTGAATCAGCCCCAAGAAATTTTCTCCACTTTCTCAACATTCTGTGAGTATTTGTGCATGTCTAAAGCTAAGACATGCAGGTGTTCAGACTTTACAGTGGTGTGAGAGACAAAACCAGTAGTAAGTCTCAGTCACTGATATAAGCACTGAACAGTACCTAGTGTTTTTATTGTCACAGTATCCATGTACTGTCCTGACCATAGAGAAGAATGAAACCAGATGGATTTATTTCACTTAACTCCTGCAACTCAAAGTTACTAGTTATATTTAGTCCAAATTAGATGCTTCAGTTCCTACAACATTGAAAGACAACACACCAGCAGATCCAGAAGTTCATTTCTTCCAGCATTTCACACACCTTCTTTAGACTGGGCTGACTCAAACCTGGTGGAACTTACCCCTCTCCACTGGTTACCCTTCTGTCTCCATAAGGACATCCCAGGTAATCAACCAATTAGACTTGTTGCAGTGGGGATCCTGCAACACGCATATATCAAACCAGGAGTCCCGTATATATTTCCTTTCCACGGGACTCCTGGTTTGATATATGCGTGTTGCAGGATCCCCACTGCAACAAATGGTGGAGAATTGAGAGCAGAACGATCCCCGATCCCTAAGCGACTGATTTGTGTGAGTAAACCCTGGAAACTTTGGATTCCTCTTCTTGGTTTTGCTTTGCTATTCCATATCTAAACTATGGAGGAACCGTGGGAAGACTCTTGGCTCTCAGAGCCGCATATGGACATTTATCTTAAACTTAAAATGATTCTTGAACAACGATTTGTAAATTTTAGCTTGATTCAAGCTCAAAAAGAACTGAAACACTTCCTGGCATGGTTGTTTAAGAACTTTTTCTATGTTTCTTGGGATTTAATTCTTACCAAGGGCTTTTGGAAAACCGTTTGGACACAGTTAATACTGGAGTCAAGATATATGCCGATGGAAGAATATTTTCGTGAATATTATTTAGTTACCGAGACTGTTGAGCAATGTCGGCTGTGTCCTGGCGAAGGGAAGCCTGGCGCAGGGACCGTGCGGCCCAGGCCACGTGCACCGAGCGCTCTGTGAGCAGCAGCGAGGCAGTTCCCGCGCGCGGGCGGAGCCACGCGAGCCGCAGTGTCGGTGGCGGAGCGAGGCGCGGCGGGAGCGGCGGGACCCGGCGGTGCCCGAATGGCCCCGTGCAGCGCGTGGTGGAGCGAGCCCCGTGAACGCCCGGCCGAGAGGGGCGGCGCGCGGGCGGCGGCTGGCGGCGGTGGCGGTGGAACGGAGCCGCGCCCAGCCGAGACGCGCGCTGGAGCAGGGCGCGGGGGGGTCGTCGCTCGGGGGCCCGGCCGAGACGTGGGTGCAGCGCCTGGCAGCGGCAGCGAAGCTGCGACCAGAGGAGGCAACGCACGGAGAACTGAGCGGCGCGGCCCGGCCCGGCCCGCGCAGCCCCAAACGCGACCCCGGGAAGAGCGCGCAGGCACCAGCAGCTCCGACAATTCCAACACGGGAGCGACCGAAAGAGACAGCAAAGACGCAGCGAGACAGAAAACAGCAGCCACTCGGAAAAAGGAAAAGATCATAGCAACTAAGACCTTAGGGATAGTAAAATGGTATAATGTTAAGCAAAATTATGGTTTTATAACAAGGTGTGACAACCAGCAAGACATATTCGTGCATAGAACTGCTATTAAAAAGAATAACCCTGAAAAATGCATCCCAAGCTTGGGAGATGGAGAGGTGGTGGAATTTAATATTGTAGTAGGGAGAAAAGGGTTACAAGCATCGCAGGTCACTGGGCCTGATGGTGTTCCTGTAAAAGGCAGTATATATGCAAAAAATCGTAGTCATGTTAGACAGTATCTCTATTGTAAGCCCCCCCTACAGTTTCCCTTTCCTAATCCCGCCTTTCCCTTTTACCCTATGTCCTATTACCCCCAGTGTATTCCCAATCCATTTTTTCATCCATGGTTTCCCTCACAAAACCATGCTTTTGCCAATTGTTTCCCCAAAAATCCCTTTCCAATGCCGAGTGGCGGATGAAAAGGGGGAGGGAAGAAGTTAAACCTTCTCCTGCCTCAGTTTCCCCACAAAGCATGCTCAGAGAATTCTGTCTCCCTTCTGTCAGCCCTAAGATGTTCCAGAGAATCTGTTTGGACATTTAAAGACTCAGGAGGGTGGCTTGTTTTGTCTCGAAACGGTTCTTGTTATGTTTATCCAGTTGTTTTCATTCTCCTTTTATTAAAATAAAACGGGTGAGGTGTTGGGGTCCCTCCCCTGCCGTGTAGCCCTGGGAGAGGGGCCCTGAGGGCACAGACACGGGGTTTCCCTGCCCCTGCTCAGCCTCGTTCCCATTGGTTGGTTTGTGTTCCCTGCGCGGGCAGAAGGACCCTTGGTCCCGTGACTGGAACAGTTCCTCAGCAGAGCCCCGGCCATGCGGCTGGAGAAATAAACATCTCTGAAACAGCTATCAAGAATCTGTCTGTCCATATATATTTCCTTTCCACGGGACTCCTGGTTTGATATATGCGTGTTGCAGGATCCCCACTGCAACAAGACTCAGGCTAACCCAGCTCCATAGCCAGCTACAATTCATAAAATGATTTCCAAAAAGTAAGTCAGACTCATACCTAGCAATAAATTTATGCACCCAAATTATATAGACTTGCTGATTTTGTCTAAACTAATCTGGCAAACATCAGACAGTGAAAAAGGAACAGAGAGAATCACAGAGTTAAGTTAAGCCCTTGTCTAGCATTTCACTCAATGGATCATCCGCCCTCCTGGAGTTGCATACATTTTTAAATCAGGTAGATGAGGGTGTCTCCTTCTTTTCACAAGGTATTTATTCAGTAGGAGTGCAGCTTACTTGACTATCAAAGTGGAAACTAGTGGAATAACAAATTGGCTCTGCTCAGGAAGATTAACTCCACCTTTTGCTTTTTTTTCGTTATTACTTATGAAAACACTTTAACATCTGAAATCAAGTTCTCCTTTGTTTATTTAGTAAAAATGTGACATATGTCTATAGCCAGCATACAAGTAAATACAGGATTAAAACATTCTTTGAAGATGTGCAGAGATGTTCAGAAAATGAGATTATGTTATTACTATCAACCCTCTTAACCTGCATGTCACATAAATCAAGGTTCTGTAAACTCACTTAGCACGAGATCCAGTATTACTTTCACAGAATGTGCTGAGTTGGAAGTGAACCACAAGGATCATAGAGGCCAGCTCTTAGTCCTGCACAGGACAGCCCCAAGAATCAACCACACCATGTGCCTGACAGCATTGTCCAAATGTTTCTGGAATTGTCAGTCTTGGTGCTGTGACCACTTCCCTGGGGAGCTGCTCCAGTGCTCAACCATCCTCTGGGTGAAAAACCTTTTCCTAATATCCAACCAAAACCTCCCCTGACACAATTTTAGGCCATTCCCTCAGGTCCTGCCACTGGTCACTACAGATCTGTGCCCCTCCTCTTCCCTTCATGAGGAAGTTGTAGACTGCAATAAGGTCTCCCCTCAATCTCTTCTCCTCCAGTCTGAACAGACCACACGACCTCAGCTGCTCCTCATATGGCTTCCCATCACCATCCTCATGACCCTCCTTTGGACACTCTCTAACAGTTTAATATCTTTTTTATATTGTGGCACCCAGAATTGCCCCCAGCACTTGAGGTGAGGCCGCCCCAGTGCAGAGCAGAGCAGGACAATCCCTCCTTTGCCTGGCTGGTGATGCTGTGCCTGATGCCCCCCAGGACACGCTTGGCCCTCCTGGCTGCCAGGGCACTGCTGGCTCATGTTCAACCTGCCATGGACCAGGACCCCCAGGTCCCTTTTCCTGGCACTGCTCTCCAGCCTCTCATTCCCCAGTCTGCCTGTACATCCAGGGCTGTCCCATTCCAGGTGTAGAATCCAGCAATTTCCCTTGTGAACTTTATATGTTTGGTGATTTCCCAGCCCTCTGATTTGTTGAGGTCTCTCTGCAGGGCCTCCCTGCCTTCAAGGGAGTCAACAGCTCCTGCCAATTTTGTATCATCTGTGAACTTGCTTAGTGTCCCTTCCAGTCCTGGGTCCCACTCATCGATGAAGCTGTTGAAGAGCAGAGGGCCGAGGCTGGAGCCCTGTGGAACCCCACTAGTGACAGGCCTCCAGTCTGACGTCACCCCATTCACTGTAACCCTTTGTGCCCAACCCATGAGCCAGTTGCTCACCCCCCACATGATGTGTTTATCCACATGTGAGCTGGACATCTTGTGCAGAAGGACACTGTGAGAGACAGCATGGAAAGCTTTACTGAAATCCAAAAACATCACATCAAGTGGCTTCCCTTGATCAACCAGTTGGGTTACCTTGTCATAAAAGGAAATCAGGTTTCATAAGCAGGACTTTCTTCCCATGAAGCTGTGCTGGCTGTGACCAGTGACTGTGTTGTCTTTCAGGTGTTTTTCAATACCTCCCAGAACAACCTTCTCCATAACTTTATTATTCCTTGTTACTGGAAGGATCAAGGAAATCACTACCTGTGCTCCTGATCCATCATCCCAAACTCTTGATTTTTGACTTTGGTTAAACCTGTACAAAAACTACCTTGCTAGAGATCAATCACAGTACCAAGACAGTCAACTGTGCATCCTGAGATGGAGTACAGATGATGCTAAATAGCAAGCCTTCTTCCTGCCCATCTCTCCCATCTACCTCTTTTTATTCAGCAAAACAGTTCAGACACATCCCATTTTCATTAACTCTACAGGCTTAAAATAGGTTTTATAAACACTGACGTACTACTGTGCTGATTTAGAAAAATCCAGCACCCTTGGATTCAACAACACAGAAAAATGATGGAGGACAGGTCACTATGAACACCTGAAAATGTCCAAGGTTTGACTTTCAGGAGGCAGGCATGTGTACATGTCTAAACCACTCATGCAGTTAGAGCTATATCATCAAGTTATTACATTTTTTAATGAATACACATTTCTGAATGCTGAAGTAAAGCTGGTGATTTCAGATACATTAATTGAGGGAGCTTCATGCTGAATACATCTGTTACAAATGTTATATGTGCAAATGAATGCAGTCTATCTATCAGCAGTGTTTTTTACCGTGTTTTGGGGCAAAGCACAGGCAGTCAAACATACCAAGGGGAGAAGTGAAAGTTCTGTTTTTCAGTTTGCAGTGCCTTCCAAGAGGGAATGAGAGCCTCACTGTTCTTACTGAGTATATGCTGCAAGGAGTCAGAATTCCTTTCATTGAATTTACAGGAAAATAAGAAAAGGTGGTAGGAGTAGAAGGAAGGAAAAAAGACAGAGACAACTCTAAAGCAGTAATTTCATTGTGCACAGTGTGTCTGACTGTTGCTGAGTAAAACAAAGACAATTTGATTCATTAAATGGAGATTACCATTTTTGTAAACATAGACTGCAGGCTATTGATTTAACTGAGTAAATTCCATCTATACTGGGACATTGTAGGGATGCACTAAGCTTTTTATATCACTCCAAGCAATTTGGTGCATTTCTCTGTGTTTTACTTCTAGCTCTCATTAACAAGTGTTTATTTAATTTAATTTAATAGCATCTGTAGTGGGAGTATTGAATGTATGCAAATTCCTGTAACCTCTATTAACAGGCTTCCAGCACAGGGATACAAGACTCAGCTCCGATAAGCAAAGAAGGATGGTCAGGTGCCCTTAGCAAGGAGCAAGCCTGACCATGCTGGCGTTCATGTTTTGTGGTGGTGAGATTACAATTGGGAACAATTTGCCAAACCTGGGCCAGACCCCAAATCTATCAAATAATTCAATGGATATGAGAACTGCAAGATATTGGTTATCAGAGCCTAAAATTAAAATGTCATGGTGTCCCAGCTTGGAACTAGCAGAAATTCAATGCCTAAAACTGCATTTTAGATAAAAATTTCCTCACAAAAGGGAAAAAGTCTGTAAGCCTAACAATGCCACCACCTTTTCCATTCTATCTAAATTAAGTTTGAAATTTGAAAGAGCTGCTCTCTTTTCAGTCTTACAAAGAGAGCAAAAGAGAAAAGCTCTTTCTCTTTTTCCTTTTTTTTTTTATACAGAGAGATTTATTTTAGCCCCATTGTCATTACTTTGTAGACCAATGGACTCGATGATCCTTGTGTGTCCCTTCCAACTAAGGATGTTCTATGATCTATGAAGTTATACTTCACTGAGTGCTTCATCTTCTCTCTTTGGAAAAACATGTATTTCCATGGAGCAGCTTGCCTGCTTTTCATCATATTCCCAGGGATCGTTCAGCACTTTACTATGCCCTAGGAAAGCACACCTTACTTCCATTTCCACAGAAGTTCTCATTCATCATCTCTTATTAGGTCTCAAGGTAAAAATTTCCATCTGTTTACTTCAATTGTTGAAATGAAGCAATCCATCACAGTCTATTCATTCTGCATGAACTACCGGCATCAGGCATAACAGACTTACTGTGGTCCCTGCCCTACAGATTAAAAGGTAAAATCTGAAACAAATGTAAAAATTACTGAAAAAATTCCAATGTAGAAATGAGTTAATGTAAATTCTCTTCTGCTTCTTAAATGTAAACTGACTTTTTTTCTTTCTTTTACTTCACAGGGGCTTGAATGCGTTCATAATGAACGTGGGAAAAAAATGCTATAATGATTAAAATCGTCTTGTAGCACAGGAAAAAAATATTACACTATATTTTACCAAGAGCATGAGAAAAATGACAGAAATTTTGATACTATAGAATTGGAATTTTGCAGCTTTCCTATAGAAGTTTTTTATGTTCCATGAAGAATGGGACATAAAACTACAAATCTTATATACGTCAAACAAATATTCTCAATATTAGGAAATTAGAAGTGATACACAAATAATAATCCCCTAAGCACATATGGAGCTTTGAAGTAACATGAACAATGAATGAATCATGTTTAGGTATTTGCCATGATTAGGGATAGATGAAAAAGTCACAAATGTATTGATGTCTTCTTTTCTTCCCAAATGATGACCCAACTTTTGTTCCTTGCCAGCTGGCCTACGATGGAGCAATTGAAGCAATCAACTGGCAAGGAACTCTAGGCCAAGAGTGATAGTGATCTTTGCTTCTATAGTGACAAACTTAAAAATGCCATCTCAGCTTCCATGTGCTATTTCTTTCAGCCAAGAAATCTAATGATCTCCTTCTATAACAAGGCTGCTACAGCTACAGACAGAGTTTATCACAACTGAATAAAGCTCAGCTGTGCAGAAGAAAATTTTCAGACCAGAACAATATTC
This sequence comes from Corvus hawaiiensis, assembly GCF_020740725.1. Lineage (NCBI taxonomy): Eukaryota > Metazoa > Chordata > Aves > Passeriformes > Corvidae > Corvus > Corvus hawaiiensis. Next base: position 19,590,988 of record NC_063213.1, read on the forward strand.
TGTGGGAGCTAAAAACCTCATTGTCTTGTTTTCTTCTAAGTGCTGTAGACACTCGCTGATTTTGTTAACACAGTATTTTATAGCATATATGTCGTGCACACATAATTTACAAAAACCTCTTAAAAGTATAACATTGTTGGATAAACAATCTCCCACCTGGAGAAGGGAGAAAAAGAATGAACTGCATATGACAAACATTTGTCAAGCTACTTAGCACATTTCTGCAAGGCAGTGAGAAACTCCCTGATAATGGGAGTAGGAAGCATATAAACAGAGCAGATGTAGAGCTAGTAGACAAGTGGACAGGATAAATTATTTACAAGAAAATGTGGTAAACTCTTCTATTTTTATAAAGGATTAAAAGTGCTCATTACATAAGTACCTATAGGTACCCATACGTAAATAGTTTGCCTGGAAAGTAATAAATATATGTTGCAGACTTATAAACAGAGTTTACAGTAATTTCTGAAAGGAAATAAGGTAATAATGGCTTATTAAAATTCAAAATGAAGGATTTGTAAAATCCCAAGACATCAGCTTTTGGTGTCGTGTAAAAGAAAGCAGCCCCAGCAGACACGGGAAGGTGACCACCATTTAAACAAGATGAAAACGGTGCTGTTGTAGTCAGTTGATTTGAACTTATTAGGAGAGCACTTGCCAGCTCATCAAAGTGTGGTCTTATCACTGTTAAGCTCCTTCTCATCCAGCATCTTTCCTCTGGATTATTAACATCTTTATTCAGGTACAAATGCACTGCTGCTAAACCTACTGCAAGTCATCTGCTATAAATCTGTTTGGAAGTTAGATTTTGTGGTCAGGGGACTCTGACAGTGTTTTATACAGTAAACATACACATCACACCTACATATGAATTTCTTTTGCCTCTTCAGTCTCCCCAGGCATTTACCCTTCTATGTCTCTCTGGACTACGGCTCTCTGAATCCAGAACTGGCTTGGTATTTCTGTCTGGCACAATGTCAGGGTTTAACAAATAAGAATTAGTAACAATATTCCAGAGGGTGTTGTGCAGCGCTGGAGGGAAGCTGTTGTGAGGTCACATGTCAGCTGTGTCTGCTTGCTGCCAGCAGGCTTTAAGGGGTTTCAAGGAGAACCCCTGCAGAATACAGAGCAGAAGAACCCCTGTGGAGTCATTCATCCAAACCCTGCATCCCGCTACCAGAAATAACATCCTGGGGAATAAGCTTGGGGAAAGAAAAACAGGCAAGAAAAAATAAAATAAGCAATAAACTAGACACACACGTACAGCTAAACTGCTTGGAAGTGAAAACTCAGCAGGGAGGTAAATGTTGCTACATAACTCTGAGACCACATATGACACAGAACCTTCAATTTTCATGCAGTTTAATTGTGAGCTCTTTCCTCCTTTGGGAGTTAGATCAGTGAGAACCGTATAACTTAAAGTGGCTTGTTGTGGGCTCTATCTCTGGCAATCAGTGCCTAGGTTCATTTTTTCATGAATGCTCCCTCTGTTGTTGCAATCATTGTTTCTCTGCTCCTGTATAACTGGATTGCAAAAAAAAGGTGTGTGGGAATATTTAGATAGAAAAGTCTGCTGAATTTGAATGAGACAGATCTACTCTCTCACTTCAAACCACACCAAAGGGTAGATGCAGAGGGTGTAAGTGACATGCAACTAAGGGCTCAACAAGGAATCCATAAAAAAAATTGAAATGTAAACTGTGGTCCAAATAACAATGGCTGAGTCTTGCCTTTTATTTTTTAATTAAAAATCCACTGCATGATAGCCTTGTAATAAGTTAAAAGGGGTAAATTAATGATCTTGACAATATCTGCAGAACAAACTGGAACATTACAGTTTTCTGTGACTGAAAGGGATGTGGTAAAAATCAATCAGAACCAAGATGCATCCTTCTTTCCTCTTATTATACTTTTATGAATTCAATTACTGATTTATTTGAGACTCTCCTCCCCTATTGCTTCCACTCTGACTCCAGAATAAAAAATTTCACCTTGACACTACACTTTAATCCAAGAACATTTCTGCATTCATGGCTGGTGTGGAATTAGCAGCCTCAGAGAATGGCATTCCCTCCCAGTTTACTGCATGGGAAGAGGATGGACAGCATAAAACTGCTTTACAGACATCCTCCCAGGCCATGTATGAAGATGATAATTTTAAGGCCGGTTTGGCTGCATGTTGCTGTGACAGCCAGTGAATATGCTGGTTGTGATTTACACATTAAAACAACAGTTATTGTACTTTGGTTTATGATGGCAACCATCCAGGACCACTGCAGTTGGCAGTTGCCATGTACTTGAGTCAAATGTAAGATCAAACAGGTTCAGGTTAATGTCACATCTCATTCATTCTCAGAACTTCTTGGCATTTTCAGTACTTCGTAATATCTAGATAGAGTTATCCTACCACTCCTTTTATTGACATAGGAAACAACTAAATAACTCAAAACTACCTGCCATTACTTCAAAGAGTTATAGATCAGAGTAATTTTGATGCCACTTCTCATGATTCCAGGAGGGGGAATGTTTCCTGCAGCAAGTGCTAGAAAGTACAAGAAAAAACTCTACTGAAGAAAAATACCCTGACCTAGCTCCTTATTAAGGCAGGGATTCACCTTAAAAGTTGCATTTACAGTGTGCTTTCAAGCCAAATGCACACATTGGAAAGTTTTCCTCTCTCCACAGCCAGCCATCCCTCCTTCCATGTTTCATGCAGGTTTCTACAGCAATGCTTACAATCCAATGCCCTGCACACAGACAACAGCAAAATACCTCTTTATGAGTGAATGAAGAACAAACCAGCATTTGATGCTGCCTTGAACAAAATGCAGTTAAAATGATAACAGCACTCTTTCATTCATTCATTCACTGATATTCTCTAACAATTAGTATATGTATCCCTTTACAGTATTTGAAGATGCTAGATGCTAAAGAGAATAAAAAGTGCCACAAATCACCTTCTCAGAGAAAAGTGCAGCTTTGGTGTGGATAGGCAAAAGAACAAAAAAAGAAAGGAGGGGGTTGCACAAGCAAATACCTGCTCAGGTGCTGTGTGAGCTGGGAGCTCCTGCCCCATTCAGCAGTCTGGGAGAGCCAGACTGGCAGCAGGATGGCACGGCAGCCTCAGCCAGCCCTCACCTGCAATGGCAGCTCCTGCCCAGCCGTGGGACAGGAGACTGCACAGCCCTGCAGGTGCACCGCATGAAACGGGACCATGCACCTGTGGTTTCCACATGGAGCCAATGCCCTCAGTCCGCCCCACAGGCAGCCTGGGCCTGGGGGCACTTGTTATGGAAGGCAGCAACCTGAGGTGGGGGTCTCCATATATCACCCCTCAGGTATCACTCCACCATTCAGGTGCTCTCTATCTGCTTTTGTTGGCTGAACATAACCTGCTCAGATTTACACTTAAATAGATCCAGAAGTGGTCACTCAAGTTAAAAAGCTGTTCTGGATGCTGGGAGAATCTGGCAGAGGACCAGGATTAGCTCATTGTGCAGACACACATCTCCATCTCCAGATCAAGCCCATAGCCTCCAGTTAGCTACATCACAGCATTCAGAAAGACAGGCAAACAACTCTAGATAATTTGCGTGAACGAGAATCTGCCAAATACTTGTGCAAGCTCTTCTCTTTTTCCCTTCTATTCTAATGATTTTAAAATCATGTCTCATTTCAAGTCTTAATATATTAGATTGAAACCTTCAGTCTTTAGGACCCTTTATGTCTTTCTGCTAAATTGGGTGGCTCTCTTCTAGAATAAATATTTTCACCAGGATTTCTCTGGAACAGGAAATGCCACCCTTTTGCTCTCTCATTAATAAGGTAAGCAGATCAAGTTTCTCACTGCAAGAAACACCCTTGTCAATCTTTTCAAGCTTATCAGTATTATTTCCAAAGGGAGAGTGCGATGGCTTCTAATGATGCACATTATTTCTAGTTCCTTTCAGCTGGTTCATGCATCTGCAGATGGTGTTTGGTCTTCAAGTCCCCTACCACACCAGAAATTATATTCCATTGGCCACCAGCAAAGCTCTTAAACCAATCTAGTGTGATTGCTTTTAAAAACATCTCCTTTTCTAAACAGGTTCTTTTTGTGTTTTTTGTGATACTGGGAGGCACTGATTTTTTTTGAAGTTTATGTATTTCAGATTGAAACCTATCATAATGTCATATTTTTCTTCTATGTATTCAGTGAAGAAGTTGAGAAAAAAAAAGTCTACGAATGGAAAAAAAAAAGAAATAAGGCTATGTGGGTAGAAATACTTTCTGAATTTCCAGGAAGTCCCGTTATAATTTCCCTTATGTACCAGTATGTATTAGAACATTTTCCCTCGTTTAAAATAATATAACGTAGTCTGTCACTCTGGCCATGTAATAATTTCTTTTAAAAATACTTCCACAAAAAGTCCCTTTTTGTTTTCAGTATAAGTATGAAGTGGAATTTCTGACCATTGCTGGGAAAAAAATCCAGAAGAATGAAGATTAAACTGAAGCTCACTTTCATACTCTTGGCAGGACATTGATTCTTTGAACAGGCATTTCCTACTTTAGACACCGCCCCCCCCCCCCCCGCAAAAAAAAAAAAAAAACCATAAAAAACCAAACCAAAACTAAAGAAAACAAAAAAAATCCAGTTAAAAATAAATAAAATTGGAAAATGGCTGGCTGTGGACGTAACGATGGACGATTCTGATGCAATGGAAGAGCGCAACTTAAAAGGTAATAACTTGAAGAGTTATATTAATTTCTGCAATACTGCAACCAATTCACAAATAACAGGGACACCATCTGTTCTCTAAAGAATCATGTGAAAAAATTCCTGCTAGCAATTAAGAGGTAGTACACAAGACATAATTTCTGCAGTTTTCACTTTTCCTGTTTCATTTTGGTTTGGTTGCTTGGTGCAAAAACTATGTCATCACAAATACCAATAGAAGATCTTTCCATTATTTTTTTTCTGGTTTAGCCTACTTAGCTTAGATATGTACTTTTTAAATCAGTGTATTAGGTATTCATGACTAATGTGAATTTATAGATGAGATCTGAGAGAATTATGTGGATTTAGGTTTAGAGCTTTTTCCATCCTGGCAGACTGATCTTAGTGGAACATTTATTCTGCTCTGCCTAATGTATTTTCTCTCTCTGGCCTCTCAATTATTTTTAGTTTTCACTTTCTCTTTTTCATAGTTATGGTACATTAGTGTAACCACCACTTCTTTCACGTTATGCTATTACTGAGACTTTGCTAACATGTGGACAGGAATGCTGTCACAACTATTTCACTGTTACAGATTTTCACAGTCCTAGAGGCCTTAAAGTTAAAAGAAACTATAGATTTGTTAATGCATTTTGCAATTTGATTGCATTAATGTGTTCAGTAACATGCTCAGACCTTCAGAACAAGTCTATGGCCTTTGAATTGTATTTGAGAGTGATTCTTATGTACACAATACCATTCTGGCACATGACATAATTGCTATCCAGGTAAGTCAATAAAGACATAGTGAAATACAAAACAAAGTCATACAGGAGAATTAAATGACACAGGCTGCAATTTTACTTGCTGCCATGTACGCTCTCTTTGGCCAAAACAAGCTTTCCCTAAGAAAGTGGTTCCAGTACACTACTACCATAATGGCTCGGAAAGTTAGCTGGGCTTTGGCAGCAGAGCCATGATGATTATTTTGGTTTCCATTGCAGAAGGTCTAATCAACATCAAGTACTTTCTTTTAATGTGTGCCCACCCTTGAAAGAGCACATAATCCTCCTGTAGATAGAATAGTGTAAGGATCAGGATAAATAGGAATTCATCCCTAATCTTGAGCTACAGAAACACCTGGACTCCTGCAAAAATCCATACTTGTTGAAAAAAAAACTTCCACAGACACTGTGCTAAATCAATCCTCCCTGCCAACCTCCTTGAAAGCCTATATCAATGTGACTAGCAAGATATGACTGCATTTGTCAGTCACACCAAAACCATAGTGAAGAAGGTAAGGACCAGTCCCTTAGGGCAGATAATAAACCAGATCAGCATCTTCAAAACAACTACACAGAACAATCCTGACAAGAGACACAGACAAAGCCAAGGGGCACTTTGGACACACTGGCATTAAGAAATAGAAACTGGCAATATCATTACTTCCTCTTAGCTGCTAAGAGATGTCTTTCACGATTGAAAAAAAACTGAACACATGTAAATTCAAAGCTACACAGAGAACATATAAAGAGACTTCACATTCATTTACTGAATGATTTTAACAGCAGAGAATTTCATGCCAGGATTTAAAACCAGAGCATTTTACAGCTGCCAGTAAAATTGCTTCAATATACCTAAGCACAGGCTTGGAGTTCCTGGAAGTGAACCTTCATTTTGAAGGAATCATGCTCTTGTTGATATCTGGTAACAGCCAGCATTGCACTGTGGTAGGCAGAACTAGAGTTTGATCAATGAGAAAAATTCAATTGTAAGCATCAATTATGTGGATCTGAGATGAATGCAACAGATGTATTTTCAGTGTGGAGAAAACCAGCTACACCAATTGCACTAATGGGACTTAGGCTTTTAAATTTTATTTGTACTGTATGCTGGAAATCCTAATCTGTTTCACTGATCTACAAGGTGCAGGACCACTGTACCTAAAAATGGAAATTGAGAATGATTATCCTGTTTCATTTTTACTCATGTGAGTGTCTGAAATTTTAAATGGAAAGAAAAGCCCTGACTTATGTTATATAAGAGTTATCTCTGCTTATAAGAAATGGAGCTGAGTGGGTAGGCACACCTCTAGGCCGGAGCTGGGAGCACATCACAGGCAAAGGAAAGCACAAGCCTGGGCTCTTCTGGCACAGCCAGTAACAGGGGGGATGCAAGGAGATATCACGGATCAGGGGCACTCATTTTTCACTCCAGTTCAAAAAGTTTGTATACTTTTCAAAGTGAAAAAATTGTTCATTTTGGCACTCGACAGCTGGCCTGGGAGAAAAATAGGGATAGCACTGAAAAATGATTCTTGTGGTGATGAAGCTGCAAAAATAAAAATATGTCTAGGTAAGGCAGAAAATATCTTTTTAAAAGTTGGTCTTTCTAACAGCAACTGATTTCTATCAACAATTTAAGGTTGGCAACAGGCAAAGATTATCATTTGCACCTGTGACACCAACTTAAGCCTCTATTTCCTGTATCTCCTTTTCATAACCCATGTCCTGCTCCTAAGGAAATAAAATAAGCAGGCTCAGTATTACAAGACTGTAGGTCACACACTGGCACAGCAAAGATTAAGCTACTGTAAGAGTAGATGTCTCCAGGTGAGAAACTCTCTGAGAACCTGGTCCGAAGCAGCATGAATGACTATGACAATTACCACCACCTCCTGGCTAACTGCTCCGTGCACAGGCCACTTTTCTGTTGCTTTTCCCCTTTTCCTCACAGAGTTGTATAATCTGTGTAGCGAGGCATGACACTATCAGCATGAAATCTCCATGGCAAAACACCCCTGTGGAAACAAGTGCGCTGCAGTCACATGGGTACACTCCCTCACCACCCCTTGGAAAAGGATGAGGGGATAAACACTATGCCAACCCATATTCTGTTTCCCATGGCCTGATAGCAATGGGATAAGAGTCTGTGGAGTACAGAAAAGGTGTACACAAGTGCAAATACTAATGTGAACAAGAACTAATCTAACCATTACTCATTACTAGAAGTATTGTGGTGGCACACTGTTCCTATGACCAGACCGAGGTTCAGACACCAGCCTTGCCCCCCTGCTCTGTTCTTCAGGCTCTGACCCTCTGCTTTACTCTGGGATTTGAGTAGAGTCCCAGTCCTCCAGCTGCTGTTTTGGAGGAATAAGTAGCCAATGCAGACAGCACAATCTAATGTTGCATACAAGTCTTAGTGAATTCCCAGGGAAGAGCAAGGAACATGATCTTCTCTGGAACTGGCTCTACTGCAACAAACCATTCATCATCTCTGAAGAAAACTCAGGAAAGGAATTTTGCATTTTTTAGAGGTCCCAGATGGGTCCCATAGAAATCAAATACAGTTTTACTACTAATTTGTTTGAAACACTTTAACTCTCCATGCCTGATTTCAATGAGGTTGGTGTTTTTTATGCTCCCTTTTGCCCTTGATTAGGGTACACCTGATGGACTGACGAGGAAGAAAGAATCAGCTACTGTTTCTCTCTGAAGTGTATCATCCAAAACAGCTGCTGACACTTTTAATCAATGCCAATAAAATATTTATCACTCTGACTACAGCCAAGCTTTAATTTGAACTCTATGATGGCCTCAAACAAAGCACTTAAAAAATTGCAAGAACCCAGAAAAAATCTGATTGTAACTCTTATTTGTAATATGCCATGCAGCCATCATGATTTATCACAGTATACCAAAAACTGGTGAGTTCATTAGCAGGCTACAAAAATACTTCCCTACCACTCATGCAGCTGCTTGGTTGTAGTAATAAATAATCCGTATTGAAACCATGGGCTCACTACAAACAAAAGCATGCAAATTTCAAAATGGCTGTGTAGCTTTTGTGTTCTGTTTCATGAAAAAGAAAGAGGGGGAAAAGGGAGAAAGAGGAAAAAATGAATAGGAAAAAGAAAAAAAAGGAAAAGGAAATAAAGTGAAAGGTGGTAGGAACTGACTTTCTGATTTACAGTTTAATTAATGGTGGAACAATTTGTTGAACATCAACAAGGTTTTAACACTGCCCTGAAGGACTATCTGGAAGTTCAATAGTGTGTTAAGACTATAACATGCCTCAGTGACCAAGATAAATCAACAGCCAACAAATCAGGGATCTGTATTTGAAAGACAGAAATCTGCTGTTTTCTGCTAAATGCTGAATTAATCTGTATTGTGAATCAATATTATTGCCGTTTTCAATACCACAAAAAAAAAGTAACTTATAATTCATTTGTTATCCCTTCCCTTGCAAAGCTGGTAGCCCCCACAAAGATGGTAGTGAGTTGAGAAAACCAGGAAGGAACAAGAGCAAATGGCACAAAAGATCATTTTATTTGCTTGACTAGACACATTAATGAATTCCAGTTAGGCTGGAAAAATGCAGAGAGCACCACAGCATCATACATTGCTTTAGCTTGAGTGATTCAGAGTCTATGTCATTAAAATGTACAGTAAACTGTAATTAAGCAATTAGACATGAAAGAGCATAGGCTGGGCTGAAATAATGCCAGACCCCCAAATGCCTTGTTTGTTTTACGTCTATAGCAGTGTCAGCTTTAACTCTATTTCAAAATGACATATGCCCTGTCAGAGCTGTCTAACTGTTGTTATAAAAAGCTACCTCTTTTTCTTTCCTACCAAAAAGTAATTCAAAATATTTTGTTCTTACACCCTTGTATAAATCCTTTTAAGTCCTGTTAACACGTTTGCTGCTCACAGAAGTTGCCTCCCAAAAAGTGTGATGATGGCTAAGAGACAGGAAATAAAGGGCAAAGATAGGAAAGCTTTCTTTAGCATTAAAATAAATAATAACTTAGCCTCCAGGATAGTTTTAGTATAGCCTAAAAAGGGTACCAACATGAAAAATTATTTTAATTAGGACTATAGGTAATTGTAAAACCTTATTGGAAGAGACAGATTATCTGCATCTCTCAGATCAGAATGCGAAATATATAAATATGGAGCTCAGATGAAGGACATAAACAAAGACATGATAAGGTAAACTAAACTATAAGGGACAGTCATGACTATATCACATTTTTACAGTTTTTCCAATAATTTCCTGACGTAAAAAAATCCAGGTCTCACAAAGATTCAGTAATGAAGTCTAACCTATATATAGCAGCAAAGTGAATAGGGGAATACATTTTAGTAAAAGAAGGAGAGATCAACACAGGAATCTTACAACAAAGGACTTCACAGATGAGAGTTTAAAAACAAACCCCCAAAAATCCTACAGAGTTTAGAACAACCTGTCCCAGCGGGATCTTTAAGCATTAGCTTTCACATTTTCATTTGTGTATTAACTCATTTTTAGGATCTTATGTTGTATCCTTAGCATATTTCTTTTGGTAGAAACAGGCAGGTATATATTGTAAAATCTATTATTGCAGAATAGCTACTAATAGCTACTAATCAGCAAGGTATGCTTCCACTTTTATTTCCAAGAGAACAAAACATATACTAGATCTGTAGGTTTTATTTTTTCATTCTCCATTTTTTTTTCAAGCAGAGAGCAGGTATTTCAGGCATTAAAGCAAAATCTTAAAATAGGCACTAAAGACTTAAAAACTAACGAATGAGATGTGATTTAGGGAAAAAAATCCAAATAAACCAACATCATCAAATTTTAAAATTAGAAAAAACAGGTCTGTAAGGTGCATAATAATGGGTTTCACATTTGAAGCAGCTGACACTAAACACTAAACACTAAACACTAAGGGTCAAAATCTAGGAAAATCCGAACACTGGCCTGATTCAATGCCACAAATTTTACTGTATGGTATGCCTTCTCCCTGTTTTCAGCATTTACTTTTGATCACAGGCAGTATAAGACCTTCCTCCATACTCAGACAATACAGGGAGCTTGTGACCAGCAAAAGCAAACAGGGTTTGTGAGGTATCAAAACCCTCCCTGCTCTCTGCATAGCAGGAAAAATGTCTGTGCAGGCTCCAAGAGAGAACTTAGTTCCCAACAAAGCAACTGTCACAAAAAGCACATGAACCTGAACCTTTTTACCCTTTCTGTAGCCCACACACAGAGAAATTTTTTCAAATAGGTTATTCATTATTCTATAGGGAATCTTCCAGAGCGGTCCTAACCTCTGTGCAGTCAACTTCACAGTGCAGAAATTAGTGACACTTGTGAGATCACGGCATACTTTGGAGACAGTGAACTCCCATTTTTTTCTACCCCAGTGACTGTCTAATCATGTTCCTGCCAAAAATTTGTTTTTCTCTTTCCATGTTTTCTGTTCTTCCTTGTTCACATTTGAGCCAAAGATTTAATACAGCTGAGTTCACGTTGGTATTGAGAATAGTAATTTAACCATTTGAGCTCTCAAATTCAATTTTACTTATTTCCTCCAAAATTTTTGTCATATTTCTTCCAAGTAATTTTGGGGAAAAAAAAATAAACAACAAAAAAAAGAAGTATTGAATATTTTATATTTGGATTTTAGCGTAAATAAATCTGTCAGCAAAAACCACAAACTTCAGTTTGCTGATATCTTTCCAAAATAAAGAGATGAAAACAAATGTAAAGGTTATGAAAGCACTTGGCTCAGCATACTTGCAGACTCATGTCCTCTGTTTTTCAGAACAGGAGGAATGTGGATAGTGGCCAGGACATTTGTCAGACAAACTCCATCAACAACCATAACTCAGTGAGTCACATGTGTGCAATCTAATAATCCTGGCAGATGAATATTATGTAACATTGAAGTTGGTGGACTTGCAGTACAGAAGAATTTATCTGTGCCTAATCACGATTTGTTTATAGTGTGAGAAGACACAATTATGGGATTGGTTCAGCAGGAAAAAACATACTTTATTTTTTTTTTTTTATTTTAAAAAGACAAATACCAATCACCAAAATCAGCAGAAAGGATAAGAGACTAAAAAGAATTATGTCTTATAAGCAAAAAAATAGGAGCCAGTGTGATTTTTAACACAGGAGATATAACAGGCCATCAGTACATGACATATAAAAAAACCCCTAGAATTGTTATTCAGAGACTAATTACCTCTGAGGGTCTTGTGGTCTAATCCCTCACTCAAACCATAACCGATCTTGTGATTCTTTTTTTCCCTAAAATCTAACCAGATTTCTATTGTTGCGACCTGTGTCCATTGCTACTTGTCCTATCACCTTTCATTTTTAGCTGCAGACAGCTATGAGGTCCTCCCTCAACCCTTTTTTTTAGAATTCAACAATCCCACTCCCCTCAGCCTCCTCTCATCTTTTCCTTCTTTTCCTTCCAAAATAAGCGCATTGCCAATAAACCTTCATAAAGAATGGCTCCTGAAAGGTAGGAAAAGCCAATACAAACGCACCTAATTCCTGAGTACGCTTTATTTCTGAATACACAGTTAAACTATTTATGAGGGACAACTCATCTTCAGGGAGTGCACAGAGCTCATACTTTATTTCATGCAGGACCCCTCTTATGCTGTTTCCAAAGGTAGGTGACAGACAGAAGCTGAGGAAGCAGATACTTCCATGGCCCAGAGCCTGACCAGACAAGACCACTGAAGATAATTTTCAGGCCACTGCCACCAGCGCCACCCTTCTCTCTCTCCTCCTCCTGGTCTCATGGCCCTGCCCCATATCCCTTTTGTTAACTTTAACTTTAGCCTGTAATTCAGAACCTATTGCTGCAAGATTTTAGAATCAGGCAAAAATCTAGACATCACAATTTCTCGAAAACACAGTCTGATGCACTGGACATGCAGAATGTCATTACTGCTCTCTGCACATTAAAAAAGTAAACCAGAACACCAAAAAAAAACCCGAAAGAAACCCTCAATTCCTGTTTTCACTGGAGAGACTGTCTTGCATATAAAATTAACAGACCATATGTAAGTCTGTCTCCTATGGATCTCTAGTAATAGTGTGCATTTTAAGTCCCCCTTTGATAGAATCCTGTACAGCCTATGCTTTGGGTAGAGAATGAAGGAAAAGAATGTGAGAGAGCCACAGAACTGCACTACCACAACTTTGGCTAAGGAGGAGAAACGTCTCCCTTTCACCCAGGTCATACATGTTTGCCTGCACATATGACTAAGTACATCTCTAGAGGTGTTCTGACCCCTAGGCATGTTCAAAGCCACCGATATTCCCTACCTTAAAGCTCAGTATGTGTTTTGTAGAAACAAGGGAAAGGTAAAATGTCATAAAGTCATACACTATTTCAAGAGGTGTTTGAGCAACCTGACCTATATACCAGTCGCAGATTTGGTGCCATGCTGTCATGATACTGGTTCTCACAGTGGGTTCAGGGACGTATCAAGGCTTCCTCTCAACAAAGACAAAACTAAGTTTTGCCATATCAGTAATAAAAGGCCCGTTGCAGGAGTCAAAGGGCTCAGCTTGGATAACGGGAAGAAGGGCAACAACCACAGGGAGATGAGCTTTGTCCTCCCACTGCCTATTGTGTGGTGCAGCAGATCTCCAGGTCCTCCTTGCCTGTGGGATGGGCAAATGAGAGAGCACAGCCATGCTGTTTGGACACTGCTGTCATTTAGCTGCTCTGGTTTTGTGTGTGACCAGAGCAAGCCCTGGTATAACAAACTGCTTAGGTTTTCTTTCACTAGTATGAAAGATGCAATGATGTTCACCATTTTATCCCTTGAAACTACTTCTTTCTCAGTATTAAATGATATTTTGTATACATTTTACCACACATTATACATTTCAGTTAAAGTGATACGATCCATTTCTGCTCCCCTATGGCAGTCCCTGAACTGTACTCTCACTCTGAGAAGTCTATGAACAGCATAAAACAGAGAAGCAACCTGCTCCAAACTTTAAATGCTTTGCCATAAACTGATTGCTCACCTTAGGCAGAAAAAAGCATATGCTCCTCAGTAAACAAGCAGTGATACCTGCTATGAATCAAGTTGCACTTACATACACAAAGAGCATAGGAATTTTACCATTAAGTCTGTTACAGAAGTGCTCATCCTTACCTACGTTTATTTCTTTAGCAATTTTTTAGCAATTACTTTTTAATAGCATTTATTAACCCCTCTTTTTATTTTAAAGATAGAACTGGACAGACATTAAGGTGAGATTTTAATCTTTAAGTTACATATGTTGCTTGCTAAGTGCGGCTTGTCACATGAGCATAGAAGCACACATACAGCTGTATCCAGCAGCAGCTGACTTGACAATCCCAGATGAAAAGCACAGCTGAACTCCTCATGCCACGCTTTGTGTTGGGAGCAAAAGGAGTTTACTCCATACTGTAAGACAATGGCAGTTCAGACTGAAAATATAAACAACTCTTTTTCTAAACCCCAAGAAATTACCAGTGTGTTAAGAGAAATATGGAAGCCAATCCTGCTGAAATCTTTATGCCAGATTTTAACTTCTTAGCTGGTCAACAAACCAAATGTTCTTTAGCCTCAAACCTCTGCAATAAAATATTTGAGAAGCGTGTCATCTCACCTCATAAACTGATAAAGGACAACTCTGTGAGAACATGAGAATGCTGATTAGTCTGCTAAGATAACTACACAACTAGAGGTAGACTGGATACAAAAACACACTCTTAGGTGTTAAATTATTCCACAGAAAATATTATAAAATTTACTATTATGTTATGAATTTTGCACCATGCTTTTTTTCTGCCTCTCCTGAAAAAGTATTAAGAACCCAGCTTCATGTAGATACTTTATGGTAGTTCTGGCTCAGCTGATTAACTGAATTTAGTTTTTAATTTGTCGTTTGTGGGTCTGAAGCTCTATGAACTCCATCTAAGTGGCTCTCAATAGGTAATTACAAAAAAACCCCCAATAAAATAAGACTAGTTGCACAATCAGTCAGCAGTCATTAGAAAAAGATAGTAGCCCATAAATTGACAGTGTTAAAAATCTCCACTTTACTGGGTCTTTATTGTCTAGTGTATCAGTAGATAAGTAGAATTATTAAAAAAAACAACAAAGGAGAGAAAAGAAATTCACCTCTTTACAGCATTGCTTTTGAAGACAGGCTGATCTCTCCCTCACTGCCTCACTGCAATAGAACCAAGTTTTGGTATTTGCTACAATGAAGAGGGGCATCTTGTGCAAGGACTTGAGGATATCCACAGAACAGCATTTTTGCTTACCTTGTCTCTCACCACCTTCAGAGAATTTGACTCCGCATAAAAAAATGTAAAAATCAGTGCTACTACAAATACAGAGGGGTTAATATCAAAGCAAGTTTATTAAATTCTGGCAATTTCTTTTTGGAGTAAACCAGAGCCATGTCAGGCTGCTGACAATGTAAGAACACAGAGAGCCCTGGAGTTAGAATGGAGGAAACAAGCACTGCTGTCTTCCAGAGTAGACAGAAATGTAATTTTCTTTTATTAATAGGTCAGGTTTCCCTGCACTTATCACTACTGGAGCAATAAAATTTCATACTGTGAACAATCACATACTGGATGTTCTTAATTATAATTTGAAAGTTCAGAGTTACTAGATTCTTTAATTAAATATCCTCCTAAAGCCTTAAACTTATCACTAACTGGTAGTATCCTCATAGTTCAAATACATCTGTTTGAGAGATCTGAACTACCCCTACTCCTAAATGAGTTGTCATACAATTATAAAAGCTACAAGTAAGACCATCGATCATCCCATATATTTATCAGTGAACTGTGAGCAACGCAATTCCACTGTGAGCAATATTGAAAGAAGAAGCTGAGCAGACAGCAGGCCAGACATGAGTGCAAACCAGAAACTTTCAATTTGCATCTGGACTTGTTATTGTCCACAGATTACACTCATTCAAAGCTTCCATCCAGCCAAGCAATCAGAGAATTGACGGAAAACAAAAAGGATGCAGACACATGACTCCTACATGATGCTGGAGAAATCCAAAGGCCAGTTTTGTTTTTTTCATTGATTAACATTCCAAAGCAATCCTTTCAATATAGGGAGGGCTCCAACAAATGTTTGTTATGATTACACATCACTTTAGACATCTCTGAAATACGCAATGGGTAAATGAAGTCACGGAAGCCAGGACGTTGTCTCTCCCGCTTGCAGTGGAGGAGCTTCATAGTGAAGCTGATGGTGAATGTCAGTGTGCCTGCATGCAGAACATGCTGTGCATTATTAACATTTTGGAATTGCACAAGTGATTAAGAGCTCACTACCACAAATACTTATTCACAGAAATAATTGCTATTCAGATAAGAAAGCCTAATGAAAACAATGGATACTAAGATGCTCACAAGGACTAAAGTCAGAGCAAGACTCTTCTACAAATGAGAAGCTAAAAACAATCTAAACCAGTCTGGACTATCCTCTGCCTTCCAGAATAGTCACACACAGTCACAAAGCAAGAAAGTAAAGCCTTAGTTTTAGGTCAGGTGTTTCCTTGATCATATTTTGTGCTGTGTTGTGCAAGAAATACCCATGACTTAGCTAAGCTGTAGGTGGACAACACTCCCTGGCAGATTTAGCAATTTCTACCAAACATTGTCACGAATTACGCAATAATAAAGTACATTTTTATCTCCTTCTTACATTGAAATGATCTGATTGCAAAATGTGACAATATCTTTAAAAATAACCTTTTTTCCATTTTATACACAATAACAAGAAATGAGATACAAAAACAAGAAATGCCATGGGACTATAAAAATTACATCCTTTTGCGTTTTGCAATACTGGAAATAAGAATTCATATTGCAATGCTTCAATCCTATTACTCACTGCTGTTTCAACAAGTGCTTTAACAGAGCACACAGCAAAGATGGTTGACTTGTGGCTTCCAAACCAGAGTTCTCTTGTGCTGATTACAAAGCAGGTACCTTATATGGTTGGCAATATAAGCAATCAGTCACAAAAACAACTGGGACTATCAAGAGTGAGCTGCTGAGACCAGGTTTGCAGGATTACACAAAGCACAGCAGCTTGCCCAAACCAGCCGAGTCCCCAGCACACCATGATACAGCATCAGCAGCATAACTGCTTCTTGCCTTTGAGATACACACAAACTTTATCCTCCTCTTGCCTTTCTGAATCAAATGCTGTGCAACTTGTGGCCAGGTAAAGGTTTCCTTGGGTACTGTAGGGCCAGAAGCAATCTGAATTGCATCTAACAGTGGGATCAAGAAATGACACTTCCGTAAAACTCTTTTACCATTAAAATTTCATTCATGGACACGTGTCTTAGTCTACAACTCAAGATGGGTGATAAGTGTTAGCTTCAAAACAAGAAGTTTTCAACAAGATAATCAGTTGCATAATTTAGCCAGTAAAGTTCTGGCATAGTCTTCCCCAGATGCACAGGCATAATTTCTATTGGTGTCAATGAGAACAAAGTACACACAGAAAGGTAAATGGAAAAAAGCAATCATTTCACAAAATCATAGAATATTTATCATATTCTTCTGAATATGTTAATGTAGATTCCACATAGCAGTCATGGATTTTCATTTTCAGAGTCTATGCCATGTTAATATCCATATTTTTATGCCTCTAGGTTTAGCATTTGGCAGTAAGCCACTAAACTGTGAAGTACAAAGGAAAAAGCAGAACAAAAGCATGCTCGGAGTCTCTACAATGAGCAGTGCAGACTTTGCCAGATGGAGCAAATGATATGGTCAATGAAGGTGCAGAAGGTGAAAAAATTAATCTAAGAGAATTAACAGGATGCCTGACACCAGAGTGCTCCCCAAAATCTCTTGTGTCAGCTTCAGCTGTCCATGCAGAGTCAAGTTCACATGGTGGATATGCACTAATTATGTGTGTCTCTCTCTGCAGTTACTGAATTTATTGATTGTTTTTACTGTGCTAATTTCATTTCTTTTCCACTATTTAGTTTGGCCAAGAAGTCTCCACTTCACGCACTTTGAATTGCAAATCACAGCTGCCAAAAAACAGACACTGTTTCTTGTGCGTTTTCCACATTATTTCCAAGAGCATCAAAAAATGCACTTTCTTGAGAACTCTCACCACCTTGATCCCATCTGCAGCATTGCTTGCACAGTGCATCTACAATTATTTCTGGGTTTTCCTTCTAGCATTCCCCACACAATACTGTGGCTGCATTTTTTCATCTTCTTTCTGGATCCACTGAGGATACAAGGGAAGAAGTACATAGTCCAGGATGACAACAGATTTTTTCAAGATAGACTTCTGTGGCTCTAAATATGTTCTATCTTCAAAATTCAGCTATTAGCTTTAGAAAGCCTGGATTCTTCCAGTCTACTTCCTATAGCAAGGGTCAGTTTAGGGGTGTCTTGTACTACAGTCCCAGATTTTTCCTCACAAAGTATAGAACAAAGAAAGTAAGTATCTTTCTGTAAAAATTTACAGGTAATAACTTTGAAGTGATGGAGTTAGCCACATTCCCACAAGGCATACATGTGTTTGTGAGCAAGTTTGTGCAGAGAAAAGGAAAGGCTTGCAACCATTTTGTTATTTAGAAGGTTCATACTTGTTCCCTGCAGTTTCCCATTCTTGTTTTTAACTCTAGTCCATGTTCTTCCTCTTAAAACTTCTGCAAGTCCCTCAGAGAGCCTGTGACCCCTGTGCTGCAGAGTAAAGGTCACAGAGACCTAGAAGCTCCCTGGCTGGGCAGGTGTGCAACTGCAAGCAGTGTTATTACTTGTGCTGATGTCATAACTCACCTAAGAAGGGCACTCTCTGAACGTGGTTCCAACCACTGTTCTCAGTGGAACACACTGGAGGCAGAGGTTAGCAAGACTTATTAACTTGCCATTATTTCAGAAGTACTTTTGCTTACTGCTGCACTGTGCAACCAAGAATGCCCGAGGGAACCAGCATGGCTTTCCATGGAACAGGGCAGTCAGTTCAGCTCTCCCGACTCTTCCACACTCACAACTTGTTCAACCTGTTGCTCTGAGAAAAAAATTTTCCAGGAATTTATCCCTCTTCTTCATATCTCTCCAAACTTGTCAGGACTTCAACTAAACTGAATAAACTAGGAATCAAATTCTAGTCAAAATTACTCTTCAAAAACAAGAACAACATAGCACCTCTCCTTTCTCAAACCCTCTGCAAAAGAAGATCATGAATTCTTTCTTTTAAACATCCCAACAGTCCCATAAATGTGGCAGAATATATAGTTTGAAGTCTTATCAGAGGAATTCAGTTTTTTCAGTGTGGGTTTTTTTTTTTTGGTAACTATTGGTGATGTGAGTTCAGTGAAAGTGAAATTTTAAAAAATGAAGGTACTCAGAATCTATCTGATTCAACAGTTGACATTTCTATTCTTTTCCAGAGCATCTAGATATTTGTACTTTTAATCTTGTTCTAAGAACTCTGCCTCACTGCTGGGAAGAAAGCTGTGGGCAAGATATATCCTTCAACTTTTACTCTTAGCTGTCACATGCTGGCAGCAGTTGATCAAGAAATCAGTGACAGCAACAAATTCTGCCTTTTGTAACACTTCCCATACCACATACAGAAGTGGAAAATGCATATATAAAAACCCTAAAGATACTATCTTTTGTTTCATCTTCCCCTTTGTAGATTTGTTGGCCTACTGAATAACCGAACTTGGCAGAAATACTGATTAATTCACCTTGTGTTCACAATTCCTGATTTTTTAACTAGCTGTAAGTCCAAATGTAGCAGTAACAATTATCTGTTGCCTTGGAAACATATGAACTATGCATTTATACCTTTCTCAGTGTATATGATTTTTTCTATAATGCTGTACCACAGGTCTACCAAAGCTTGTAATTTACCAGTTGGAACGAACATTATCTTCTGCAATTCAGTTATTTATCAACTGCTGATGGCCAAATTTTTCTTTAACCAAGGTGCAGATGACTTTTGCCAAGTCTATCTCTGACCAGCCTCACTAACATGCTTACCCAATAATGTGTTTTTTATTTTCCCAGCAAATATAAAATAGATAAATTTTTTTCCTAATTATAACATAAAATATTTTCTAGCAGTTATTATTTATCCTCTTCATATCCAGAAATTCTTTGTCTCGGCAAACCGAGCTAACAGATAGCATGTTGAAGGACATTCCTAAACAATTTCTTTATAATTATTTTCATGTACTTTAAAAGTCTTTGCCTTCCCCACAGTGTACTTGCGACTCTATAGTCAAAAAGAAGTAGAATGTCCTTTACATTACTGCCACATAAATCATACTACAGTAGTTACAGAAATATCAATCAAAATCATTGGTGTCAGAACAGACTAATCTCACGAGTCTCTCACGTTATCAAAATACCCTTACCATCCAGTCTAAATACACTCTTATCCACCAACTTAGCATAGGAATGTATTTGCCTTATTAGCCAAATAATAATAAACTGCCTGCTTTCTGAGTTAAAGGCAAATCATAAATGTACCAACCAAATCTCACTTCCATT
Source organism: Corvus hawaiiensis (assembly GCF_020740725.1). Classification (NCBI taxonomy): domain Eukaryota; kingdom Metazoa; phylum Chordata; class Aves; order Passeriformes; family Corvidae; genus Corvus; species Corvus hawaiiensis. Next base: position 19,611,045 of record NC_063213.1, read on the forward strand.
ACACTAAACAACAGTGCTCCCTATAGCAAAGGCTTCTAAGCAGGCTACATTCAGTTTTGCTTTTTGCCTTTTCTACCAAAATATCTAAAAGCAGAGGAGAAGGCAACACCATTTTCAAAGGTGTGCTTACATCCATTTTCTAAAAGGCAGACACATGAACTGCAGACAGGCTTGCCCTGCTCCACCAAGAGCTCAGGGAGAGATACCAGTGAGAGTGGGGAAGCCTCGGGGTACCCACTGATGCTGGCACCTGTGCAAAGAGAATCCCACAAAAGGGGGTAGAAAGTTTTCCTCAAAGAACTTTGTGGAAACTGGGCTAAGATTTAAATAATACCTGGACCTCCCAGAAGGCAATACGTTACTTAAAAATATGATGAACCAAAAACCTAATTAGATTTGTAGCACAGTGTTCAGGCTCCCAGGTACAAGTGAGGAACTTTATGGCTAAGGCTGAAAAGCTACAGAATGCCGTTTTACTACTGCTCCCTGGCTAGCTTCTCAGAACACAGTATTATTCTAATAGCAGCAATACCTAAAGTTTCAGAAAATCTTTTCTTTGTAATCTCAGTGGTAATCTCAATAGCAGTCAGGTCTCAAGTTCACATGCTATGGAAATGACCCAATATATTTATGATTTTATTAAGACACAAAAAGCCTTGATATACGCACAATGTAAAATCCTTGCTTTTCTTGCCTGCCCATTATTCATCTAGATTTCCAAAGGGAAATTATTCTAAACATCAGGTGATTCTGTACCTTATACTGATAAAGAAGAGGGAAAGCAATTTCCCAACAGTCCCCAGCCATCAATCCTTCTGAAACATAAGCTTGACTGTAAGCTTAAGGCACTACGCCTGAACTAGAAAATACCCAAAGGGCATTCCAAGCTATGCCAGAGCAACTGCCATTTCTTATGTGAAATGTGACTTCTAAAACCTTTCTAGCTGAAAAAGTTTTTTACTAAGGTAATAATTACTTAATGCCTACACAAAAGAGGGAAAAAAAAAGTTATCTTCTCATTAGTTTCCCTATTTTCAGGAAGAATTCTCTCTCCTCTAAATGAGATCAATCAATTTTTTTTCTCTGAGCTAGGATTTTTTTTGATGATTAGGTCTGATTATAAACAGTTATGCTGTGAAGAACTTAAAAACATGGCAAAAATTTAAAAAACATTGACCTTTCAGAAAGTACTACTGTACTGTGTTATATAGTCGCCCATGCGTATTGATCATCTCCTTACCGCCTTCAATAGGAAATCATAATTAAATTTGAGTAGGGTACTTGCTATTTTTCACAGCGCAGCAAACAATGGCCCCAGTTGACACCACCATCATTAATATAAAAAGATGCTCAACAACTAAAGTCAAGGACAGAAGGTGGCTCTCCAGTTTGATCCTGACTTTTTTTCCTGGACAAAACTGCTGCTAACTTCAGAGAATTCAAGAAGATGTTAATGCAAAACAGATTGGCACTTTGAATGACTATCATTTTAGCCAGATAAATCTCTCCATGAGCTGGACCTACAGAAGTATCATATTGCAGATAAAAGGGTTATGATTTTTGCACAGATATGCAACTGATTATTATGGTCATCCCAGATAACTCAGAACCCTCTGCTTTTGTCCCTGTCATATCACAGGTCAGGTAAGGAGAACACCAAACACCCACCACTATGAAAATAAGACAAGAAAAAATTTTGTCTGTGTCTGTAGTGGAGTACTCAGACTAAGGAAAACTGATAGATTGTACCTAAAATAGAAAGGATCCTATGATCTATGATTTGCTAAATTAAGGAAAAGTGTCCAAGTCTTCAAGAGCAAAATTCATACCCACACCTTCTCTTTTGGAGTTTTGCTTAACCACTAACAGTTTCTGAATTTATATTCCCCAGATTTCACCAAGGCAATAGTCACTAAAGAAGGTATTCTAATCAGTAGGCCTCTCAAAAAATCCTTACCTGCATGTAATTAGCTAGCTTGCCTACTCCTATCATTTCTACTACCCTCACTGCTAATTATTTTCTTCTAACGAAAATCAAGGGACACTACAAGAAGAATAATTTCCTTTACTTGTCAGCTCCTTTTCCTTTTCCCTTTCATTAGCTCTTGCTAATGCCTGCTGCTCCAAACAGTCCTCCCAGCACAACTATTTCAGAGCTCCTAGATGAAATTTCTGAAAAACGAAGTCTTTTCAACCCTTACAACATTTTTCTGACCCATTTAAAACTTTTTAATATAATTTATTATATTTTATTTTCTTATCTATATATATTCTTATCCTTTTTTACGTAGTGCCACAATCTAGATCAATTTCTAAGGAAAATGACAAGGTGACATGTTGCTTCAGTTGTTAAATACCTTCTCATAATTGAGACAAAAAGAATACTTTGATGACAACTAGTCACCAGTAGAATATTGCTTGGTTTAGATGACTGGAATAAAGCTTTAATTTCTTTTTTGGAGTGAAACTAGATATAGGAAGCATTTCTTTACTGAAGGGTGGTCAAACACTGGAACAGAATTCTCAGAGAGGTGGCCAATGCCCCAAGCCTGTCAACATTTAAGAGGCATTTGAATAATGCCCTTAATAATATACTTTAACTTGTCCAGGCCTGAATCAGTCAGGCAGTTGGCCTAGGTAATCATTGATGGTCCCTTCCAACTGGTACCATTCTAGTCTAAATAATATGGCAAATAAATAAATAAATAAATAAATAGGAGACTGAAAAAGTCCTAAACTACCTCTCCCTGGGAAGTGTATGGTGCCCAACAATGCACATCGGGGCCGTTACATTCATTGTGCGAGATGGAAGGTAAGAATCAAAGCCTTGGCTCATGTCTTTTATTGGCCTAAGGGATTTCAAGCACAGCAAGACTCTGTTGAGCTTGCATTTGGAGAAAGCCTGCTTCACTGAGAGTAATTAATGTCATGGTATTTTTCCTCTACATAACGACTTTTTCCCTTGCTTCTGAACATCGCTGTCATTTTACTGCCAAGGTTCCTTCCAAACTCTGCATCGTACCACTCATGTGGAAGTACAGCTGTTGGAACACTGACACCTAGAAGACAGAGGGGACAGCTCTGAGAAAGGTCTGGAGTGGCTAAAATGTAATTTTAAAATCACTAAATGACGATTTAGTCAGCAACTGCTCTTACTGTGTCAAAAGATGGCAATGCTCAGCATTTCATTGGTCCTTACCTTGCTTTAAAATAACCAAGATGCCAGCACCTAATTTAGTGAGCTAAGACCACTGTGAAGGCTTTGATTTAGAGATATATACATTCCATTATCAAATATTATCAGATGAAGCCCTGTTTTAGCTGGTGTACATTTTTGAAATATAATTTTCTAGTTTTCAAGCACACTGCCTGTAAAGTAGATATCCTATAGCTATCTCTCACACTGTCTTTACATTGTCAAATTCAGACACATAACATGATTTGCAAAAGCTGAAGAAGGCAAACCAAAACCGTGGCATGAATTTAGATACTTAACTATGCATTTAAGAACCAGATCTTTTACTCTACCTTGAATGAATGGACAAGTATAAATACTCTTGACAGAATGATACATCCTTTATCATTGTTTCATCAAAAGTACATCCAAAGGTTTAATTTATATTTTTTTACAATGTCATTCATGACAAAGACATACATAACCCACAAATACATTACTACCTAGCAGCTGTGTATCTCCTCCCATCATCCTGAGCGTTCGAAAACTGAAAAACAAACATATTGGCTTGTTATGCTAAAAGGCATTGATGGACACTCTCTCTCTTTTTTTTCCTCTGTTTCATCTGTCAAGCATTAATCACTGCCCCAGCTGCAAATGAAACTTTTATTGGGCAATTATCATCTTGGTCTATACTAAATCCTTTCCCTCTGCTCCATGTATTAGGCAAAGGTGCCATTGCCTGCAGAATACAGCAAATACAGATTATAAAATATGAAACCTAATAAAACAAGTGCTGTGTTTCTTGTACCATCATATTCCTGGATTTAACCAGTGTATAGAAAAGAAACTGCTGATGTCTATCCCTGACAACTCCCACCATTACATCAGTGAAAACAGAATGTTCTCCTGGCCATGGAATACATGCACAAAACCCAAACATAATGCTTTTTAATCTTTTTCAATTGAGAGGGGGAAAAAACCATCTCTTTCTTTACTCCTGAAAAACCTATAGCCCCTCTAGTATCCTCTCATGTACTTTTTGAAATTGAGAGTAAGGAGACATGAAGCAATAATGAAAATTAAATGCTGTTCCTTAAAACAAAAACCAAAAATCTTTATTTTTACTCTTTTAGTTGAAGGTGAAACAAAGTATCAGTGATTAGAATGCTTCTGACTATGCTTAGTAATAGACTTTGATAAGACAGAAGCTACACTAACACTGGAAAATTACTGTATTAACTTTATTTTCCCCCATTGTTTGCTCATATGCAAAGGGATGTTATGGTGCTTCTGTGCATCAGCAAGATTTGTACAGCTTCCTGATTTTTTTGGATGAAGAATGATCACAGTGAGTGAGCAAAATCATGCTAAATAATTAATGAGGAGTCAGTAACACTCAGGCTGTCTAGAATATCTGGACCAATCTTTTATTCTCTACTACATGAAGCGCAATTTCTGGCCAACTCAGCTGTCTATACGCAACAGGCAGAAAGGGAAAAATGTTAGGTGCATGCCAGCCTCTCCAGCCTTGCAGTGACAGGATGTCACCTGGCAGCTGTTTCTCTAACAACTCCCTCAATTAAGTATGCTTTTCAACAGGGATTTATGCAAATATTTATGTTAATACAACTTTAGCAGAAACATCTAATGGGGGATGAAGCAAGAGCCTTTAAAATAAATAATTTAAGTTTGCCCATGGTAAAATGAATAGAAAGACAAGGAAAAAAAGCCCAAAAACCAAAAAGTCTTTTAACAGTGAAACTTCTGCACTTTCTTCCTCACATTTTTTCCTCAGAGGCTATTCAAAATCAAAATCTAACATAGATATGGATGGAGCTACTCATCAGTTTAAGCAATTAAAGCAATTTTAGCTAGAGCTTTTCCTGCCAGCCATTATGAAAGGGAGAATCTTTCACATCCCAAGATGCTCTCTATCCGTGAAACAGGTAGCAGATTAGAAGCTTTCATAGGTTCAAATAAACAAAACCAAATAGCAATACAGGTTAAGTAGGAAGCCTTAGCAGCTGGTACAGGCATCAGTTATTCAACCTGGTTCAAAACTTTGTTAGTATCCACAGCCCATGTGAAAAAAAAATTGATTAAATGAAATCCAATTAAAATGGCAGAAAGATTTTCAGTGAAAACATGAGATGATTTGACTGCATTCTTTTACTTTACTGTCTACAATCTCACTGCTCTGAACTGTACTTTTTTTCTCCCCATGAAGATTGCTATCAAACAATGAAATTGAAACAGTATCATGTTTGGCATACAATGAGTTGGCATTAATACTAGCTAAATCCTTCAGATGTCTAATGTTGAGATGTATAATTTTCATCATAGCATATTCATACTGGAAAAGCTAAATTGGTTCTCTCTTTTTTTGATCTTTTGTTTTCTTTTTTGATGGCTTTGCCGCTTGCATATTCCAGCATTATAATAATGACCTAGATGAGAGGGTGGGTTGTGCCATTCTCCTATCTCTTTTTAAAAACCTGTTATTTGAGTTTCAATACTCGGATTGGCCATTGGATCTTCCCTAGAAGCAGAATTTCACAGCAGAAGACACAAAACTTACTCACAAATAGCAGCTTTGAACCAAATGAAAGGAACACAACAGGGTGCAAATACGTGAAAGTTTAACCTCATGTGATCCTCACTCTTTTTTTCACTCAGACAAATCAAAAACTCCAAGGAATTCTACTCCAGACAAAACATAAGACAGATTACCATTTTAGTATAAAAAAAGTCTTTGCTACGTACTAAATCAATACTGAGAGAAAGCAAAATTACAGGTAAGAAAATTATTTTTTCTTTTTTCTGTGTTATATCCACTCTTGTGGGCAGAAGTAATAATTCATGGGAAGTAGCAAAGAATGACCATCATTTATCAACTGCACAGAAATGGTGATGAAAGAGTAAAATAAAATAACTCTTCCTCCCTCTGCAAACCTCAGAAAGGCCTATTTTGAAGATCTTTCAGTAACTGAAAATTGTGGAAGACTGGTTCTTTTCTGTATGCAAAAAATTTATGTTTTTTCCAATTCATACCATATAATTTCTGAGTAAATATTAAACATTCTAGAAGGAGGGAGATACAAAGAGAGGGGAATTTTATACCTCTGCTTTCATACAGACAGACTTCCCTTTTCATGAACAAAGCACATTAAGTTTGTATGTATGCAAAGCTTGGTTTCTATTAGTAGTAGGAATCTTCCTTCCAAAGGTGTTTCTGAGAGGACTGAATGATTTGCTATCTAAATACTATATTTAAATACAGTTCCAGTGGAAAACTGATTTTTCTCCACCCAGAAGCATCATACCTTCTCATAATCATATACCTGGCAAAACTGAAATCTGAAAGGATGCTTACAGATTGTCACTTTTCCTAACTGAAAACAATGGAGCAATTTGGCCTGGTCAATTACAGCACAGTTTTCTATAGCTTTTTCATTAAACTTCCATACACCATAGGGCATGCAAATACGCTTCTTTCAGGTCTGATTGGTTTAGATAGACATTATTATCAAGACTACTCCCAAAAAGACAGAATGCCTTTCAAAGATTTTGAAAAAAATTCCTACCACCATTAGAAAAAAAAAAAAGGTAAAATAATCATATGCTTTCAGTTGAAATCACCCCTGTGCTGGAAAGGTCTAAGAACCTACATGAAGGTTTTTTAATATATCAAACCAGTAATACTGGTTAGTAAGTAAAACAAAAAAAAACCCCAAACCACCTCTGTTAGTGCAATAAACCTCAGTACATGCTCCCTGTCTGGTCTGAAGAAATTATTTTAATGGGAAGGAGAAGATATTGAAGCATGAATATGAAGTACAGCTAGACATGGTGGGGGTGGGTTTACTAGCTCAGGCTTTCAGAAGCCATGTCCTAGTCAAGCTCCTTCAAAAAAGAGTTTATTCCAAGTTCTCTCCCAAAGGCAAGTATCTTAGTATTTTCATTATTGTCCCACTAACTACCTGACAAGACACTCCTTGTATGCTTTACACTACATTGCCAGACGTAACCACAGGGTAGAGATTTTACTCTATGCCTTACTCCTGATGTCTTGAATAGTAGAGAGAAAAAAAATCTGCTTAGATTATAGTTTATCTTGAGAAGAATTCAAATTCTGATTCATTTTCTAAAGGTGAACATACTGACATAATTAACTACCAGTCTTTGAGGGAGGAAAAATGCGTTTGTTTTGTTTTTTTGTTTGATTTGGTTGCTTTTGTCTTGAGAAGGCCTCAATAAATTATAGAGAATAAAAAGAGTTCGAGGGAGAATTAAAGATGAAAAAATAAAATAATACATTTAGAAAGGACTTGGAAAAGCTTTAACTGAAGGTTGTTTAGTACCATCGAAATGCAAACAAAAAACCCTACACTATAACTATTTGTAGAAGAAATAGTAATTAAGAACATAAGTTAAATGCATCTGTAAAGAAAGATGTTTGCTCCATCTCTCTCAGCTTTGGGATAGAGCTATTAAATGCTGAATCAGTCAGACCCTCAAAAATAAACAATTTTTTAAATCTACTAATTAATGGGAGACTAGGATTTTCTTAAATTCTTAAGTAATCAAACACAACTGGATCTAGAAGACACATTATGTAATAATCTGCAGGTACTCTGTCCAGCCTCCACTGGCTTTCTGAGGGAGGATGTTTGCCAGGTAAAAGTTGGGTGCCAGGGCAGCTGTCTGAATTCAGAGCCAGAGTGGTGCTGAATAATACAGCACAGAATGTGAGTACAACCAAAACTCTTTTGGGTTATACAAGGTACCACACTTGCTAAATAAAATATGAATTCAGTTATTTTATTTGTTATTTAAAGAATTAGTACTTCAGGATTGGCTGAGCAACAAAAGCAACAAAATTCTTGTTCAACAAAACAATTATCCCAGAGGAGTAATTGCAATATGTGCTCTAATTCTCAAATTTGAAACTCAGGGAGATTACACAACCTGGAATTCAGACCATCTGAAGGACACTCACAAACATATCTGTTATTTACTAGTCTGAGGAAAAGGCATGAACACGTCTGGCACCTTTGAACATCTGAGTTCCAGAGTTAGATCATATCACAAATAAGCACAAGGCATTTGCCACTTGTTTAGCCAGCTCTCAGGAGCCCATTCATGTAACACTGCTCCAGCTCTGATTTATTTGTTTTTATTTTTAAGAAAAATTCCCGTGAATCTTAGGTTTTATAAAGTCCCTGGACTTCCATCTACAATACTGAAGGCAAGAATACAAATGAAGAAAGGTCTAACTATTACATGAGGAGATAAAGACTGGAAACAAAGCCTTGACCTCCTGCAAGACATTAGTAATGTTTCTCGACTCAGGGGAACCCTAACTTTACCCCTAAGGCCCTTCTGACAGCACATATAGACTCAGACTGTCATAGATGACATTTTAAAATGGAAAGACAAACAGATAAAAACTGTTTCCCAGTTTTGTCTCACAAGATTCTGCAGCAAAGGCCCATACTTCACTCCCAGCTGCTGGGATATCAACTCCAATTCAACTGTTCCAACTAATCTTTGCTCTGGGTCTGTTGAGATGATGTCATGGATTCCTCTGCCTCAGTCACAGGGTCCATTTAAGCAACAACAGTCAAAATTTGGCCAGCAGTAGTTATTCAGCACTAAAATCAACCAAAATGTCTCAAACTAAAATGATTTGAGAAACATAAATGATTCTCTGGAGAGAGACAAAGTATCTTCTTATATATTTCACAGTATGCTTAGAAAATTGAGGAAGAAGAAATAGATGACATCCTTCTGCATGAAAGAAGACTGAATTAAACCCCAGATATTCTTGCCAGATATTTGCTTAATACATTCTCAAGTATCTTTACCAGTGGAGACTTTCCATGTCATTAAGTAATTTAATGTAGAGCTTAAACTGCTCATTCAGTCACAAGGGTTTCTCTAACTCCCTAGACTGATGTACCTTAATGCCATCTAAGTCTGGCACTGTTTATCCTGTCCACAATGGACAGGGAGAGAAAACTGTTGCCTTTCCCTTTGCACCTATGTTTTAAGCACCTGAAAATACTTCTGTGGTCCACTTCAGCCTGATGCCATTTTAGTAACCAAGCTCCTTTAATATTTCTGTCCACTTTCCAGACATGTAAATCCCATTTGCTACATCTTTGCTCTCTCCTTTGGTCTAGTTAGATGGCTTACATCCCTCCTGAAGGATACAATGTGCAAGCCTGGATGCATCATTTCTGTTGAAACTGCATGAGCTCAGAAGAGAATAGAGAGCCTTATCTTCTTTTTCTTCTTCTTAGCATCCATTTTAGCCTTTAGAACTTCAAATATGAATCCTCTTCCTCCCCCATCTTTCTCACTCCTGTAATGCTGCAGTCAGTATTCTGAGAAAGACAGTTTTGCACAATTTCACATAGAATTGGCTTCTATTTCTTTCAGAATGCTGCTCTCATTTGTCATGATCATCCCAAATACAACCCTCCAGTGTACTTTTAATCCTCTCACCTTTCCTTCATCTGCAAATGCAGTAGGTATTTCTCAGCTGTTATCGTGGAATTGCTCTTTTCTATAAGTTTCTTTTCAGTGTTATAGAACCCACAGCTACAGAACAAAATATACCTATTTCCCTTCCATTTTATCCTGAACTCTTCCCCTCCCCCCAGACATACTGTCACCCAAGTGATGTTCCGGCTTTTTAAAATGGTGTTATACAATAAGTACTAAACCTCTCATTGCTGAAGGAATGTTATGACAGTTTGCCCCTACCACCTCTGCTATTGTGCAACTTAAGATAATATTTGCCTTTAAAAGCCTGAAATGTTTCTGATGTTGTATAAGAACGGCATTGTAGCTGTTCCTTGCTGCGGAAAATCTGCTTGATATCAATGCAGCTGTTCATGTGAGTTACACAACGGATTCCAAAAAAGCCTATTATTTGTTTGCTCGTAAAGTTAACATATGCATAATACAAAACTATTTGTGACATATTTTTTGGGCAAAGCAATGTGTGTTTCTTGCTCGAAGCCCCTAGTCTGTTGGGCTGCACTGCCTGGTATCACTGTGTTCATGGGACCCAACTTTCATGCAAACAAAACTGATTGCTTCAAATGATCTTTCTTGTAGCAAAGGCCTGAAGGATGGGTCAGTAATTTCATTTACATATCCTACTCTGGTGTGAATACTCTTAATTGAAGTGTGGAGAGGGCCTAAAGACATTTCAGATGAGAGGTTCTGTGAAATAAGGCATGTAATTAGGGAATGTTTCAGAATGATTGAAAGGGTGTTTTTCATCAACACCATCTCTGCTGTTTGAGGCCATTCACTGAACTTTGCAGAAAGGACTTTCTGAACAAGAGGAATGTGGAACACAGCTATTATTACTGTCAAGCATGACACATAGGTGAGAAACAAAATCTATCCCTCCATTAGTTAGAAAATCACAGCTCCGGCTACCAAAAGCTCTACATTTCATCCGTGGCCTTTACTACAGAATTCTTTAAAACTATTAGCAGTATCTTCTGTTTTTCTCAGAATAAAAGCTGATAAATTAGCAACAGAAGGAAGAGCTCCTAAGCTAGACAGTTCACTTGGAGTCGTTATATAAATGGCCTTTCTGAAATGTGTCCAAGACTTAAATTACTCTGATTAGTTGATGTCTGTGGAACTGGCAACAAGCCTTTTCACTGTTGCTCTCACGGTAATTATTATTCTTGTTTCACTGCATATTTTGATAGCATTTCTCAAGTGTCTAGTTATAAATCTCTTAAAAGCCTGAGGACGGTTGAATCAGTAGAGGTAAAACAAGAACAGATTCTAGCTGATATGGTCCTTGCCTTTTCTGTACAACTATTTTTGAAGTTGAAAATAAGTGTCTCCCTACATCCAACCCAGAACTGATCAGAATGCACTTCAAAAAAGGAAGAGGGATGCTTTTAAGCCTATCCATTACATTTATATATCACAAAAAGATGTATAATTCAGAACAACAAAGTTATGAGCACACAGTTTGCTTCTTTTTGTTAGACTACTTTTTTAAAAATTAACTGTAAAAATAGAATTTCTAATAGTCATTATCACCACACATTTTTCCTTGTAGATAACAGCTCTCTTCAGATTCAAGAAAGCTCTAAAAGATCTCATTTATCTAATCTTTCAGAACCAATTAATTCTACCAGAAAAATATTCATCTCATATCCTCCAAAATCAAACCTTTCGTGTTCCTGTAATTCATCTCCCCAAACTGCTATCAACTCTGCAATGGAGTTTGTGTCTCTTTGTTCCCACAGTTCTTTCAAACACCACTTCAAGTCCCATCACTTCTCATTAACTACTAACTTCTGCAAATCTCTTTGATAGAAGAGTTAAATCCCCCAAGTCAAAACTTTGTAAATTAACATTTATTAATCCATGTTTCACCCTGCTCTGCATTATCTGCCACTGAATCAGGACTAGAAACTGCTGTCTCAGTTCCTATCATGTTAAATGACTTTCGAAAGATTCTGTTTTATTGTCCTCTAAAAATCATTCATTTGCACCCTGTGCTGCCTAAGAGTGTCACAATGCACAAGATATTCCTCTAACAATATGGTATGACATGGAAAATCAGCTGTGAAGTATTTTCTGATAGATGCTGCAAGAAATTTTCCATGCTGTATGATGAAAGCAGATACAAGCAACCTTTTAATAACGTGCAGCACATCTTGCTTTTTTTGTTGATTGCACACATCCAAATGGGTAAAGGACTTAATTCTGGTGGTTTTGAAAGATAAAGCTGAAATAATCTTAAATGAAATATATCTTTATACTGAAGTAAAAAATAAAAAGTATGTATATAAACATACATCATCATAAAACCTGAGTTTCCATTTCAGTAGGTCCAAGTGAAAATACATAGCTGGCAATTGACAAAGATGCCACCCATAAGTTTTGGTAAAGAGAGCTCCAAAAAAACCTTCATATTCCACCAACACCATTTTTCTCTTCAATAGTACAGAACTAAATGGCCAGACAATAACTACACATATGAATGTTATGAATGTCACCATAAAGTCAAGGAGGAGAGAAAAAAATTCTTCACAGCCAAGAAGTTAGATTACTAACTGAAACACTCTACATGAAATACAATACAATAGCAAAGGAAAAAATGGTGAGTGGGCTGAGGCACTCAGGAAGCAATTCCAAGAGCTACCAGTACTGACAGATTTCCCTTAGACAGAAGATAATAAATGTGCAGAGGAACTGTCTGTAAACTGAAAAATCATTCCGCAGATTAGGCAGAAACAATTTTTCCTTAGGATCTTAGCAGGGTTTTGTTTTGTTTCCTCATCTGACACTACTTCCAATTATTGAGACAGAATGACAAAGGAGCATACGTGCTCGATGATCAGAGGACCTGCACCATCAAACTGGGCATCTGCTACTCATTTCCAAAGGATGCTGCAAGTGAGATACAAGTGAAAACCAGAATACTGAATAGTCCTGAGCCAGGCCAGCTGGAACAGGACCAAGCAATTGGACTATTTTCAGAGAAACTTCACACAAGTGGTCTATAGAAAGTAATTTGTACCTGGGAATGCACCCTGTAATTATTTCATTGTATTTGATCAGCAATGTTACAGAGATGATTTAGGCATACATATGGCCAACAACAGACCAAAGAGTAATTGCAAAGGCGATTCCATTTATCCTTGGTCTTGCTCCCAAACAGAGTTAAAGTGCACTATCATGATCCAGAGAGTAATCTGTGAAAATATAACTAGATCTGGAGGAATCATATCCTTGAACAGGATGCGTCACAGAAATAATCACCTGATTTACGAAGCTGAAGGGTCTCCTTTGACTTGATTTCATTCTAGCCTGACTTGCACCTGCCCCATTGTGTCCTGAACTGCTCACTCATTTTGGAAAATGTTATGTCTACCTACTGCATTCACCAGTATGGATACAAAAATGCTGTTAGCAAGAAATTTTCCTGCTTCTTTCTAAGCCCGTGAGATACTTTTCTCTCTCACGAAGATATTTGCCGAGTTCTATAAACTATGAACACCTGTGACCTTGCAGAGCTTTGTTTATGGTACAGTAGGAAAATATTTTGACAATGGATGTTTCAGGATTCTAGCCAATCACCCCGGGGGGTGGCTGATCCTTTGTCTAATTAGACAATGAAGAAAAAAGTCTATAAAATAGTTTGTAAAATAATTAAATAAATCAATCTTGCTGCACAATTCCTGCCTGCTGGATCTTCTCTCCTCTCCTCCCTACGGCTGCGGGATACAGTAATACACCAGCTGTAACTGCAGCTGTTATTTCTGTTATTTCTGGTTTTCCACCAAAAAAAAAAATAGGGTGTTTTTTCTTCCATCTCCCCAAGTTAATTGACAGCCTGGTAAAACACATTTTGCAAACAAAATTCTGAAGTGTTGGGTCAAATCTATTCATTAAATAACAGTTGTTCAGTGACAGAATCACTAGAAGTGCAATGTTACTTACAACTCCTTTTTATCGACTGCACAGCATTTACAGAAAAGACTGTCTCACTTCAATTTTTTTTTTATTAAGTCTGACAAATATTTTTTCTTCTTCTTTCATTGTTTCAAATAAATCCCTGAGTAACGAGTAACCTTCTTAATAATTTAGTAAGAAGGACGTAATTTCTCAGATTTTATGGAGACAGTAACTCTTCATAAATGTGTGCTAACACAGCTTCTACTAGAAACCTTTGTAATCTCACCATATTGTGGGAAAGGGAAGAGGGAGAAAACTCCTTTTCACGGAAAGCATGGTTAGCAGTGAGTTTCTTCAAAATGATGAATGGAATCACAGAATCACAGAAACTGAAGTCATAAGGGACTTCCAGGACCATCTAGTCCAAACCCTGGCTCAAAACAGGTCTGTTTAGAACAGGCTGCTCAAGCCCATGTCCAAGTGAATGCTGAGCCCCTCCAAGGACAGAGACACCACGACCTCTCCATAAATCCTATTCCAGTCTTCAACCATTCTCATGGTAAACAGAAAAATCTTACTAACTAATCAGAATATTCCACATTAATATATTTTCTTACCCAAACTTTTTAAATCTATGACTGATTTAAAGTCACACTAATTACAAAAAAATTTATTCATTGCTTTGTGTCCCTCAAACCCACAAATGCCAAGTTTGATTTGAATTTCTTTTCTGTCTTCATTGAGTATCTGAGTGGCAAATGAAATTCTATAAATAAAATGTGTACAGGAATTCTGTACAGATGTAAAGGGAAAAAAGGATCCAGAATAGAGCATGAACGTGGCAGTACATCATCCCACAGACAGAACAAGCCTGATAATTGTCCAATTAACGATTATTGCAAAAAAGGTCTTTACCCTGCCCCCTACCACTCCAATACATGGCATGCAATAAAATCCCATGTTATCCTGTTCTGATCATCAGGATGACTGGGAGTAACATAGAAGAAAGAAATCAGATATTCAATCTGCTTGCACCTCAAAGCAGTCTTCTCTTTTTTTTTCCATAACTACTACAGCTAGGGCTCTAGGAGGCCTGATAAACATTTCCAATCTTGAGTAATTCTAATTTAGTAGTGTCCAAGGAATTAAAGTGTATGAAATATCATCCATAGACATAAACAAAGATTGCTGAAGCGTTTACTCAGTCATTTCCTTAAAAAAGCTCTCATACAAATGGGACTAAATGCAGATATGATGGTAAGAACAGGAGTCTGAACATAAGTGAGTTTGTAAAATGTTATCTGGTTTATCGAGATCCATTTAAGCATCCATCTGTACTTTGAAAGATAGAAGAGTTGGGTGGCTGATTTGTGGGGTAAAAGTCATTCCTTAACAAAAACTTTTAGGAGATCCTTAACATCTCCCTTGAAGGCAGCACAACTTCAGTTTCCAATGCTGGTTTCATTGCCTTATTTTGGCTGCTAATTTAAAGCTAATTGTAGAGCAGGTCACATTTATGCCACTGGAAAAAAGCCCAGTTACTTTTATGGTGCGTGACCAAGATCTGAAAGAAAATAATAAAACCATTAATTAAATCCATTTGAAAGGAAATAACAGCAACAAGCAAACACAACCCAGCTACAGTTATTTGGAATTACATATAATTTTTCTAACTAGTTCCCAGGTAAACACAGTGGCCATTGTTTTCTTAAGCTTTATGAAACCCAAACCACAAAGTACCTCCTGTTGTCTCACACTGCCACACCTGGCTTGGCCTTTGTAATCGCCGAATTTGGGTCACAATTTACAAGACACCTACTGGCATATTCTCTTATCCGTCCCTTCTTTTCCCCAACAACATGGAAGACATCTATGAAACATCAGACCTGAGAACTGAAGTGATGCTTCTTCTGGGTGCCATGCAAAAAGTCCATTATCATCAGAAGGCAAGCATGCTGCTTTTTTCCATAAATGGAGGATTCAAAACATGAAATAATTAACATATTCCCAGGAATATGAGTGCACTCAACCCAAAAATACTGCCTACAGAATATAGCATCTTCATTCATGATAATGTAGAGAGTCAAAACATTCTCTCCTTTATTTCTTTATGTGCAACAACAATAAACATCCTTTTCCAGGCAGCACGAAGCATACCAGAAAACAGACTTCTGTCTCCACTTCTATTCTGTGGCTCAAGATTGAGACGAGAGAAATCCCAGCAGTGTGGCACAAGATGATTAAAACATAATAAACTATAGCTCAGCTTTACAACTAAAGTAATCTGTTTAAGAGTGACAAGATGCCAAAGCTCTGACACCTGCAATGCCCAAACAGGCAACATGTCCAGACTGGGCAGAGCACAGTGTCTGATGTTCACTAAACTATGTGAAATGCTTACTGAGACCTTGGATAAAAAAGTTTACCTAGTGCATTCCTTCTGTTCATCTACCATCAGGTTTACTAAAGGGAACAGGCTGTGAAATCAATGGCTTCCCAATTGTTCATTTGTAGGAGAGGCACAAAACTGTTTTATACAAAAGCAACTGAACTACCAACATTTCATTGAATCTGAAAGAACACACCCAAAGCCACTGACCCAAAAAGATAATCAGCACACACTGGTGAGCACTCAATGCTTCCCCACTGGAGAAATTGTTTAGTAATGGTGACATAACCCCTGGATTCTGGGTCATCACATATAAAATATCATTACTGTTCAGAAACTATTCAGTTACTCAGAGGACACAAGAGAGTTCAAAATCACAGGCCTTTTGTTTTTTGTGCTTGTGATGACCAATTTCTGGCTAGACAAGTGGTTCTCTACAGTGGCAGGCCAGAGGATGCCAAATCTATTCTCTTCCAGCCAAGGACTCACACAGGTATTTCAATGGGATTACCCGAGAGCTTGACAATTGATTACAAGTTTGAAGGTTATGTTGGACTGGAATCAAAGTGCTCAGCACTAAATCTCTCCTGATGAACTTCTCTGTATAAACGTGTATTGAGGGAAAAAAAAAAGAAAAAAGAGAAAGACCTATATCCTGAAAGGTCTTTAGATACCAAAATTATTAGATCCCACTGTAATATCCTTAAATATCTCTTAAGACATGAGCCAAAACCACCATCTATGCTCCCAACTACTCTGCCTTAGTGAAGAGGCCAGTGACAGAACAAACATGCAGAAGGCAAATCCCACACGGCAACCTGGCAGGCTAGAGAGAGATACCCTAGTTTACTGTACCATAGCTCATACCCTTTTGTAGCCATCTGAATTTATGCTTCTCTGATTTGGCTGTCAACCATAAGCATTAAGACTCTTCGTAACATAAAATGCTTCCTATGCTACAACTGCAAAAGTAGTCGTAATCACAGTTGCAAAACAACCAATACATTACATTGAGTCATATGCATCACTTTCCCTAATCTGTATCAGGAAAATACCTACCTTATTTATCGAGACTTACTTTAGTTTAACTAAAACTCTGTTATAATTGCACAGCCAAGGAAAGAAGCCATACTGGCACCTTAAATGGATAGTCACATAGCACTTTCATCTGCGGAACATGTTTTCTCTATAATTCCCTTTGAGCATGGAGTCTTTGACATGCAGGAGAATGGACAGCACTTGCCAAACTATGATTACTTCAGAAACTGAAATACATAAAATAATAACTGAGGCAATCAAATGCACACACAACTGTCATTTGCTTGGAACACAGACAAGCAGATAGCAAATAATTCAATTTATGATTAATTCAGAGAAAGAAGGACGAGTTTAAAAAAACCCCTATGTAAATACATTCTTTAGGACTTGGCAGAAAATAATGACTGAACAAGGATCTCAAAAGGAAAATTAATGAATGACAACAGGAGCAGAACATGTGTGAAGATAGACAACAAGGAAATTAAACATGTTGCTTATGGAAAAATAACCACCTTCTCCTTATTTTGCTCCGAAAAAAACACATGGTTCCTCATGGAATTCAAGGCTATTATTCAATCAGAAGATTCTCATGAAGGCAGAAACTGTGAAAGTATCCTTCCTAAAGCAGAGCCCCAGGAGATAATTGAAGCCCTAGAATCATAGCAGTGATTTTCTTGAACACTCATCCCCAGTTTACCTAAAGAAAACATCCATCAGACAAGAACATCCAACATAGCAACAGAAAGGTTACAGTCAATGAGATACAAATAAAGAAAGTGGAAGAAAATAAAATGCCTAAACAATCTAACAATCTTTGGGGAAAATTATGGGTGAGTACTTGCATATGTACACATGCAAATTGAACTTTACTATACAAACCATATACCTGGAAAAAATAGTATTTTAAGAAATCCTAGCTCCCTTTTGAAAGAACTGTCCAGAAGTTTCACATACTTAAGCAGTGTTTTAAGAGCCTTGCAATAGTTGCAGTTTTCAGAACTCAAGCACAGTTTTCAAGATTACAATCAAGCAGATTTGCTAAAAGGAACACTGAAAGAGATGGACCTGACATGTAGGAAGGTCACAGATGTCACAGCAATGCTTTGTGAAGAGCCCCAACCTCTGGTCTAAACTGATGGAGATTTAAATCAGAAACCAGACTCTCAAAGGAGATCCCAGTCTGACAATTCACACATTACAATGGTCTCTCTAAAAGCAAGAAATATCTTTATGGAAGTTATAGAGGAGAAAAAACAGATCTTATTGATTTAAAAGTTCATAAATCCTGGGATACCACAGGATTGGAAAGAGAAGAAAAAAGAACAACTGTTTTCTTCCTAGGGTCAGTACTGAAATTAAATCTGTAGTCTTCTCAACCATGTAGCCATTTCTCAAGGACATCCAGTGATAAATCAAATTATTAGAAGAGCCTCATACTCCTTATACGAGGACCAGATCCCACTCTGTGATCCTCTTCCAGATGGCATCAAATAACGGTGTGCTAACTCTATTATTTGCTTTCAAAGCTCCCTCACCACCAATGAACTTTGTCACTGCTGCTCTGAAGTCACGATCAGAGGACTGAAGTCACGATCAGGGACAGAGATATGTTTCCAGCACTTGCCAGTTATTGCTGCATATAACCACTGCACTTATCAAAGTTAAATGATAACCGTGTGAAAATTCCATCATCCTAAGTCCTGCAGCCAGAGGCTGACACAATTCTTTCCTAAATGAGAGAATTCAGCCATTCTTCAGTTCCAAGTTATGCAGAATGCACACCATACATCATACAGGGATGCAAAACCAGCTCCTTCTGCAGCAAGGTGAAGCACCAGCAAGGAAGGGTTAGAGAAAGGATTATCAGCCTAGGGTATAGCATATAAGCTGGCACAGTCTAAATTATGAGCTAACAAGTGTGCGGCGAGACCTTAAAATAGGTAAGCAATACAAGCCATTCAAAGTACCTAAGACTCAGAGGGCACAGGAGGCCAAACAATGGCAAGAAATTAAATAAGTTTAATATACTACTGGGCACTCACTGATAAGTGCCATTAGTTCCCACATACTTAATTTCTTAAAAGACCAATTACAGAAGTCCTGCCACTGAATAAAGATTGTGGCTTTTACTCTGGCTTCTAGGGGAGAAAAGAAATTAGTCTGGACAACTTAGAAATTCTACAAGCAAATAAAAATGCCAGTATTATTATTTCTTAACAAATCCCAGGATTTCTTGAGCCTCGTGGCATGTAATTTTGGAGTCAGTTGCATGGTAAAGCTTGCTTCATGAAGGCAGCAATACAGAGCTGTTATCATCAGCATTGAAAAAGCCTGAACACTTACCAGAGTGTCGCAGTGACCGCTACTGACCACGGCCCAGGCCGTGGTCAGTAGCGGTCACTGCGACAGCTGGTGCCCAAATGTGGGGCCTCCCTGAAGGTCCAAGACCCCACACCAAGGATTATTTCTGGAAGTCCATTGGTGCGTCAGCGGCCCCAGCGGGAGCAGACCCGTTTCTGCCAGGTGGCGCTCCCAGGGCAGGAGGCAGCAATCCCTCAGCGCCGGAGGGATCGCATCCAGGGGAAAGGACCCAACCTGCAGCACCCCATCCGTAGAGCTCAGTGAGTAATTGTCCCTGTCGGCCAGGGGACGGAAGTGGGGCCACAGTGTGTTTGTTGTGTGGTGGGGTGAATTGAGAGTGTGCACCCCTGAGAGCTCCCGGACCCTTCTTTTTCAATTTTTTAATTGTCGTTTTGCTGTGGGTAGGGGTAAGGTGTGCTGCGCTGACACTTTTACTTTCAAAGAGTGGTTGGCCCCCAATTTTTATCAGTTTCGTGTTGATAAAGCTTTAAAACATGGGCGTGCATTTGTCAGCACAGCAGTGAGGATTTTATTACCAAGTTGTGGGTCTCCTGGAGGTTGGGGGGAAAAAGTTTAAAAAGGGCAAGTTAAAACTTTTTGTAAGGTGCCTCTTCTTCCATTACCCTAGGGTGTCCCCAGGGGACATGACCTCGCTCCCATTTTGGAACATGGTGGGGGCGATGCTCACACAAAAAACTAAGAGGGGGACACCCAGGCGCCCATATTTATACCTCTTTACATTTTAATTCGAAGCGCAATAAAGGAATGGTTCGTAATGGCAAGAGAGCCATCTGATTCGTCCCCAGTTCTCCCTAAACCTTCTACTCCTTCCCCCAATCCCTCTCTGGGTGGTTCCCGAGGAGCAATCCGCGAAGCGCAGGGTAGCCAAGATGGCAGTCTCCCTGGCTCCTCGCGAACCCCCCAGCCCCCTAGTCCTGGTCGGCAGGGCCTGCCTGCCGGGACTTCTATCCTTAAACCCTCTACCCTGGTTCCGTCTCCCAAAGTTGTAAGGTTTAATATCCCCAGTTCAGATCCCTCTACCCTCGATTCAAGTTATTCTGCTTGTTCATCCCCGTGGCACTCCCGATCTCCCCGACCCCCTCATTCGTCTTCCTACCCTTCCCCTCATCCTTCCTGATTCTCCCGGACCCCATTCCTGTCTCCCTATCCCTCCCCTAACCCTTCGATCCACTCCCTCCCCGATCCACAAAATGGCCCCCAGAGGACACAAGATGGAGAGGACCGCATAGTTGGACCCCCACCTTGTACTTCTCTTTCCCAAAATTCCCTTCCTCCTAATTCCTCCCCTGCCTCCACTTCCCCAGAACTCCCTCCCTGCCCTTCACCACACCCCTTTTCCCAAGACCCTGAACCCCTCCCTCCTCCGTTGTGAGAGGTCCTCCAGGACCGGTCCGCCTTTTCCGGGGCAGAAACCAGCCCTGCCCCTGTTCCCTTCCCCTTCTCTGCTGACCCTGCCTCTCCGCTTCTGACTTCCTGTTCCCACATTCCGACATCCGGTTCCCATGCTACTGGGACTGGATGCGGTAGGCTTGGGGCCCGGAACCTGGAACCAGGAGTGGTCTTTCACGCCGCACCGATTTCATTTGGTGGGGTAGGGGCAGGCCTTCGAGAATGGAGGCCCTTCTCCTACCAAAACAAAAAAAACCTGTGCAAGGCCCAGAAGGAGTTTGGGAGGAAAAGTGAATATTTTAAGGGCCTCCTTAAGGCCACCTTGTCCTCAAATGACCTAGTGCCTCGGGACATGAAGGACCTGTTTACATGCTTGCTCACAGAGTCTATGCTGTGGGAGCAGGGATATACTTGTCCTTGCAGTCACTCCTCCTGGACCTTTGGACAGACCAAAATACAGCTGTTGATGCTGACAAATTAGCACTTTCAATGGACCACCTGTGTGGCGAAAAAGACTACAAAGAACCTAGGGAACATGCCCGAGTCCTACTTAAGGCCGCCCTAGAAAGAATTATGGCAGCAGCAGAGAAGGCTTTCCTTTCCCTTCCCACACCTACCCCAGAAGCCCCCAAAAGTTATTTAAGTGTCTGACAAGCCCCCAACGAATCGTTTATCGAGTTCGTGGACAAGATCAGAGCGCAGGTGGAGAGACAAGTAGAGGACCAGGCCATGCACCCGACAATCATCCTCGAAGTGGCTAAAGAAACTGCCAACGAGTCATGCAAAAGGGTGATCACCAGGCTGCCTGTCTACCCTGAGCCAATGCTCCTTGCGCTTGTGGAGGCCTGTATGAAGAAGGCCTCCACAATGGATGCCAGACCACCACCTTGACGGCCCACTCCACCAACAGCCATGGCGGTCCATCCACAAGCTCCCTCACAAATGCTGACACCACAAAAGCCAAGGGGGGAAATTGTACGTTTTAATTGTCGGGGGTGGGGCACATTGCCAAGTTCTGCCTCTGCTCTTCCCTGGGGAGTGAAGGCTCCAGGCACTGTAGCAGCCAGCAGTCCTCGAGGAAGGGAAAGATAAAAGTAGCAGATAAGCTTGCCACTGGGTATAATGCAAGATCTATTGAAAGGGATCCATTGTGAGCAAGCGACAGTCGCAGGGTTACCACACCTTATAAAAGGGGGTTGAACAGGGGGAGTAGCCCAACTAGGGACCAATAGGTGGATTAGGAGGGAGGGACGCTGGAGGGGAGGACCTACAGCTAGTCCCATGGTCTTGGTGGGTGGAGGGAGAAGGGTCACATGCCCCAATGGGGCGTTGAGGTTTAGGGGATTTCCAAAAGGGGAGGTATCTGAGGGGGCAGGGTCTTGAGGGATTGACGGGCACCATATAAGGGTAATTAGGGAGGGCTTGGGTGATAGGCATAGAACAATCCAGAACTCTGGGAGGGGTTTGGGCGATTGGCAGGGAAGGTGCCAGAACAAAGGGAGGGGATAACCATATTGGGAGCACTGGGGGTGCGGCTTGAATCTGGGGCAAACCAACTGGGAGTGGAAATGGGGGAGATAGGGATGAACCATTGGGGTACAAAGAACATAGAAAAATACAATAAAACATTGCACCACCACACCAGAGTGAACTTATTGCTTGCTCAATCTTCACATTGGAGCAAGAGATATACATTCCAACATCACCAAAGAAAAATCTAAAAGTTTAAATTCCTATTTTTTCCAATTACTGATAAAAATCTTTTTGAAGAGTACATTAAACTAATGCCAGGCAAAATATTGCAGCACTTGCTCCTCACAAAGAGGTTTCCAGACATAGCAAAATTTGGCTGCTAAATTCATGTCCTTATTACTATAATGTTTTTTTCTGACATCTGCTGCCCTATAATCAAATCAGTGCTTGGATGCTAATAATTACATGGGATATGATACTGTACATCTAATCAGTGCTTCAGTGAACCAAAGAAAAAGACCAAGTCAGAAGCAAAAGAAAGAATTCAATAGCAAATGTACACAGAACAGAAATTTGGGTTCTCTCTCAGGTGTTCCCATTACCTGATGTTTTTTGATACATGGCAAAAAAATTGTATTTGTACTAATGAGGCACTACCAAAAATCAATTCCTAAATCACAATTGCATTTAAAACAACTGCTGCAACACATGCCTTTTGTGGGAGTCTTGAGGGCAGAGGAGCTCTTACAGTTTCTCTTCACATGATGCAGAAATGTGTGCAACAGGTATTGGTGAGTCAGGATGAAAAGCTCCCTTAGCCATCTTTCTCTTTCTTGCTAAACTCTTTGGACATATGTCTTTATCTGTGTGTGGGGAAGCACAGGCAACATAAATGTTTCCCTGAATCCTGGAGCTCAAACAACACAGTTGTGATTTCACTCCACCTGTGATTCGAACCAGGCTGGGAGCTTCCTTGCTATAGAAATTTTGCAAATGTATTAAAAATTGTCACCACCCTTGAAGATAAGAGCCATAAAGAAGAAAACACTGTTCTAAAATCTGCTGGAGGCCAAGCACAGAAATTGATTTTTAGTTAGGTTTTTTACAGAGACAATACTTGAAAGAACTGGGATTGAAAGTGAATCTCCTGAAAATTGGTTTGGCCTCTATCCTAAAACTGTAGGATAAATTTCTATGTTGTAGTCTTCACTACTTGAAGTCTTTAAGCCAGATTTTTTGTAAGATACATGGATACTCAGGTTTTAACAACAGAACACCAAAGTTACAAACGCTCAGTGAACCCTGGGAATGGACACTCTTTTACTTAGCTGCCCACCAGAGAGCATTTGAGGTTAGTTTGATGATGACATACATATATTCCTAAATCTGTCTTCCAGGTTTTAAATTAGCCTGTACAGCCCTGTTTTCCGTTGGATACTCTAAAAAAAGACACTGAGACACTGGACCATGGAAGAGATGTTTAGTGCTCTTTGTCCCCAGTAAACAGATTTCATAAGACTGAAAAAAGCTCCAAGACGACAAAAAACAAGAGAGCATACTCCCAGTATGTCCAGTTACAGCTACTTTGTTAGACTGACCAGCCAGTTTGTGTGATCTTTCTGAAGCAGCAATTTGGGCCACCAATTCCACCACTTTTTCAAGATTCTTTCTGCTACTGAACCTCGTTTTGAGTCTTTCTGCTTTCTTTTGCTTAATTACATTTCAGAAAAGGGAGGAATGGCACAGAATAAGGAGTTGGAATCTTCTCACTGTGTTTCCCAAGTCCAAATTGCAGAGCACTGCTCATTTGTCCTTTCAAAGGAGGTTCTTGTTCTCCTGTCAGTGGGTGCTGGGAGATACAGATGTGATGTCCCATTTCCCCTGCCCCCCCCCCCCCCCCCTTTTTTAATTTTCTTTTTAATATCCTTAGATTTTTTTTTAATTACAATAAATTTCTGAATTAGCTTTAAACTGCTTTTGCTAGTTAAAAGACTAATCAATAATGATAACATTTTACTATTTGTTATCACACCAACTTTGTCATGACACAATGCGTTAGTCCCATATCTGATATTACATCACCTTCAGGAGCCAACACAATCTAAACACGGTACTTGAGCACAACGTAATCACAGGATTAGGAAACAGGTTGTCTGATGTGTGTGACATACCTGTATTCCTTCAAGGGAATGCTTGAAGGACTGAAACACAGTGCTATGATGGTTAATTTTCAATCCTCTGCTACACGGGGCCACAGTGGTTTTAAAACCCAATGACCAGTCATCCTCTTGATATTCATTCTGCAAGGTTTGGACAAACTGCTAAGTAGTACAGCAGGGTTATGTGAGCACCTATCATAATATCATTATGGGAAAACCTTGAGTGAAATTTGTAGATAAACAACTGTGCCATACAGGCTGTGCAGAGGCCAGCAGGTTAAACACACAACTGTGACACTAAGAAACCGCTCTCTCTGGGAGATCTGGAGCAGAAACAGCAACATTATGATATAACCCATGACCACAGACAGCACTGTTGGTGAAACTGCAAGCCAAGTCTCCTGGATAAAAGCCCACTGGGATGCTCTCCAGGCAGCAGAAGCTGTGGCACTTGTTTTAGAATCTAGCACACATGATTTAAGTGTCTTTTCAGATTACAGCAAAATAGAAATTGCAAGGCCAGAACATACAAAAAAAGTGGATTGCCTGTGAACATGTCTACTTCTCTTACATCTCCAATCACAGACTTTGGGCAACACCTTTCCCTTGCACTCCTCCTGGTGGTGTTAATCTATGGAAAATTGACTGAACAGTGTTGAAGGACTTCTTCATTACCTCCTGAGATAACACTTTCCTCTGCAGTATTGCACTACAGGACCCAAAAGGAGCAGGTGAAGTTACGCAGCAGTAACACCAGACTTAGGACACCAGTACCATGCAGATGAGTATCCCCTATATAATATTCCATAAATTTTAGGTGAGCACTCATTAGAAATCTCTTCGATTTTGAAAGGGAACCACATTCAGAACCCCTCTGCTCTACTGGTTACTGATCTTTGTATTTGCATACATTTATTCATGGCCAGCATATATCTGTTTGTTCTTTACCTCAAATATCTCCTCTTCTCTGTTTTGTCTCCTGAAATATATTTACAGAAGGGTATTACAACTTCCTTCAGACTTTATTTTGTGAGACTAAAGAAATTTATCCACCTCACAGAGAATGGTTTGTCTTTTTCATCCCAAATAGGCTTCCTCTGCACCTTTTGCAATTTGAATGAATTTTTATAGCAAATGAATGATCAGAACTTTATGAAATATTTTATGCTCAGTTATATCAGCGTACTTCTTTCTCACTGCTGAAAAAGCTGCTTTTCATGTGTTTTAGTAGCACAGCCACTTTTCCACATCTATCATACATTTTTATGGTCCAGTCTTTTCTCCATTAAGGAGGCAGATGATAAGGGTTTTTCTCCAGTTTAGAAGCAGAAATTTTGTCAATCAGTCACCAAATGGGAGAATTTTGACTACGTTATATTTCATGCCTTTTTCATACTTCACCATCTCCTAATTATTTTTTTACAGGAATTATTAGTCCTTCTCTGACACAAATTAAAAGGAATCATGAGTACAACAGCAGAATTTACTACCATACTCCCATTTTTATGACAATTTTATTATGGAAATACTAAAGAAGACCAGTTCCCAAACCCAATTTATGAGAATCTCTGTTTGCTTGAAGAGAAGCTGCTTCTACTTTCTCTTTCACAGAGTCTTGCCATGTCCACTACAGTTCTTCTGTTAGTAACCATTTTCCCTATTTGAACTAACGATTTCTATGGGATATTGTAACAAATGCCTTTGGGAAGAAAAGTAAAAGAAGTTCTACCACAAACCTTTTTCATTAACAGTAAAGAAATAATCTTCCCTTTCTTAAGTCACCTAGGTCTTAAAAAAAAAGGCAAAATCATTATGTCAGTATATAACTGAAATTTTAAAATAATTGTTTCAAAATGTCTAAAGCCTGAGTATAATTGTCTGCATCACTGTTTTTCTCATTTTGACAATGAGATACATGACAAAATGTCATGCATTACTAAATTAAAAAAAACAGATTTTTTTTTTTCCTAGAAAGAAACACTGAAAATCAAAGAGGGAAAAGGTGAAAGCTTCTACTTTTTTTTTTTTTTTTCTTTTTCTGGAAGGAATATATTTTCATCATTCAGTCATCTTTAAAAAAAGCCCAAGAAACAACAAAAACATGTTTTTTACAAAACCATCTGCAAAACAAACAACCCACCCATTAAAATACAGATTGAGCCTGGACTGATATTCAGTTGAGAAAGTTTTTGATTTATATTATCATTATGGGGTGAAAACAGTAACTATTGCTCTGTTGTATTAGTTTCTAAGAGATCTTTGAGTATGTATGTTTGAAAAGGCTCCTCTTTCAACAACACTTTGTATAATTTGCTTCAACATCTGTTGGCCTGCTGAGTTCCTTCTTTATTCACATTGCACTAGACCTATAATTAAACCCTCTTTAAAAATGCATCACTTCAGGTGTCCTAATGAAGAATCTTGAGGAAGTTGGTAATAGTTTGCTAAGGGAGAGCAACAAAGCTCCTTCTCTTCTTACAACTATTTCTTGCAAGATTCACTTTCTTCAGCAGATGGAGGGCTGCAGTAAAAGACAGCAACTCAGGGCTGAAGAGGTCATAAAACTCTCAAGAGCAGGAAATTACATAGGCATATCTGCCAATGAGGTCTGTTTATGAAAAGTCATTAGGCATTCCCAATCTTTTCAGTTCCTGCTTCCCCAAATAGGAGAACAGTATTTTAAGAGTAGTAAACCCCAATCATCTTGTTTCAATTTAAGCTTATCCCTCTATTTTCTTTTATATGCTAAGCATATAACTCATGCCAAACACAAAAAGTATCCACCTGCTACAGAGAAACCAATTAGATGTATAAGCAAGTAGGGGATTTTCTCCCTTGAAACTTGATCCTGCAGCCCATGGAGAGTTTTGAAGCAGTAAATACCTACCACAGTATTGATACCACATGATTTGGCTTTTGTTTCAACACGAGTTTTAGCCCCCAGGTTTAGCAACCTTGGAAGGCCCCACATCATTGTGCCACAGCCATCAGACTCAGGGAAAAGAAGTCACCTGCCTCCCAAGAGCTGTGTCACACACTGGGTGACCAGACCCATCTTCCTCCTGGGCTGGAGAATTCTGTGAGCTTCACGTGCCTTCCTCCTCTTGGGACTCCAGGCTTCTCCATCAGGGACAGATATAAACCCTAACAAACAAATTACTACTGGAGCCACTAGGATTTTTGACAGAGTAAGGAAAGCAAATTTAGACTAACATCCATAGATATAGCTATGCACAACGATCATCAACATGTGAAGTTGCTTGCATAAGGACTAGCAAAAAAAAGTGATCAGAAGAACCCTGATGTCCCTATGTACCCACTTTATTTGAACGCACTATGAGGTACTATTAGAAACTGTATGAGTTACTAATAGAAGTGAAAAGCGGAAAAGTAAAAGTCAACATTGAGAAAAGATAATTACTAGATGCTCTTTGCAGTCTATTGATTTATGACTTTGATTAGTACTGAGTATTAAAAAGATGAAAAAAAAATACTGAAAACAGTAATTAAGCTAGGATAAAGGAGGTTGTGTTCCTTAATACATGACATTCCATCAATAAACAAAAGCAAAACTTGGAGTGGAATATGCTCTGAGAATAGTGAAAGGAATGGTACCTCTGGGAAGCAAATGCACCAAATGTTCAAAGTAATATCCTTATTATGAAGAATATGAAAATCAATGTAGAAATAGGCAAATAAAGAATGAAAACAAAGAAAATTTACTGTATAACTGAGATGCAGTCTTATCTTTAAATATGACAATATTTACACATATGCATATATAGCTCAGTTGGTCAGAGCCTGGTGCTAATAATGCCAAGGCTGTGAATTCAATCCCTAAATGGGCCATTCACTTAAGAGCTGGACCTGATGTTCCCTGTGGCCCCCTTGTAACTCAGAATATTCTGTGATTCTGCGATACAAGTACCTACAAACACCCCTTCTATCTTTTCATTTTTATAAGAAGTTATGTACTGAATGTCAAAATGTATTCATAAGTATTTTCAATGTGTAAATCCTCAATGTCTCATAGTTCCTTCCAAATATTTCTAACTTATTTTGCATCCTGCCTACACAGCTGTGACAATTTACATTTCTTTTAAAATTACTTAGCAGCAGAAAGGGGACCATAAGACCTGGCAACCTCTTGTACATGGAGCTCTGTGCTTCCCAGACCAGCAGCTTCCCCCCAGTCAGTGACAGCAGCAGAGCTGAGCTCTTCAGGAACCAATGGGAAATGTTCTTCAAGAAACACATATTCAAATGTCCTGTTGAGTACGGCAGACTGCTGATCAGAAACTAGTGGTCCCAAGACTGACTATTATCTCTTCTATTTTGATTTCAAAGACTAAATGGCTGAAATTCAATTTGCTCCCAAGTGAATGGCTTACTAAGCTGCAAAACTTCCACATTACTTGGTATTGTTTTGAAACTGAATAGAAAATAAATGCACACAAACAAAATGCAAAATATAAGCTTGTATACCACACATCTAGAAGCACTTAAGATTTTGGGCAGTTAGTTCCCACTGACGTCAGTGGTAAATGCCCAAGATTAAGCACTTAAGGAGCTATACAGTAAGAGTTGCAGAACTGCATGGCATAACTGTAACTTATATTCATCTATTCATTAAAGTCTCATATTTTCAGTTTTGTGGAGAGCGTTCCAAATGTATTGTGGTCATTGTAAAACCAGACATTCCAGGCTAAATGGAGCACGTGTTTCATGGAAGTTATTAAGCAAAGGATTAGAAAACTTTTAACATATTTTTTTTCCTAGAAATCTGCTCTAAACATTCGCACAATCATACATCTTTCAGAAATGAGACAATAATTAAATTCAATGGCTTGATTAAATTTCCAAACCAGATAATTGTTCTTTACAAAAAAAACCCAAAACATCCAACTGATGTACCTAATTTATAGCAGACCTTAAAAAACAAATCATACAGGTCATTAATTTTGTATCACAAGAGGCCTTTATATTAGATTAAATGCTCAGATGCATTTATTGCACAAGAAAATTAACAGGTCACATTTGGCTGCCTTTTCTTGGTCATCATTTATTTGGGAACAACTCTTCTTTTTCAAGGTAAACTGAGCTGATGAATGATTCTGTGATTCTATTTCTAAACTACACACTATACAATCTTTCCATCGAGGAAAGAATCTCAAAAGTTATTGTGCTGGACTCCACATCCTAAAGAACATGGGGTTTTTCTAACATCAGAGCCTAAACCTCTGCTGCTGTATGTCCCAAAGCCAAGCTCAGTTACAATATTAAGTCTTCTTTTTTTGCTGCCTGTGACTATGTAGTATAATTTAGGGAAAGATCAGGTATGTTTTATGTGTAGTCCAGAAGAAATATTAGGGAGTCACATAATTTTTCTTTTGCCCTTGCACTCTGAGGCAAAGGAGCTCATGCTCTTACTGAAAAGCATCTGAAGGCAGCATTTGAAAAAAGGTGTTAGCAATGTAACAATCCCTGGGCTATGGCATTTCTCCAGGTTTCTTCTCTTCTAAGATTTGTAGGACCTTCATCATCCCCTTCACAAAGATGCAAGAGATGCTGAATGTAAGCCTAGACCCTTCCAGGCCTCCACTTCTCTGCCAAACCTTTGCTCCAGGACAGTGGGGGTCTCTGCCTGTTCCTTTGGCCTCACATAAATTCCACTTCTACTTCTTGCTCACAGTATTGAAGGAAAAATTAAAAAGTTAAAAGAGGAGAAAAAGGAGAACAGAATTGCAGAAAAATGTTCAAAAATTTTAAATGGCAAGTAAATACAATCCATAATTAAATTAATAACTTCAGCCAGAGGTGGAGGGCTTTTATCTTTTTGTGAATTTCTTTTTGTGGATTTTTTTTGGGTGCTGTTTTTGTTGTTGTAGTTGATTTGTTTGGTTTTTTTTCCTATAAAGCATATGCTAGTAATCTTAGGGAAGCAAAACAGATTCCTTAATTTAAGACACTGCAGCTCTACTCAGCAGTAAGCTTGAATGCCATCTTGCAGCAACAGAGAGAGTAAAAAACCAGTCTTGGACTGCCAAATACTTAAATGGAAGTTCAAGAGCTGTTGGCAGGATGGTGAAGTTCTGACAGAAATCGTAAAGATGCTATTAGCTTGTGTTTTAGTGAGTAGTTCTTGTATATTCAATTATAAGTTTGTAGTTCCATCACGCCAAAGCATACGGTGTCTGCCTTGAAGGTTAAACATGAAAACACAAATTAAAACTGTGAGGTTCTTTTTCTTATAAACAGTTATTTCAAAATTCAAATCAATCTATTCTAAATCCACAAATGGTAAGTAAAATATATTACAGCATAAATACCAAGAGAGATGGGAGGGAGAAAAAACACATAACATGATTTTAAATCATTAAATGTACATGGAACTTTTCATTGACTTTGTAGAATGATGGCCATCAGATGCCAGCTGGCTGGATGAATATAACAGCAGGAATAGCTATATTTCAATGAACTTCCTACTAATACTTTGGCAGGTGGGTGTCAAAATCCCAAAGTAAGTAAGAGCAGAAATGCCTTGTTACTGATAAAAAGAGCAACTTGAGGGAGATAGGCATCTCTGATCAGAAACATATTTTAGTATTCCTGGGAATGTTGGAGACTGGAGCAATTTGCCTTGGCAAACGAAGTGATCTACCATGTCAGTTAACAAGTTAAGGAAATACAGCCCACAACTGCAGAGGGATGTGCAAGGAGAGCAGAACACATTTTAAATTCAGCATCCCATGTTTAATGAAGCCATTATTTTGGGTTATGACTTAGTGTTTTCTGCTGGGATTTACTGCCTCAAGGATGGTCAGAGGCTACTCTGTCAAGCTACAAGCGAAACCGCTATTGCCACAGTACAGCTGGAAAGATACAGGAAATTACCATGGGCCCAAGCAAACTTAGCCTGTACTTATCTTTATCATTATTATTCAAATTTTTCCTCTTTTCCCCTCAGAAAACATGTTTATAGAACATGGAAACAACTGGACCTTTGAAGAAATGCTACAGCTAGAAGGGTCCCACTCTGCCTTCCTGGCCTGTCCTCCCCCCATCTTGTGAAGCCTGGCTAAAACAGGTGTTCAGTGATGAAAAAGGAAGCTCCTGAATGCCTAGAAGCATAGCCCAGCAGACCCAGACAAAAAGTCTTTTCATTCCTCATTTATTTTTTTACAAGGCAGCTATTGATAATAGCAGTCACCTGGCAGGGAGATGAAGGTTGGGAAGCTTTCTTTCCCAGTTTACCTGTCCTATATAATTTAGAGGTTTCTAACATTCCTTAAACTGTGCAACAGACACTTCCTTCCTCCTTTCTGTGATTTTCAGGAGAACAGAATCAGAGAACGTAACTTTTTTCTTATTTTATTTTTTAATTACTTTTTAATACTGAAAAAGAAACCAAATTAGAATAGTGAATGCAGCATTTTTCCCCTAAAAGGACACAGCTTCCCTATAGAGCTTCTGAATATATCTTTCCCTATCTTCACTCTCTGGCTCCCTACAGATTTAAATTACAGAGGCAGAATATTTGTCCTCAAAGTAACCTATTTTTTTAATTCACATGGATGTTTTGATCTTTTTTTCTCTAGACTTCCAGCCTGAATAGGCCCACAGAACTAATACGGCTGCTAAAATGTATACAGCGAACTGAATCAGGCCTTTCATTCCTGCCCAGCAAATATTCTCATAGCTCTCACAGTCAACTCATGGACTCTTCTCTGCTTGCTCCTCCTTTTCCCATTTCAAGTGTCTCAAGCATTCTGAAACCAAAAGCACTGCCCTTACCCTCAGAATTAAGAAAATAAATTATCATATATTATAAATAAATAATACAAATAAAAACATCAGCAGAGAAACAGGCATCCAGAACCTTTCAGCCTCCAAATCCCAAATGCCTTTAAAGAGCATAATGAACAACTTTGAGGTATGGAGTAGGTTTTCAGCACCAAGGTAAAAATCCCTGCCATTCATTCATTCTCTTCCTGGGAGCACACAAGCCATGCTCGCTGCCCGTGGGAAAGTGGCATCAAGCGGTTCTGTGACCAAAGATCCCACACTGCAATACATCACACGTACTGAGCGCTGCTGAGCACACTACAGAATTAGAGGCAAGGCTTTGTGGGCTAAAGGCTCATCTCAAATTGGCTCAAGCTGCTCTTTGAGGAGTAAACTGTGGCTGTGTTGAAGCATGTGAGGGTAGAATACAATCTCTTTCTTTTTCCCTAAATTAAATTCTACATATAAAAGGCCCTATAAACATTTTAGCAACACCTACCAGCATGTTCTAGCACAAGCCATTTTGGTGAAGGCTTTACATATGCACTTCTCTTCAAGCACAAGCTTCAGTCACATTTTCAAGTGCTGTGCCAAATTGAGGCTTGCAGGGGTAGCAACTATTTTTCTTTTTATATGGAATTTAAATCTTTTAAATCTCTTCTCTCTTTGTCTTCTCCTTCTTTATGGCAAACCTCAAAATGGATTTGAATTCTACTTAAAAATCAAAAATTTCCCTAGATCGCCAAACAATAGATTATTAGAAAAAGAGAGACAACTGGCTGGCTCTACAACTGTACCAGCATCCATCTCAGACACTCAGGTAATTAGAGAGATGAAATTAAAACTACGGTGGATTTATGATGATCAATAAAACAAAATTATGACAGCAGAAAATACAATCAAACACTCGACAATCTCCCCGGCCACAGAGATTTTAAGTTTCACTAGGAATGCTGGCTTGGTATGCACCCCCACTAAGCTGTGCCATAAACCAGCAGAATAAGGATAAAATAATGAAATTCAAATACACGCATGGGAGGGTCAAAGCTAAGCTAAAAGAATGTGTTTTATTTTACAACCTGCTCTAACTACAGCAAACTTCTACAGATAAAGCTGGATAAAACTTCCTATCTGGAAGACCTCACCTTCAGTTTACTATCTATACATTCCTAGGGATAAAAATGTAATTCATTAAAATCTTAGGGTCATCCTTTGAAGCTAACAGCAATGTTTTTGTGTAAAGAGCAGAACAATAAACCATAAATTTGCATTGAAGAAGCAGCATGTAATAAGTGTTTACACTTAAATTTGATGCGAGCCATGTGTGCTTATTGCTTCTCAAGCTCAGGCCACATTTCAGTCCCTTGGAGACAGATCATAAAATCTAAGTGAATATTTAGTTCATGCATCTCCTAAATGTGTCTTGCACATCATACCAAAAAAAAAGAAAAAAAAGAAGAAAAAATCCCAATGCCCAGGTCTTAAAGAAGAATACGATATGCATATGCATTAGAAGAGAGATTATTCACTGCTGTTATCCACTACAACTGTACAGGGAGGTGGCAGTCAGTCTTTTCTGCCTGCAGAAAGATCCTTTTCTCCTCAAATAATTTCAGGATCTGCAACAAGGCTGCAAAAATCATTGCCTCTGTTGCAAATGTCTGGGGACTTCTGGGTCAGCTACATTCCAAAGTCCAAGATCAGAGAAAAATCTTAAACATCTACATCTTTTTCAGTCCACTCATCTGTAAGACACCATTTGTACAGATTGATACTGTTAAGCAAGTGTTTAAGCACAGTTCTAAATAAGGGAAGTTTTCCATAACTGGAGCCTAGGTATGCAACCCCAAATACTCCAAAGCATGAAGTCTGTTTGAGGTTTGGTTTTTCTATTTTTTTGGTGGATTGCTCCTCCTCTCCCCTGCCTTTTGGTTTTATTGTTCTTATTGCTTTCTTCTCTTGTTTTGTTGGTTTTTTGGGTTTGTGTTGGTTTTTTTTTCCCCACTGATGGCTCTATTAGATTTATTATCTAAACAATAATTTAAATTTCTTTTTGAATTAGGCGGGAGGAGGGAAACTCATATACTTTGCAAGATAAGAGTAACAGCTTTTTAAAATACAGCTTTTTAAACTTATCACTATTTCTGCAGAACAAACAAAACTCACCATCAGGGATAAAACAGCAGATGCTGAAAAGCACCAGTCTGCTGATCTATCAGTTCTGTTTTCAGCAAGATACTTACTCTACAGGAAACTTCAGCATGAATCATAGCAACAGAGGCACAGTATTATACATGGACAATGTATAAATGCATGTGTTATAGACCATTCATCAATAATCTTTTTCCTTAAAAGGTCATGAAGATACAGTCCCAGTAAAGCCTGCTATCATATTTTTCAAGCAAAATAATAATCTACATCTTGCAATGATTGTTTTCTTAGGATGATAAACTTTTTGAGCAATCAAAGCATTCTGGTCAGCAGGGCTTCAAACTGAGTTGGCATTCTTTCTTCTGACTAGCAATTTCTGAATCTGGATTGTTATTTTTAAAGTTTAATTACAGGAAAAATAATTTTACAGTTTGTGGAACACCATCGTTCTCTTCTCTCCAAGAACTCAATGACAAAACCAAAAAGAATTGGACAGAGTCTTTTCAAGTTGTCAAAGTGCCAACAGGCAGAAATCTGACCCACTATTTGTCTCTTTGTCTATCCTTCAGACATGCTTGTGTTTAGCAAAAAAATTTATCACACTAGACTATAAAATGTTGCAGTTTGGGATAAGTTATATAAACAGCTGAGAAACAAATCCCTCTCCTGATGCAAGCCTGAGTGTGGAAAGGAGTATCAGAGATGGCAAAATCAACAGTAGTCCAAAACCAAGCCTTGTGGTCTCTGAACTAATCAGAGCCCTCAGTCAACTTTAATCTGGATTTTTTTCCAGAAAGACAGGTTACTTGATCAGAGGTCTGACTGGGATTTAAAATCTGAGATTAGGGAATTGAAGGATAAGAATGCAGAGAGAATTACACCCCTGAATTTGAAGAAGCAAGGGGAAATTCGAAAGATCTGCTACTGCAGAAAAATTCAACTCATACTTTGATACACAAATGAGGACTCTTTAATTTTGGCAAGGTTGTCACTTTTTAAAACCACCTTCTTATTAGTAAAACTAGGATATTACCATACTCCTACAAGGTCTTCCAACTATAAGAATACTATGACTATAAAGCACATATCTATGATGATAATGGGAACAATCAAGCAAGCTGTAAGATAAGTGTGGTATGAAAACAGCAGTGGAGAAGTAGAGCATGCTTGCTGACAAGTGACAGGAGTCAAAAGTCTGGCGTTCAACATCAGAGCACCTAAACAAAGTTAGGAACACAAGCTAGATCCAAGTTTGCAGTACAACACAACATGAAATGGCAGAACTTCCAATCCTCAGGCATCTCAACTAAGGTGGTGCATAATCCCACCTCCTAAACACTAGGCTGCTTTCCAGGAGGTGTGTGGGGTCAGCTCAAGAAGCTGACAGAAGATAGTAGCAGGTCCTTTTTTCCATTCAAATGAACAAGTTTTCTATAAGAAGAGTAATTTTGCAGGTCATTTATGCTATTCTAGAAAATGGCTCTGAATTGAATCAAAACCAGTATTACCAACTCTGAAATTACTGTCCATGTAATTGTGCATGAAACAAAAAAACAGGAGCTGAAAAAGCCAAGTATATTAGGTCAAAAAATAAATGGAAAAGCAAAGGCTAAGGAAAACCAGATAAAGACCAACAAACCTTCAAACAAAGCATACTAGAAATAAGTATTTTTTTTTGCTACTGTAGAAACTCAAACTCAATGCTCTCGTTATGTTCTGTGGCACATTCTACTTGGGTCTTCTGCAATTTTACCACATGCCCAAAGGTTGTTAAAGTGAAGCACATCACTGATGGTCTGTGGTGCATGGGGACATATGGAATAGACTTCCATGACACAACTGCTTCTCATCTCAAGGAAATACTTGCTGACCTAAATAATCCCTTCTTAGCTATGCTGTCCTAGGTAAGAAATTGTTAGGACAACTTACTACTGTTATTATGTCATTTGTGCACTGGAAAGATAGAAATGTCTCCAACAGCTTATAGGAAAGGTTTGGGAAGGATAAATTCATTAACATTAGCAAAACTGAAAGCAATTTTGTTATTGCTTAGCATGATATTTAATAGGGGAAAGAACCCTTCGGGTTTCTGTGGCTGAATGTAAACATGAAAAGCTGCGTACTTCCACAGTCTACAACTGTACATTTCAATTATTAAGTCTTGCAGAATTTGCATAATAAACTGAAAAGCATTGCATTACACATTCTTAAAAGCATTGCATTATACATTCTTAATTAATAAAAACTTTTTTTAAAAGAAAATTAATAACAGACGTAATAAAAAGTAAATGGAAACCAGAACTGATGATAATCTATAGTGGTGATTCATGCTAACCATTTTATTTGAGACTACAACTTAGATCAGTGTATATATAAGTTTATATAGGAACCAGTAATAAATGGTGTTGATACTGAGGTCAGGTTTCTGTAATACACCAAAAGCTAAATTTCCAGTCCATAAATACACTCACTGCAAGTAATATAAATCTATTATCTTTTCAGCAGCTGCAATCTGGAAAAGGTGCTCTCTTTTAATTTTGTTGTGTCATGTATATCTCATTAACCAAGAAGCAACCTGAATGAGAAATATGCTATAAAGTTAAAAAACCAAGACCCCAAAACCCTAGCTGGATGATCAAGATGACTCTTCCTTTCAGCCATTCTCCCCTTTCCTGTCATCAAATAAAAGTAAGTTTTTTTACAAGATAAAATGGCTTGCTCTTACAGGACTTATATAGCCAAATTCTCAACAGCAGTAAGTCTCAATTAGAGATGACTAGAAAGTTAATTTCCCATCCTCATCAAAATTTTGATCTTATTCGGATTAAAAGCGAATAGTCAATGCTAGCTGTAAGATATTAAATGAAAAAATATGTAAATACACAAACACATAAACTTCAAATCAAAGTGATTTTTAATTGTGTTTATATATAATACAAAAATTATAAGCTAAAAGACCAAATGCAAAATTTGAAATGAGATATTTTATCATCAGCAAAACAAGAATCTCAAAACTACTTGTTTTGGCACTTGCCAGTGAAATACTTGACAAGAACATGTCAAATTTGACATAATTTTCCAATTTCAACTAGTTTTTTCTTTAAACATTTTTGACTAAAACTATATAACACCTGGTAGCATTGAACAGAATTCAGCTTTTCCAGAGTTTTTATGTTGTTCTAAGAGGATTTATAATGCTCAGGGGTTTCAAAATACTACATTCATCCTCCTTATAATTTTATTTTCACCCCCTCTACCTCTTCTGAAATGTAGTCTTTTCTGTTTCTCTCTCTCTTTTTTAAATCTCACTTGACTAACAAGAGCAGGTCTGATCCATCTGACCTAGAGCATGGCCACATCAGCTACTGAAACAGTGCAAGTGAGGAGGAAGCAATCTCTGAAACAAGCAGGAAGGGCAAGGAGGAGATGCAGGATGGGGCAGAAGAGGATGGACCTGGGAACTCTAAAACCTGTTCTGCCACAAAGAAGTTCCTTACAGAGGGCCTTGGGTGTGCATCCCAGAGGCTGAGGTTGAATTGCAAATGCACACTGTTTTGCTTGCAAATTCAAATGGAGTCCTATTAACCCACACAGGAAAGCAGAAACATGCAGCTGGAGAATATCATGGAGCAATTGTCACAAAAAAGATTTATACTGGCTCCCAGTTCTCTATGGAGGCCAAAATTGCATTTTCCAATGGATTTTTAGTTCAGCTGCTGACTCATAAAAGAAGAATCTGCATAGTGATGAACACACTATAACACTTCACCCTTCAGAAAATGCTGAATTTACAATGGATGATACACCCCTTTTACAATCAGCCTAGTAGCAACTCTTGTGAGAAGAAAAGATGCAATTATTCTGCAGAGATGCAGTTTGCAAATTATGACTAAAGGGAAAAAAAAAAAGGTAATGCATGAATAGAAGAAAAAATTAAATACAACTATACAACTCAAAGTGCTTATTACTGGGTAACCACTGCATCCTATTCTGCTACTAAATCCAGCTGAAACTTCCAAGGGAATGTGCCCTATGACAGCAGTTAAGGAAAGCTGCAGTAAACACTGTAAATGGCGCTGCATCCCTGAAACATAAGCAGCCCTTTGACACAGTTCAATTACATCTGTAAAGCAAAGGAGATTCTAGCATCAACTGTGACACAACATATATTTGAAACACTGCCAGAGAAAGGTTAAATGGAAAGGTTTATATATTCCCTTTGTGGAACTCTTCCTATGCAAGTCAAGGATTGTTAACTGAACAAAATGGCATGAGGTAAGTGATTCTGCCTAAAGACCAAAAAAGTCACTATGAGAATTAAAAAAAAATTATCTGCTTATAATGGAACCTAGACAGTGTTCATATTAAAAGGTAAAAGTTCTAAACAAGTAAGAACAAAATCTGATTTTAAAAGTTTTTTACATTTTCATTTTTTTACATTACATAGGACCACTAACTAAACCAGCATTTTAAATGTCCTTATCTTGTCTACAGCCACAGAAAGTGTATGTTGAAATCACATTAAAGCCACATATATCACTGGAAATGAGAGACAGAGGCCCCGAGCTAAGAGAGCGCTGGAATTCATGCTTGTATTTTATCTAGCTGCAGAGTTCAAGGTGAACCCCTGTGTACTTAAAGCTATCTACACTGAATGATTCCAGATAGCTGGGTGAGACCTAGAAAGGTCACATCATCCAGCCACTTGCTCCAAGGCAGGAACAGCTGCCTTTTTTGACAGAATGACATTCTGGACATATGTTTATCTAATATGTTTCAATGATGAAGACTGCTCATAGATAATTTGTTCCTCTAGCCTTATAATATAGGAATCTACCTTACTGCAATTTCAGTCATTAGTTGCTGCTGAAGACAAGTTATTCCCTCCTCTGTGGAATACTTTTACACACTTTGAGCATGTTACCATGTCATCACTTAGTTTTATTCTCTATAGCAGTGTTCTTTCCTTTTTTCTCCACATGACAGTCCTCAATTAGTCCATATATTTCTGAAAGTGCAGGGCTTGAAACTGAAGAGAATATGCCTCTTGGGATCTTACCATGGCTGAGTAGAGCATATGCCTGACTCTTGTGATGTCTTGTACCTATCTTTATATCAATCCTTACATTTCTCTTGATGCACCACCCCATCAAGATGCTACTTTTGAAATTGTGTGTTCAATTCGAGCACCATGCCTGACCCTGGACCTGGCCTCAGAACCTGCTCCATTTGCCTGTTTCAGAAGATTGGGTCAAATCCAACTCAGAAACAAAACACACTGCCCTTTGGTTGAGGGAGATGAACAGGTTACACAAGCCCTTTCAAACCCAGATGCTTAGCACAACTGATTGCTCAATGTTGACAGCAAGGAGTTCTAACCAAAGTTAAGTTTATTGGTTGGATGAAAAACAAGAAAAGAGGAGAAAGAGGAGGAAGTGTTCCATGATGAGACACACCACCCAGCACTCACAGACGTTACTTCAGGGCAATGTTTTATGCTCATTTGTGAGAAGCCGCAAACAAAAACAATCCCCATGTGCACTTAGCATGGCCTTTCTGCATACTTCTCCATAGAAAGCAAACTCATAGGTTCTTCTAGTTCCTGCTGTGATTATGCAATTCTCCAATTCAGTAAATACACTATCTGCCAATTGCACTGCATTAACACTCCCAGCTCAGCCCTCATCAAACCTAGAAGTTGGATATAATTCCACACTGCTGGCAAGCCTGCAGCATTTCCTTGTACTGGATTGTAAATGCTCCCATCAAATTACCTTTGTTCCCCCTGTAGAGAGTCCTCAGGAGAGATTACCTTAACCAGTGCTGCCTTAAATTCCTTTGGTATGCATTTTTCTTAGGAAGCATGAACCACACTGGGTATGCAAAATATCAGTGACCCCAGCTGTGTTCTCAGACTAAGAGACTGCAGCCTTGGTAAGTTTTGAAACTGGAGCTGCTACAGAGATTTCTTTTTTCCAGGGCTTTTAAGGTTACAAGCAGCAGAACTGCACAGTACTTCACACAGTCCAATGAAACCACAGTGACTTTTATAAAAAGCAGGGTCAAATTATGCTTTTATTTTTATTCCTTTTAATATTAAATTTTTATCTCCTTTGTGGGGAAAAACCAGTAGGAGTCAACAGAGCACATTTCTTGTGTGATAGCTGTATTTGGCACACTTCAAAGCAAAGCAGCTTTCTGGGCATCACTGCATAGTGGTCCTGCAGGAAACACAAGTTTCAGGTCCACACCTCCATCTCCTGAGGCCTGTGCAGGTGTAGGGACCTGCAGCACTGCTCCACCAAAATGTGCCACAAAGTCCTTAATGAAAAATACTAAGGTCTGTGACTGTTTCCGTCAGGAAGTCTCTCATCACCTGACATGCATTTCTTTATCTACCTCCTTCTTGATCTGAGGAGTCTCTTCCTTGAAAGGAAACAGCCCTCCTGACCTGCATTTTTTTAGAGGAATCTGGTATTCAGTAAGGCAGTAAATGTCACAAGATTTTGCTCTAAATGGCCTGTATCCATTGCTAATAAGTTGTTGACCAAAAAAATCCTTTTCAAATTATAAGGACCTTCTCCTCATTGACTACATTTGTTTACAGTGTAGAGAGATCCCCTGTTATTTATCATCATCTCCAAGTTACATGTCAGACAAAACCAATATCTGAGTCAAGTATTGGCTGGAGTTTAGATGCCTGCATGAGGATATAAACTCTGAACAGGTATATTCAGAGCCAACAGGTATATTCAGGCCAAAAACATTTTTTCCCAAGGGATTTTTAAACTTTCATTGAACTATGAGTACTGATCTTACTCTAAATCTGTGGAAATGAGTTTCTGTAAAACTGAATTTAAGACCTAAGTCAACTTCATTATAGTCTTAATCTACCCATTATTTACTAGCAGTATTTCAAACCACTCTTTCAGAGGAAATGACAAAGGCAAAAAGCACAAAAAAAAGAGGAAGAAGCAGTATGAAAGTTGAAATAAAAGATGACTGCTTTAGAGGGAAATCTTAGTAAAATATATATGATATACAAATAAGATTTGCTCTCAAATGTCACTAGGATTCTCTAAACCAATAGTCCCTGTTTACATATCAAGTACAGAAAAACCCCACTTAAATGCAAACAGAGAAAATATACCTGATATACATGTTGTCTAATCTTGTATTTCTCTTGATACTTCTAAGATAGAAGCCAAAGGTCCTAATGTAGAATGATGAAAGTTTGGTCTCAGTTGTGGATTTTTTTTTTAAACAGAGTAAAGCTCAGGCAATATACAAAATGTTACTATTTCAGCAGTAGATAAATGCTAGATAAACACTCCTTAATAGCAGTTTATCCTATAAAAATAATTTTACCCCCCCCTTCTGAATGCTGGTGTCTGGAGACAGCAGCAGTCCAATGAATATAAATTATATCAGGATTCTGGAGCATACTTTAACAGAATAAAAATTACAGTAACAGCCTCCTACTTCTGACTGATGACATTTTCAAAAGAACGTAACACTTTCAAGACTTTGTGGCAACACTTCAACAGTGAGCCCTCACTTAGACAACTGGAAGCCTTAATTGTTTTGTGAGCTTTCAAGAGATCGTCTGTTTCACTTCACTAAATTCATGTCATACGCAGTTTGGTTACTGTAAAACACACACGCACGCAAACCTCATGTTTAACAACCTCCATCCTGGATTTATAGCATTTTTGTCAGCAAAAGGGAAGTTCTGCGCGGGCCCAGGGGCGGATGGATGGATGGATGGATGGATGGATGGATGGATGGATGGATGGATGGATCCTGGAAGGGAGGCTGGCGGTGCGCGGCTGCCGCTGCGCCCTCTGGCGGGGACAGCCCCGCTCCGGCCAGTGCAGCCTCGTACGCTGGCAAAAAAGTCTCGGGGTTTAGAAACCCCCAGGGGCAGCCAGGTAAGTGGAGGCATGCCTAGAAAATTATTTCACTTGAATTGGTCCGACTTGATTTTCCCCAGTAAGATAATTCTAAGAAGCTGGCAAAAACCGCTTTTGCATTTTTTCCATCTCTGTTGAAATCAGAGCATATCCCTTTGGTAGCATCCTCAGAAATCCTCCCGGGCTCCAGCTCTGCCAGGGCTTACTATATGTTTCCATTTCTTGAAACTGTTATTCCACTCATTTTCAATAAGTTGTTTTGTTACTGAGTACTTGAAGAAAATGTCAAAACAGCCTCCCCGTAAGAATTTGAAGCCACCTCAAACATTTATACTTTCATTCTTTAAAGGTTTTATCTGAGCTGATCCAAAGGGACACAGTAGGTGCTAAATAAAGTAAAACTTTGAAACGTCACTTTATTTTGACTCACAAACCTGAAGCTGAATTTCTGGCTTAACATATTTATCCTTTTCTCACTGATTAGACAGTCTATCATTGCGCTTTTTTTTTTTTTTTTTTTGTCAAACACCAGCAGTATTACAAACAAACCAAAAAAAAATAAAAAAAAGAAAACAGAACTCTGATTTTAAAGTGTCATTTAATTATTACTGTCATAATATAGATTTTTTAATCAAGAACTACGGAAAAGATGCCAAAGTTATAAACATCTAGATGTCAAAACTGACTTCAGATTGCCCATCTTGCTACTTGAAGAAAACAGTTACTTGCTATATTCTCTTCAGAATGTATTAAATATCAAAATAATATTTGCCTGATTATAAACTCCTTCATACTTCATATCACATTCAGGAAGACACAAGACATTATTAAATTATTTACAAATAAGAAATCCACTGGTAAACTTTCTATTTAGCACCTTGTGGCACAGACATTGCTGACTACTACAACTTAATAGCCTAAATCAGTGATGTGTGGTGTTTATTTGGCCATTGATAAATTATATTTCATTTAGTCAGCACTAATACCTTACTGCTGGATATAGTGGCTGGAAGATAATAAACTTTGTGAGTTCAGTCCACTACCACACAAGATAGCAATTCTCTTTTTCTAATATCACCACCACACTTTTTTTCCTTTATAACTAACGTGAACAAATACCAATATTTGT
The DNA here is from genome assembly GCF_020740725.1 of Corvus hawaiiensis. NCBI lineage: Eukaryota > Metazoa > Chordata > Aves > Passeriformes > Corvidae > Corvus > Corvus hawaiiensis. The sequence continues at coordinate 19,654,480 of NC_063213.1, forward strand.
TGCCTACAGCAACATGGAGTTTGCAGGTTGCATGAAAAAGACATGAAAAGTCTCCTCCTGGTTTTTCCCTTTGGCCCCAAGTGACATGTGAGCCCTGGCAACCTGCTGAGCTACCCCATCATTCAGCAATTCCAAAACTCAGTGGTAGGCCTCTGCCTGGGAAACTCCCTCTCTGTCTAGCGCATAATCTCACTGGACATTTAAAAAAACTACCCAGTCTCTCTTGTTCAGGTCAGTTACACGGTGACCACAAAACTTTCCACGTTTTTATCAAACCTTCAAGAAAAGGAAGAAGGGGCAGTTCTGTCGCACCAGGGAAGCCAGTAGGCGTGTTCCATCTGATAATAATCTAGCTTGTATTTCGAATACACAGGCACAGCTTTTGAAAATACCTGTAAGCCAGAAGCTGCCGCAGAAAGGTCCCCTGACACACAAACCCCACGACTTCTCTCACTATCTGCAAATGTGCCAAGATTTCCTTTAGCAGCTTTCCCCTCCACAGCACAGGAATGCAGGATACAGAAGGCTTTAGTGATCAAAAGGGAACCCCACGCTGTGGGTTACAGTGGCCCAAGAGAAAGCACTACAGGTGCTGTGTGTCACGCATTAACAGGTGTCTCCGAGAAAGACTGACAAGAGGACCCTGATACTCCACAAGAAAACTTAGTCAACAGAGCCTCTCGCTTCTAACGAACAGGTCCCACAGTCCCTGGGGCTTCTTCCTTATCTTTCTCCTTCTCTCAACGCCCAGTTTCCAGGGAAGGCTGCAAGCTACTGACTTCCGCGGGGGAGCAGAGTGCCCGCTAGCTCTCCCAGGCAGGATCTGCAGGGAAACTTTGCCATCCCTCCACGGCTCGCTGCTGAGAGAGCAGGGGGGCCCCGGCGCGGGAGGGCGGGCGGGGGAGGCTGTCGGGGCGCCTGGCCCGGGAACTCCGGGTGCTCCGTCCCTCCCTTCCCGGCGCTCGAGCGGAGCCCCTCGCGTCTCGTACATGGCTGGGAAGGAGGCTCCGGGGACCCCGCGAAGGGGCTGGGGAAAGGAACAGCACCGGCTGCCGGTGGTCGCGGGGCAGATTCATTAAAGGAGGAAAGTCCCGAATTCCCAATAAAATAAGAAATGAAGTCATAGAGAGCTCTTTCCGGAGAAGCCAGGATAGGGAAGGATGGGAAGCCGGGACCCCGGGCCTCTCTCGGGAGGAGGGGGAGCCAGCCCCGAACGGCGCTTGCCCTCTCCGGGTACGCGGCCCGGGGAGCGGCCGGCGGAGCCCACACCGCGGGGGCTGCGAAGGCGGTCCGGCCCCCGACCCCGGCCCGACCCCGCCCCGGCCGCGCTGCCCCGGGCTCCGCGGAGAACCCGGGCCGGCCCCGCCCGGCAGGTACCGGCCTCGCTTACCGCGGCTCTGCCTCGGCGTCTCCCCGCCGGCGAGCTGGCAGCGCTCGCTCAGGCACTGGAAAAGTAATAGAAATCCAGCGGCTAGTTTGCTCCTCCGCAGCCTCGCCATAGCACGGAGCCTGCCGAGACAACTCTCCGGGTGCGGGGTGCGCGCCGCTCCTCGTCGGTGGTGGGGAAGTCCGGGGGGGGGGGCGGAGAGCAGCCCTAGCAGGCGCAGAGCCGCCCTGTCCTCGGAGCAGCGCTCATACAGTGGGGCGGCAGGGACGAGCCGCTGGGGCTGAAGGCGCTGGACCGCGTCTGGGGGGCGCTGGAAGGAGGGGGGAGCTCCGTGCCCCTAACTCGCGCGGCCGCGCCGCTCTCAGTCCAGCGGCATCACCGCTAGGGAAAACAAGCCCAGCCTCGCTGCGAAGTGCCAAACTCTTCCCTCCTCGCAGCCTGCTGATAGATTTTAGGAGAGCCACTGAGATCCTCCCTTCCTGGCTTGCCCCCACCCAGCTCCCTTCCCCCGCAGGGTGAGGCAGGGTGCCTGAGGGACGGAGCCTCTCCTCGGCGTACCGCTACCGACTAAACCCCTCCGGGGAAAACGAGCAGGGAAACGTTCCAGCCGGAGCCAGCGGACCGGCCCCGAGTCCGGGGGGATGCAGGACCCGGAGGGCGGGCGGATGCGCCGCGGGAGAGGATGCGCGGGCGGCGGGGAGGCAGGCGGGGACGGACGAACAAGTTCTCTTTCTCTCTCGGGGCGGTTTCCGCGGCCGGCGGCGCTGGTGCGGGACCGACGGCAGCCGCGTGGGGCGGGCGCTGCCCCGGCCCGCAGCGCGCCCGCGCTGCCGCCGCCGCCGCCCGCCGCGCAAGTGCGGGCGGGGGGCTCGCCTGAGGCCGGGTCCCGGCCGCCACCTCGCTCTGCCCCCCGCCCCCTCCGCAGAGCGCGGTGGGGCGCAGGCGCCGGGGCTGCACCGTGTCTGCCGCCGCTGCCGGCGGTGCCGCGCTCCGCACGGCGGTCCCGGGAGGCGCTGCCCGTCCGGGCACCTGGCCCCGGCGCGGCTCCCGAGCGGGGCGGGTCCTGCCCCGAGCGCCGGCAGCCTCCGCTGCACGGCGAGTGCGGGGAGAGGACGGCGGGCGGCACGGAGACCCCCGGGCCCGCTCCGAGCCCCGCCGCTCCGCGGGACGGGGAGAGCCCGGCCCAACGCCGCCTGCTTGTTCAAAAGTTGCTGTGTAAACATGCGTCAGTTTCGCAGATGACAACTGTAATAACGCCCAAACCCCCTAAATCCCGCTCCCTGCTCCCCCTTTCCCTCCAGAATTTCCCTGTGCTTTCGGGTAAAGCAGCCTCCCTACACACACACACACACACACAGGAACACACACACACCCCTCCACCCTTTCCCTTTTGTTTTCTATTTCTCTTCGCACACCAAAGAGTTATGTACACTCATCACTTCAAAAGTGCAATGACTGATAGGGTTCTCCCCTGCAAAAAAAAAATTATCTACGTGCTTGATTAAACGCACCGTGAATAATCCCATCCCCTACATTAATCTGTGAACAACGGCACGGAGACAGAAGCGAGCAGAGGGCACATCAATCAAACCCAGACAAGCGAAAGGGGCACCGGGGACCGGGCGGCGGCTTTTTACCAGTTCAGCAAGCTGTGGAGCTGGTAATGAGCTGAGCAACATGTAGAGAATCATGAATGCACCAGCCTCTCAGCACTTGCTACCAAATAATTAAATTAATTAGGACGACAATTAAATTAATCAAATAAATAGGTCTACGGAATGTCAAACATAGCAGATAACTAATACTTAATCACAAAAGAACAACCAGTAACAAGACCGTGTTTTTCTTTAATTTACCACTGTTCCTGAGATTAAGAATTCATCAGGTCCATTGTAAGTGTCTTGCTGTTTAATCATTGATGAGTTTATGTGTAAATCAAAGCATAACACCTGTGGGTTCAAGAAATATATTTAAAGTATAAGCAGAAATTTACTAAATCTTTTCAATGTATATTGAAATATGATACTGGAGAATATTACAAGTAAGGTTTATATTTGAGTTTATAGTGGGCCTTTCTAGTTTCAAGCTTTTTGCACATACTCTTTAACAAAACAAAGCAAAAAAGCAGTCCAAGTATTGCTAAAAATAACTGCAGAAAATATATTCTATATTCTCTATATAAGAGAAAATAATGCTGGAAATTTTATGCATCAGGAATTAAATCCTGGCCTTGTTGAAATCTGTGGGGATTCAGGGAGTGTTACTACCTTGTATACCATGTGGTCTGCATTATGCCACAGACTTTTGTGCAGATTTGGTCAAGTTATTATTAAACCTATTGCTGTTTCTTAAAGTGTAAGACAGGCTTCTTCATGCTGTTGGAATATCATTTTTTTCTCTTGACTGTAGGTCAGATTGCTCAGTTTACACAAAGTTTTATTGAAGTTGCTGAGAGGGTTGTTGAGCTTTTGGCCTTTACAGGAAGTGGTAGAGAGGTAGTCTTTAAGAAGGGCTGACCACTCTTTTCAGTTGTTTTTCAGCAAAACTATTAGCTGAGAATAAGAACTATATCTGTAAAACCTTCATAATCTGTTTCCATCTTCTTTTGTCCTTTTTAAAAAATAATAATAAAGATTAGGTTATTGTAAAGTTATAGTAAATCTTAAGATACAAGAGATTTGAATGATTTGAGAAAAAAGTTTACATGTTGCTAAAATAAGTAATAGTCCATCAAGTCCCTTATGTATATTATAGAGAAGCCTAAATGAGGACAAATAATTTTTTTTTCATTTTTTCTTTCCTTCTCAGTCCTATAGTTTCAGATTTAAATTCTTCATAGATATACTACAAAAACTGCATGCTGAAGAAAGGAAGGGATTAGCAATAGACAGCTGAAGCATGCAGCTGCAGATAAAAGTGTCAGCAACATACTAGGTCCCACAGTCCTAATTTGCTGTGTTCTGTGCAGTTGTGGGACAGTTTTTGCAGTGTGCCTGCTGCAAAGTTAGCAGAGAGTCACAGCATTCAATACATCTTGTTCTCCACAAAAAAAACCAAACTGCATTCTCTGAAGAAGGCTGTATGCATTGTGCTTCTTGTACTACAAAACATAATTAGGACATAGCTTATCTTGGTAGAATTGTGTGTAAAAGTACAGGCAAAACTTTTTATTGCACTAAAAAATGAAATGAAAGCTAATAATAAACATGTAGTGATTAATACAACGTCATTGCTGGAAAGGCATTCATAGCACAGAAGTTTATGCATTTGTTGTTATAAAGCACAAGTAAACCTGAAAGAACAACTTCTTGAAGGCTGTCTGAAGTGATGAGCTGTTTTTACTTGAAACACAGTGCCTGTGATAAGTTTTCATTACTCTTTTATCTTTGCCATCCTTGCACATTATCTCACCTCTCTTAGCTATATGTCTTGCAGTGGCATAAAAAGCAGTGGTTCCATAGAAATTAATGAGAACACTTCCACTTTCACCAGTCAAGAATATGGCATTATAATTTCTCTTCCTATGTAATCCATCCCTGTTTATAACATCAATCACTCAGGAAAGAAAGGTGGGAATATTCTCGCTGTTCATTGTGTTCTATTATACTGCTTGCAAGTGCCTGCTCTCACTTACATATTCACTTAAGAATTTGCCTTTTTTTTTTTTTTTTGGCTTTTTAAGGGCTTTTTTGGTGTTGTGCTTCTTTTTTTTTTTTTTTTTTTTGTATCAACATAGTCTTTTCGATCTACATGATTTCTGGCCTTATTGTATTACTGATTCTGAAAAACAGAGTTTTTAACATTTCTTTCTTTTTTTTAACATGTTGCTAGCTATTCTGCTTTGGTAGATATAAGAGAGGCACCTCTCAACTGCACTCCTGTAAGCATCCAATACTGGGCTGGAACAAGAACTGCTTTTGCATTTGAGAAGTCAGGGGAGGATATCTCTGCTTAATTTGGGAAAAAGAAGCTGGTAGGGATAATTGCAGCATTCCTGAGAGAGGGGAGAATATATCTGTATTCTCTTCCAAGAAAAAAGAAAAGTGCGTTTTCCTGTTTGGTGAACTTGCACTTGCTGTTATTCTGTAAGGGATGGTGTCTGCATATTAATAAACACACTGCAACCATCGATATTTTCTGTTGTAACTGAGTAGTGCCTAACAAATAACCTACTTTCCCAACTGCAGAGGGAAAAAGATTTAGATCATTTTGGAGTCATAAATAATACTTGATCTGCCAGGATTAGTCCCCACAGGGACAAAATTGATTATGGGACCCTTATGGAGCAGGTAGTCCACAGCTTGATGTTATGAGTATCACATATTGAAGCTGCACATAGCTTTTAATCTCCGGGGGTGAGTTTGCCACTGAGATTCACCTCCCTCCCTTTGGAGCTCTGCATTGGTTACAGCTCAAGAAGGTGATTTGTGTAGCTATTGGGGATTTGGCTGAGGCATTAGATTTAGTATTGTCAAAAGGAGGTGTTAGAGCTGTGAACTTAAGAGTGCTGCCCAGCTGGCAGCTGCCTTTGACTTTGCCAGTTCAAAGGAGGAGCACAGCATTTTAGTTGAATCACTAAAGGCCACTGCAAAACTCAGATGTTAAGCATGAGGCAGAGAGGCAGCTTCCTTGTTAAACAGGGAAATACAGTAACTTTCCAGAGAAGCTGCACTGCACTTTTAAACAAGCCTTTGTTTCTTTCCCTCTTCCCCTGGCTGGGTGAGCCTTGAGTCTCACCAGTCAGTCAGCTTAATTTTCTGGGGAAAGCACTGAGGTTCCCTTTCTGACTGAGTCACATCCAGAAGGCTTCTGCTAGGTTCCCTGTAACTCTCTGCGAGGTGCTGTATGCAAATACATGAGTTTGCATAATTGTGCCTAATTAGAATCTGTCCATACTGTGGCTCTAAGAGCTGTGTGGTTAATGCCAGTGCAGCTTTGTTCAGTGGAGCTTTCTGCTTATCTCTAAGACAGCAGGACTGCAAAACTCCCACATGTACTGCCTTTCACCTCTGCCACGACGCATGGTTAGGGAGAATTTCTTTTGGGGTAAAGAGAGTTCAGATTCATGGAGTGGTAGACACTTTGTGATGTGGAAAGTGGAACTCAGTCTCATTATCTCACACAGTGATAAAGTGGTTCACTGGAAATTTGAGGAGGGGAAAAATTAAAGAGGAACATTTCAGCAAGCAAAGCAGCATGAAAAAATAATAGAGTTTGAGGTTAAACAAAAAGTTTATTCCAAAACAGTTTTGATATTTATTTGAACTCTGAAATTATTTTAAAAGAATGGAATTGTTTTAGAAATGGAACATACTTCCAGAATGAGAAACCAAAAAAGTTCAACTATTTGAACTCAAGATGCTTCAAACTTATTCTTTCAATGAATCTGCCTTTGCAACAACACTGACAGAGGCAGAAGCAATGGCGCACCAAACAATGCCTTCACCTGTTTGTGACTGGGAGCTACAAGGATGTTACTCAACATCCACAAGGCAGAAAATCCCAAAATCCCTTGGGAGTTCCAAGTCACACACCCCATCCCTGCAACTCCAGCAAAGGCTGTGGCTGTGACCCTTACTCAACTCATGTCCAGTACAGTGATAGCTGTGGACCCAGGACTGGAGGAACTAGAAGGTTTCCTGAACTCTTGTGGCAGGGCCAGGTTTAACAGAGAAGTTAATATTTCAGTATAGCACTGGTCAGCAGGCTAAATTAAACCCATAGGAGAACTGAAAGAGGCTAAAGTGTGACACAGAAGAGAAAGCAAGCATGGAAATGAAAGTGAGAGAAGAAAAAAACCAATTTTGTCAGTGACGTTTCTCTATTGCTGTGATGGAAACTTTATTTATGTATGGATGCAGACTTTTGTGTGATGAACCATACATGCAGCACAGGACCCAAGCCTTTTTTTATGGATGGCTACAGGGAAAGTGGGATGCCCTGAGGACAGGAAAGGTGGCAAAACAAGTCCTTAGTTCTCATTCAGCCAAGGTAGTGGGGCTCAGCACAGGATAATGTTTAGAAAGGACACATTCCTTGGTGGGCGTGGTGGTACCAGTAGTCGCTGAAGTAGTCACGAAAGCTAAGAACAAAAATTTTCAGCTACAATTAAAACCAAATCAACCTCAAACATAGCTTTTCAGTGGCCACATTTTCCAAGAAAGCAACCTTTATTAGAATCTGCAGAAGCATGCCGAGCAATTCTCCACTAAGTCCTTTCTTACTCATGATCCAGAGCTGGTAGGAGGGCCTGAGCAATTGCTATGGCCCATACAGTTGTGAGTAGAGTTAGCTTTTTTAATCATTTGAGACCAAAGAAAGAAATCTGCTGCTGAGCACAGCAGGGGAAGGCAGTCTAGGGTTAGGACTAGTGTTACGAAAAGTAATTGGGTTGGGATTAGGTTTTAGGTCAGCAAGACTGGGCAAACTTTAATGCTAGAATGATTTTAACAAGTGCTTAGCCGAGACAACTGACACAGGAGTAGCTGTGACACTGACCTGTAGAGGGTCAATGCTTGGTGTTAATAGTGGTTGTGGGGGTGGGGGAAAGGTGCAGCTGCAACAAGTAGGCAAAGTTTGGGAGTTAAGTAGTGAAAGCAACTACCACATTTTTGTGCACTGGCCCGAGCAGCATAACAATCTGCTGCACATCCTGCAGCTTGTTGCCTGTTTGTCTTTCCAAACTTGCTTGCATGTGAAACCACAGATTGCTTTAGCAGTTTGTGACCAGGATTGCCCCAGCTTGGTCCATTATGGGCATCAAGACTGTGCAACATGTCTAAAGTGCAGCTCAGATATGAATGATGCTTTTTCTTCAATTCAACACTTGAAAGAAATAACACTGTTGAATAACTGACTCCCTTAAATGTGAAGACTAAGCAGTGCAGAACTTTGGCTTCCTCCCTGCTATATGGGCTGATGTCTCCAGGCTGTCATATCTGACGAACCATAAACCCTGAAACTCGCTTCAGAAGAGTGCCAGCAGCCTGCATCCCCAGCACACAGATTCTAGGACCACACTGAGGTGGGCAAGCAAGGAAATGGCCAGTTAAACTGACCCCAGAGACCACAGCCTGTGCAGGCAGGAAATGGAGTCTGTCAGAAGCACTCTTTTTAACAGTGGGTCCATTGAACTGAACTGAATCACATTCGGTACAGAGCTGATCTGGCTATGAAGAAATAAGAGATACAGTTACTTAGAAGCTGTGTTGTCTTAGTTTCACCTTAGCACATTTCATGTGTGTTGTGATGGATCTTAAAATGCATTATAAACATTCAGTGTGTAGGAATGCACAGCTGATGTGCAAAATGCCACTGTGACTTGTGCTGATAGCAGGCTTAAGGAGGGGATATATCTTCAGTGAAAAGCATAACCTAGCAAGTTTACTTCCTTTCAGCTGCTGTGGCAATACTTCCTTTGCCAGGGAAATCTTTAGCAAGGGAAGAACTTTCCAGGAGCAGTTGGATGCTAAAGCAGAGGAATGTCTCCTTTTATCTTATTTTGAAGTGGTCCTTGCTTGTATATCACATATTGAAAAGGTTTCTGTAGTGATTCCTGCCTCTAAGAGACATAAGAATTATTTAGCCAAAGGTAGGTATATCCATCTGCCAGGCAACAGGCTTGCCCCAAGCAGTAAGTTCTGCTCTCTGACAGCTGCCACCCCTCTCTCCAGTAAGACTTCCCTGTAATTTTCCCCTGGACATTGGTCCAAACTACCCTTGAACACCTTAGCCCCTATATAAACATTAAGATATGCTTTTTTGTGGTTTCCACATACACCATGAAGCCTGGCTGTGTGCCTAATGAGAAATGGTAAGCAACCTTCCAGTGAAGGGTAGCACTTATTTGATGATTTTTCATGTCAGAAATCCACCCCAGATAAGTGTTTATTGTGAGACTTTGATCTCAAAGATTTAGCTCTCCCTGCAGAGCAAAAGCAGATGCTTGGTAAGCTGTAGCTGTAGTCCTGACAACCCTTTCAAATGTCTAGACAGTGGAAAAGAGATTATTGCATCCTCTTTTAAACTCAACTGCAACAATTCAACACGCTTACCATGTTTACTTCAGGATGAACCTATTTACACTGCTTTGTTTCATGAAGCTGCAAGTGTCTAATGCTATTGAAAGATGCAGGATGATAAGGTGGTCGGGATAAAAACCTGCTTTCATTAACAGTAATAAATCTGAGAGATGTTCTAGGTCAGATGGTCCTTATGTAGACTTTAGAATGGACCTAGAGATTAAGGATTTTGATAACATACATTTACAGCTAATACTTATCATTTAAGAGTCTTATAAATGTTAACACTTACAGAAAGCCTATTTAATTAATGCTCATTGAAGAACATATTAAATCCCAGAGACAAGGCCAGGAAGTGTCCAACAGGACTGATTTACTTTATGCCATGTATTGAACAGGGGAAGAGAAAACTGAGTTATCATAGTTATAATGGATGAAGAGCAATCTTAGTTTTACAAGACAATAGACTTAGGAAAAGAGATATGAAAAGAGAAGGGAAGGAGAGTCCACATTAGTCAGCATCCTCAAAATAGATATCAATTCAGCAGTTTCTCCAAGCAAAGCCAGCCATGGAAACTGGAGATGTTAATGTGCCAGGTCTGCCTCACGTCAACCACGTCACTGAAGCAGGTAAGGAAGAAATTTCTGGTAATGTGAGTCAGGACTGTATTAGGTGTTTTCTAGTTTTGTAATTAAGAACCTAAAACTTTTCCTTTCGGTAGAGTAAAACTTCTGATTTTTTTGTTAATCCGTTGCGGCGTTTAAAATTATCTCAGGTGCTTCTGATAAATCAGAAGAGCTTTTTCCTCTGGGAAGCCTAACAAGATAGAATTGCCAATACAGAATCACAGAACAAACTCTTTGGATGCTAGAGACCTCAGAAAAGTTTGGGAATCTCAGAAAATGTATTCAATTCAATACAAATTTTTAAACAAAGCTCTAAGTAAATGTAAACTGTAAATATTTTAAACCTTTTTCAATGGCAAGCTGTTGATATATTCAGGAAAACCCATACCATGGTATGCTGCTTTATTCTTGTACTTACTTGTCCAGGTCAAAATACCTGCTCATGTGAAAAGCTGAGGTTACTATTGCCAAAATGTGATCTTAAGCTTGATTCAGGAAGGTTTTGTGGACTACTTTATCAGCTCCTCTGTCTCCTAACATTCATTTTGAACAGTCTTATTTCATGTGATCCGAAAAATCAGTTTCCCAGTAGTGTTTGTAAGATGCCACTAAATGAAATGTCATTAAATCAACAGGAGTTCTTCTTTTTGAGGAGGATTTTCTGGATGTATTTTTAATGCTTGGTTACAATTTCAGTTTGTCGCATTTATTTCATTCACAAAATAATGAAGAAATAAGTCTTCAAAGATGTTTCCAGTGTGGTCATGTCACCAGTTCAGAGTGGATTTCAAAAATAAGTAGGTAGTAAAAACATACAAGTTAGATCTATCTACTCAGTAAATATAAATTTTTCTGAGATCTCAGTTTTTTGATTCACCATGAAGTCTGATCTGAGTTTCCCAGCTGCAGCTGCCAAAGTTGCTCTGCTAACATCAAGAAGAATTAGTTTTTTTTAATTTCTAGTGCAAAATGAATCCTACGTACAGAAGACATACTGTGTATATGAAGATTTTAAACCAAAGGTTTTCTAAACTGAAAATAGCATCTAAAGCTGGCAATGTTTGAATGCTAGCAAACAAAAGGAAAAGGAGGATAAATTTTAAATTTGGAAGCACTTAGTGAATTTTTAAGGGCAGATGACACATGATAATGTTAACTGAAATCTGTTTAATTCATGAAATCATAACTCACAGTTTCTCCTCAAACCATGCTGCTGTGCTGGCAACAACTAGCTCTTTAGCAATATCAAATAAGCAGATGATGCAAAACAAACAATTCCCTTATGTTCCTTTCAGTAATAAACCAAGAAATCTATAAAGCTAATACCTTTGCACACAGTCTGAGGATTTTATCCTAATCTTATTAGGTATTTTTGCAGCTATAAATTTCCACATGTAATGGAATGTATCTAAAAGATGCAGGTCAATCAGTGTCACAAGTCAAAATATGTTCTGAAAAATAAACTTCTTTGCTTTATAATCCATCATCCACTTCTTTCTGCCTTTTTTTTTAATTGCATTTCCCTTGTTTCTTTTTTTTTTTTGCTCATGAAGAATAGTGTTTTGAAGCAAGAAAGCTATAAACTGTAGGCTCTGTAAATAAGTTTATGTCGAATATACTTGAGAGATTTACACTCTCTCATTCAAGTGAATTTTTTTTTAGAGGTTTGACAGTAGCAGTTTTGTCCACATGTTTTTCAAAGTGTTGTGTTTTAATCCCAGTTGGTAATTAAGTACCACACAGCCACTCATTGACTGCCCCTAACACATTCCTGAAGGGGAGAAGAATCAGAAAGAAAAGGTAAACCTCATGGGTTGATATAAGAACACTTTAATAATTGAAACAATAATGATGATGATGATAATAACAATGACAATAATAATAATAATAGTAATGGTAAAGTGAGGGAGAGAGAATAATAGAAAATAGAATCCAGGAGAAACAAGGGATGCTCACTACAATTGCTCACCAATACCCAGTCCATCCCTAAACAGAGACCAGCTCCTCCCAGACAACTCTCCCAGTTCATATACATGATGTCCTGTGATGTGGAATATCCCTTTGGCAAGTCCAGGACAGCTGTCATGGCCGTGCTCCCTCACAGCTTTTTGTGCCCATCCTCACTAGCAAACATGAGACACTGAAAAGTCCTTGATTTAGGGTAAGCACTACTTAACAACAGCTAAAACATTAATGTGTTATCTACATTATTTTCATATGAAATTAAAAAAACCACAGCACTGTACCAGCTACTAAAAAGAAAACTAATTCTGTCCCAGCCAAAACCAGGATAAAAAGAAGACTAACGGCTTTTTTTTTTTTTTTTAATTGTAATTTGAGATTTTGGATGCATCTGTATTTTTTGTTTGTTTGTTAGTTTGCTTAGAAAAGGTAATCATAGAGCAGCATATTTTTCTAAATTCAGAATTTTGTTCAACACTAACTGTGACTCATTCCAATGCATGTAGCTAATACTCTTTCTTTCAGTCATTGAAACACAAATAGGAAATCCTACATTCCCCATTTATCTAAATTCCTTGTAAGTGTGGTTACATTGGTCTGAAGAGTTAAATGTGCAGGACCACAAGGAGATGTCCTTGGCTAGAGTTAGTCACATCACACTCTGGGTTCAACCTGCAAAGTCATTTAGCCAAGTTAGAAAACTGAGCCAATGTGTATAAAATAAGAGCAAGTTGTAGTCTAGGGAGAAAAAAACCCCAAACATATGCAACTGACTTTGGCCTCCTGATTTGTTTTTTTATTTTTATTTTTTGTCTGTACTAGTTCACAACAACAATTGTAGAATATTTTTACTTTCTTGTATGGCTGAAGAAAAACTCCACATGGAAATCAATTTTAGAGGTCCACCCTGACAACAGGCAAAACACTTTTATTTAGTTAAGACATCTGAGCACAGTCTTCAGATTTTGTGAACTGAAATACTTGGATGCCCAAGAGAGTTAAGTCAGTTGAAAACTTTTGAGTATCTGGAATACAGTGGCAACATATGGCTGGATTTCAAACCCTCCTCCAGAACACCCCTCTGAGAATTACAGACTTGCCTGGAGTCTTTCAGCAGGTAAAATGGTTATGCAGTTAACAATTAGAAAATAGCTGTTTCCTTAATAATATCCAGCCTTTAAAAACCTGTGTCCTGGGTTGCAGTGTATTCTATTGCCATCCTCATGAGCCGTTGAAATCAGGTGGGGCAGTGTTTCCTTGCCTCCTCCCCCCAGACTATCTTTCTGTTAATGGCCCATCATTGTCCTGCTGCCTGACTCAGAGATAACTCCCTCCGGACCATCTTCTGTTAATGAGCCTAATCAACACCTGGCCTCATGACTCATTACCCCATTGTGAGATGCTCCACCCAGAGGGAAGAACCAAGCATCCCATCCTGGATATAATCTGAGATTCTGAACACCAGAGAAAACCTTTCCACTGGATTTCCAGAGGACAGGAGCTACACAGCCACCACTGGACCTGAGGAAGAGCAGACCCTTTTTTCTACAGGATCACAGCTTCAACAGAACCACAGCCACCATCTTATTGGACTGCCACTCTTTTTCATTTTTTCATTTCATTCATATTTTCATGAACATGAGCAAAGTCTAACATGTTACACTACCTTTATTTTGTTGAAAACAATCAGATGAAAAATAATTATATCAGCTGGCATTACTTGGAGGGTTTTAGACAACTGATTTGTGAGGGAAAAGGGAGGGTAGGGGCTTACAAGGTGTGGGGGGGTGTGTGTGTGCACATGTACGTACACCTCTGCCTGCTGGAAAATGTGAGACCAGGATTCTCTGGTAGCAAGAGAGTTGTGAGCTAATTTTTTCTCATTTGAACTTGGTTCAGGTTTTAGTTAGTACCCTCTTAGGTTATGTACACTATCTATCAGGAACACCCACTTAAATCCAACTTTTGTTTTGGCAGTCACATAAAAAAAGGCAAGAAAATTAAGAGCAGTCCATATAAAGGACACATGGAAGCATGGATGTGATGTTTCTAAGTCCCTTTCTTACTTTTTGACAGTTGTGGTTTGTAGACAGATACTGATTTTCAAAGAGGGAGATGTTCTAACATGATGCCTTTACTGCTTTTCTCATCTACTGAACTGCATTTTCAAGACATGAAAAATGCTTGAATTTTTCATATTGCAACAAAATAAGGAAAAAATTGTTGAAATTTTGTATTTCTTTCTAGAACTGCAGCTATTTTCCAAGCTTTAAAGTTGGATTTGAATGTTTTAGTATATATACCCTCCCTTACTTTCTACTACTCCATAAATTTCCTGTTTTACTTTCTACATGCAACTCTAGAAAACATGTTTTCCTAATACAAACGTTCACAGTTTTTCTAATGCTTGCAAAATGTGATGCAATCGTAATTGAAAGACAGCATAACTGAAAAATGGAAAGTTAAGGGTAAATACATTGCCTAGGATTAATAGAAAAAAATATAGTTATAGGTGGTCTCATTAGCCTGATTTATCAAGGTTCTCAAGCAGATGACACTTCTTAGTAGGAGAGGAAACAGAGCCAGAAGTTACAGCATGAGCTTCTCATTCAGAAGAAGTAGGCTCAGTTCCTGCCTTATCACTGGCTTTGTCCAAGCCACTAGGAAAGCAGATTGCCCCCTCTTAATTCAAGAAAATACCCTGTCCTTACCTTACCAAGCTGTAGTGAGTGCCAGGCAGGGGGCAGGGGGGGCTGTGAGGTCTGATACAAGGTAAGGACAGCCCTGCAATAGATGGTGCTATTCCCACACTTCAGAATCAGGGTGTCCTGTGGTCTCTCATCTACAAGTCATGTGCTGAGGAAGCCTTGATTTTATTTTTCTTTTCTTTTCTTCTATGATATTCTCACAAAGAGCAAGAGTATTCAAACATTTCCCCCCACCTCCCTCAAGTAGTATTCAGCTTCCTTGCTTTGGAGCTTTTATTTGTTACCTCCTATTATCTCTCCCTACAGCAATTTTATTCTACTAAATCAGGTCATTATTCATCTCAGGTTCCACACATTGCCCTCTCTCCCTAAAGCAAGTAGAAGCTCATTCGTTTAATTTAAGTATGGAAAATACATTTTCAAAATGCTAGTCCTAACTGCTACGTGCTGGAATCAGTTTAACAATTTGTATCAAATCCTTTGTTCAGAAGACAAAAGAACCAGCAAAGAGGATAATGGATTACCCACTGTCGTGTCTCATCTGGAAGTTATCTAAAGGCTGCTTTGATAAGTAGAGTGAGAGTCATTGGTGTGACTAATGTTGCACCATTATATTGCTATAACCTGTGAAGCACAGAGATACCAGCATCATAAGAAATATTGCTACAGAGCATCCAAACTGGGTAACAACAGTAAAGGAAACACTGGCATCTTATCCATTACATAGATTGCATTGATATAAAAAAAATTATTTTTCAAGCGGGAGTGAGGTATTAGAAGTCTTTATACAAAACAGCTTCTTGTTGGTGAGGAATTAGATGCTTTTAGCCTGATGTAAGAGATTACTTATGTGAATATATACATACTCAAACAGAAACCTTATTACTTGGTTTCCTTGGAGTCACTATAATAATATGTAACTCTGTCAAAGAATGTAGATACCAGCATTTAACAACAGAGATAATCAGGGTAATGTTCTGTCCTCAGCTCTGCTGATGCCTGCCTGTAAAGGTGTAACTCACTGGTCAACCATTTCCTGGAGTTACGAAAAGAATCCTGGTTTGTGTCTAATGCTGCTCTCCAGTCAACTCACAGTACTTTAAGTAGCTCGTAAAATACTCCCCATAAAAAAACCCAACAAAACAAACAACAACAACAACCTCCCCAAAAAACACCTAACAAAAAAACCCCCCACAAAACAACAACAAGAAGAAACCAAAAAAAACCCACAAAAAACCCCAAACCAACCAACCAACCAACCAAAAAAAAAAAAAAACCTGGTAATTTTTCAGAGTTTACCAAAAGCCTAATAAGGATTTTGTTTTATTCTTCTTTGTCTTCTCCTGCTTAAAGAAGCTGTGATATACAGTAGCAGGTGTTTAACTCAATTGACCCAAAGGACAGAATCGTATTTGTTAATGTGTCCTATTAGCTCTATGCACTGTGGTTTTTTCTTTCCCTGTTGTACATTGTGGTGTCTGAAACATTCACATCTGTCACAACCCTCTCAAAATCTCTTCAATACAAAGAGGAGAACCTAGATATTCATAAGAATTGTTTCATGGATTTTGTGTTCCTGCATTTAGCAAATTGCTTTTGCCCTAAAATTAATCATTGTTCCAAAGACTTGGATAGTGGTTCTTTAAGAACAAGAAAAGTAAGTTTATACATAAATAATCCAGGAAATAGATTGTAACAATAAACTCCAGGAATTCATGGGCGAGAGGGTCAACAGAAGTTAAGCAGTGACCCTGAAGTAATAGCACATTATGGTTTTCAACTCAAATAAACTGAGTGCAAAGGAACAAATTGATTTTTTTTAAAGCTTTGAAAATTAAACCAACCACAGTAAAAGTGTTTTATTATACAACAGCCAAAAAAATGTAAACCCTACCATAAAAGCTAGTCAAGTAAAACCAAACGTCACCACAGAAACAAAAGGCAAGCTTCTGTTCCTCTTATTTCAGGTGATTCCTCCCTAGGGCTGTGATTCCCTAATTGCTTTATTGCTACCACTGATAGCAGAATTCGGCCTAGCTCTGGGGACCAGCACAGTGTGACACTACAGAACTGGCTTTCTCTTGGTAAAGGGGGAGTTGAAGAAAGTGTTCTGAGATGAAATAGAAGAAGAAATGAATTGAAAAATTTATTCTTAAAATTAATAACATTAAAAGCCCCATTACAATCTGATCATACAAGTTCTTAAAATCTCAGGATATTACCAAAAGCCAATATCTGTGCCTAAGGCATGTCCCATAGTGTCTGCACAGCAACTCCTCACTTCTCCTACATACAGCATATATCACCCACCTCTAGGTAACTTAAAACCAGACAGAGATTAGTCCTGTGTTATCAGTCCCTTAATCTCAGAGCCACTACTTCCCCTTTTGCAGGGAAATCCAGGCACCAGTTCAGCCTCTCTTTCAGGCTGCAACCTGTGTTAGCCTGCTGATGCCTCCTGCCATGGGCAGGGCCCCTCTCCACACCAAGCTGCTCCAGCAGCTCTAGAGGCAGCTGTGGTATCACCATCCATCACCTTTGCACAAGCTGATTTTTGGTCTTTTATAGCATCTGCCCCTCATTAACTGCTTGGTAGAGGAAAAAGCAGGAGGAGAGTGAACTGGGGTGTTATTAATATGTTCATTGCTGCACTGTGAAGTGTACATGGTTCATCATGGTCTTTGGTAGTTCCCGCTGGTGTGACTGGGGCAAGAAGTTTCTAATTGTCAGATTAAAGCTGGCTGAAAAGTTTTATCAGCTCAATTATATTCTGCATAAAGATCAGCCTGTGCCCGAAATTGTTAAGTTAGCAGGAACAGAGTTTAAAGTGGCATGATGTGATTGATCTGCATTGGTACTGGTCTCAGTAGTCATTTCTTGAAATCAAATTTTCCTACATTTGCAGCTCACAAAGAAGTGTGTTTGAGGTTTGGGGAGAATGGTGTGGTAAAGATATTTGTTAAGAAAACCTGAAGTATTTTTATTTTTTTTTTTTTACCATTGCTCAGAAATATCAGTGCTAAAAGATCTCATTCTACTTTTTGATTGATTGCTGTGGTTATGAAAAACCAAACAATTTCCTCAGATCTTGGCTCTGCATTGATCATGTATTAAAAAAGCTGTCAGGAAAGTAATTGCATTTTAAAATGTATAAAGCACGTGCAAATTTGTGTTTATCTGTACAAGTTCTTATGTATTTGTATGCCAAGTTGAGAAACAGAACAAGGAGAAAATACTTTTCAATGAGAAAACCATCTCTATTCTGGGTACATGGAGGACCCAAAATATAACATTTGGTGGGAACTATAGAGTAGAAAACCTGTGCCGAACATTGTTCCTTATACAATAACATGTAACTATATTCCAATTCCCTCCTTCCCCTTTATTAAATAATGTGCAGCACAAGAATAAAAGAGAAAAAACAAGTCTGAATGCCCAGGACTGAAGGTAAATAAAGTCAACTTTTATATACTGTAATAATCTATTAGAAATACTGCTGGAACAGTATCTCAAATTGAATTTTAAAAATATATCTCCAGATGCCAAATATAGTTTTGTCTGCTGTGAGGATAGACAGAACTTTAATCTCTGCAGACAAAAACACTCCAGAATTTGGTGGATTCTCTACAATAGGTTCAATTAACCCTGCATTGTAAGGCACTCTGCACATCCAGTCTCTGATAACGGGAAAGGCACAGACAGTATACATTGCATTGTCTGGATTCTTATGTCCAGTTGGCAGCATCCTTTCATAGGCTACTTGTTATTTATTCAAGCAACACTTGCATCTTTCGGTTTCAAAGCTTTGAGAGGAAAAGTAAATTCTTTGTCATTTATTACTACTAAGCTAAGTCTTTTTTCAGCTGTATTACTGATGACATTAACTGGGGACATCAGTTTGATTAACCAGGAGAACCAAAGGGAAGTGGTCTCTTACTGGTTTGTGGTCTTCAGCAGGCACTGGACACAAAGGAGCCAGAGCAAAGCACCGTGTTCACTACTTCACCGTGTGGCACGTTTGGTCCCAAGCACATGGTCAGCTCCATCAGGACCTGTGACCACTTGAAAATGGGAGGCAAAGCTTATCAATCACGAGCCTGGAAACAGTGGGCTTGGGCAAATCCCTATAGTGCAGACTCACAAGCAGTGTCCCAGTGGAGCAGGGTATGCTGCGAATAAGGCACTGCTCTGGGGAAGGTGTGGGGGAGGTCACCAACCAAGTCTCCCTATAAAGTAAACAAAGTAAGCCAGTTCCAGAGGAAGATGCTTTCCACCAGGCAGCACACTCAGAAGAAGCAAATGTTTTGGTGACAAGTCCTGAGTCTGCCTTCCCAGAGCTTTCTAGCTCTTAGCCACACACCTGCAAAGCCATATCTTTAAATTTGCGTTCATAGCATGAAAGCCCCTTCATAGATCTGATTTTGGATAGTAAAATAACTTCCTTCAAATCTCTGATGGGGACTGAGTCTTGATGTCTGATCCTGGCTTCTGAAAGACATTTCTTCAGGTCACGAAGAAGGCATTTTCTTTCAAGGGATTAGTCATGAAATTGCATGATGGATAAGAACCAGAAATCAACATCCCTATGCAGCAATCTCTTGCCTCTGATTCTCTGGCAGTGAATCTCACATTCACTCTAAAAGTGTGTATTTTCAAGAGAACTTTTGGAGAGTGTACAGAGCTTGCCTTTGCCTATGTACTTTTCTGGAAAATGAGTAGATATGGGGTTGACAGCTGTTTTGTTTTGCCTCTCACTTCTTCCCACCAGAAGAGTAATATAGTCTAGGTACTCACATCTCACCATTCGGAGACAAATGCATGAACCAGCAGGTAATTTTCCTGCCCTTATTTGTGAACATACATGTGGACAATGTTTCATCCTCCTATGAGGGGAAGTTCAGCATGATCTGGTCACCAGATTGGTGCAGGGAGACTGAAATTTTCACTCATCTCAGGCAGGATATTTGCCTTTACTTGCTTGGATAAAATGGTCTGAATTATTGTGTTACACTGCATAAACCTATATCCTTACAGCTGGAGAGGGAAGGGAGATCCAGACTTGTATTCTGCCTCAGTTCCCACATTTAAACTGAACCTCAACTAGTGTCTGCCCACCCAAGAGTTTCATTATGGATCAAGCATCTAACAAGGATATTCTTATATGAGGGGCTATATAAGCTCTCTAAATGGTTGTAACAAGTTAAAAAATTAATGTAGAATATCTAGTTTTTTTCACCAAACTCCTTTACAGAGTGCTGGGATCAAAGTATATTATCCAAGGGAGACTATCTGTATGGATATCTGTCAGTTCCAGGAATTATTAATTTTAATTTCCACCTGTAAAACTAAAAAAAAGCTTAGCACAAATGTAGTATTGTTTTCAAACCTGAAGAAGATTTAGCTTCTTTTGTAGCTGGGCTTTTCTCTTTTTTGCTAGTTAAATTGTATCACATTATTTTTAGTGAGGGGGAAAGGAGAAAATCATGGATCATGCTGGAGCTGTAGCTGCTCTCATTTCCCTTGCTTTGTTCCCTCTCTATGCTGGTCTTGGTGTGAGCAGTAGCCCTGTGTAAGCACCCTGCTTCTTCCTCTGGTGGGAGAAGAGACTCAGGGGTTTGATGGTTGCAGCTCTGGGGCTATGTCAAGAGAAGAGATGTGTGTGCACAATGGCGAGAGGTGGTTATAGGGAAGGAAAAGAGGGAAGGGAAAGAAGGGGTTTTTTGAGGCCAGTGACTGGGCAAGAGGAGTCCTTTAGAGAAGCTGGAGAGCAGCATTTGTGTTAGGTTTCACAAGGCATGCAAGGACACAACTCAGGTAGTCCTTTCTGTCTTCCACGTGCAGGGTGCACACGAGGTGCACATAAAGCGACAGGGGGCTGCTGGTTGAAATGAGGACGTCTAGGGGTGTGAGCTGGATGAAGATGAGGGTAAAAGGTTTCCTTTTTTCCTGTTGTGAAAAAGGAAAAAACTACTCAGCCTTTAAACAGTTAAAAACAGCTGCTTTACCTGCTCAGACCTTTAGTGCTTAAGGCAGTTAAGATGTAAATCACAGCAATGAAATTCAAGCATGTATTCCAGTAAAGCTTAGGCAATACCTTCAGCAGATGCTTAAAAGTTAAATGTTTTTCTGAATTTTCCCCTTCAACAGAACTAGTCTGAAATGTGTCATTTACTGTAGTGCCATTTCTAGCTTCATAAGTAAAACCTAACTTGTGCTTCTCACCATTTCATGGATATTAAACAGAAGCTGATAGGCACTTCAACTTTTAGGGGATTTAGTAAGACTAGCTAATATCTATTTCTGCTTAGGAAAAGCTAATTTCATATAAGAACAGAATTTTGTGTCTCTGAGAATGTATATTAATATTTTAGTAGTCTTATTATATAACATCTTTTGATGCAAAATTAATCCCACCTAAGAGTATCCCTGATTGTTCACATTGTGCAATCATCAATTAGTACAGGACGTATTTTCTGATAATTTATGGTGTCACTAATCACCCAAAAAAATAACCAAACAACTGTGGCCATGGCTTGTCTTACGTGGTTTGTATAACCTTGATTTTGATGGCACTGCACTGGAATGACTGACATGACTGAAATGAAGCACTTTGCTGTAATGTGATCAGAGGAAGGCTTGCTAAGGCATTTCACTGCAGTCCTCCTGCTAGCTTTAGAACCAGCATACCTGTTCTTTTTTGATCAATCACAAACATGTTGTACAAAAGTACACTACAAACTGGGCTACTGAATGTGTAATTACATGTTGCACATAACTTCAAGGTCTATTTTTACTGTTTTTTAAGTGTTGCTATTAATGTTTAACAGCAACAATGCACAGCTTTACTTTCCATTCAAAAATAATGTAAAAATGTTATGTCTTAACAAAAAGATTAACAGAAAGTTACTTTAAAGATTAGTCAAACTGATTTTTTTTATTATGCTGCTCTTAGAATTCAATTTAACACATACCCCAAAATACAATACAAATACATATTTTATGTGAAATTTATATATAATGCATAAAATATATAAACAAGAATAGAATGTAGTAATATATTATGCATGTATGAAAATTAACATTTATTTACAATTTAGATTGTCAGGATATTGTTAAAGGAATTAATTTCACAAGGAATTGTTAAATATATACAGATACAATATATTCTAAAAAATACCAGTGCCTAAATTTTTTTTCTAGGCAAGATATCTTTAACAGTAGTGATGGCTTTTTAATTCTTTTAAAACTCATTCATGATTGTTAAGATTAAGAGTTCCCAATGTGCAACACACTGTCCTTCAACATGGCTCAGATCAAATATTTTGGGCATTTCCTTTGGGCAGTTTGCCGTTGTTCTATTGGATTGGAAGTTACAGCAATTTGACTGGTATGCCTTTCAATCTTTTTTTTTCCCCTTAGCTATTGAAAGCAAGTACTGTTGTGTCTGTACTGCAGCTGAAGCAGTTTTGCAATTGAAAACTTGCATGTTTGCTTTCTGCTTACACAATAATCTATTTTGATACAGGATTCTGTTGACTGCTGCATAAAGTAGCAAGTGCTATCACCCAAAAAAAGTACAGCTTTAAGAGAATAGTAATACTTCTCTGTTATCTTGAAAAGGCTGTCTGTGTGATTTATATTGCTGGCAGTGTATTAAATGTGTCATGTGGGTGTCAGAGAAGTACAAAATATCTTCTGTTATACAGGCTCCTCCTGCAAGTCTGTTCTTGGGTCATCCTTAACATATTTACTTTTTTAGCATAATATAAATGGAAACATGGCATGAAGTACTTTTGCAGTGCGCTTTAAATCTGTAGTCAATAGTTGCCTAATATAAAGTAGTCATAGCAATAAGCACTCACTATTCACATATTATTAAGGACAGAATGTGTCATGAAGCTTGAAGCTATGTAAAGAAAAATGGTTAAATGAAAAATAATTTCTCCTTGGTGGGCTATTTCTTTTCTTTCCTCAAATGTTTCTTGTGGAATTTTAATTCACTACTTAAAACACTCATTAAGCAAATTTTTACTTTGTATGGTATTGTAGATCTCTGGAACACTGTTGGTCCTTTGGGCATATTTTCAAACAGATTAGGCCATTTTAATAGATTAAAGCCAAAACCAGAACCATCTGTCCCCATTCCTGTGTCTGCAAACCACATCTCGCCCAAAAGTATGCAAGCAACCAACAAATCTTTTATTTTCCTGCCTACATTTCTCCACCAAGTCACCTGAGCCATTCTAATGGCAACCCATTTGAGGTGTATTCCCAAAAAAGAGTGAATTGGAGCATTTCTGATGAGTAAACCACACAATACAGAGATACTTGTAATTTTTCCTTCATGTGAACTAAGACCTTTCTATTCAGCAAAGAGGAATCTGCTAACAAGTATACCATTTCCGACAGCGTACACCTTTTCTTTCCAAATTGAAACTTACAGGGATTTTGAGTGCACCCAGTTAAAAAAAACCAACCAACCAACCAACCAACCAAAACTCCACATATTTTTTCATTCTGAAGAAGAAAGCACTTTCATAAAGCATATTGATAGATTATTAACATGTTTGTGAAAATTATTCAGAATTGTAAATATTTCATTCTGTTAGGTTCTTGCCACTGGAGAAACAGAAGTTCTATCGTCAATAATTCTAGTACCTGCACACCAAACATGCATCCAGCTTCCACAGCTGTTTGTTTTGCACAATTCTCCAGATTCCCACAGAGACTCACAGACCACAGAGGATATTTGGAGTTGAAAGGGACCCACAGGGTTCATTGAGTCAAACTCCTAAGTGAACAGCCCATACTGCTGGTGGTCCAAGGCTCTTTTGATGGGATTCAAAGTCTTCAAACTTCATTGAGGTGACATTGAAGCCTAAGATTTTCTCTGTCTAGAAGAATTAAAAATTATATCTAATCCTGTTATCTAAGCATGGCTGTTTTACAGGCAACTGGGGCAGTTTCTGTGGCAGTGCAAAATTATAAGGTAACCAGTAGATATCAAAGTGATAGATGAGCTCCAGAACCACGCTACTTAAATCAGAAAAATAAGTATATTGCTCTTATTGCAAATTCATTCTGAAACAGCAGAAATTCAACACCAAACTTGTCTGTCTTATTGTTATATGGTTACTTTGCTGTGTGTCAAATGGAAGAGCATTAATTGTCTGCAATGAACTGTCCCTCCCCACCATGTGCCTTGTGTTCCTTCCCCGGCGCTATATTCACTCAAACAACAGGCAGGGCACAGCCCTTACCACAGCAGCTAGCATAGGGTGATGGAGGAAAACAGTGCTTCAAATGTCTGTGATGGTCTGATTTAGGTACAGCGTCTTCACCACAGTCTGGAACTATCTGAAAATTATTTGATCCAATGATGCACGTCTGTTCAATGAGAAATGACAATGAAACAAAGATAAAGCAAGTTACTTAAAACACTGAAATGAAGATCCCAGAAGTTAAAGAGTTTCAAGCCATATTTTGCCTATTAAATAAGGGTTTCTGACTGTGTTTGGACTTTCTTGATGTCCCGGGACTGCAGTTCCCATTGGCTTGAATAAGAATTATAGGCAATTGAAACTCTTTAAAATCAGGTGACATTATTCATGATAATCAATGTAGTAGTACCTGAGGACCTAGAAAGCCTAGAGGAATTTGCAATGCAATATATAAGATAGAGACAGCATAGAGGGTACATGTAACTTAACCAGCAGGATTGAAAAAAATTGTCTATTTGATCAAAAATGCATTTCCCTTTCATGTAGAAAAGAGAATAAGTGAAGGGTTGAATGACCAGTGAGAGAATATAAGCAAGAGGATAAAAAGGCATATATAAAGATTGAAAAGATGAAAAAGATGGAAAGATTGAAAGTTGAAATAAACAGCCCATTGGCACAAGAAAAGTCCAGCCAAAAGCACAGACAGTTCTCTGAACTCAGAGATTCAGAGATATACATGTTTCACTTGCCTTTCCTCATGGCAGCTACCATGTGTGTTTGTATATAGATGTATGATTAATTTGTGTCAGGTTAAAGTATATAGTGCAAGCTTAACTTAGTTTTAAATAACAAATATGTGCAATTTCATTAATCAGTTCCACGGTAAAAGAAATCAAAGCTATCCCTGCAACCACTTCAGTGAGAGATCTTATATTTTCTCTTGTAAGACTCTGTAAATAATCATATTTGCAGAGTGCTCAGCACAGGAAAGACATGGGCTTGCTGGAGAGGGTCCAGACAAAAATGATCAGAGGGATGTAACACCTCTCCTATGACAAAAGCTGAGAGAGTTGGGGTTGTTTAGCCTAGAGAAGGCTCTGTGGAGACCTTTTTGAGCTGTTCAGTATGTAAAGGGGTTTATAAAAAACATAGGGACAAACCTTTTAGTGACACCTGTAGCAATAGGACAAGGGATAATGGTTTTAAACTATAAGAGGATAGAGTTAGATTGGGCATAAGGAAGAAATTTTTTAAGATTAAGGTGGTAAAACACTGGCACAAGTTGTCCAGAGGGGCAGGCAATACCCCAACCCTGGAAACATTCAAGGCCAGGTTGGACGGAACTGTGAGCACCATGATCTAGTTGTCCCTGCTCCTTACAGGGGGTTGGAATAGATGACTTTTAAAGGTCCCTATCAAACCAAACCATTCTTTGATTCTATGATTATAATTTCATTTAAAAATAAAACGTTGTACAACAACCTGAGATCTGTGTATGGTATGCACTGGGTATGCACTTACATTTCAGTTTCATTTCCAGAGAGCTTTTCAGGAGTGTATGAGGTGGTGAGTTTAACTCCTATTTATAGGAGGATGACAAGCTAAATATAAGGAGGGAGCCCACATGTCTTCTTATAGGCAACATTTTGTGAAATAATTTCCTCTTGGTGATTTTTTTCTAGAATTCCCATGGGTATTGCAAAGCAAAAGTTTTGGTCAGTATTTTTTTTTTTTTCAGTTAAATGCCTTAAGAATTTTCTTAGGATTATTTGCAGTGAACTTAGAGAAGCAGTATGTTAACTTACTCTTTAATTTTTATCTGTAAGCAGGAAATGGGTCATTAACAGAATAGAAACATGAAAATATTTCTATTCCTGCATACCTAATATGTTGAATATTAACTGATGTTAATTCTCTCCCTTGCTTCTCATCATTCTACCCCATCCATAATTGGAGACAGTTTTGTTGAACTGGATAGGATTTATCTACTTCTTAGTTGAAAAGTTAGATACAGTCATGCAAACAGGAAAATAAACTGAGACTGAATCCATAAGCTCCTTTCAATGGTTCCTTTCAAATCTTTTACCTGTGAGAAACCGACCTTCAAGAGAAAGTCCACAAAGCTAGTAAATTAGGAAGATTTTAGAGTAATTTAAAGTAGCATTTAATGTGTTGCTAAACTGCAGAAACACTTTTAAAAATTCCCTTGATTAACATATGCAAAGGCATGTGTTACCAGAACTTTCAGCCTGAGCATCCTTTGTCCACTGCATTTTCTCAAGGGTGTCCAGAGAAACCTCATTCAGGCTAAAACAGCTAAACAGGAACTGCAAAGTAATTTAATCCCTGTCTTCTGGATATTCTAAATTGGTATAGGAGTATATATCTAGGAGTATACTCCTAGGAGTATATTCCTTTATCCCTTGAATTGTCTTTTTGTCAGTAGGAATTTTGTGTATAAGCTCAAGGCAGTGCATAACCCTGAGTCCCACTTACCTCTTCAATTTATTACATGAATAATCACATTGTTACAATGAATACAGACCCTTTTTACAAAAAGATGCAAATCATTATTAATTCCATGACAACACTTCACGTGAATCACACTGAATACTTTAACTACTAAAGTAGCTGTAATACACAGTTGCATTGGAGACCAATTGTAATACAGTGCTTATTAATGTCTACATCTGGCCAATATGTCTGTGTGAATACCAAATAGATTACTAATGCTAATGATCTTGACATAGCATGTGTCTGACATAGCTGTATGTTGGTGCTCAGTTGTATGCTAAGCCTTGGATATCAAAACCATAATAACATTGACTAAAGCTTTAAAAATTCACATACCATATGCATTGTAAAATACTCATCACAGAATGATACTGTTTTATGGCCTGAATAAAGTGGTTGAGAAAAAGAAAAATTAGTCTGTTGAAGAAGTAGGACTCAAAATTAAAAACTAAGATAAAGAACAAAATGAAAACAGCTTTCTTTTAAGAAAAAAAGAGTTATTATTACCTCCAAATTATTTAGGCTTAGCATCCCAAACTTTCAAAATATGCAGAAAAAATTAATGTACTAGATTATCAGGGTTTTTTTGTTCTCCATAGCTCTATGCTAATCATTGTGCTGAGTGTGAACTGACTTTTTCCTCCTGTTATGAGCAACCAAAGTCTTTGTTCTGAGAATGATCACATAATTACACAGAAGATTAAAGAATTCCCATGAATAATTTGTGCTCATTTCTCCCTGTTAAACCCATTTAACCCAGTTGAGCATGCCTTGCTGACTTGCTTCAGAGACTCACATTTTCATTAGAAAAGTAGAATACTCACCCTCCCCTGCACCTGATAGCTCTTTCTGGCTTATCTTGTTGCCTAAACATTTCCCTGAACTTGACAACTTGACCAGCTCTTCTCCAAAGCATAATCATTTGGCATTTTTCATAAATTAATTATAAAAGTAAAAATTAACTCATTTTATGAAGAAATGGTAAAAAGAAACATTTAAAAATTAATTGAACTATCAGAATGGAAAATTCCTTCTAGTAGTTGGAATCAATGTTGGGAGATGTATTTTAGCTTGTGGTCCATGAAGGCCCAGAAGACTGAAAGAAATTCATTGTCACACCACAAGCTACTCTAGTTTACCTCCTACACCCAATTTACACCACCTGAACACTAAGTCAAGTTTCATATTCCCATATCTAGGTTGAACACTATATTGCTTTTTGGCTATATTGAGGGCAAAAAATGTGGTTTTACAATAAAACAGTAAATATGCTGTAAATTCCTGATGTGTTTGAGGTTATGTTCTGATCTATTCCCCTGTCCCCCTTTAAGATGTAGCTTGAGTATTGTAACAAAAGTAAAATGCAAACCCACCAAGACTAATATGCTCTACAGTTTATCATATCTTAGTTGTCATGTACAAATATCCTGTAGAAAAATGCATTTCTTCTTTTTAAACCTTTTTTTTTCTTGAGCATGAAATATATCCATGAGAATGATAATAGCTGCAGATGGTAAATTGAAATCCAGATATGAATATTAACTTGCCTGACATTTGTGAAGGTCTGTGGATGGCTGCTGCAGGAACATGCCCATTATGGCCACCCTTCTGGTCAGCTATATATCTGCTTTCAAATAAAAACGGGCTACAATGTAAGAGCTGCAGCTGATGAAGTGGTAACACTCTAGGAACAGTTTGGAATGATGTTAATATGCATGTTTTTAGTGTTGTGTTTCCTTCCATTGCTGCGCTTTGTACTTCATTCTCACAGAGTGGAGAACAATTTCCTGTTCACAAGCCTTAGTAACTGACTGGTACCTTGGAGAATAAATGACTGTCTTTAAGTTCTCAGCAGAGGAGGAAGGAATACTGTTCCATGTCAGGTGCCCGAGTTCTCACATGCTGTGATCTACACGGAGCAATACAGCCCACAGTAGCTTTTTCTGCTTAGGAACTTCCATTTTTGTTCTCATATGAATTCTTCCCACCCCTTCTCCCTCTCTTCCCACACACAAACTGAAAATGAAAACCAGAAGATGTCGGTTTTTGACAGATGCATTACTGCAAGTTATATGTGTTTATTAAGCTCTTTCTGTCTAATTTATACAAACAGAGAGAGGCCTGGAAAATGATTGTGTATCAGGGAGCATTTGTATGCACATTTGTAAGGAAGATTATCCAGTGAAAATCTTCCTATTATATACATATATTAATGAAATTTTGAGTTAATTAAAACAGTATGAGTGGGATTAATATAATTAAATCTGGACATCTCCATTGCAGACATAATGTCTAGACTGTCTTTACAGGCAACAAAAAGAATTAGGAGCTTCTAGAATTCAATGTACTGCATTCTAGGGTAGGCATCTACCTGAGGACAAGATTAATTTAACCCCTGCCAGCTTGATGGCTACAAAAAGTGGACATTTTTTGTAGCTCCAGTGTTTATATTTGGCAGCATGTCTGATTAAGATGCAGCAGATCAGAGCAAAGATCTAAGTAATCCAAGAGCCTATCTCCAGCTGTGTAAGCTACAGAAAGAGGTAATGAAAAAGTCGAAAGTTGCGCCTGAGGCCTCAGCCACAGCTGAACAAATAATGAAGGAACCGTAAGGGGGAGCTGAGGACACCCTTGGCTTCAGGATGATCTCAGCAGACATATGCATGGCACAAGCTGGAGACAGAATTTAAAGAGGACAATGATATCAAGGAGGAACTGGGTGCCACCAACACCATGGAAACATAGGACTACATGCACATTTAGGTTGAAAAGGACTTCTGGATGCCATCTAACCCATCCTCTAGATAAAAACCATAATAACTTCAAAATTGGATCACGTGGTTGATCAGTTTTATCATCTTCACATACATCAGGCTGCTGCTGGTGAAACAGGGAAAGGATGAGAGAAAGTCACCAGCAGCAAACACCTGGACTACATCCATGGGCATATCCACTGTAATGACCAGCAGATGCAGGAAAGCATGGAGGCATGGGGCACCAGTGCAAAACACAGGTATGGCTGCACCAGTGCAACCACCAAACCCAAAGGGGAGCTCTGAGCAAGGCTTGAGCCCATCAGTATTGGCAAGGAGAAAGGTACACAGCCACAGGTTGTACTTCAGGTTTTGCAGACAGAGATAAGATCCTGCTCCCCTTCAACACCTTTTCCAAAACTGAGACGTTGTAGCCAGTGGCAGATGTTGAGGCAAGTATTGGAACAAGCTGCAAATACAGGGATGCTTTCTAAGACAAGATCCAGCCATCTGTGTGTGAAACATGATTGTTGATATGTACCGCAAATATATCTTGGATTGAAATGAAGGTTAGCCAAATCCAAGAGACTTGGTTGCTTGTATTCCTTATGATTGTGAGACCTCGGGAGCAAAACAACTCTGAGAGGACCATAATGACCACACTGAAAGTGGTATTGGGTTTTGTTGAAAGTTTGTCTTGTAATTTATTTCTGCTGTTACCTTGGATCATTAATGTACAAACATGTTTAAATTAGACTAGGTATAGTATTCACTGTCTGTGTAGAATATTTATCTTCCAATTTATTCCCAGAAAAAAAAGTCATTTGGAAACAAATTTTTATTACATAAATTTTATGGCAATAGCAGCATAAGCTTACAGAGGGTATTTAGCCAGGGGATATTATCAATTGGAAGAAGTAAGAAATCTATGTAGAAAATGTTAACAATATTTTTTTCCTGTATATTCATATCCTGTATATTTCCTTTAGATTTGTTCTTTAGATTTTGAAATTGAAATTGTGGAAAGGATGACTGAGAATATGAATCCTGTGAATTTGGTTTAAAGTACTGAAAAATTTCAGAAAATTAAATAAAAAGTAAAATTTATGTCTTAAACATTTCAGGCTGGGGCTGTTAGTCAGCTGAAACAATTACCATATATCAAATATAATTAAATCTGCTATTCTTCATTAAATAAGAAGAGAAAAAATTATTGAAGTTCAGGAAGATTAAAAGTCTGAATTTCAGCACTTTCTTTGTAATCATTCTGTCAATTATAAAAATTGAAAATTATTTTGGTGCAAGGCCTACCTTGTTTCAGAGATTATCCAGAAGAGTCACAGTTCTCTCAGGAGATAATTGCTGATGAGTAATATAATGTTCCTTGAGTTCTTCTACAAAAATTCTTTATAATCATCTACTTTTATTTGGGACATTAAAATATGATTACCATAAACAGTAAAATAAATATGGGGGTTTTTTTCCTCGTAAGGGAGAATGTGATAAAAGTCTACTATAACTATCGTTAATCTTATCCTTTTTGTTATTGTAATTTTTTACAGATATACATAGCATGACACAATGAATGGAGATTTAAGAACTATAGCATGACCAGCATTTTAGTGTCAAATGAAATTCTGCAAGCAGTGCTAGTCTATTGCAGAATAAATGAGAATTTGAGTACCTGGGCTTGACCATGTAGGAATGTTCAATGCCTGTTTATAATACAGAAATCAATCATCTCACACAGATTTATCAAAACATCAGAGTTCAGAAGCTGGATGCACATGGCACTTTCCTGGATCAAATGTATTCTCTGCATCTCAACCTAAGAGGTACAAATATAATAAGAAAATTCTATGTTTCAGTGATACTAATCTTGTTTCAGAAAGAAAACAGCATGTGTGACCACATTTCCTTTTTTAAAACCTTAATGAATAACACTTGGTAACTTTCAACTAAATGGCATTAAGGCAGGTGTGTGTATGAATGCAGCAGAGAGGCACTTGATGAGCATATTGCTGAAAAAGTGTGGGGAGAATGATGGGCAAACGTCATGCCTTGTTACTTCTGCTCCCCGTGAAAAAACAAATCAGACAAAAAAAAAATCTAAGTCAAAAAGTAGTTCTGTGCCCCCAGGTAGAAAGATCTGTAGGTATATGGAAAGATATATAGATAATATAGAAAGATATAGGTTATGGTTATGCTAGGAAGAAAAAGTGAAAGAGAAACAAAACACTGCCAAACCCAAACCCAAACCCAAACCAAGGAGCCCTGTGCATGATGGAATGATGTATGCTTTTTTTTGTCTGGAATCTCAAAAGTCTAATAAATGTCAAGGAATTCAGCTTTCCCTGAATGAAGGTATTAACAGAGATACCATCTACAGTGCAGATGTCTGTTTTTATGCAATTTATAGGAGTTTAGTAACTTTAAAACTTGCCAATGGGTTTAAAATTAAGCAGACTGTAGAAATACAGGGAGGGAGAAAACACAAGCACAGCAGGAACACTTAAGCCTTCAAGCTAAAAATGACGATCGTGTAATGCAAGTGGGTATTATGGAAGATGACATTTTGTCAGGTTATTTAAAGCGTAAACACTGTAACAAGCTATGCCTGGTACCACAGAGGATGACAATCAAAATCACAAGGCACTCCAGAATTCCTCCCCAATATCTTTCTCATGGAGGCATGGGCTGACATAAGTTTCAGCTGTGTGGGAGGCCAACCTATTCAGCAGAAATATGGTTTCCTGAACATGCCCGTTTCCACCCTCTGTCAACCATGAAGCTAAATTTATCAGTAGCACTGTGGTCAGCACTGCAGAACCACAGAGCTGACCAGAGGGAAATTTGTTCAGATATAACTATCAAGGCTAATATTAAAAATATTTTTTAAAAATAAGTGCATCTACTGGTATGTCACATAGATGAATCACATGCTGAGCTGATATTCAAATCCATGATTCATGACCACTCTCAATTTAGTTCGATATGTTTCTAATTTTATAAAGACTTTTCTTTTGCTTCTGCATCTTGGAACACTAAAAGAGTCGGTTAAAATCCCTTTCTAATACAAAATTACAGAATCGTTTAAGTTATCATTTCTCAAATAATGGACATAAAAATATGATTCCCAAACCTTAAGAATCTGGATTTGATTAAACATTTTATTAACATACTAGAATTTGAACTGCACAAATGTAAAATGAATTCATGGTTATAATTATCAATCTCTTTCTGCACCAACAGAAATTACAGAAGACTATATATAATTATATTTTACTTATGTATGGATTTTATATTAAATATAAATTTACTTTCTGAACATAATTGTTTTAATAAAAGTAATTTTGTGATGAGTTATTAATTCATATTGCAAATACTACAGTATCATGACACTTTCAGATTTTATAACAAATCTTTAGGCAAAGTTATAATCAATATTGATCCTGTTTTATGTTTGTGTTTTCAAGGAACTGCATAATTTCTCCATGTCTTCTGCTGCTACACCATAGAGAGGATTTGGAAAAGAAGTATCATTCACATCTTCATTAAATGGATACTAAAACAAAAAAGAATTATATTTAAAATCCAAGTAATTAAATTAATTTTTTAAAATGCACATGCAAATGGCTGCAGCATTATTATAGAAGTGACATATTAAAAGAAAACCGTAAAATCGCTAAATATTTTTAGACCAGACTTTCAGCTGATTGGCA
Source organism: Corvus hawaiiensis (assembly GCF_020740725.1). Taxonomy (NCBI): domain Eukaryota; kingdom Metazoa; phylum Chordata; class Aves; order Passeriformes; family Corvidae; genus Corvus; species Corvus hawaiiensis. The sequence goes on from NC_063213.1 coordinate 19,687,395, forward strand.
TAGCTCCACGAAAATAATTACCTACCACATGCACCTGATCAAGTTATTTAACCTACTTCTGTATCTGTTTCCACCTTTTTTCCCCTTGTCTGCAGAGTCCTTGCTCTAATATACATTTAGAATTATTTTAGGGCAATCTCAATACAATAGTGTAATTGCATTGTCTCGCTAATTTTGGTACATGGTATTGTAATTTCCTTTTATTCAAGAGAATGGTTCTAATTTCCTTGAATGAGGAATGTACGAGAAAATAGGTAATATGAACTCTTCAGATAAGGATTTCAAGAATTCTAAACATTTTCTTCAGCATCTGCCCAGACTGAAACGTTTTGAATTAGTGTATGGTGTAACAAGTAGCTATGATGAGCAACATTAATAAAATTGTTATTATGAGGTCGTTGCCAACCAATTCAGTCCCAGTAATCTTTCTCAGATTCCCAGAGGTGCTAACGTTATAAGTAGCAATACACCATTGACTTTAAGCGATATTTTTCCCTTTCCTCTGCAAATGAACTTCCTTTACTAGCCCAACACATACCCTAGAAATGTGTTATTACATACCTCATGCCATGGAGAAACACTGATTTGAACGGCAGGCGAGGTGGCATACCCAGGAGGCTATAAAAAGACAAAAACTGCTTCAGAATATTTTTAGTGAGCTGAAAATAATATATTCTGCCATGTGGTGCCTGGGTAGCACACTCTATGGATCCAAAATGACGAGGCAGTATTATGAGCAAGAGCGTAGCTATGCTAAGCCCACATGGTTTTGGTGTTCAGAAAGGTTCAGAAGAATTGTTCTTTATGAAACTCAAGAGACTCCCACAAGTGCATAACTTGTGAGTATTCAGCTCGAGATAAGAGCTTTTGCTCACAGTTTGTCATATCTTTTGATTGATGGTATACCATTCAGATTTAAGTCTCACCAGACTTGGAGAAAACTCATAATTCCTGTTTTCTTTTAAAAAGAAGAATTAGTGTAAACATGTATTTTCCCAGTCTCAGAGAAAATAGAGGAAATTCTGATACATGGCTGGACTTCAATCACAATGCCTGGGGCCGTCTTCCATGAAAATGTCTCTCCCTACTCTGTGCTTCTGTTTTTCAACTTGCTATTAAATGAAGCCTGTCAGGAATCTATTTTTACTAAAATAAAAATGTCCTGATAAATTGGACATGATTGTTATGGGAATGTTTCCAACTTGGAGCTCTCACAAACTCCAACCTAAAAGTGAATTCATTTGATCTAATGTCTCTAAAATCAGGTGTAAGGACCCTTTTATAGAAAGTAAATGGCATGTCATAGTTAATCCTATTCAAAGCTGCAGCAGAATCTTATATTATTGACTGTGCAAAGAACAAGGAAGTTTTATTTTCTATTTCAAACCAAGCCTAGCTCTTCCAATGCTAATAAGGGTAGTATCAAAATGAGGGCAGGAAGGATACTTTAAATACTCCAAGGTTCTTTGTCTATATTATTTTAAATTATAAGCAAAATACCAGAGATATCTTCATTTTAAGTCAATAATTTATTTCTTGTTAAATGTAAGACATGAATTTTAGATATCATTGTAATTTGATAATTAAATCTTGCCTTTAAGTCTTTTGCTGCAATATGTTCACTTTTCTATACACAATTTATTCAAAAATTTCTTTGTTACTCTATCAGTCTCTTAATTCTGATCAGCAAATGGTACTAGGGAAATCTGTGACCATTCACTTGTTTAGTGTCAAGGTGAATTTTACAGTGATGGGAATTGTGATGTACATTTAAGGTACTGGGAAGGATTCTAAACTGTTTTATTAAAGTTAAGTGAGTGTGGGAAGGCAGCTTGGCTGCTGAATTATGCATTTTGTGTTTTTATTGTTGTTGGTGTGTTTCTGTTGTTGTGTGTTTGATTTTTTGGATGGTTTTTCTTGGTTTTTTGTTTGCTTGTTTGTTTTTTTCCCAGATACAAAAGGAGACAAGTCCCACTGAGATTCTTCTTATCTGTGTGTGGGTAAATATTTAATCCAAACCACCTTTTTTTTCCTCCGAATCACCAGCCCATAGTCGTAATAGTTATAAATATTGAAATGTTGTCAAAACTGATTTCAAACATTCCCATGTTTTCAAAATGCACTGGAACTGATCTGAGTACTGAGTCAATTTCTAATTCTCACTTCTTTTATTAAATAGCATTCACTGAGGGACTACACTCTTTTAATAGAAAACTATTTGAGGACTACAGCCTCACATTTTTCTGCACATATAGAAGCAGCTGTTGCTACTTACCTTTACTTTCCCAGATGAACTAGGGTCTTTGTACAATGGATTGGCAGATGAAGAAATAGAAGTTTCCTGCACTTTCCTTGAGAAGTCAAACAAAAAAAAGAGGAAAAACACCCACTGTATCACACAGGTTGTCAAAGAACAAAGCAGTTTAAGGTTGAAAAGACTGGACTCCAAAAAAGTAGGTGGCTAAATACATTTACAACTGAGTTCTACTGAAATTAATGAAATTGAACCAATATTCTGTAAAAATAATATTTAGGTTAAAATAATAATTTTCCATTTGTTGCTCCTAAAAATATATATGCTTTTGGATGTGCATAGAACTATTTAGTATTAATAAAATGCATGTATAGTGCTATATATTAAATATAACATATTACCGTAAAAGTTGCATTGCTATAATTTGTGTGCAAGGGATGAGATCATGTTCTTTCTGTGTTTTGCTATCACATTGAAATTCAGCTATTAACATGGTCTTCGGCTCCAAGTTCAAGAACATTTTAGTTATTTGTTATAAGTACTCCACTTTGCAATTAATTGGAAAAGAACTTGTATTTTGGGTCAAAATCATCAGCATCAGTTTTAAAGCTATAGAAGCTACCCATATCTTTTGCTACAATGCCAGGAATAAATAATCACTTGAGGTATTGAAATGCAAAATATTCATTAACACAATGCCTTAAACAATTTTTAATAGATTAATAGGACTAATTTTGCCATTTATGGGTCTCATGTCCATTACCCCATCTAGAGGTTTAAAGATATGCTTTCCTGATAGAGGTCTTCACATATCCTCATTTTTTTGGAAGCACTTATGACGTGTGCAGTTAAGCAGAATGGGGGTGGAATTTGCAGCCTAGATCTAAATTTTTTTCCCCTATAGATGACTTGTTGCCAATATTCCACAATGCTTGAAATCACAGAATCATTTAGGTTGGAAAAGAGCACTAAGATCACCGAGTCCAACCTTTGACTGATCACCACCTTGTCAGCTGTACTAAGTGCCATGTCCAGTCCCTTCCACCTCCAGGTTTGGTGACTCCACCTCCATGGGCAGTCTGTTCCAATGCTTAGCAATCGTTTCTGTGAAGAAATTCTTCCTGATGTCCAACTTGAAGTCCCCTGGCACAGCTTGAGGCCGTGTCCTCTTGTCCTGTCACTTGTTGCTGGGAGAAGAGACTGACCTGGCCACAACCTCCTACCTCAGGCAGTTGTAGAGAGCAATAAGGTCTCCACTGACCCTCCTTTTCCCCAGGCTAAACACCTCCTGCTCCCTCAACTGTTCATCACAGAAGTTGATCTCTAGACCCTTCACCATCTTTGTTGCTCTGGACACTACAGCACCTCAAAGTCTTGTAGTGGGAAGCCCAGAACCATCAAAGCTGTTCCAATACTATATAAAAAGCAACAGATGTATTAGTTAAAACTACTGAAGAATGAATCAGAAGCTAATCTTTGCTTTTGAAGAGATGCATTTAGTTTTTTGGGATTTTTTCCACAGTTTTTTTTTATGAATAAGAGCATATGCCTTGTGTACATAGAAATCTGTGCATGTGCAATATTCTAAGACAAAAAATTTCCCTAAAGCTTCCCATCAATCTTCATGATGGAAAAATAAATTTTCTTGTATTAAAAAGTGTTTCTGTTCCAAAGCTGCTCCTACAGGTGGTTGAAGCAGTGTCTCCCTAGAAGCTGATAGACAGGCTCTATGTTACTGTGGTAGGCAGGACTGAGGGGACAAGAGTAGTCACAGGAGCACAGCCCATGGAGATCTTGGGAAGGGAAGCTGCTCCTCAGTGGGAACCACAGAGGAGAACACACTGAATGATTTCTTTTGCAAATAATGAAAACCAGAATGGCTGCTAGGGAGGAGAACACAAGTAAGGTACAGGAATATTCTACCTTATGAATTAAATCAGTGCAAGAAACTAAGTTTGGGTTTTAGTCTAAACCAGACATGTTTCCCTAAAATTTTTCACAAGACTGTCAGAAAGTAATTGCTTCTAATGCCAGTCTCATAATTTATTTTGATTACCTGACACAACAATGGGGAGGGCTGAATATTTGAACCTGTTGATTTTTTCATTTGATTTTATCTTAACTGTAATAAATCATGATATTCTGATTCATTTAGTTAGCTTAGTGAAGCAATGATAGATTATTTATATATTAAGCCTTTATTTGCATCCCAGTTCTCCTGAATAAATTCCAGAAAATGTGTACAAAATTTACTTTTTACTCTAAAATGAAAGCATGGCTCACAAAATCTGAGGCCAGAAGCAAACTCAGATGAGAAGTTTTCAAGGAGATTGGCTCTGCTTCTAAACAAGTGCCCAAAGGGCCAGACTTGCATGCCTTAATTTTGGTGTCTCATTTAGACATCACAAAGCAACTGTATGGCCTAAAAGCATGATACGGAATTAAACGAATCAGTTCTGCTTACAGTCAGTCAAGACACTTCCAAAGGGCAACCCAAGTCACACAATCCTCAGTGTGAAGCACCCTTACTGTGCCAATACCAAATGGTGAGGGTACAGACAAGTCTGATTCATCACTCGCTGCTCCATTCAACTGAAGCAGTTTGTGCAAGACCTATATACAGCTTTTTTGGGCAAGAACATGCTGAGAACTTAGGTCTGTCCTGAGGGCAGGAAAGTGCTGAACACAGATCTCCAGCTTCCTCTACAAGGAGGATAACTAACCAGAAGGATACTGTGCCGAACTGTGGGCACCAAAAACAGTGCTGGCCAAGTTCTTCCAACAGCGTGTTTGTGGTTGCTGTGCTTAGTGCTGAAATCAGTCCTGTCTATGTCTCAAGCATTAAAATGGATTTTTAATTCAGCAGATTTCAGGTGCCCCCCCACTCTAGATCTGAATCATGAAATGTGCATGTATTGGTCACCTAATCTTAGGGATAATGGGAATTTTATGGCCAAAAATATGGGCGCTGCTTGAATTTATGCACCACAAACTTAGGTGGAAAATGAGCCTTCTTAAGTTCTCTCCTGTTCTTAAGAACATTTTTGCCAAAGCAGGGCTTTGAAAGTCACCTTGAGCATATTAACTTACACGTAATTTATGTTACACATGCACACAACATATATAAACACATAGATCCATACATATGAATATGTTTATACAAACATATATATTGTTACCCCCTGATTGTGAATGCAGCAAGCAATTCTTTCTAAGGGATATCAATAGTTATCCTTAAAATTTCAGAAATGTTTTCAAATTACTTAAAAAACCTTAAAGAATATGCAAGTGAAAATTTAATCACGTTTATACAAGTGCTAGAATCTATCAATTGGATGAAGTGGTAATTGCAGTGAAAAAGGAAAAAAAAAAGTTAAAAAAAATGAAAAATACTCAAATAAGTGTGTAAGGTAGTTTAGAGAGAACTGGGTTTTCTAACATAACCAGAAATACCACAATAGGAAAGGAGAGGATTAATCATCTTGGGTTGAGGTAACATAAGGCATAGTTTGCTAAGCTCGTCTGCATTCTTTAGTAGCAAAAACTACTGCCTTATCAGAGGTTTCTCCAGTACAATTTCACAAAGATAGGAAGAAGTTGTATGCTCCACAAAATACCCACCAGCGTATAAACAGACTGCTGAGTAACATAATTCTTATTAATGGAAAATTAAATATCTAGATTTCTTTCTCTTTAATTCAAGAGCTCATAATTTTGTACTTTTCAATGTACCTTCCAAAGAAAAACCAAATCTTTTATACAAGACACAGATTTTCATGAAATACAGTACTAGAGGAATGCTTATCATGTGGTTCATAACAATGACAAAATCCTACTGGGCCAAAGATTTAATTACAATTAAAATACTAATTAAAATAAATCCTTAAAAAAAATTTTAACGATGTGCTAAAGCTCCAGTTCTAAACAGAAACTAAACCCCAAGATCTTAATTTCTGAAGTGTATTTAAAATCTTTTCAGCTAAATTTAGGTTTGCTGAAGTAGGCTATATTTTGCACATCCCATGAAAGTAAAAGGAGGCATGATGCAAGGAGAGACTTTCCAAAAGCTGCATCTAAAATAATGTACAAGTCACTTGGATGTTTGATTCGACTATTAATATGCTGTCTGGGTTTCCTAAGTCTGTACTTTGTACCTTTTGAGTCATTTTAGGGAATATTTTTTTTAAATCAGTCCTTTGCAACTTTCATCTTAGTGATCTTGAAGGCTACAGACTACAGGGATTGGCTCTGTTTCAGCATGTTTCCTCTTGTTTCTATGCAATCATTCCTATGTGTGGTGGTCATGAGATGTACATCTCAGAAAAAGTGAAGACTTCTGACTACAGTACTCATCCTTCAGAACAAAAATATTCTGCAGAAGAATGAATGGATTTGGGTAGCAGCATTAGACTAATACAACAATTCCCAAACAACAGTTATGGCTGATGCTTTCAAATTTTGGTTTACTTTTTCCCATAAAACTGCACTTTTTCTCCCATTATACATGAACTGTATCTGTCTCTGTTCCAGTTCACAAGCTGAAAATGATTCAATAAATGTCATTATACTATCATTGTTTATCACTTTGGGATGTAGGAAGTGAGGCACAGCCAGCAATGACCTCTGGCAGCCCTTCAAATCTGTTTGGAGAGCTTCCCTTGGAATACACCACCCGTTCCTCCACACCAGACCTCCAGAAGGGTATGGCCTAATTGCAGAAAGTCTGGCAAGAGCAACTGGGAATCATCATAATTATAAGTAAACCTTAACTATGGAGAAAGGCAAAAGCACTGAGCTTCTTTAGCCTGAAAAAAGCAGCCTGTAAGGAGGCATGACAACTGCCTTCAAGAACAGAAAAAGCTTCTACACGGAGGAAGGGAATGATCTGTTATTGTCCATAGGGAATAGGAATGAAATTATAAACAGACATATCAGTAGTTAGAAAACAACTTTCTAACTGTAAACTTCTTTCTACCCAAGGTACCAATATAGCCCGAGGATGCCATCAAACTCATGTTGATAGAGGTTTTTAAATGCAAACTCAGGAGTGATACAATTGAGTCTGTGATGTGGCAGGATGAAAAATGGCCTCTGTGGGCCCTTTCTTCCCGTGATTTTCTATCATTTTAAAATACTTTCTTGGAACACCTCAGTTTTTCACTCTTTTGCTTGTGTGACAAGATACATTGCTGAAATGCTCTGGAAAATTTAATGTACTGTGTTCATTAAGATTGACAAGACTGATAATAGCTGTGGTACATTGGCCTTGTAGCTGATGGCACAGATCAAGAACAGGAAAAAAACAAACTGAAAGGACCAGGGATGTTGTCTGCTTTGGAGGCAACAGCAAAAAGGCATAGCTTGGCTGGGCAGAAAGTTAATTACTTTTCATACTCTCATATTTCAAATTACAATGAAGCATTAGAAGGCAGCTGCAACAAAAAGGAAGCTAAAATGAAGCTTTTCTTTTATTTGGTCAATAAGGACAGATGTCACTGATGGAGTGGAGTAACTGGCAGCCTTCCCTTCTGGATTAGGAAACATCATCTCTATAGTGCAAACAGGAATGAGAGAAACTCATAAGCTTCCCTGATTTGGGGTTTCTGGGTTACAAAAGGTTCACATATCCCCAGCTGGGGACTGGGAAGTATCTGGCATATCTGAATGCCATCATGGTAATGAAGTACGCTGCTGCCAAGCCATGTAAGGCTGCTTTTGTCCATCAGGAAGTAAACTTACATGGTGACTTCCAATAACTCCCGCTCAGTAACGGGAGCCTTTAAAGCCTGCAGATCAGAAATTAAATTCGGCAAAGGAGATGGAAAAGGACAGAGCAAAGGGGAAGTGAGGCATCCTTTCTGGGTTGAAAGGAAGGGTTAAGGCACTATTAATGTTTCTAGAGAAGAAGAAGAAGAGGGACAAATGTGAATTAGGTTCTCACTGCTGTTAGTGACAAATTTCTAACCGACAATTGCCTGAGGGGTCCCCAGCCTACCCCTACTGCCTCCTACCAGGTTTTATGATTAAAAAAAAAGAGTTATATTGGACTCTTGAACTTCTCCAGCTCTTGTGCACATTTCTGTACTATTTCCATTGAGACTTAGATGGACCTGCACACCATTTTAAGATGTTGTGGGAGCTAGCACCTACAACTCCTAATGTGCCTCTGGAGAGCCACCTGCCAATGCCTGCATGGGTGGGTCTATACCAGTAAAACAAGAGGATACTAATAGAAATTACATAAAAACAGCTAGAAAATAAATCTATCAAAAGGTAGTAAATACAGCTTCAAGTGCGAGGCAGCTTCCCTAGAGTGACTCTAGTGCCTAATGACTTTAAGAAAACTACATGGGTCAGGAGGGCTAAAAGCAGACACAAGAGAAAACTAACTGTAGGAAAGTATCATTTATGTGCCAGTAAATTCCTCTCATTCATCAAATTCCTTAAAAAAAATTAGGAATAAAGTCTCACTCCTCTGTGTGGTGCTGTCACATTGTACATTTTACAGACTTACGCAACACAAATCACTTCTTATTATAAAGTCTTATCCTAAAGATCCAAACTTCAGTACAATACCATTGGCTGCATTTTGACTGGTCCCTTCTGGTTAGTGATTAAGCAGTTCAGGAATAACTCCCTTTAATTTACTACTATGTTTCCAGCTGTGATTTTTGTATACCAAATCATGGCAGCCACTATGTAGTTGAAGAGGAAGAGGTAAACTACCTGGATGAGCTTATCTTCTCAAATTCAAAGTTTTGGATTTCATTGTTTTCACAATTTCAAACAAATTGCCATTTATTAGCTAGATTATTTCTTAGCAAGATGCTTATAAAAAGCATTTTAACTTACATGTTGAGTCAACTGTGATTAAAAACAAGAGAAATAAAAAATTTTGTTTGTAGTGTGGGCAAAATAATTTGACAATCTCAGTTTCTAATAGACAAAACTAGTAATCACAAAAATTTCCATCATCATAATTTACCTTTATGGAAACTCCAAAGAAAACAATCAAGACCTCAAGCTTTGTTCTGTAAGCTTGTCCAACCCTGTCTTTCACAGCTGTAGTTCTCTGCATATCAAGGCTGTGGTATATTCTTAGAGCCATACTAAGAAGATCCTCATTCATCCCTGTTTTAATACATACCTAATAGGACCATATTGTGTAGCATCATATTGCAACAGGGTAAAAAAAAGACTGCTTTTTTTAAGCATATAATTACAAGAGAAGAAGAAATATTCCTTAAATACAGATATGTGGGTAAAAGAGATGTGAATGGCAGTGCAGTAACCTTTAAGCAGACATTTATTCAAGAAAAAGGTAAGAGGAAGTGTTGAGAGCACAGGAGAAGTAGTGTAAGAAAAAACAATATTTTTAAATTAAAACACCATCAAATATGTTTTGAGAAATTAACCTTTTTCTTCCCAAGATAACTACTGAAATCACGAAAAAAACCCCAAAATCCAGCAGCTCTTACAATACAAGTAATCTTGCAATTCTGAAGTGCTTTTCCATATGTGTGCCTTAGCAGGTTGTATTAATGTGAATGAATTAAATCTTAAAGACACATGAAATCAGATAAGGAAATGTTATTCCTGCTTTAAAGAAGAGGAAGGAGATGTAAGGAAAGCAGGTGAAGCTATGCACTCAATTAACAGAAGCCCAACCAATAAAGGTTCCTGCTTCAACATTTTGCTTCTGTGTCCATAGACAGCTTTACCTGTCAGGGGAGCATGCAGAGATAGGAGACATGTCAGCAGCAATAATGTCCGGGCAGGAGTCTGCACAGTTTAGTAGATACTTTGGGAGATAACAACATCCCCAAAGAGAGGAAAGTCTATATCAGAGAACAAGTTTAAAGGAAAAGAGACAGCTTTGAAGATGAACTCTGGAGAAGAAAATGAAGGGTCAGGAAAATCTAGCAATGCAAAAATGGACAAGAAAACGCACAACAGGAGTTGTGTGAAGCAATACAGAAGTTAGAGAAAAGCAAACAAAAAGAACCTCTTATATTAGGGAGGAGAGAAAAAGCAGAGCTTATCAGAGGCATGACAGGAAGGGCTTGTAAATACATCTGTGAAATAGTGAATTGTCATTTGAAGGCATATCCTAAAAACCTCTGTATTTTATAATTTAGGAGTACTCATACAATGCTCCGGTCAAAACATTCTAGGCAATCAAGCCATTGCTCATTGTTTCCAGACTGGGTCCACAAAGGTCAGCTTTTGTCACAAAGTTATGTTTTCTGCTCAGTGCTGCATACGAAGACAGATTGTCTTCAGGGAAGATTTAAAAGTTGAAACCAATGAGACTGGGCAGTTGGCCATTGCTTTGTGCCATATTTGTGTCTGCTATACGCAAAATAAAAGTTTCACTTACTTTTCTGGCACTTTTGTCTTCAAAAGAAAATATAAGGCAGCAGCTGTAATTTTAAGCAGTAAGAAACCGATACCCAATCCAATCCAAATATCTGCAAAATAAGAGCAATCAAAGACAGAAATAAGTAAAACGAAAGACTCAAAGCATGAATTGAAAGATATTTCTTTTTACACACCTACCATTTTGTAGCAGACTTGAAGTTGGAGACTGAAGAGGCGTAGCACTTATGTGGCAACGGTTTCCTTTCCATCCTTTTCCACATCTGTGAATAAAACAGGAATTTTTGAAAAAGGGAGAGAAGAAAGGATCAGAAACAGTGATGAGCACAGAGGAAATGCCAATGTTTTGAGCACTTTTGCCAGAGACTAAAGCTTATTCGGGAATCACAAAGAGCAGCATCAAAGTTAATACAATGGAATGTAAGTGAGAAATACACAAAACAAACTTAGAAGAGAAGAAAATAAAATAAAACTCAGTTCAAAGACTAGAATTGGCTTTCTTGTCCATATTGCCATCGTATTGTTCTCTCACAGCAAAAGAAATTTGACTAATTTCCCTGTATCACCCGGGTGAGGGCTAAATACATTTCTGAGTTGAGGAACTGGGACCCTAATGTAGAGAAAGACACAGAATTAGATATGAGAAAGATGTTTTTCTCTCATCACCTAATTTGCCTCTCTTGTTTTTCCATTTTTTTGTAGAAATAATACCTCTCCAAAAAATGCCTCGTCAAAGCCAAAGCTACACTTGACTGGAGCCATGTAAAATTATTCCTAAGTTTCTGTTTGGTAAAATCCAGTCTTGATTTGAAGTGACCAAAATACAAAATTTCTGACACAAGCTTTGCTCTTTTGATTTACACTTGTTGCTTAATGGTTAATCACATTAATCAGAAAGGTCTGTATCAGTTGTCTCTTCAATTTGCCTCAATTAAGCCTTTGTCTACTTGCTTTTACTGTGGCCTTCTCTCTCCACCAGAAGGAAGGGACCCTGGACACCCAGGTGAGGGTCAGCTGCCTTTGCTGAGACACATGTGGTTTGGGGAATCTCAAACTGGCTGCAGTGTAAAGGGTTATCAGGGGGATGGCCACATACTGACATCTGAATTTCAGGCACCCCACATGATGGAACTCCACCTTGAGTGTACTGATGGAATGACTTCTACCAGCTTTCCAATTATGTATGTATGGCTGGTGATGTATGAGCTTCCTAAATTTTAAACTTTTTTTAGAAGGGACCATCAGAAAGAAGTGATGGTAGTAGTCCAGTTTCAGTCCTACTAATGTCAAATGCATGGAAAATTCATTTCACTTATGATTTCTGTCTTTACAGTTTCACAAACTATTAATGTGGGCTGGAATGTATATCGAGATGCTTTCTAACTGCAACACCACAATTTTTTTCCATAGTCACCAATTTTTAAAATGTAATTTTGAAATTGTGGTTTCCTCTCCTTAAATATGTAGTGCGAAACTTCACATATACACAATTAAGTCTTTAAATTAATGTTATTTAACTTGAACATGTGAGAGAGGACTTCCTGCTATTTGCCATAGTTTAGCACAAGGTATTGGCTACGTGCCTTACCCTAGCAGTTGCACACTGAGTTAAACCAGGCATTTCAGGAGACGAGTGCTTCATTTTCCAGAAAATGACTTAAGAGTGGTGGATGTAGGGAGAGGGAGGGTGGCATGATAGGAGCAGCAAGAATCTGCAGCTGCAGTGACAATTAGAATCCTTGAAGGATCAGGGCATGTCAGAAACCAGATCGATATCCCAGTTTCAGACATGACAGGAGGGTGACTTCACTAAAGACCAAAAGAGACTGATGCACAATTTGTTGCAGTTCAGTGTCTGATTGAAAAACTGTGGCCAGAGACAATGGCATAAGGGAAGTACCAGCCCTACTCAAATGCAGTGGGCAGGGAGAGATTTTACTTAACCCATTTACCTCACAGATGGGTTTTCTGTGGTTAAAGGGTTATCTTGTTCAAGGTTAGTAATTGATATAATAATGAATCCTAGCTTTAGAAACTGGAGCCAGTAGCATATTCTGACATGTTAACTTTAAAAAAAAAAAAGGTATAATTTCAGCTGACAGCTCTGGCTGATCTGGACACCCATCGTATTCAGTGACTGAAAATACCTGATATCTTCAATCCTCCTTCTTCAGCATACTACAAAAAATCATGTCATTCATAAGCTGCTCTTTTATGCAGACTGATGACATAAAAATGTCAAATTGCAGCTGGGCTCATACCAGGCTCTGTGGATCCATGTAGAAACATTGCAATCTGATGGTAATCACCCATCAAAAGAATTTTCTGATTGCTTTCAATTGTATAATTTCCTTTCTCCCTGTTTGCCAGATTTTCTGTTGAATTAGATATGCTTTTAACCAAAATTGGCCTCTTTCTTGTCACTGCAGAACTTACCTGACTGTAAAAGAATGAATAAAGAAAACAGATTTGCAGCTGTGCACAAGCACTACTCAGAGTGGCAATGAGAGGTGCCATTTGCTGGTTTGGAGGCACCAGGGCATAACTCCCCTCAGAGCTGCAAAGAGGTAGTTCTCATGAAGCAGATGTGTGTCCTGGTAGGAGTACAGGAAAGCTCTACTACACAGAAATATCTAAATATATATTCATATGCTGCACTTCCATTTATTAATGGAATATTTCCACGTATTCATGCTATGAATACGTTTGAATCGTGGGTAAAAAAGTTAAGCATCTTTTAGTTTGTCTTCCTATACACACAGGTTTTATAATCAGCTACAAACTCTCTTGGGTTGGCCATTCATTCCTCTTCAAATCTCTGAATGCTACATGACACACACCACTTAGGAATCTGATGTCAGACTATCAATGTGCAATTTTGGCTAGTGAAATTATTTTCCACTGTGTCCATCTAGGTTGTTACCATAAGTGTCACCAACATTGCTTGAGAAAAAAAGGGGGGTAAAAATGGATTAAGGTGGAGCAAAGATAATATCTCTGGATAAGTTATATCCAGATATTATCTCTGGATAATATCTCTTGGTAAGCTATAAGGACAAATTCAAAAACAAATAGATGGGAAAAATATTGTAAAGCATGAAGCATGGGAACTATTTTATAGGGAGAGGGAGGAGTCAAGGCAAAAAAAAGACAAAGATAGTAAAGACAACATAGCTAACCTTAAAGACCAGGATAGAAAAGGAGTGCTAAACAACAAAAAAATTTGAAGAGTGAGTGTATCAGTTGGTTAATTGCTCCCACATGTATCTTCACACATTAATTTATCTGTTATTTTTTAACTTTGACAGGGGATCTTAGCAATCATCCCTGCCACTGAGGCAAGATATAAGACTGCTCAAAAAATCTGAGTTATAATTTGGAGAGTCATTCAACTCTTTATAATATTTCTTTTTTTTGTTACTAACAAAATTCCATCTTCTCAAAAAAAAAAGAAAAAAGACAAGAAAAAGTAATAGTTACAGCTAGTTTAGAAGCCTGCAACTTTCAGTGAGGGTCCAAGAAAAACATGGGAAAATTGCTCATTAATATCCTTGGCTCTCAGATGATACAAACATTGCCTCTGGCTTTTAATGAAGCCAAGCATTTCTGTGCCCAGAATACAGGGAAGTTTGTCTTAAATATTCAAAACAATCTTGTTTCATAGATGTCTTGCAAGATTTTTTTCCTTTTATATCTATCATCTGTAGAAACTCTAGCTGATTACAGTGATAGCTGTGGTGGAGAAATCACTCTCTAACTTGAGAGGAGAGAATAAAATGAGATTTCTGGTACCAATATCTGCCAGTAACTTAGATTAGAGAAGATAACAGTTCTACAATATGAAGGCAAATAAAATATAAATATTTTTTATCGAACTACTCCAGTTATTTCACTCTACTAGAAAGCTGAGGGATACTTTCAAAACAAACAAATATTTTAGGTATGGTCTTCTATAGAATAGTTGGAGGTTTTGGTAAGAAATCCAGAAGATTGAGAATCTTTTACAGGTTTGAAAATGCTATACCACTATATATGATTTTACATTTAACAAAATCCAGAAACCATTGCAGGCAATAACCAGCCAATCAAACTATTTTAGAAGCTATGCAAAACTTACATGACAAAACACAGAATCTATTAAGAAATGAGGTACATGTACCCCCTTCTGTGAGTCTGACTCCCCAGAGCCTTCTGCCTGTACAGTCTTTTGCAGCTATGTAAGCTGGGTATTGAAATGATGTTCTTGTCATCTACTGACTTTTCCTATAGGCTTCACACTCTGTCCAATGCATGAAGTATGAGGCAGTTGATACAACACTGGAAGAGTCCCTCTTTTCATTGAGGAATAAAATAAAAATATTGGGAAAAAAAGGTGGTAAGGGCAATCATGCTATTAGTTTACAGTGATTTTGAGGAGATGGATGAGGTTTGCTTAGGTGTTTGTACTGAGGGCACAGAATACATATTTCTGTGCTTTTGCATCCACAATAAAATAGTCTCAACCCTCAGACCTGGTCCTTTGACTTACTGCAAACCTGTATCTGTGAATAACAGTAATAATACCAAGCATCTTTATAGGAAAGCAAGTCAAACTTCACTTTTGTACTGTGCAATCCTTGAGAAAATCAATCCTGACATGAACTTTAATTACTCTAACAGCTCCAGGTAGGTCAGAGAAGCCTTTGCATGCACCCAAGAGATGACTCACTTGAAGTCCAGATAATGAAGGAGAACACTCTTAATTACCCATCCACTGCTGTGCATGGACTGTACTTCTGGGAGGCTGATAAGTTGCTTCTTCAAAGTGAAAATTACTTTTCTCTCTAGATGAGAGCAGCCAATGCTGTTGTGGTGTAAGGACCTTACGGAGTACAGATCAACCATGTCTATGTGTTAAATCTTCATTAGCAAGATAATGGAGGTTTTGAAGAGCTTCCTTAATAATCTTCTGCTATTTTATTTTTAAGACAGACAATTCTGAAAATACTCTGAACTTATCACTTGAGCCATGAAGCTGAAATTCCACATTATTTATGTACAATTAATTCCCTTGGACTAATGACATCTTCACTAATTAGCAGCACCACATTTTACAAAAGTGTTAAGCTTATCTGAAATACACATACAGCCATTGCAATCCATTTAGACAGGAAACTCCTCATAGTTGAAACAGGAGGAGCAACAGAGAAAGACAGATGAAACAGCACTTGAATACTTCCATCCCAGTGCACATCCTAATCTATCCTGCCTGACAAAATGTCTTCTGCTATTAGCAAGTTCTTATGGAAAAGTCACCCTGGAAGGGAGAATGTTAACCCTTCAAATTTGCTTCCAGTATTTCCAACTCACTATTCCCCATATACATATTGGTAATGCAGAGGAAAGAACTTAGCATTGCCTGTGTTGCTGCATCTAGTGCCTGAGGTTGTGGCTCATCTCACTTGGAATGAAAAATAAAAACCAGACAAGGTTTCTGTTGTTTTCCATGTTCAGTCAGGACAGGTTTAATCCACAAGAACATGTCTGCTTGATACACTGCTTCATTTCAGAGTATCTAAGCACACCTCCTTTTCCTATTTTCATCTGAAAAATCTGTTATACAGAAAACCTAATCTGTTATGTCTTGTGTACATTCAGAGTGACCAAAAGCTATTCAGCCAAATATTTAGTGTACATGATATTAACAGTATGTAGATTGAGGCAGTAATACATGGGTGATTGTAGTTATACATTCCTCTGAACATGACTGTACACCTTGCAATATCCTTTAGAGACTGTTCTTATGAATCTGCTACAATGCAGTGAGCCAGTACCTTCTGTGTGAACTCAGATTTGCCATTGCTGTGTATTTGCTGTTTATAATACATTACAAGGGCAACATTACACATGAGTGCTGACATTATTTGGGAGCTGTGCCATGTATGCCTACATGCTGTACAGCTGCTGTATTGCAGTGCAGACTGCTCCAGGAGTGGTGTAGGAGGATACAAGGGAAAAAACCCACCAAAACCACAACTCTAGTTCCTCACAGAAAACAGAGACTTTACATCTCTCTGCTATATCAGTGTAGAAGTTTCTCTGCTCACTAGTCTTTGCAATCAGTACTATGCAAAATAAGCTTCACTAGACTCTTGATGAAAACAGCAACTCTTCATTCCATTATGAAGGAAGAAGTAAACTCTACTTCAGCAAAGTAGTTATCCTTTTGCACACATACTCCAAAGATCCCCAGATGCTGTAAACTCCCAGTAGCACTGCAAGGTAGAGAGGAGCAAGAACTCCCCATAATTGGTCATAAAAGAAAGCTAACTAAACTTCTGAATAGAATTATATGATGTGACTGTGTATGATAACAAAGGCCTGGATTTGAGGACCTAGATATGGCTTCTATTCTGAAAACTGTTAAAATTCATAACTGGCAAATACAAATGAATCAACATGAAGGAGAGCAATATGAGGTATAAACAGATCCTAAATGAGCTATAAGTATTCTGAGAAAAGATCTATGCATCCTCATAGATTATTCAAGGAAAGTAATGGCTCCCTTCGTATCATAAAAGCATGCAGTATGCATAATGAGTAAGATAGAAGACTTTAGAGATTACAATGATTAAAGTCATATGGCAGAGACTGAAAAGATCAGATTTAATTTATACAGAAGATGAGTGGGAGCAGATATGCTGAAAGTAAACAAAATGATATATGGTAAATGGAAGAAAAATTGTGTGTTGCTGTCTATCTTCTGGAACATTCAATCAAACTGAAAGGAAATACATCTTAAACTAATAATAAGGAACCTATTTGTTACACAATTCTTAACTGACCTGAGGGAGTCCTTGCCACAGCAAGTCTTAGAAGCCAAGAACTTAATGATATGTACTGCAGAGAGCTCCTTAAATCAGATAATGAAACTCTTTAGAGATTGCACAACTCAATGTGATAACTGATGGCAATTTGGAAGAAAATTCATATATTGGCATCATAATCTTTTACGTGTATCTTTTCCCTAGTGTGTGCTGGGACCTACTCCCAGGTCCCTAGTATGACACACTGATTACTCATGGCTCTTATAGCCACAATGAGAGGTTCTAATTACAGCCTGAGTTGAATAGGAGAGCTGTTATAAGGAAGGACTAGGTCAGTGTATCTAATTGCTTTTTATAGAGAAACACAATGAAACTGTGGTAACCAGTTTAAAGGTTTAGAGCAGAACTTAATTCTTCTAACATTAACTACCTGGGAAAGGAGGTATCTAGAGACAGTCTGGACAAAATTAGACTACCTGAAATAAGACCAATACTCACTGGGTCCTTTACCATTGTCTGTAACAGTGTCACAATGAATAATTCAGATTGGATAGATACATTTAACTTTTTCACAGCTAGGCAAGAGGAAAAACACCTTAATGTTTGCTGTTAAATGTTGAAACAGAAAACAAGGAACTTCTGGTCTTAGAATAAGAGCATGAAGGTGAGTTTTGTATCATGGACAGCTGGTGAATGACTTCCTGTTAGGTGCAGGCAAACTGTTTCTCCATTGGGGAAGGGTAAATGCTTTCTCTAATGTCTGTCATTTTAAACAGAGAGGTTGGAAAATTTCAGAGCAAATATTTCTTCTCTGAAATTAGTTGATACATGAAAAAGCTTATATTTCATGGAGAATTTGAATTTAAATTTTAAAGAAATTCTGTCAGTACCTGAAACTTGCCTGACCTGCCTGATTTCTTTTTGCCTCCTAACCTAAACACCTCAGAACAAAATAAAATTTTGAAGTTATTCTGATGAGAATTACACTGATCTGAAAAACAGTGGCTTCTCTAAAATTCTTTCTATTTCAGACCAGTGTCTGATAGTCTTGCACATGACAGAGATTTTCCAGGGGATTTAATCCTATCATAAGGAAATGCAGACCTATATGGAAAGTATTTACTGTGTCATTTGCATTTGTGCATTTACACTTTGATGAAATAGGCCCCAGCAGAATTTATTGAAGGTTGGTATGTGACATGCACTGAGTTTTATGGCACAGATTTATTCAGCTGCAGCAATGAAGCAGAAGTATGTATCTACAGCAGATGGTCAGACCTGAAATCCACCATTTAAACAATTACACTCTTTTTTATGCTACCTTTTCCCACCTTCCTAAATAATAGTTTTCTGATAACAGATTTTTCACTACTATATCACTGAGTTAAAAGCTCCAGTGAGACACATTGTGAAGCTACTCCTGGCACTGAAGAAAGAATTTGCTGCTAAATTCAGCAATGAAATGACTATTCACTTAGCTAGATAATAAACAAATTAAAAGTGTTAAGATTTCTTTAAGAAGAAAAAAAAGTGATTTTTTTAAAATAAAATTTTCCCTAGGACAAAACCAGTATTTCAACCCTACTTTACTTAAAGGTCAAACTACCAGCAAACATATGATTTAATTCTAACTGATGCTGACATGAGACATCCACACAACAGAGAAAGAAACAACTTGAAACAATGCAGTAGGGACACAGATCACTGATGACTGGAGATAAGAGCCCAAATTACAACTGAGTTTCTGCCCACTGCTTCTGGGGCTGTGCTTGCAAAAAGCGACCCTCAGAATAAATGGCTTTGTCCATAAAATATTCTTATCATTTTAAGCTTGGATAAAGCAGTGAAAATTAGTCATTTTATGAACTAGAATCAAAATATGGGATACTGTGAGCACTGGGCTGGCACCTTGTCAGCTGAGGGAAGTTTGGTGCAGGTACTGCAAGCGATGTGCTTGGCACGTAGAGCATTTCTCTAGTGAGAAACGTGACCAATCTCCTCCTTCTCTGGCTCTAAGGAGCCTTGGAGATTGAAGTATTACACATTACTGTTTGCTTCAACAGTTTAGGTGCTGCTGTAGGGATACAGATTTCTTGAGTAGGTTCATATGGCAAAGTGAAAAATTTCTCTGAAGAGATACACCTTATCTTAAATCAGCTGACAGAAAAGAAGCAGTCCTTCATGCCAGCCTGCCTATCCATCTTGTTTCCCAGTTCTTTCTTCCTCTTTTTTTTCTTTTTGTCCAATATTACATGCCTTTCTTTCTTTGACCTTCTTATTCTTCTCTTCTGTCCCTCCTTCCATTTTGCTCTTTGTGGAATGTGCATTTGGAGCTGATGTTTGATTTGCTCTTGAAGAGCACTCCAAGTAAGGGAAGAATATAGAGAGAAAGAGGGCAAGGAGAGAAAGAGATAGAGAAACAAAACCTCTGGAAAACATGTTTTACATATCTGTGTCTCAAATATAGACCTTAGCTGCAACTTTTAGAGGGCTGAATAGAGATTAAGGAATGACCTGACAGAAAGTCTGGCTGTGCAGATGTATTGACAGCTGGTAGCAAAATTATTTTGCTTTCAAAATCAGCACTGATTTCACATTTAAGCAAAATTAGGAAATAATGCAATAAATTATAGAAGAGACCTGCTCATTTCACCGAAGAAAAAGCTTTTTGCTTGAATTACAACACTGTGATAGAACAGATAGAGTTCTGTGTTAGTAAAAAACCTGATAAAAGATCTGAATATGTTTACAGTGCCTGTGTTTTATCACAGAAACCATTGTTTTATTGCTTTGTTTTTTGCTAGATTATGGGTTGGGTTTTTTCTTTTTTTGTTTCATTTCATTTGTTTGTTTGTTGTTGTTATTATTGGTTTTGGTTTTGTTTGGTAATTTTTTTCTTGTTTGTTTCTTTTGAGGTTTTTTTTGGGGTGTTGTTTGTTTTTTGGTGGAGAGTTCTGTTTGTTTTGTTTTTAATATTTGGTCTTATTGCTTTTAATCAATAATACTAACAATACTACATACTCACTACTTTGCACTATAGCTAAGTAAGAAATAAGAGGTATTTATTTCAGTCAGTTCATGTATCTGCTTTTCACTGCAGTTTACCCTGTGAATAGCTTTCATATGAATGAATCTACAATGTCCAGGTGAAATTAAATAGTTATTTTGAAAGCTTACATCATGGAAGTATTTTGACTATATTAAACTACAAACTTGTCACAAATAATAAAAAAAAGTAAAAAAAAAAATTTCTTTCTTTTTCTGCTGCCCCTTTTCAGCATTGGGTTATTCATTTTATCAGCTGAAATGGTCGGCTTTAACCAGAGCCTGCCAACACCAGACATTGCTCCTGGCAGGTGGATTGTTGTATATATTGGAGATTATAAATCATTTTGTCATTCTGAGACAGTCACAAATTTATCTGCTTGCACAGGGGACAGCACTGTACAATAACATCTTATGCTGCTTCTCACTGTTGTACAAGGGAGGTGCACAAGTACAGGCTAAGATTACATCAACACAAACACATTCTTTAAACATTTTCCTTGGATTTTAAACATATGCCTATATGAACAAAAACCCCAAACCAAACAAAAAAGACATGAAACTTCTCTTTTGCTTGCCATCCATGTGCCAGAGAGACAGTGGTTTACACTCTGAATTGCACATCACCCAGAAAAGACTTAAGTTCTGCAATGAGTTCTACACATGCCAGTGTGCCTCATAGAAAATAATGTAGGGATGTTGTCTCTGCCTAATTTGCAGGTATTAGAGGTGAATTTCACAGATGCTTGGGGAATTCTCTCTCTAGTCTCTTGTTATCGAGTTAAATTTATGGAATCTTCAGAGGAATGACCTTTAAACAATTTATGAGAACCTAAGACACTTTAGATGCAATAAAAATAATTTCATCACAACATTTCTTCCAGCTCCACATTCTCTTAGTGTTGTTATGGTTACAGAGTGAAGACTCGAGAATTTAGGAGAAGATGGAACGAGGATTCCCATGCAATTACAATTCAAACCCTCAGGTATGCCTGTTCAAGCCCATATTTAATTGGAAGATCACAAACTTGCCACGGACCTCCCTCCCAAATCTAAGGTTTAATTCTGGTATTCAGTGTTTAGCATTGCAACATGATTATAATCATGGCATACTGCAGATTCACAATACCAAATTAAAAAAAGGAAAGAATCCAACAGAAAAACCCCCAATTGTTATTATGAATAGCTAAATCATCACTTCTGTTCTTAATATTTAAACCTTCAAGTGTCAGCACTTAATACTACTCTATTTATTGATATGAAGAGAAATTTGAACTCCAAGTGCATTCTTGAAACTTTTATTGAGGAGAATAATAGGTCTAAGTGTGGTTTATTTGAATTAGTTTGATAGAAGAGCTAATTTCAACTGTTATACTTGGCACTTCGATGAAGCAAAATCTTTCCTGTGATCTTTCACATGTCACATATTTTTAATAACATATGGTAAGCTATAGCTAATGATAGAAAAATTTCTAACAGCATTCCAGCATCCATTCAGTAAAGTCTTCTCTTGGTTACAGCCACAGAATATGCAGTACAGATGAAGAAATGAGAACTATTCCCCTGATGTTAACACTACTGTGCAATGAATCACTGTACATAGAACAATTCAGAGCAGCCTTTATGCTCCTTTAGCATGTACTGCCAGGCAGAACAAAAGCCTAGTTAGCCTGCATTGCTGGTCAACAGCCCTAACAGACAGAGGCAGTATCCAAAAACCTGTAAGATCAAAGAATCCTTGCTATGTTCTGTTTTTCTGCTGATGATTTTATGGCAGCACTTGGGACAAGGTGGCAGGGAGCCATGACAAACATTCTGTATCAATAAGGGGCAGATTTACATTTCGTAAAGCCACAGGACTGAGAGGTTTATATAAGCTGAAGTCAGCTTTTATATAGCTGAAAAAGTGATTTCATTAACCCACTTCTCGTCATCTAAGGACATTGCAATTTTTCATCTATTTGGAATAAAAAATGTATATTTTTTTCTGCAGAGTTCCTAGCAGATGATTTTTTTTTTTTTTACTGCTCTTGAAACAGTCTGTTACAAAGCTGGTACAATGCTCTGCCTTTATTCTTCTACACCAAATAGCTGAAAACCAAGACAAGACAACAAAATTTCCCAAATATCTTCAAATAATTATAATAAGAAATGTATCGCATTGATGTACATTGGTTCCTTTTTTCTTTTAGAGTAAATAAGTTTGTAATATATTATATTATTACATATATGTTCTCAAATATGACCTGAGGTAATCAACTCTCTAGTGTGTAAAAGGAGACTGAACTTATTTGCATAAGATAATTTACAATCTTTTGAGTGAGGTTAGACATTGATGTTTTCAATTTCTTTTGCTAGTTTTTTTTTATTAGCAGGTTTTTTTCACAGCACTTTTTTTGACACTGTTAATGTAAAAACAAGAATAACCCTAAGTTTATCCTTCTTTTTGTGAGGTAATTGATGACCTTCCTCTTTACACTTTCCAGTTTTTTCATCTAAAAGTTTCCTGCCTGTTCTTCTCTGTCCTTTTTCTTGTCTTGGGAAATAGTATAAGTGTTAGAGTTCAGTAGTCTATGGTACCATTTTTCTCTATCCAAAACTTGTATGGTATAATTTTTTGGTTATATTGTGATATTAACCACAACTCACCATCAGAACCATCAGACCTAGCCTACTGAAGCCCAGAAGATATGTTGTGGGCACCAAGGACATGTAGAGAGCTGTGAAACAGTGATAGGATAATGCAAGGCTAATTTGTTGTCCATTCTTGCCATTTTATCCAGAACAGTCAGTGCTTGATTTTCATACTGAAATTCTTCAAATCTCAGCCTGCTTGTTTCCAAAGGTAAATATGCATATTAAGTTTCGGCTTTATGTTAAATTCATTTATTTACTGTGATAGCTTGAACCTCTTGATGGAGCAAGGAGGCTGTTCTTTTCTGGGAAACTACTGACCAGCCAGAGGAGAGAGGGGGAGAAGAGCAGAGATGGCAGATGAAATCAGGCTGGGCAGGACAGGGAAACACTGGAAAGTTGCTGGCCTGTGGTTCACCTAAAAAGGCTGAGGAACAACTGTAGCGAGAGGAAAGAGACAGGCCCTTAGAGCCCAGGGGATGTTCCTTTAGAACAGAAGGAGAAGGAGCAAAGCTTGCAGTTACTCAGAAAATGTCTGAATTAACCACAACAAACAGGGAAGTGAGAACACATCTGTGAGGACAAGTAGTCAAGGGGACAGCTCTGAGTAAATGCTCTTGTTTCTACTCTATTGTTCCTAGTCACACTGAGGTTTCTCAATTTAAATAGTATTCTAATTCACATTCCAGTAAAAGCTGACTTTTTAAAAGCCTTTTTTGTGTTTAGTCTGGGCACATCCACTTTTAAGATAGAGCATTTTTCAAGTACATCTTATGGGATCAAAAAATAACAATATTATTAGGAAAAGAAAGCCAATTCTTTTCTTGGCCTGAATTTGACCTCAAGGTAGATCATAATATATTGTGACCTTGCCAGCCACAGAACTAAAGTTTCCTTTAGGGATTTCCATCTTTTGGGTGTTACAATATGGTAAAACGTCCAGTAAAAATGATTGGCTAAGGTAGCAGCTGTGTCTGCAGGTGTTTTCCCATGCACAAGTACAAGAGGAGACATGCAGCTGCTATGAAGCAGCAGGAGTCTGAGCCTGCCTCTGCTTGTCTGAAAAGGTGGAAACCAGAGGAGAATATCTTGCTTGATGGACTTTTTCTATGAGCCAATGTTTAGAACTTACTTTATAAAATATTTTTTTTTAATATACAGCACAAGTGATAAAAACGTTCATTTTCATTATTCTCTAAATTATGTCTTTATGTAAGACTTTAATATCTCTAAGTATTAGATTGTATATTGTGATTATTAGAAAATTTAATAAAAATATATTTTGCTAACACTGGATTTAATGATGCCTAGTTTTCTATGTGCTCCCATCCCTTCGTGCACTCAATAAAATTACATTTCTCATGTCTTAATTATTTCTTCCACCTTTAGCCTGTTTCTTTCAGATCTCAACTCTCTCACATGAGCACGTGCTGCTGGACAAGACAGCGCTGTGTCATGAGATTTGTGTTGGCAAATACATGCAGGGCAAAAGGGATAGGTAACTATTGAGGCTCATGCTTCCATTTTGCTTTAAAGACAGCGGGGGACTAAAAATTAGGTTTTCAGGTCATTCTTCAGTACCTATTTTTTTAAAAACTGTTCTAGGGATATCACATCTTGGACATCTCTCTCTCGTCAAGATTTGTCAAATTTGACAGACCAGCTAAATACAGATTTAGGTAGAAAGAGTCATGGTCTGACAAATAGAACAGTAGTTGCACTAACTTGTTTCCTTAGTGTATCAGGATAAAAAAGAAGTTTAAAGATACAGAATTCTACTGTTCTGTTTGCAATTGTGACCAATGTCTACTAAGACTTAGTCCCAAACAGACACACCTTTTCTCATAAGTCATTACATCTGAATAGACTAAGGGAAGGCTCAGCAGTTATTTACTATAAATTCCAGAGAGCAGCCCTGTGCCAGAACTGTATATTGACGAATGGCACAAGAGGAAATCTTGATGAATGAGCATGCTTTTAGCATAGCCAGCTGACAGCATACACTGTGGCTTCCTTCCTTCCTCCCATCCTCCCTTCCCTCTTGCCCTCTCTCCCTTCCCTGAAAATTAGTTGTGAAAAATCTTGTAGTCAGGCTCACCCCAGAAGAAAATGGAAAGGAAAAACAGTATCTACTTTCTTCCCTCAGCTCTTACACAGTAAGGAACAATACCGGGACAAAATAATATTTTATAAGTATTTACACCTCTGCCATCATCATCATTAATGTGCTACCTTTAACTTAATTTTTAGCTCTTCAGGTAATCTCTCTCCACCTCTGTAACTGGCATTGCCCTATTTCCATTATTAACTGAACACATCCCGTGGTTATTTCTAAGGTCTGTGAGTGATGAGAGATAATTGGGTCTATAGTTGAGTCTTTGTGGGCATCCTGCCTCCTTCCCCCTTGCGTCTCTAATGGACAATGTGATTTGCCCTAAGATAAGGACACCAGGTGGTTATTGTGGGAGGAACTGTCTGGAAGCTTGCACAATAAATGATTCCAGAGGTGGGAAAGCTGTGATGATTGTGATTGACTTTGGTGCACAGCAGCTTGAAAATGTATAAAATGCTGCTGGAGACTGGGCCAACTGGTCTCATGAGGTTGTAGGCATCTTCCAGGTGGATCCCTGCCCTGCCAGGGTTTCACTTTTGAACAGGAGAGTAAAAACACTAAGATCCAGTCGAATATAGAGATAAAATTCTAAAGAAACTACATAAGTGCTTTGCTGCCTTTTAAATGTGCATGCTTCAAGGCCAGAGACTGCAAACTTGTCTGTTTCTAGGTGAACCTGCTTACAATATAACCCTTTAGACTTGCTTATGTTATATAACACATTAGCAGTAATTAGAGGCTGTATTAGCAATTAATTTATTCATAATTGTTCACATAATCAGGATCATACTTCTTGTGACTGACTGAGAGTCTTTTCGCTATTACTTGGGCACAAGGTCTTAGAAATGTTCTAAAATGACTCAGAGTTCCACCAGTTTAGAAACACATCTACGTATCACCACCAGAGAGATTTCTCTGTTACACTGCCTGATTCTTGCATGCCCTTCTCCTGAGCTTAACTGAGCCAAATGAATACAGAAAACTCAGCTCTTTGCTCGGGCTGACCTGATGAAAGGTTAAATTAATTGACTTGAAGGACAGGGAATAATTTCTATTTGAGAGTAAAAGCTATTTGAAATGCTTCAGAGAACAAATTTTGGCTCAGGCCTCAAGCATACACATGCCCCTGCCACCCACCTCTCCCGGCTTTTTAATAAACTCTAAATTGATTTGACAGAAATGAAAGCCAAAATATTAACTCTAATCTTAAATACATTAAAATAAACAAGCAAATAATTACATAAATAAAATACAATTATTTGCTTCTCACCTGCTTATAAGAAGGAAGACTTTTAAGTGGCAGTACCTAAAGTACCTTTTGGGATGCTGTACAGAAAATCTCAAACTTTGATTTACATATATATTTTTTTAACATTTTATGGATATATAGATTTTCTGCTTTAAGAAGTTAGTTATGGCAGACTTCTATTATAAGGAATTCAATTCATGTTCTTTTTCTCAAATATCCAGGAGCGAAAGAAAAGTTTATAATCCTATTTTATGCTCCAAGACTTTGAAGGCCAACAGTTAGATGGGTATATAATCACAACCATTGGAGCAGTTAGGATTTCTGAAGATGGAAGATTAAAAGTAATGTCCATCCATAAGAGTTTACAGATAATAATATTTTCTGAGCCTCTTCACTTGATTTCAATTGGAATTCCAACAAAAAAGTATCTTCCTTAATATTTTATATTTAAGACAGATGATAAATGTCACATGACTACTACGTAGGATTTTTCCACAGAAGATCTTATGAAGAAAAAAAAGTGAGGAAGAAAGGCACACTTACCAACAAAAACCAAAATAATGAGTTGTTCTAAACACAAATGAAAAAGAACACCCATATCACTGGTTTCACATAATAGAGACTCTGTTGGTATTACTTATTAAAAAAAAAAAAAAAAAAATCATACTTGATCTGAAGTAACCTAAATATCAAAACATTTAAACTAGGGCAAAATAAGACTATAACAAAGAATAAAACTGAATCAGCTGTGTTAAGGGTCACAAGGAAAATCCAATAAATTTAAATATGTGAAATCCTAGGATAAAGATTATAAAAATGATTCTTTGAACATTCGAAAATGGCAACTGTCAATCAAACAGAACGGGTACTTGAAGGACTGGGCTTTGTCACAAATTTCAAATCAGAGCTTGGAAAAAGTCAAGGTCAAGTGTTGTAGTTTATAAAGGTCAATAAATGTCTAACTCTGTGAAGGACCGTTTAGAAACAAATTCAAAAGTAAAAGGAAAAATTAGATCCAGGGTATTATTAAAAACTGTTCAAGCCTGACACAAACCAATTTTAAAAGTTCTATTTCAAAGTATTTCCTTTTGGTAAGACGTGAGCAAAAATCTGCCTAATTTATGGAGTAAACATTGGTGTATGGTTGAGTAGCTTTTTCACTTTACATTTACAGATGGAGAGAAGAACATTTACATCCATTGAAGAATTGTTTCAGTTATTATTGTCATGTTACTTAATATTATGTACTTCTTATAGTGCTCAAGAATGAATCTAAAAATACAAATCTTGTGGGGCTAAAGTATTGGCAAGAGTGGAAACAGGGTTTGGTGCAGGCATATACATATTGTAGAGCCTGTATGAACATCAACGCAAACTGAAAGATCCTCTTAGTTTTATAAACTGAGAACGGAATGTTGTTTTTTTATTTCACCACTGGAATTTTGCTAGTACCTCAGATTATTATAAACCTTTTCTTGAAGGTTTAAGGGTTAACTTGAGATCCACACTTGGTGTTCATGCAGTTGGTGGTCTTGTGAATAAACCTTTATGTGATTTTATTTATCTTTGAGGTTAATTATTTTTTCCTGAGCTTGTTCCTAAGCAGTTCCGTTCCAACTCTCCTTTTATTTCTTCCTCAAGAAAGAGACTTTGAGAACTTACTCTCCATGAGGATTCAATAAAAGCAGGCTTCCTGTTGCTCTGGTCACCCACACAGCAAAAAGGAAGTTAAACTGTTTGCTGACATATCTCTTATGGTTTGGGTCTGAGCCTTAGCTCTTGAGCCTGCTGCCAAAGTCTGACTTGCACAGACAATACTTTGTGGGTGGTGACTTCACCAGGAATCAAGAGCCAAGAATTGGAGAAATGTCCTGTGTGCCATATCTGTGGTGGTTAGGAAAGCATTACTGGATCCACACTTTTAAAGTTACAGCAGATGTACTTATTTTGTGGTAACCATGCAGTGGAAGAAAGTCGTTCTCTGGCCCCTAAACTCCAGCTTAGCTAATCATAAGGAAGGTCAGTAAATGCACTGCTTTTCTCATGACATTTTATAAACACAGGGTTTCAAAGTGAATGTGGATGGAAAGGCAAATAATCCTTCCATCCCTTATGATCTGCCTATAATTGTGGTTTGCCTGAACTGGCTGAAAACGTAGCATAATTATTTGGAAAGATTGGAACTGTTTAGAGAGCAATTGTATCTGCATCAATTCATATCTTACCCTGGCATTCTTTGGAAAATACAGATGAATTTGATACATTCATTGATAACACATATGTAAAGTCTATCCTAGATCCCAGATGTGGAATTTCAATTAATATCATTGATATTTTCCTACAAGAACTATAGTCCACAGTCATGTCTAAGGAAGCAGAAATGAACACATAAACCAACATTTACATAAAAGAAGTGAGAAGAAATTAAAGACAGAAAAATATTGCTTGCTGTTTAGGATATCTGATTTATTCCTGTATATAATATGTGACATCATGAGCAAAAAAGTAAAAGCCTCATTGAAAGTTGAGCACTGATTCCAGGAAGAATAAATCATTCCAGTTTGGCTTTACTACATGACTGAAAATAATATTTACTGAATGTTCTTAACTAGAGTCTACTCACAAACTAGAGTACTTCACAAATAAAGTCCAGCAGAATCTATTCATCAAACTATTATGTACATCTATCATTGCCTTATTCTGACACTAGTCTTCCAGGAGCTTCAGTAACATAAAAAATTAAATAGCAAAAAAGTGTGCTGATAATTAATTTGGTTTTCAATTTTTTGGTAAAAGTACACAAGAAAATCCAAGTGTTCTGCAAAGAACATATTATGCTTTCACAGTTATACAAAATAATTTTTTTCCAAAAACTGGTTTAGAATCAGAAGTCTCTAAGTATGTAGAAACTTAACATCTGTTTACTTAAAATTTACTACTGCAGTTCCTGTGTTTCTTATTATATCTGGGTCCCATTTCATCAAGTCAAACCAAAGTCCAAAGAGTCCGTCTCATAAAGAGTTTGAACAAGCACACTAAAAGTTCTGGAGGAGAGGTAGCACTATTATAAGCTTGTTACTGATGAAGTCATAGATGAAAAGGGTGACCCTTATTAATATTTAAATGATATTTCATCAAAAAGCCTCTTGAAAGTAGGTAGGATATGGGCTTTAAAATTGCTTGTATGCTTTGGAAGACCTTATGTTAGGGAAGCTGCACATCCTAAGCTCAGAAATCCTCAATTCCAGAATTGCACAGTTATTCTCAGGACTGCCAGGCTTCATAAATCTGTGTCTGAAACTGCTGCTTGAACGGCCCTAAAAATAACAACAGCAAAAAATATTTCCTTGTGTGTTCTTTGTTGCAGAAGAGTAAAATTGGTCATAAGGAATGCACACATTTGGCACTGCTCTGAAAACTTAGCTTCAATAATTTTTTAAATTGCTAAAAAAATGTGGTTTACATTTTCTCTGTGCTTCCTGTTTCACTAATGCTACATGTTTTGGTTTTGTGTGGCAGTGTTTTGGAAGTAAGCAGGTGCTACAGAGGTGGCTACTGTAAGAAGCTGCCATTAGCTTCCCTTGTGTCCAACAGAGAAAATGCCAGCTGGCTCCAAGACGGACCTGCTGCTGGCAAAGGCTGAGATCATCAGTGCTTTCCCAAAGTCAAGGTCTGTTTCGCCAGTGATGGTAACTGGTGAGTGATGTCTCCCTGTCCTTATCTCAACCCATAAGCCTTTCACTTCATATTCTCTCCCCTGTCCAGCTGAGACAGAGAGTGACAGAGTAGCTTTGGTGAGCATCTGGCATTTAGCCAGGGTTAACTACACTACACCACACCATACTATGAGCCACAGATAAAGTCTTCTGACATCTTTTGTATTTCAGCAACATTAGAAAGGAGACTGTTACAGGATATTGGATGGAAATACTTTGTATTGAGGACACACAACATTCACAAGAAGAAAAATTGTTTATTCATATTTTGAAAAATTACTCCATCTCCTCAGAACCTCTCCCCTTCATCATGTAACATATACATGTCCCTGGTGTGTCTGTACAGTGATAGCCCAGGCTTGTATGGAAAGAAACAGTCTAAGAATAAAGGCAAGTATTATTTTCTTAATATTCCAGAGGTTTTGGCTTGGTCAGAAGGGATATTTTCTATCAGAAATAACTAAGTAGACATTTATCTGAATAGACAGCATTTTTCAGTATATTTCATAAAATTTCTGCTTTTCACCAGAAAACTTGAAAATGCTTTATTCTAGTTAAAAAAATTATTCCTTACCTTGAGAATTTAAGCAAGAATAACAATAACTATGAGCAAGATTAACATTATAATAACACTAACAAAGACACTAAGAGCTGGAGCAAGTCCAGAGAAGAGCAATGAAGCTGTTGAAAGGTCTGGAGCACAAGTCTGATGAGGAGAGGCTGAGGGAGCTGGGGGTGTTTAGCCTGAGGAAAAGGAGGCTCAGGGGAGACCTTATCGCTCCCTACAACTGCCTGAAAGGAGGGTGCAGCCAGGTGAGGGTTGGCCTCTTCCGCCAAGTAAAAAGTGACAGGACAAGAGGACATGGACTCAAGTTGCACCAGGAGAGGTTTAGTTTGGATATTAGGAAAAAAAAATTCACTAAAAGGGTGGTCATGCATTGGAACAGGTTGCCCAGAAAAGTGGTAAAGTCACTACTTCTAGAAATGTTCAAAAAATAACGTGGATTTACGGAGATGGTTGTGCAGAAACATGGTGGGACTGGGTTAATGGCTGGACTCAATGATCTTGGAGGTCTTTTCCAGTCTTAACATTTCTATGATTCTGTGATTCTACTCTCTACTCTCATTTTTATTAACATGTCCTTGAGAGGGAAAGATGAAAGGAGAAAACATGATAAACCTTCTAACTAATCTTTAATTCCATCATGCAATATTTAGCAAAGTCTAAAAAAATTAGAATTTTTAGAACCAGGGGAAAATCTGTCTGTCTTTTTAAGAATTATCCTTAATATAATCTAAGTTGAATGCATATTGTTCTTCTCCCAAGTTCCAAGGAAAAAGAAGGTATAAATGAATGAGTTTAGCCCATGGTATCAACTAAGGTTTTGATTTTGTGTTTTTGTTTGTTTGTTTTCTTTGTTTTTCCCCAAAGATCTTGTGAACTATAAAGTACTTTCTTGAGTCAGCCTAGAAAGGGGAAGCTTAATTTTGATAAATACTGCAGCAGATGTGTACTTCTGAAATATCAACATAGCTTTGAATCTTGCAGTCTAGCCTGCCTCAACAAATGAATTGTACAGTTCACTGCTGTGCATTTTTTGTGACTACTTGTACATTCTTCATAGATGTAAGAAGATATATTCAAATAAAGACAATCTTGAACATTTATCAAATTATTTGTTCCATCTTTTGCATGCCAATATCACCTTTGAGGACTTCATACTACCAGAACAAAGTAAGTAATTAAAAAACAAGGCAAGAGACTGAAGAAAAGAAGTTGTAAAAGAAGCTCAAATGTCAAAGCCAAGATTTTTGTACTATGCTTTGATTCTCTGGATTTATGAGGAAAGCAGATGCCTAATTCCTTCCTGCACTCAGTCCTTGTTTCATGAACATTTGGAATGAAGTTATTTTGAAAGAGAAACGCACTTTCTGCTCAGTAAGTACAAAGAGTTTTGTCTAATTTTACTCTAAACTTTGACAAGGGTGCAGAGACACGTTAAAACATAGACAAACTATTGCTGTTGTTGTTTAGTGGGTAGGGGACAGGTTGTACTCTGTTCGAGCAAACAGTATTTGAAACATATTCAAATTATACTTATTGAATATGAAATTATAGATGGAGTTGGAATAAATTATGAAGGCTAGGAAAGCAGGGTCAATAATTAACATTTGATGCAATAAGGAAGAGGGAGCAGAGACATAAAAAAGAAAAATCCTCTCTGCAGTTACTTTTGAAGAACTTTGGCCTAAAAGCTTTTTAGTCATGCAAGCAAGGACGGTCAATGCTGCATTAACTGAGATGCATGCTGATGACAGTTTGGGCAAAAAATTCGGTGAGATGTGATGGGTAAGAATGCATCTTAAAATGAAAAATCAGGAAATAATGTGCAAAGTACAAATGCAACCTGTACCATTAGGGGAAGTTGAGAGTGTAGAATTGCAGAGTAGTTCAGGATTATTGAGGCAAAGGGTTTCTGGAAGACTTTTTCACAAGACTAAGATTCAAGTGATACTGACCTTCTTGTAGGTATAAGACTGCAAAGAGAATGCTGATAAGTGTTTCACCACCTTTTTCAACTACAGAATGGTTCTGCCATATAAAAACATTTAACAGAGAGAAATAAATACTGTCAGGTCCATTCTTGTGGTCTCATTCTGTCACTTATTAAAGTCTTATTTTTGTTCTTACTCTCTGATATGTTTTGGTGGAAATATAAATATGTATATAATTTTAAAAAGCTAAGAAAGCATAATTTGATAATATATCAACTTCTATATTATATTTAAATGCCCAGTTGTGTTGTATGGTCCCATCTTGAAATGAGGTGTTCATAGTTCTGTGGCAGTATGATTTTTGTAGATCAGAACAAAGCAATAGGAATATTACCAACTCCTGTGTTTACAGAAACTTTTATGTTGCTGCAGGTAGTAACAGCATACTGAAAAGACTTTTAAGGGCAGAAAATTTTAGAAAGATAGCAGTAGAAGCATTATATGTATATATGTATATATGTATATATGTATATATGTATATATGTATATACGTATAAGTATAGATTTAAAAACTAAATGAAGAATACTTGCTATACTTGCTGTACTGGGATAATCTAGTTTATGGTATTGGCAACACATCTGTATATTCATTTTTAGCTTTCCTCTATTATCTTATGGTCTGTCAGAAAAAAGTTCTCAGCTACTTCCATTAAGTACAATACTCTCAGTATGTGGAGTTTTGTGCTGATCTTATTAGCATCAAAGGAAGTGATAGCCTTTACTGATGTCATAAGAGTAGTCTATAAATGAAGAAAAAGTTGGTGACACCTATTAAAACACTAGAACTATAATAACGAGTAGCTGCTGTGTCACCTCTTAAAATGCATTCTGCCAAATCATCCCACCTTAAACTCTAAAAGCAAGAGAGCCAGGAAGATAATCTTAATGAATTTCTATGACTATATAAACAATATTTTCCACACACTAAAATATTAATAGGTTTTAGGAGATCTTCTATTTTCCTAAGTCCTAAAAAAGTTCACATTAATAAAATATTGGTTTACAAAAGATAAAGAATAAAGGATAAAGAAAAGCAAGGCAAATAAAAGCTTTTTTTCCCCATCTATTGAAGTCTGTTAATAAGTCCTGACTTTTAAATTTTTAAATTTTTTTGATAGACTACAATATAAATCAAGCTGTGCACTTTAATTTACCTGAAAATAAGTAAAAATCAGTTGACTGCAAAAGGACTTAAAATCTGAAAATGAAACCATCAGAGGAGAAATAAGTGTTTTCAAACTGGAATTCTGCTCTGTGAAAAGCACACATTGAGATATTTGGCTCTATGTAGCCCTGCTTAAAACTGTTTTGTTCAGCTGCTAGTCATGCAAAGCTGCACTAGCAGTAGCTTGCATAGGAAACTCAAGCATGCAAGGACTGCAGAACACAGGCTCCCTTTTACTGTAGGTAGTAAACTCGTTAGCTTCACTTTACAACCCTAAGGAGTATTTTTATATTTGCACAACTTTTGCCACCAAACTCGCTTGAGCAGACATTTCATCAATGGAAAACACGATAGCTAATAAGAATGAATGGCAAAAGGATTAAAGTAAGAAATTGGAAAATTAAAAGTGGAAACAAGAAACTCATGGAGCAATAAAAATATTCTTCTAGTATACTAAGTTAATGACCCAGAGCTTAAACACATTTAATGTTAGAATTTAGACAATCCTTACTGTATAATCTCACCTAGCACTTACATTAAAGAAGCTATTGTCACATGTTGTTGTCTCCAATACTGTCTTCTTTTCCAACAAAGGCACTTGTTGAGGTTAGCCTAAGTGCAATGCATGTGTCTATACACAACTGATATATTCCTCTCTCCAAGGAATTTATACGGCTGCCAAGGTACCCTAAGTATGTACAGAACTAGAGTTAAAAATGGAGAAGACACTTTGGGCTTGATGGCAATTCTTTCTCTCTGACCACAAAGAGAATGATCATGGTTTTGGCTTTCATGTGGCTGCCCAGAGGGTGAGATAAGGCACGGTTTAGTTCAGCATAGTTAGGAAGCCATATGATAATTTGTTATCTATGTCTGCTAATACAGAAGCACACATAAAATATCAAGCATCCTGGTCAGTTAGTTTTCTCATCCTCAGGGAAACAATTTGTGGTGGGTGGAATCTGGCTGGATGCCAGGTGCACACCAAAGCCACTCTATCACTACACTCCACAACTGGACAGGGGAGAGAAAATGCAAAAAATAGATTCACAAGTTGAGATAAGGGCAGGGAGAGATCACTCACCAGTTACCATCAAGGGCAAAACAGACTTGGGGAAGTTAATTGAATTTATTACCAATCAAAATCAGAGCAGGACAATGGGACATAAAAACACCTTTCCCAGACTCTGCTCTCCTTCCCGGGCTCTTTCTCTTCCCCCTCCAGTGGTGTAGGGAGATGGATAATGACCATATCATCAGTTCATTGCAGGTTGTTTCTGACATTGCTCAGGGAGAGAAGCCCTTCCTCTGCTACACTGGGGGGGTCCCTCCCACTGGAGACAATTCTCCACAACCTTATCCAGCATGGGTTCACATGTGCTACAGTTCTTCAGGAACTGCTCCAACATGGGTCCCTTTCTACAGGGTGCAGCCCTTCAAGGACAGGCTGCTCCAGAGTGGATCCCCCACGGGATCACAAGTCCTGCCAGGAATGCTGCTTCAGAATGAGATCCTCTTTCCATGGGTCTGCCGGTCCCTGCCCGGAGCCGGCTCCAGTGTAGACTTCCCATGGGATCACAACCTTCTTTCAGGCTTCCACCTGCTCTGATGTGGGTTTCCTCCATGGGCTGCAGGTGGATCTCTGCATCCCCATGGATCTCCATGGGCTGCAGGGGCACAGCTGTCTCACCACGGTCTTCACCATGGGCTGTGGGGGAATCTTATCTCTGGCATCTGGGGCACCTCCTGCTCTTCCTTCTCCACTGACCTGGCTGTCTGCAGAATTTTTGCTGTCACATATTCTCACTCCTCTCTTTTCTGAGTGCAATTACATCCATGCAATAACTTTTTTATTCCTCTTAAATATATTATCACAGAGGTGCTACCACCTTCCCAGGTTGGCTCGGCCTTGGCCACTGGTGGGTCTGTCTTGGAGTTGGCTGGCATTGCCTCTGTCAGACATGGGGGAAATCTTCCAGCAGCTTTTCACAGAAGCCCCACCTGTAGTCTCCCTCCCAGCTACCAAAATCTGGTTGCAGAAATTCAAACACACAGTTCATTTAAATCCAAACCTTTCTGACCTCCGTCATTTAAAATCAAACAAACAAAATCTCCACCTCCTGCAGTTTACTGAATTCTGAAGCCTAGCTTGATGATTGATGTTTTATTGGGTTTGCACAGCAAGGTTTTGGTATCTGCTGAGATGGCTACAGGGGTGGCTTCTGTGAAAAGCTGCCAGAAGCTTCCCCCACGTTCAACAGAGCCAATGCCAGCTGGCTGCAAGATGAACCTGGCACTGGCCAAGGCTGAGCACATAAGGGATGGTGGCTGCCCCTGTGATGAACTTACTGCAACCCTCATTCCTCATCCCCCTTACTGCCGTACGGGAGGAGGCAGAGAAAATGAGGAATCACAAAATCAATTAGGTTGGAAAAGACCTCTGAGATCATCAAGTCCAACCTATAACCCAACACCACCATTTCAACTAGACCATGACACTAAGTGCATATCCAGTCTTTCCTTAAACATCTGGAAGGCCACTGACTTCACCACCTCCCTGGGCAGGCAATCTCAATATCTAATCACTCCTTCTGTGAAGAATTTCTTCCTAATTTCCTTCCTAAAGCTCCCCTGGAACAGCTTAAGACTATGTTCTCTTGTCCTATTTCAGAGTTACCCGAGTTATCATGGAGTCAAGTTGAATCTGGGAAGAAGGGAGGGGTGGGGGCAATGCATTTTAAAATCTAGGTTTTTTACTCATTACCCTACTCAGATTTGATTGGTAATAAATTAAAGTGATTTCTCTAAGTCAAGTCTGGTTTGCCTGTGATGGTAATTGCTTAGTGACCTCTCCTGGTCCTTATCTCAGTGCACAAACTTTTCATTATATTTTTCCTCCCCTGTCCAGCTGAGGCAGGGAGTGATAGAGTGGCTTTGGTGGGCATCTGGCACCCAGCCAGGGCCAACCCACCACAGAAGTTTATTCCTGCAGTAACTTTGGTGTTGAGATCCACACTGTAATTCTTGCATGAGCCACATGACCGTGATATACTCTAGAGGACATTTCAAAGTTCATTTATGTCTTACAATCCAATACATATTTTTAATGAAAAATATTTCCATACATTGAAAATATAAATTTCACTCCAGATGCAGACAAAATTATTTTAGCTCAAAGGTATGTGTACCTTTTCCTCAAAGGACATACAAATGTCTTTGTGGGAACAGCACATAGTTACTGCTACCCACTTAGAGATGTTACCTAGTAGCTGATTAGAGCAATAGCAAACATGAAAAGCTCCTTCCAAGCATTGAGAAAAATCCTCAGTGTTTGTATGTGTTTAAAATTAAAATGCATGGAGCTTTCCAGATCAGTCAACACTGCAAAAGCTGGCAAGAAAAGTTCAAAAGTTCTTAATTTAGTAGAATTTGCTGCTTTTAGGAAATCCCTTAGCCACCTAGCAACCGCACAAAAGGTATAATTCTTGGAGACTTAAATTCTCACTGACTGAACAAGAGGGAAAATTGCAAACGTGCAGGATAGCTTGATGACATTGTGACACCAATGTGTCTAGTGGGTCAGACTGAGTAGGCCAAATGTCAGGACATGGTTAGTACAGAATACAAGATGTAAGTCTTTTCTACACGATTTACTCAATAGCACAGATCCTCAAATACAGACCCCCACCATTCCCATCTTTCCTGACACCCTCAGCCAAGACCCATCTGTATCAGAGTACTCCTCATTTTAGTCACACTTCAAAATTCTTATCAACATGCTTCACGATATACGCGTTTTCCAAAAGTCTCCCTTACAGCTTTTATGACACATTCTGTATTGTATTAGGGGTATCCAACCAGCAGCCTCCAGCAGCCTCCTACAGAGAGGACTCTAATGCTGAGCTGATTGTCATTCTAGACAACAAAGTCTGATATGCAGACATGCAGGTGGAATCTTAGGGAGTGAAAATACTGGTTTTCATTCCAAGTATTGCTTCTTACTTTCACTTAAATCCAGGAAGACTGAATCTGAAAAAAGATTGTTACTCAAGATAAATAAGAACATCTGAACTAAGACTTTTAAATTGTTTGACTTAATATAATCCAAAAAATGTAGAGTAATTTATGTGTCTATAAATAGATATATCCAGATGTTTTTAAATTTCTGTGGACAAAAGACAGCCACATGAATGTGAAGAAGGAGTGGCTGTAGCACAAGAATCTTTGCAATCCTTGTTTATACTTTCTCAATTGTTCCCTTTTTTTCTCTCTTTTGAAAAATATTTATTATTTTACTTCTATTCTTTCCTGTTTTGAACAAAATAGAACAAAAAATGTTTTGATTTAAAGCTTTCTATCCATGTTTCCTACTCTTGAGCATCTGGTATTAGTAGGAGTAACCCTTCAGGGGACCCTCCATGCTTTGGCAAACATCCAGTATCCAATATTCATTAACGTTCTCCCATATAAAAAATCTCTCATCACTCAAAATACATCCTCTCCTACACATACACTTTCCACATCCTAAGCTTTTCCTTACTGAAGACAAACCTGTCTCCTGATTTTTAAATGCAATAAAGTCTATAGTTTTGGTGTACAAGTCATTCTGAGGTAAAGGTTCATTGGACCTTTACCAGCTGTGGTTTCCTACACCTTGTAGTTTCCTCATTTTACTTTGAACCTTTTAAAAGACTGAATTGAAAATCAAAAGAGAAATATAGGATATTTATCAGAGAGGTTGAATGCTTTCAGTGACTTAAGCATTGCTGATCCAACTGAAGAGAAATTTTTTCGCTTAATCATTTTTATATGTCCAAGTAATTTTCACTGTAGCTACTAAATTATACCCTTCTCAATAAGATTATAGTATCTTTAAATTAAAACATCAATTCTTTTGTTCAGACACTAAATATAATTCTCTCTCTGATCTTGAGAGTTGCAATGGTTTTGATAATGTAGGAAAATCACCTTTTATAATGAAACATGCAGGTACTTTTATTCCCAAAGCTGTGTTAGCGCCTTTCAGCTCCAGAATTTTGCAAGAAAAGGTTGTACAAAATGTTCATCAAGTTCTTCAATCTAGAAATTGTCCCAGAAATTCCTTGCTGATTTTCTTTACAGGTAAAAATGTCCCCACTCAGCAAACATATCATTAAGAGGCAATTTGAAAATACGTAGTTCACAGTTTGTTTTCCAGAATGACCGGTGGACTGTACTTAAAATAAACACTTCCACTGTGATTGCTCTTCAGATTCTATCAATGGGTCATTCAAGAGAGACTTTTTCCATTTGTCACAGTAATATTTTACCTCAGGAAAACAGAGAAAGACTATAAGCTACTTAGTTTGTTTCCAGTTTTAAAGATATCTTGAACTTTGTCTTTCTGTACAAAAGACCAAAACCTAAGAGTTAAATGAGAAAGCCTGATTTACATTTGAATCAAGTGCTAGAGATTTCTAAAAAACATGATTAGAAACATTTGTTGTGAGACCCTGCTTTGTTTCTATTCAGTTATATTTATTTAACTGACTCTAACATCTGGCTTTCAATTATGTGCAGTCAAATTTAATAAGTTATATAGAGACAACCTTGTTTTAATTTTATAATATAAAAACCAAAAAATACAGATTCCTTCTGAAATCATTGGATTCAGCAATTCACTGATTCAGACCACTCACAGGAGAACTTGACAGGATATCCCTACCTCACTGCAGAAGGTGGCAAACTGCCCTATATATTCAATAATGTTTGACCAAGATAAATGTCAGTTGGAGGTTTTTTGTCATTTCTAGAAGTTACAAACTGCATGAAGCAGCTGGCTTCAGTGTGATAAAGAGCTGACCTCAGGATCATACTGTTATCTGCAGAGGGAGAAGAAGAGCAAAACTTGAAGTAAAGTGCTTCTAAATACAAAAATAGCCAGTATATGCCATTGATAATTTGCTCGATGGCAAGTTTCTCACTAGGTAAAACTCATTCGGCCAAATGTATTTACTTTGAAGTCACTCGGTACAAGTGGGGAAAATATAAATGAAAAAAACCCCAACTTATTAAACAAATTTGACATTTATCTTTCTATACAGAGGAACAGTATTTCCTGAATTCTGATATATGAAGGATTCAACAGATTTTCCTTTTTTTTTTTTGTGTTGTGAAATGATCACTGAACTTCCTGAGAGCATGCAATCAGCATGAGAAGCAAAAGCTGTTTCATCCCAACTATTGCAAAATAGACCAAATGCTAAGATTTTTGAATCTAAGTTTCTGTCGCATTGCACCATAATCCCTATGGGATTTTCCTTTGGAAAAGGTTATGAAGTTAGAAACATGAAAAGCTAAAAGGCAAGAGTATTGCTGCATCAAGCATCTTGATTTCATGAAACGTTTCCAAATAAGAAAGGATCAAGTGTAAATAAAAAATAGTATAATAAATAGAAACTTTAGGAAAGAGTTTCCTGTAGGCAAATCTTTAAAATGCATTTCCATCTATATATTGTATATTTTGTTTCATGACAAATTGTATCTAATTTATTCTGGAGAACAGATGTATTAATTTGTCTTCCTATTCTTAATTTTACCCAACTCAGGTAACCTGAATTTGTTATTTAATTTGCCCCAGCCTCACTTTTCAAATGAGACTTGGGTAAAGGAAAGATATGAGAAAAATCCTTCTCTATGCTAGATGTGTATGTTTGTAGATATGCCTTTGCTTCCCAAAAGCCAAATCTTAGCATGACATTTGTTTTCAGTGTGTTATCTTTTTGACTACTGATCACGGCTTTTGTTTTTATTCATGGCTGCATCCTTATTTCATTGCTCCCCTATGTACAATTGATTTTCACGACTACAACTTTCCTGAGTAGGTGTATATGCTCAATATAGCTTCACCAATTTACCCATGTCCCATTTGTTCAGTAAATCTAAAGGAAAATTCTTAGGGAAGAAGTGAAATCAGTACCAGTTCGCTTTGTTTGAACAGTTAATAATCTGCAGTGAATCAGCAGCTGCTATGTCAGCAATTCTCCCTCTAAGGTGAGGATTTCTGAGAGCAGCAGGAGAAAATTTAGCTGAAATGGAAACTACCATCTTCTCCCTTTACAAACTCTCTTTACTTATGGATTGGTGTTTCTACATTGTCAGTGTTTAGACTTCATATTTCCATCAAATCACATTCCAGATGCTTCCAAGCATTTCATTTTCTTAGGCTGGAATATTATTATCACACATCCTGTGTGATATTAAAACAATCCTCCCACTTTTAAAGATAACTACCACCATCAGTCCTCAAAAATTCAGTAGCACAATACAGGTAAGAGTAGATCCAAAGTCAAACATGTTTAGGAAAAAAACAAGATCAAACCTATGCTCCTCACTGAAATACTGTCCAGTGAGGATGCAGGATCTCCCTCCTTTGCCATATGTGATACTTAACTGAAAGAGGTAGCAAACAGTCTACCAAGACATTATTTAAAGCTGCATGCCACTTTGCAGGGCTCCTCAAAAAATTATCGTGCTTACCAGAAGCTAGTATTTTGAAAACAAAACCAGATTCTGAAAAAATGTCTCAACTACAAAAACCCCCCTTTTTTCTTTAAATTTTGTGAAATTCTGCTTGCTATTGTACTACTCAGGATAAAATACTTTGTTTGCAATTTAAAACAGATCATTTGTGTTACAATCATAAGCTCATGGTAAAAAGGAGAAGGAAAGAAGCAAAAAATAGAGGATCAATTAATTTTTATTCTTTTTAAAAAAGAATAAGCAAGAATTCCCCTTCTCCGAATGAATTATCACCCTGTAAAATCAATTGTTTTTCTAAAAAATAAAAGGGAAAGTAATCTTCTTTACTTTTATCACATAAAAGAAACAAACAAAATAATTCAGTTTCTATATTTTGGGCCAAATCAGCATTTAGATACACAACTACAAAGATAGCCATAATTAATTATCTGTTTATAATGACTCCTTGCAATTCCAATCTCCACAGCTCAGTTAGCTAGATGTTACATATTGAATGAATTTAAAAACTGTTTAATGAAGAATTATTTCTAATCTGTAATATGACTCTGTTTAATTACAGAGCAGTGAATGCAATCACTTTTTTTTGCTAAAGGATAAAACCTTCTTATAGTTCAGACATTAATAAAAGTGCTCTCATTATACTCTCTAGTACTAGTCAGTGTACATTCTCTGAAATTTGGTTTATTATGTAGAAAATATTTGTATAAAATAAAGGGAAACTCAAGCATTGTATTATATCTTTTCCAACCTAAACAATTCTGGTTTTAGTAGGGCCTGCAGAAACAGGGCCAGGAATACTGGGTTTAAAGTAAAGGAGGGGAGATTCAGACTTGATGTAAGGAACAAATTTTTTACAACTAACTTAGTGAAATGCTGAAACATGTTGCCCAGAGATTTGGTAGATTCAAGGTCAGGTTGGATGGGGTTCTGACCAACCTGAAGATGAAACTACTCATTGCAGGGGGGTTGGACTAGATGAACTTCACAGGTTCCTTCCAACCCAAACCATTTGATGATTTGACAATGATTTAACATTTATTATATGTGAAGTTTAGTACATTTTAAATGTGAGTGTTTAGTATTACTCTTGTCCAGTTGAATGAGAATGAAAAGTATGTATGAACAGTCTGGTTTGTGTTTTGGTTGGTTTTTTTGGTTTGGTTTGGTTTTTTGTTTTGGGGAGGTGGGATGTTGGTTTGTTTTTATTTTCTCCTGTTCTCAGTGTTTTCTTTTTCTTTCAACACTAGTACAATCTTTGAAGCTTCACCCTTCCACTTTAATGTGTTACAAACACACTTTTCCCAGCTTGCTTGCTATCCTCTATATTCCTCTCCTATGTTACCAGGCATCTGTGGTCTCACTTTAAAGCTAAAGTAAAACAAACACAAAGAAATACTGGATGAACGGTTGGGAAAAGCGTACATATAATCAAAGGAATGATTTTGAAATCAGAGGATTGAAATTGCAAAAATTCTAGTCATTATTGCTCAAACTATCATGATTTGCTTGCGCAACCACAGTAGCTGATTGCCAGCACCAGCCACTTGGCTGCACATTGACTACAGAAGAGACCTCAGTCAGGATAAATAGGAGTCACATTTTGTCAAATCAGAGTGGCCATAGAATTTCAGATGAAAGCTCAGTTTAGTTTGGCAGACAAAGAAAATACCCATGAAATGGTAAGTACAAGATAAATATGTTTGATATGCACCCCAATTACTCTCCTGACCAAACTGCAGAAACAAATGCAAGTGACTTTCAAAGCTGACTCAAAAATTCAGATACCAAGCAGGTCCAGGACAGCCATCAAGCTGTGTTTCATTCAAGTAGGAAGATGACCATCACCCACAAAGCACCATTGCTCTGATTTAACTTGCATACTCTCCCTGAGAACATCCACCAGAACACCAACCACTAGTCACATTCTCAAACACTGGGCGTCTCACTGATATTATTGCAGTCATTGTGCACCAGCTTAGAGAAGCTGTTTTCAGTAGCATGAACAAAAATTACAGCAA
This sequence comes from Corvus hawaiiensis, assembly GCF_020740725.1. Classification (NCBI taxonomy): domain Eukaryota; kingdom Metazoa; phylum Chordata; class Aves; order Passeriformes; family Corvidae; genus Corvus; species Corvus hawaiiensis. The sequence goes on from NC_063213.1 coordinate 19,730,851, forward strand.
CCCGATACACCAACTCTCTTGCTCACTCCAATATATACTGAAACGTTATCTAGACTTGTATGCACTGCTCTCTTTCCCACCAGGTCTACAGATATCTCTTCAGAGAGGGATGTCATACCTCACCTTCCACCTGCTACTGATCCCTCCTAGTTGCATAGTATTGAAAGACAGGGTGATGCCCTAAGTATTAACTATATATATATATCTAAGGTACACGAGTTCACACATGTAAAAACATACAGCATCAAAGGAACTGGAGAAGTACTCAGTTTATAAAATCTACTATCCACTTTCAGTCTCAAGGAGTTCAAATGTTTCTTTTGCCTAAGCAGCTACTACAAATTTACTGTTCCCATGCTTGCATGTTAAACAACTAGAAGGGGTCTATACAGTTAACTACTTCAACCCCACTGCATTAAAAACATAGAAAACCTCATCTATTATCACCAGCAAAAATGTTTTCCAGAAATTCTATTCTTTTCTATCAGTGTATTGCCATCTGACCTAAAATGAGCAGTAATTTCAGTTCTTAGAGGAGCATGATGGAACCTTGAATCAAATGAAGCTTTGAGACCTGTCCAGTCTGTTTTTTGTTAAACCAAAATTTTCAGAGACGTCAAAGAAACTTTTAAACTCCAGACTCAGGGCTTTTTTCATAGAAACTAGAGCACAATCATCTCACATGGGGGAAGATCAGAATCCATTTTGCCAGATAAAATCAAAAGAAAAGGACATGTTAACAAATTTTTTCCTTTTCCACTGTGTCGCTGCATAGTATTAGTCAAAGCCAGTGACTTTTAAGATCACTTTAATCCCCACACAATTACCTCTGGGTATCTAGGAAGACTCTCTGTCACTTCTGTGTCAGAGCAGGATCTGTACTCTGTTCTTTTCAGGCTTCTCCTTACTGTGCAACAGGCTTCCTTCACTCTTATACACTATGCTTTTTTCTCCTGACCTATCCTGCAGACTAGAAGAACAGTTGCTCTCAAGGGAGGAAGATATTTCTAGCTAAACTTATCATTTCTTTTTCAGGAAGTTTAGAGTAAGAACTGAGAATAAAAAATAGCGTATTTTTCATTATAATTTCTAATTTTGTTCTGTTGTTTTGGGTTTTTGGGGGGTTGTTTGGTTGTTTTGGTTTTGGATTTTTTTTCCCCCCTGGGTATTGAAAACTGATATATTTCTAAATTTTTTATTATTTTAGGTACATTTTTGGGGTTTTTTTGTCTTTTCATGGTCTTGACACGGAATTTCAAACAGTCATGTAGTTTATCTTAGTAATGGTTAACTCTCCTGTTATTACATGTGTAAGTAATTCCTTAAAAATATTATAAAGCCTTGAATGGTATTGATATCAGACTGTTGATCTGGCTATCCCTTTTCTTCTCCATTTGCCATTCTCCAGCCATGTCCCTTACAGGCAGTTTTCAGAAAGCCTATTGCAGCGTGCACTGGAGTTCTGGCATTCTTGAGTAGAATTTCCCCAACAGAAGCATGTACAGCTCTTGGAGTTATGTTAGTCCACCAGTTAAGGAATTCTTGTTTCTGTGCCTTTGCTCTGATTGCCTTTGCATTACATCAGAATTAAATATGTTTCTTACTGAATGCTGAGGGAAAGTACCCTATTTACTAGTTTAATTTAATATTTTTATTCCAAATGTCTTTGATTTCTGTGGATAAAAAATATTTGCTTGTTTGGGTTACTTTCTCTTGCAAGTCTGAACAGAAGTTCAAGTCTTATAATTCTCTTGTGTACTTAAAATCTCAATTACTCCCCCAGTGCTTTTTCCTTGCAAATTTTCTTTTCGATCAAGGATTTAATTTACAAATTGCAACCCCCCTATTGCAAATCCCTTGATTTTCCAATGACTTTTCATTATGTTTCATCTGCAATCTTTCCCTATGGTTTTTGTCCCCTTTGTATCTTTATGTGTTCAAAAAAATTTTGAAACAGCCACCTTAGTGAAATTCCACAGTTCTTGCAGAGACAATTCTCTGTTCTATGATACTGGACATTTTTGGGGAAATCTGCAGGTAATTGTTTCCTGAGAGCCAAATCGAAGTACCCTGTATGAATGTCCCGATATTTTCTGAGTATGTTATATATTACATTTCTTCAGCCAATAAAGGATAAACATGACTTGAAAGAGAAAGCAGGCTTATTAATGTGTTTCCTAGTGGCTAGGAGATAAACCTTAACATCTAGTCTTCACTAGTTACTCTGATAAAACAGTCACTTCTTTAGTAATTTGGTAAACTCTTTAGCAAGCTCCACTGAAGCACGTGAAGGACAAAAGCATAACACATACCATCACTTTCTTTGCATTTAAAAAGTCTCCTCTAATTTCCCAATGGGAAACAAAGTGATATCTTGCGTAAATGACCTGCTTCAGATAGCCTGACACTTTCTAATGGCTCGTTCATTCTACATCAGAATTCCATACGTTATTTTTTTTCAGCAGAGTATTTCCAGAAAAAAATGCAAGCATATTTTTAACCCCCTTTTTTAGGGGAGGGAAAAACACTTTCTTTTCCAAATACCTGCCAAGAAGATAAAGATGAGAATGTGGCCTGCTTTAAAATCTCATTTGAGGTATACAACACCCGCTGCAAATAAGGCACAGAAATGTGTGTTTTTAAATGTTGATGTGAAGCACGAGACACAAAAAACTTAAGGTGTCAGGCCAACAGGTTGTCTCATGTAATGACAGATGAAAGTTACAGAAAATTCTATCTGATAAATAATATTCTTCTCAAAATGTGGTTTAACTCACTAAGTGTAAACAAAAATATTGTAGACATACCGACATTTTAAAATACACTTCTATGGAATGTCATTTCAGTCCCTGGAGAGAAAGCCACCTCTTTCAACTGCAGCTTTTTCCAATGTCAAGCAAAAAGTCAGTTGCCAATGAAACTTACTGGCATAATGGAATGTCATCTTTGATGATGCATTTTCCTCCATTTTTGCAGTATTCTTCAAGACAAACTGCAAACATAAAGGTAAAAATTGTAATTTCCCCCTCTTTGTTATTACATTTGTCATTGTCTGATTTTCAAAATGGTAAAATATTCACACCTGTCCTTTTGGTGCTTAGCACTTCCAAAACTTCTTTTTTTAGACCTGGACTTGGTGATACAAATGTGAAGTCATAACATTATTATAAGCAATGGAGTGCTCTTGAGCTTATAGAAATCCTGATGCTTCACTTGAACAGGCTTCAAATTTTTCTCAATTGAGATTTTCATCTGATTCCAGAAATGGAATTTTTGCCACTTACTTGATTTTCAAACAACAGGAATATGTAAAATGAGATCCAAAAGTATTGAACTTATATTTAATTAGTACCTAAGTCTACGTTATCATTAAAAGCTTTTATATAGGGCTGGTGAACAGACACTCCTTTGTGACCAATCCTTTTATTGAAGATATTCAGAATTTTAACACTTAGAATCATATTCTCATAAGAACTAGGGAAATCAGGCTTTAAAAGACAAAAGGTATTTAAGTAGTTGGTGACATCCTGTTAAAAACTCTTGATGTCCCTTAATTTGGATTTCCACATCATCACATTTAGTTTTACTGAAGCTTAGTTTTACATTGCTTTAGCAAGAAAAAACTCAAAATCAAAATAGAATCCCCTCAATCTTCTTTAATAAGAAAATAACTGGTAATAATACAAATTGGACCTAAAGAGTTTTGGATATATGCAAAATGAAATTGTTTATGGCATATAACAGTGTTACTCAGTGTGGACACCTCCAGTTTCAGGATTAAATTTTGGAATGTAAATTACTTACTTAAAAGATCTGCCTTCTGATAAAATAATGGAAGATTTGTAATTTAGTGTCATGTGAGTCTACTAGTTTATGTTCTATATTCTTCTACATTGAACTAAATTCTGAATATGTTCCTTTTAATTTAAAATCATTTTTATAAATCAAATTTACCAAGTATGAATTCTCTCATTCTTATAGAAGCCGTAATTTTTTAATGTTGAAGTATGATTCCTTCTCTCACATGAGCAACCTGGTCTAGTGAAGGTGTCCCTGCCCTAGTCAGGGGTGTTGGAACTCTGTGATCTTTAAGGTCCCTTCCAACCCAAACCATTTCATGATGCTATGAGAGATGGTGAACACAATACTTGTGGTCACATTTCACTCCCAAAGAAAACCGTGCCTCCTACCAATAAGAGTTTGCTAAACTTTTAGTTTGTGAATAAACATTTAACACATTATAATGAACTATATTATTGCAATGCATATGAAATGTTGTGAATTTTATCACAAAACTCATAAAAATTACAAAAAGAGAGCTAAATTCTCAGCTAATGCAAATTCAGCAAAGCTGGCAGAGTACTGTCAAGACAGAACTGGTCAAGAGTTCTGTCTGGGGAAGAGCTGCAGTAACTTTTCGTCATTGAATGGGATGTTTTGAATCTAGATTTACTTATTTATATCAACATTATCTATGCATTTGTTAGATTTTGTTAATAAAAATCTAATTCACATTGAATGTGTATTATTGTCCTGTACTTATCTTTCTCCACCATTTAACAACTGCAAACCAAATCTGAATATTGTGTCAAATGCACTGTGATTAAAAAAATGCTGTTTGGTTTATTTTCCAACCTGGATTTGCAACATACTTGAAAAAAACCACAAATAAGCAATCCTATTACTCAACAATGTGGGTTAACTGAAGTGGGTAACTCAACTGGCTGAAATCAAGGGAGGTCCTAAAAGTGTACTACAAAGGGTTGGGGTTTTTTTGAACAATGTGTTTATACCTTAAGAAACACCCCTTGTGAAGATGTTAACTAGACGTATTATTCTTCATTTTTTTTCATCTCTGTCATACTTTCATCAGGAAAATTCATGCCTAATATAATTTGACAAAGTTTTAGCAGAGGAATGTCAGTCAAGTTTGAGGACTGCCAAAACATTCAGTAGGAAATAACTATACTTTCTTTGTTTCAAATGATATTTTTATGCAAAACGAAGTACCTGAACAGCCAGACTCATCAAGGCTGGAATCTATGCAGTCTACAATTCCATCACAGCGCTGGGAGAAGGCTATACATTGGTTAGTTGATGCACATAACAAAGAACCATTGGAACAATCTTTAATGGCTGAAATGAAAAGTAACATGGTGGTTATCATCAGCTGTATTTTATTTTCTCACTGGTAAAAAAAACTAGCAGAAAACTTGATTCGTACTGTAGGATATAAGCTTGAATCTGTGTGATCTCTACAAGCCTTCATCTTCAAAGACATACAACTTTACTACTGAGATGCTAAATAAGTAAACAAATACAGAGCACAGATGGTACAGAACCCAAATTTTCCCACATAATATTTGTGAAGGAGTACATATTAACTTATAATGTTGAGAGTGTATGCTGCAAAATCCCAAAGAAAACCCATAAAAAAGATATCACAAACCACAATCAACTCTCATTAAAAAACTAGTTTTAAAATGATAGATTCAATTTTTTACACATTATTTTAACACATTACAGAGGGAACAGTCATAGCAATGGATCTAACTGCTGAAAATTTTGCAGTTAAGGACATTGACACCAAGGTTTTGGGGCTAAGGTAAAGAATATTAAGAGGCACATGGAGGCACTAAAACCAGCAAAGATATGAAAGTGTAAATATACGATTTTCATCCATATTTAATTTTCCAGGTGCACATTAAACCAGTAGAAGGGATAAAAATATTACAGCCTGTTTGAAAGTATAAAATTTTTAATATTCCATAGGTATCTAAAACTTACCAGGACTACAAGAGATATATTTTGGTGCACTACAGAAAACTGAGAAATGACTTTTTATTCATTGCTATTAGCACTTCAATCAGATGATGCAGGTGGAAAAGTATGTTGGTCTGTGGAAAAGTAATGTATACATCCCACTGATGTTAATACGTTTGTTTTACACCTTTACTATTGTAATCAGGCAAATAAAAGACTAAATAGGTGAGATAATACACCCTTCACTAAAACTGACAGCAAGAAGAGAGCCAGCCAAATAGAATATCTATAACTGGAAAAGAGTTCCAGAATTTTCTTGTTAAATGCAACAAGTAGTAAAGTCCATTACATTAGTAGGTATAAAACAGTATTAGCATAATACTGTACAGCCTAACTGCTATGTGAACTCTACAGGAAATTCTGTCTGCATAAATCTCTAAGTCATGAAGAAAAGCATTTCTGTGGTAGAAACTCTGGTTTTAGTAGGGACTTAACTAATGGTTTTTTGTTTGGTTGGGACGTTCTTGTCCTGGCCTCCTTTTGGATTTTATCCTTAATCTCTGCAAGATGCATTTTGACAACTGGTCTTTATCCCAAAACAAAACTTTCCCTGATGAATTCCTGAATTCAGAACACTTTTGGTCATTTCTTGTTACACTTTAATGAATAAAATTGCTATGGGACACAAAATGGAAAGCGTCAGTAATGCCTAAACTGAAGATTTTCTAAAATGAGAAGGTAGATTTGATCTGCAGCAAGATAAAAAAATCAATCTGAAATCCAAAAAAACTAAAAACCCACTCTCAATCTGTGCTGAGAGTACACATAGGCTGGAGTTCCTAGTACAACATTCAATATTATAGATTGTGCATAAATTTCAATAAAATAAATAAAATTTCTGAGGCATTTACTTTTTCTCTCTGATGTTCCCCTGTTGACAAACTCCTATGGCTTTTCACCTGTTAAAAGTAGGAAGCTAAAGATTAAGTGCTGTGTCTCATGGCATACACAGTTGGATCTCAGCACCAGCTGTGACAGTAATCAGCTTTCCACTGATTTCATTGCAAACTAACACGAATCACTTTCTTTTTGCTTTGCCTTCTTTCCTAATTTGCTTTCTTTCTCTGAACTATCTTCTTCAGAGAAGAAACATGAATTGCTTCTTCTATATTTCTATCTTATACTATCAATGCTTACATGTATATATATTATAAACTGAATTTTGGAGTAACAATGAAGTACAAACTTGACTAAGTTTCCTTCAGACTGGGAACCCCAAAGGTGAGAAATATCTGTGGAGAATATTTGTTCTCTGAATAGACCAGGATTTAATTTCTCCTTAATTCCTGGGTATTGTTTAGAAGTCAAAGCAATACAATAAATAAAACAAAACCATATCTCAGTTTTTTGGGGAATGAAGAAAATCATGGAAATCTTTTGGCTTTCAGATGTTGAGGTTCTACATCAGCTTCTGTGGTGTGGAGATGGGATGTGCATGTAATAGAAAACAGCATGGAGGTCTCTACCAGAGGCCAGATTGAGGATGAAACAAGGTCAAATGTAGATTAATGATGAGAGGTTTTTTGAAGAAAGGGACATGCAACATTGCTACATGTCTTCAGGGTATGTAGAATTTAACATAAAAGTTATCTCCAAAATCATGTCTTCTGCCAGCAAAACCACAGAGCTCACTTCTAAACAAGAGGCTTACAGAGATAGTCTGCCAAATCCATGCCAGTTTGGTAGACTAATTTGCTAAAATAAATGGCATGTGTAGTAGCCTGCATTTATATTTAGTAGTTTTGATAAAAAATATTAAAGAACCCCTTGGAAACTGATATTTTAGCAATTTTTTTTACTTCTGATAAGGATGAGAAAAATGTTAAAAGTTTTACAGCATGAGATGTTTAGGAAGAAAAATTTTTATATGTAAAAAGCCTCCTTTCTTTTTTATTATATGTAGCTAATTATTTATTATTGAAATTCCTGGAATTAAACATTTGGCCTCAGTTCATCTACTACTAATAAAATATTTTTAAATGGGCAGACACTCTCTTTTGTGTCTACCTTTTCAGGTGTTTCTCCATGGCATCTCATTGCAGTTACATTTCAAAGAGTATTGTCTTGTGTTTTGTTTGTGAGCCCTTTTCCTTGCTTTGGGCAGAGGTTGCTGCTACTTCATGACTGGACTTGATTTCAAAATCCTTGAAAGGTCAGGACTGCCTTCAATGGTATTGAATTACAGAACAGCAGAAGTCTGCCTTTCTGTCATATCATAATCAGAGGTTACAGAGGCAATGCAAATGCAGCTGACTGATTTAGGGAAAAAATGTGGCAATGCTTGCTAATATTAACAGAAACACAACCACAATTTTTTTAAGCATTTACCAAACTTGATAGCCAGGACATTAAAATGCATAAGCAAGATTATTTAGAAATGTAAAGTGTCTCTGCAATTAATGCATTATATGTGATACAAATAGGAATTTTTTTGACAAGGGAATGGTGAATTTTACACTAAACTGCACTATGTTGCTCTTTTTCTTTCCTAAAACATCACTGGCTTAGGCAGGTAAGGTAACATTGCCGTAACTACAACAATGAAAGTAACTTACGGCAGCCAACTTCATCTTCACTAAGGTGGCAGTCAGGCACACCATCACACCGCAGGAGGGATGGGACACAGCCTTGAGAAGGACACAGGAACTCTGTTTCCTTGCAGGAGCCCGGAGACGTGGTGGTAGGCATCTCCATGGGACAATTCATTTCATCGCTCCCATCCATGCACTCTTCAACCCCGTTGCACCGCGCAGCGAGGGACAGACACTGCTCCACATATGCACATGTGAACTTGTCACCACTGCAAGTTGGAGGGTGTGGATCAGCTGCTCCTACAAGAAGAAAAGGAATGTTTAGTGATTCTTTTCTTTCAGTAGTCATTCATACTGCCTTTGAGACAGACATAGGAACTGCTGGGAATGCAACTGATTTTGGTTACTAAACCCTTTAAATAAAAGGAACACAACCTGTATAAAAACACAGCTCTTAAGTGCAAAACAGAGTATTAAAAACATTTTGTCTCATATTAACTCCATTGTTGTTGCAGCATTCTGCTTCTAAAGCTCAAGTTCAGCATTTATTTTGATCCTATTACTTCTTTTGCCATGTATGCATAGAAGGGTTAATACCAAAGTATTAATAAATCTTGCCTTTAACCCTGTATCTGGAAAGCCTTAAAACAGCCCTCAGTTGCAATTTTAAGTTAAATAAGGAAAAAGATTTTTATAAAGCAACAATAAAATTTTTTACTGATCTAGTTTATTATCACTCTGAATCATTAGCTTAGCTTGATGTGATAGAGAATTTAAAAAAAAAAATTAAAAATCCTAGATAGGTTTCCAGGGTACAAGTAAATAAAAATGTGTTTTTAGAATTTCAAACGTTAACTAATTCAGACAGCTGACCAAAAAAAAAAAAAAAAAAATCCATACTTACTTGCATTGATGGAAGAAAATACTGGGAAAAGCTTCATGTATATAAATAAATTGTCCCAGATACCTAAGTCCTTTTTTTCCTATGAAAACCATTACAACTGATTTTATCAGCAGAAGCATAAGATCTATTTGTGGAAACTAATTTCTAAGGAGTTGGCTATGCTAATGCTGTGTTCTTTATGGCATCAGTGTCTCCCATGGAAGCAATGTGATGGGTTCCTGCACTTTTTATGTGCAGGGAAAGGAGTATAATCTCCAGAATTTAGCTCCATACCATACATTTAATCTTTTCTAGGTCAATTTGCAGCAGCTGAGTAAAAAATATAATATGATCATTAGAGACAAGGTATGATAAATTAATGTCACTACCTCTGTAAAAGACAGGAGGAGTTTGCTGTTGACTTGGGCTGAGGCAAGTGAGACTAGCACAAAAGTCATGGGTGGATTTCATCCTGTCTTTTGAAATGGTTGAAACAACCATTGTTCTCTGACCTCAGATGTCAAATATTACTGCTGCATTAATGCATGACACTCTTACAGAGTGTATGGATTTTGGCATTATTTTGTGACCTTTCATCCACTGGTCATATCAGTATGTTTGTGCATTCTGCAATACCAGGCTGGGGTTTGACAGCATGAGGACTTTGTTGAAACATGCTCAGTTTCAAAGATACCTCAATCATAAGTGACAAAAGCATTTTGTACAAGTAAATGAACTGCTAATGCATTCAGGTAAACAGAGTACCAGCAGTATTTTACCATCTGGTTGCTTGTGAAGCAGCTACAAGGAGAAAGAGCTCAAAGTTCTGTCTAACATAGACCTTCTCTAGATTAGAAATTTTTGATTTTCATGTTGTGTTTATATCAAAACATAATAATTGAAAAGCTTCATACAATAGAACATTCCTGATATTATTTCATACACCTAATTTTATTAAATTAAATCATTCTACTAGCAAAGTGTATTTAATACACTGGATATAATGTAAACATAAAATAACAAAAATGGATATTGACTCAGTTAAAATCATAACCTAGTGATCTTTTCTCCTGTTTGTGTTCAGAATTATGCCATGGATACCTCAAAGATGTGTACATTTACATGGGATTGAAAAGATTGTGGTTTCATATGTGTTTTATAAATATGTTAGTCTAAAAAAAATATTTATGCTGCTTCAAAAGGCTTATGGAAGTTGGTTTTAGATAGTTGATTATAGACATTGGAATCACATAGTGGATTGATTTTTTACAAATTGAAAGTATTCTAAATTTTGCACTTTTTTCTACTTTGGTCCCATATTTTATCAGATAATAACAGTAGCCCATAAAGATGTTTGAATTTGGTTTGTCAAATAAAAACTGTATATAAGGTCATGATTCTGCCAATATACTGATGAAATGTCATTGGGGAACATATTTCTCTCTCCATTAATACAGAACTAGTGCTGTCAAATCTTGCAAAGTGGAGTAAAAAAAAATTTTTCATATTTCTAGTTTGCACTTGCGCTGGGAAAAAATAAAAAAGTATGATTATATTTGATATTATTTTTTTTTCTATCTGTTATTTCTGACCCTGTCCTCACAGTGCCTAGGGGGCATTTAGGCAGCGAAAATGACTTAAGCTGCAGTCAGTTCTGCTTATGCACATTCTTTTGTCCTTGAATAGACCTCTGTTAGTTTTTCTGTGTTTGTTCTTGATACTATGGAAATTAACCCCACACAGTTACAATACATTTGACTTTCCTGTGGTTGCCTGTTTATATTGCAGGAAAGATTGCATTACTAATAAATTTGTGAGCATTTCTGACCCAGTTTAATTTCCTGTTCATGATATGTTTACTCGCATGTTTCTACCCAAATTTATTCTGTAAACTGAAATCCCCTCTTAAACTCAAAATCTTGAATGCGGTGCTTGTTATGAATCTGGTCTTGAGTGTTAAACTATTTTCAGACTTTTGTAACACTGATCAGTTTGGCCTTATGGTCCCAATCACATGATGAACTTATGCATGCGAATAATCCTGTACTAAATTCAGTATTTAGGGAAATTCTTTAATGCTTTTTTTGAATGGGGCATGATTATCTTTCTTTTATTATTATTATTATTATTGTTGTTGTTGTTGTTGTTGTTTTCTATCATTATTCCCTCTGGTTGTTAGAAAATAATTTGTAGGATGAAGTTCTTCCTGACTTGCATAGCAATTGTGTTAGAGTGTGCAATATTCACTGAGGGCTGCGAAGATGTGTTCAGGTTAAGCTATGGATAAGGTCTTATTGAGACCAGGGGGTCTTATTGAGGTCTGGTTTATGTTTGCAGTACATTAAAAAAATCCAAAGTCATACCCTGAAATAAGTAAAATCATTTTAGATTAGAACAGTGCATGAGATGAGAATATACTTCAAAGATCATAAGCGTATCTCTTGCTTATTAACTCACATTATATGTTAATTAGTTCATTACTTCACATGTGTTTGGTTTCAGATACAATAGAAAATTGTGCTCTGGATGACATCCTATAAGATGTCATTATTGTCATGGTCTGCCAAAACTCTACTCCCAAGTTCAATCTATTTTCTTTACATAAAGTAGTTTATAAATGCTTTTCTTAGTTATAAATTAAATATGCCTGGTAAAAATTTTGAAAATTTATAAAAACATTAATTTGTACATAGCTAACATTCAAAACAAACTAATTAAGAATATGCAAATGTAGGAAATCATTAACTAATTCCAACTGAAAAGAAATCTCAAGCAACTTTAATGCAAAACTAATTACTTTTATTCAAAGCTACCATCTATGTAATTACTTGTTTTAAACTCATCATTGCAGTATCTGCTACTGACATGTTTCCGTCTAAAAAGTGAGAATATTCATCCTGTTTTCTTGCCACTGTGAAGAATTAAACTAACATGTTAACACTGCAATGTGGTTTGCAGTGAAAAATGAGCTGGCACTAATGAGAGACTCTTCATAAACACTCTCCATGTGCTGACTCACACAGTAGTACATGCACAATTTAGCAATGAAAACTAACTTTAAACTTATGCATATCCATGAATTCTATATTCTCCTCTTGTAGGTATATATGAAAGTTATTTAAACAGCAGAATCTGAAGTGAAGCCTTTTCAATGCAAATTGGACTGTTTGTGGCTCACACATTGTTTCTGTCACTCAATATCGTTCAATTCAACAATTGCCTAATACTGGAATGCCAAGAAAATGTTTCCCTCACCTTTTCCCAAATGCAGAAAAGATGTTCCCAAGGCAGCGCTCATCTCCTGAGTGCCGTGTGACTCTCATTTTCAGACCATATTCAGGAGTGGAGAAGATATTATACAGGTTGCTTTTTTAAAAACCAGTGTGTGTCTGAAACTATTTAAGTACTTGGATATAAATCTACTGAATGATGAGTTCTAAAGAAGACAGGATAAAAGCTTAGCTTTTTGTATCCAGTCTGCATGACCACTAAAAAGCAGGACTAAAGATCCTCAAGAATTCAGTATTTGCACACAGATGAAAAGCAAACTAAACAAAAACAATTTCAGCATAAATAACCTTTGCACTGCAAAACACTGAGCCTGAATTTAGATCCGCATGAAAAACAGCAGTAAATTGTTGATGTTCCATTATAGCTAAAGGAATCATGACTTTTTAAGTAGAAAGCTGAGTACATGTCCTTATTTATTTTACTTTGCACTCAGTGTTTTATTTTGCACTTTTTTTTACCTTGCATATGGCAAATAACCAAAATTAATGGAAAGGTTTAAAAATGTGCATATAACATCTACTTGTATATCATGAAAAAGACATTTTAATTAGGTCCTAAAACATGACATTTTAATTTGGTCCTATGCCTTTTAAAACTTACTCACACAGCTGTGCTGGCTGAGTTATAATCTAAGGACCAAAAGTGCTACCTCACAAGCACCTTCACACTTTTAAGAGAAGTTAAGTAGCTGAGGTAGATATAAAAACATAAAAGTCAGACCAGTGTTTAAAGCAAATAAAATCTGGCATGTACTGCTTCATGAACTGCAATAACTACCTCTTTAGATATCTGTATTTCATTGTTGCCAGATCAAACAGGTGCTTTTAAATACATTTTTATTGCAATGCGTCAACCATCAAACCATAATAATGATAATAATTTGGTAAATAGAGATCATGAGCTGATGACTTGGGAGAAAGGAGCCTTTACAATATGAAAAATGTTAAGTCAATAAGTGCTCCATGTCAAGGACGTATTTATATATTTGTGGGATAGGGATTTGTTAAAGGCTTACTGTTGTTTGATGAACATTTTCTGTACACTTATGCTTTGCTGTATTATTGTCTTTGTCATGGAGCATATGATCCTGTTTCCTGGCCATAAAGCAAACTTCACAGGTCGGCACTGCAAATATTTTGCCCATGAATCACAGGGATTCAGCCGCAGAAAACCACAGAACTGCTATTACCTGAATGCTAATATAAAATAAATGTTTGTATTGCACATCATTATGACAGCAAGTAACACACAAACATGCTTGGTTTGAAAGAAGCAACACCTCCAGGCTATCCTCCTCTTTTCTGCCTTTCTCTTCAAGCACTAAGATCTCTGGTTCAGAGTAGGTCCCCATTTATATATTACCTGTAACAGTGAATTTTAGTTAAGACTAGTGGGCACTGGCATTAGAGTCAACACCAGGAAGCATGAAATAAAGTTACCACGTATGCTGTTAGGCAGCATTACCTCAGTTGTATCGGAGATCGCTCTCAAGTCCATTTAAGTAAATGGGATAACTCATACTGATTTTAATGGGCCTTGCATCAGACCCTTGAAAACTAACAACCTGTTTGATCTATTTGCATAAGTAATTTACACAGTAAATTAATAAAAACGGTGGACCTATTAACTGTAGCTAAAAGAGGTCAAAAATAACTCCCTCCAATAGATTTCATTAGACAAGAGTATAAATTAATTATGGGCCCAATCCAGTGCATTAATTAATTTGAAATAGATGTCAGTCCTCACTTTCTGTTCAGTAAACATCGGATCAGGGAATGAAATCAATGCATTCAAGGTGGCTGCAAAGAAACAACCTTGTTACAAAAATTAATGGACTAAAATTGTTCAAATACTTCAACAATCTTTCCATGGGTTTTTATCAGTTTCAATAAAACTTTTGCTGTTTATTTCCAAGCTTTTAAAAAGACAAAAAAAATGAGGAAATTGAGTCCGGCCAATTCAATCTTTAACTCTCTTCCCTTCATGAGAAGACAGAGGTATGGGGCAGCATGCTGGAAAGGATCCCAGAGACCCTGTAACAAAGCCAGAATTTAAAAAAGCAGAACATGGCCCAATGATTTCAGATTTTTATATGTCTGTGCTGAATTTATTTTAAATGATCACAGTTTGCTAACATACAAACAAAATGGAAAACAGACAGGTTTACTGCAAGTAAAGTCAAGCTATGATTTAGTTTTCACTCAGAGAACTACTGCTTCTGGCTGGAACACGCTGACTACCTGTGACAGCAATATGGCAATATTTGCCATATTTCTGCTAAGAACAATCTGGGAATTGCCAGCTATGCCTGCTAATGTGATGGATTTATTGGTTTGTTTATTTATTAGGAGCAATGACAAACTGGAGAAGATGTGAGGCTTTAGTCTTTGACAAAATGAAGTGGATATAATTTTTGAGATAAATCTGAGCTGGAGACTTATTGAGGAGAAGAGTAAGTTTTACATAAGGAAGAATCTAAGAATTTACTTCTTTTTAAGATAGTATCATGAAACCATTTAGTCCCAAATATTATTTCTCTCCATTCCTCCGAGGGAATATGTTGATTTTTATGAATGAACTTTGCAAGGCAAAATATCATCTCTGGGATTTGAAGATTTTTTGGTGTAAAGAGATAGGGTTTGGAGGTTCAATATTAATGAGACTATTTAAATACGCTATTCATAAATCCAAATAATTTTAATTTCCCAAAAGTCATGTAGCTTTCTTCAGAAGATCTTGGTATTCTGGACAAGCTATAAGAAGGCAGAGAGGAACTGAAGGGTTTGGATGAAGATAGTATAATTATTAATTTAAACATACAAAATATAATTGCATTTAGGAATTGCCAATAATTATTCTAGTTTATATAGTGCAATTATCTTATCCTAAAATTATTCCCAGTTCCTTTTTTGTGAAATCCACAAAAAGTTTTGGTGATCAAAACTGGTGATCACAAAAGTGATGCCAGCTCAGTCTGTGCACTGGAAGATACCAGAACAGGCTGAAGAAGCTCTCTAAGGTACTTTGCCTTAGATCACAATTTTTAGTCTTTAAAGATGCATAAATGCCCTATCTCTGCCAAGCAACACAGATCTAAAGCATATAGTGATTGGTTTCAGGGAAAAACTAATTGACTAAAGAAACTATTCACGAATTTCTCTGGTATATCCAGTCCTCTATCACTACTCATCCTGCTTTCCTCTTCCCCTCCTCTGTTTCTGTGAGCAGCCTCCCCCTAGAGCTCCCCCCATGACTCATCTCCTGCCCTCAAGGAAAGAAACTCCCTGAGTTTCTTCTCTCTCCCTGAGAAAGAAACTCAATGTGAGAGAAATTTCTGCTTCACTGCAAGAATGAGAAGACAAGCAAACAGTGATTCCCCTGGCTCTGCAGCTTAAAGAAATCAGAAGTTAAGTCTCCTCTACAGTGTTTTTCCCCATGATCTAACACTGAAGCTCAGGCAGTTAACCCTTCTAGTATTTCTAGCACTCAGGCTCTGGGAGTTTCAGAGATTGATCTTTGACTCCATCTAAGGCTTTGTCAAATGACTCCTGTTCTGCTGCAGAATTTTCTGTGATGCTTCATGCATGGGCACACATGGACACACTCACAAACACACAGACACACAGATTCACACACATGGACACACGGGGACACACAAATGTTCACCCCTTAGCAAGATTCTCTCTGCGCCACTCAGCTATTTTTTTGCACAAACCTCACACAAACACCTGCTCTACTTTTTGGGTTGTTGTCTCTTAATTAGATAAAAGTGTCATTTATGTTTTTCTTGTGATGAAATGGGATCTGCAAAAAGTGCTGGAGAGCATATAAAATTACCTGCAAATGGACGGCTTCTGAGCTATTTAGTTTTTTGACTAGCTCGCCTGTAATGCTTCTGTCATGGGTAACCCAGAATGTCATTGTATTTCATTACTATCTGTTACTGTCTCTTTAACCCCTGGCACATCCAGAACCAGAATTGCAGGGCAGCTGGGGGCTGCCTTTGCCTAGTGCACTTTGCTGAAGGTGGATGCTGCCCTTTGGAAGGGGTTGCTTTGGGCAGGTTTCTGGGCTTGCCACTGTAGCAACTTGGAAAAACTGCATTTTGCAATTAGAAACTGTCTTCAGAGTGAACTTTGCAAATTCCATAAGCAGTGAAGCTTGAGCTGGTCCCATGGGGCTGGGCCACCCCATGTCAGCACCGACAGAGTGGATTTCCCACCCCCCCCCAACACAGCAGTGGGTCAGAGGACATCAGCACCAACGCCGGCAGGTCCAGTGGGCGGCAGGAGCAAGCGGTGGGCAGCAGAGCTGACCCCACAGGCGCTGGCGGGTTTCCATCCAGCTCCATAAGCTGCCACTTTCCCGGGCAGGTTCTTTTTGTGCACCAACTTTTCTCCCTTTGCCTCCCAGACCATGTGGTCACCTGGGGAGCACCATTTTGGGGAGAGAGCTGACTTTCCCTTTGTGTTTCAAACTACACTGTCGCCATCTTGGGAAGGGTATTTCTGGCATTTTGGGTCTCTCTTTTTTCCCGTAGGATTTGTGAGATTTAGCAATTTTGTATCTAGTGGTTATTTACTGGGGCTTTTTTTTTGCCTTTTGCTGTTCCACTTGTTGGTAAACGGTTATTTTTTCACTCGTATCTACTTGTATTCGTTCCTTATTGGTGGAAAGGGATGGGTTAAAACTAAGGGGACGTAACTCATTTTAGAGTCTCCACCTGTAAAAATTGTATTAATTCAAGACAGCTTATTGCTAGTCTGCCAGTTTAGGGTCTGCACAGGAGGAACATTTTGGCCAATTCATATTTTGCTTTTTTGGTCAATTCAGGATTCTTTATTTTATGACTCTGAAAACAAAAACGGTTTGGATATTTCCAAAGTAGTACTCAAAATTACAGAGGTTATTTTATCTCATCCTCTTTTTATTTGTCAGGTAGATAACATTATGTAGTAAGAAGTAGTTATCAAGGTAGTTATCAAATAGTTTTCAAATATCTGGACACCATAGCTATATGCTGTTTAGAAAAACTTTTCATAAAGATAAGAAATTCTGCATCCAAAGATATATCTGAATAATGTGCATAGAGAAACAAAAATATTCAATTATCTCTCATCTCTGTATTGGAAAAAGAAAAGAGAGCTCTGAGAAAAATAGTATTCATAATGTGGTTAAAGATTATGTCATTACATATAAGCACACAGACCCTGTTTTGAAGCAAATGGAAGTCTGTGGCAGGAAAAGCAGGGAATGTTTATAAACAATCGGTATTCAAAGAGTGTGTTTCATGAAGCAGAGATAAAATAGGGAGGAAAAATTCTCAATATGTGGTTGAGCACTGGAACAACTCCCCAGGGCAGTGGTCACAGCACCAGCCTGACAGAGTTCCAGAAGCATTTGGACAATGCTCTCTGGCACACGATGTGACTCTTGGGGATGGTTCTGTGCAGGGCAAGGAATTGGACTCGATGATCCTTGTGGGTCCCTTCCAACTCAGGATATTCTGTGATTCTATGAATATATGCTGTGAGAAACAAATAATAACTAGGCAAGATATCATGACACTAGGATTTCCACATATATGTACCTTTGCTTTGTGGTTTCTTATCTGAAGTTTCAAGGGGAATCACTTCTAAAGAATTGTTGCCCCCATTTTTTTCTGAAAATTAGATACCTTCAAGACACCACATATCTAAAATTAGAGTAGTTTCAACTAATACTGGTTTTGAAAACCTTGGCTCATTATCAGGTGATTATCTACATAGATTTTTATTTTACCACTCTCTTTCTTTCTGCTATCTAGCTATATGGAAATAGTTTTCAGAGCCACTATTCTTTTACTAAATTATTCAATAAAAAGTATTAGAATCTACCTTCATTCTGCTATGTTCAAATTATAAACTTCATGAACAGAGTTTAAATTAGATGCCAGTTCATTTCCTTCCACCTTGAACAAAGAGAATGATCTATAGCTCTGGCCCTTTGGGACACCTTCCTTCTCATCTTGATGCCTGAACCTCCACCTATGACAACTTTTTGTTATGATATTGCTTATATTCTGCTATTATTTGGAAGTCAATGCAAATTATTGTACTCTGAAGGAACTTCAGGATTTGGTCTGCATCTATTGGGCATGCATCTATTGTGACATTTCCACATTATGGATGTCTTAAGAAAATCCTACCCACCACACAAAAGAGTGACTCACCAAGGTTTAAATAAAAGTTTCATACATTTCAAGACCCAAATAAGAAAGCACTGAACAGCTTTTCTATTCATGAATATAAGCCAAGATTCATATAAGCAGCAGCATTTAATTTCATTTCTGAATATTAGAAAAATTTCCCTGGTGTTAAAAGGGGAACAGACATGTTCAAAGGGAAACAAAAAACCTGAGGATATTATTCTGAGACTACATATGGCTCAGGAAGACTGAATTACAAATGGCTGGCAATGGCAAATGTATAGGGCTAATACAGTACGTATAATTCCCCTTTCCTTATACTCTTTCCCTGACATTCAGAACTGTTGGAGACAGGTTATATTGATAGATGCACTTTTTTCTTACTTACTTATCATGGCTGACCAAAAATTCTGAGTATATCTATCTTAAATTTTGATTGAAATATAATTTCCTTTGTCACACAGTTTTTACAATATCATCTCTTCTAGAAAATGAGGATAGGTGATCTAAATGGATGGATGTTGCTATATCTCATGACTGTCTTATGATGGTTCAAATAAAATGAAAATATAATTTTTGAAGGATATTAGGTTTTAGGCTACTGGAAAACCTTTGTACTTGTTTTTGAAAATACCCTTGGGGTTGAATGTAAAGCAAAACTTGTCTTATAATTCACAGATTCTGATTTGCTTCTTCTATTTGTTTTTCACAATATGTGAAAGCTTGCTCAGTGTAAGGATTATATACAACCTTTACAGAAGGTCTAGTTTGTGCTTTGGTACAGAGCAATGGGGAGACTTGGAAGAGTTTTGATATGTTAAAGCAAATGTTTCACCTAAGTGAAAGCTGCCAACAACCACTGAAAATTTTACTGTACTTCAGATCCTAAGAGGAAAATCCTTTTGTTGGTAACCTGTGTGGTGAAGTCAAGAACTATGACAACATCAGGAAAAAGCCCCAATCCATAGCATCTGGGAAATAGCACTTTCTATATTCACAATTCCACCATGGTCAGATGACACAGTATTAGAGAAGACATGTCCTGTCTGTACCGAATGCTTTGCACTATTTAAATTGCCCTTTTATTTCCAGTGTATCCTTACACAATAATATTTTCTACTGCAGACAAATTTTTCAGGTGAAAAGAAAGCTGCAGGAGGGTGTGGTGGGAAATTGGTAACAGTGACAGTCCTTTCTCATGTGCTAAGTTTATAGACTAAAATGACATTTTTTTGAAAAAAGTTTTATAAAGAAGGGAATGGATAAAAAGAAAGCAGAAGTAAAAAAAGGTTTTAAAATAAAATGATCAAAGTTGATAAAAAGTAGTTCACAAAACAGAAGTAAAGGAGGAAAATATTTCAGATAGTGTTGAGCAACTGCAGGAAATAAACTATGGAGCAAACAGACTAAAACCAGAAATTAAAAAGGAAAGAATGATAAGGAGAGGTGAAGTAGAAGAATAGACACAGAAGCGCATCCAGATTAATTTTATTCAAATTAATTATTTCAGTAAGCAATATTAAAAATGAACTGGTGATAAGCATGACTGATGGTGGAAAAGCAAATACTGTTTTCTCAAATACTGTGGAGCCTCTGGCACCACATGACATTTGCACTCCTCTTTATACCCAAGATTCATCCCAAATATTCATTTAAAAGTGTTAACACTATTATTTTTTAATAAATCAAAATTACTTAAGCAATTACTTAAAGCAGTACTATTTAGAGGTATAAGTTCCCAAAGAGTTGCAGATAAATAGGGCCTAGCAAGTAACTTGACTGCGTAAAAGAGCTGGACTGTCATTCAGTACTGACTTTGTACTGAGATTTACTTTCTTCCAGTAGAAGATCTCCATAAGCACAAATATTTCACTTGGGTCATCTCTGCAAGATGTCCCAAAATATGTTTACTATTTATTTGTTTCTCGAGAATACTGTTCCAATACATGGAAGTGCTATTTAACTATTACCACACTCTAAATCTGTCCATCTGGTTTATTTCTCTGGTAATGAGTAAATGACAAAATATAGTATTCTGATTTTCATAAGCAGAATAAAGTTTGGTTATTAGGCATCTTTGGGTTAATGCTAGGATTTAAATTAGGTATAGCAGTAATTTTTAGAATTTCCATAATACCTCCTATTTCAGCTGAACTAGAAAATACTATGAGAAAGACATTAATGAACATAAAACTGATTCAATACTTTGGAATTTTTGGTCCATCTGAAATTAGAAATTGAAATGTTTTTTCACTTTTATTTTGAAAAATTAAGACATTAAATAGAAATTAAATGGTGTGGGTTTTTTTAATCAAGCTGTTATTTACAAATTTGAAGAAGATTGTTATACCTAAGTAACAACTAAATTCTTTTGTCCCTAGGATGTAAAACAAGATCTTCACACAACTTTATCAGCAGAAAATCATGGACCTTGAAAAGTGGTAAGAATATATTTCATTTAGCAGCTAATTCTGAACTAGATCCTGTGCCACTGACAGCTCCCTCTGCATTAGCATCCACTCAGAGCTACTTCTGCAGTAGGCCTAGCTTGACCTAGCACTACCTTGACCACACGTTGCTTAAACTTTCAGAAATATTCTTGGATATCTAGGAAGTCTCATGGCTAATATGGATTGACTACTTAAAAACATAAAAACCAGAACTGAATTAGAGCTGCTGGCAATGCTTTATTAGTTAGAGCTCCCAACCAGCTAAATTGTGATTGCTTCTATTTAGAACATGGTGCCTCAGGAAACTCAAAGTAATTAAAAACAAGCTGGAAAATAATAATACAGAGAGAGGAAAAAGATCTGAAGTAGTATAGCTATCTTCTGAAAGGAAGAATGTTACACAAAACCTGTACTGCATGTAATATTCTTTTCTTTGAGCTAGGTCTTCGAATAAACATAATGCGCCACAATCAAAGCAGGGCTGACTTGCTTAGGTAAACTTTCTCACTGTTTCTGTTACAGAAAAATGTTCTTGCTCAAATATCTACAGGACAGTGCTTTTTTACTACTGGAAGGTAATGTCTTCAAATTTTACCATCTGAATATTTAAGCAGCTCTCTAGCAACAACAATTGGTAAAAAACAGCACCTCTTCTTAAGTACCTCTTTGTCAGGAACAGTATTAAAAAGTCAGAGGCAGGTTCTTTTTTCCCTAAATTGCAGTGGTTTATTTTATTACATGGATTTTATGTAGTTCTCTTGCCTTTTCACAAGCACTACCAGGTCAGCAAGGATTATTAGGATAGGACTCTTCTAAGGACAGTATGAAACCAATCTTAAGTAATAGCATCTAGGTATATTTTTTTGTCTGGAGAGGAGATTATGTATCAAATCACAGCCTGCATGTAGCTAAGACATGAGTTTTTGACTTATTGAACAAACTGTAAGTAACCAATATAACTCCAACAAATTTTCTTCAGGCCAAACTTATGATACATCACATTTGTAAGAGAGACAGATTGTGATACAAGTTAGATACTTTGAAGTATTCTACAACTGGAAAATCTCTGGAGAAAACTAAAGTCATTAGAAAATGTTGCTCTATTAATATTATTATTTCTGTAGTTATGATTATTTCAGAATTACAGATACTTAAAATATATAATTTGAAAATTTCCCTATTATGCTGTACTATGCATGAAACTGCCTATGTAATTCTTAAGATATGGCTAAAAAAGGTGATTAACATAATAGGGGTAGAACAAATGCCTGTTTATGCACATAGTCGGCAGCTCATTGAATTACATTCCAAAATATTATTTGCCTGAGCCTATTTAGAGAAAATAAACAAAACTCTTGTTCAGCTTGAGACTGAACAAATACTACCTGTGTGAACATATTATTCCACTTTAAGCTTTAATTAGCATGTGTTTAATTCCTCCAGGAGGTGCTTATCACAATAAAAATAATAAAAGAAGTTTCTTGAACAGCATGGCAACTAGGTCATACAAAGGCCATCCTATCTGAACAACAAGAGCTGTATTAACAGAAAGAAAGCTTATCAAAGACAATTTTTATAACCTTCATATTGGCATTTACATAACATTAATAATTCCTAGTTGTCCCTTAGTCATTAAGTTCTGCTGATATTTCTAACAGAATCTGTATTTACATGAATACCTTTCTTCTGATATTGTATCATATGCTGCATTTTGTTTGCGGACTAAACCTCTGCTTTTCTTACAGAAAAAAACCAGGGCATTATAAGACATTAGAATTTTTTTCTACATAGATAAAGTATTTATGTAGCAGAATTGAGATTGTAAATTCTTGAAGAACATGTCAGCAAGGCAAATATGGTACATATTTGTATTATATGAAGAGAGCAATGATAAAAAACTAACCACTTTCTTTGAAAAAAATTGTGAACCACATTGATACTCATAAAACTCTTCCATCTCAAACTAAAGTCTTTTCTGACTTTTTCATACAGGAGAAAACCAATATGGTGGAATTGTAGTAGATTCCTCTCAACTATGATTCAGGCCCTCAATGACAGTAATATTCTGAGTTGCTATAATTACTCATATGTTCAACTGCTAGCTAAAACACAAAAATGTCTTCTACAAACCCTGAGAAAAAGAAAATATTTCAGGTTTTGTAACTGTGATATACACAGGTATATGAAATGCCACAATTTTCCTTGCTCTCTGAAAACATGTATGATAAATATTTGTGTAGCAGCATACCTCCATTAATGCATTCTGGGGTGAAAGAAATATCATCTAGAGCAAATTCTGTGGGTTGACTCCACCCCACTTCAGCTTCAAAGGCAACTCTGAAAGGGCTGTTACTGGAGAGAACGACACTTCCATACATCCATTTGTTTTCTTCATTTCTACTAGAAGACCACATAAGGATATCCATTCCATGTTCTTCAACTGTGTATACCTGTTGATGACAGAACCCAAGAGATGCAAATGTATCAGCATTAAGCAACAGGAGTGCAGCTTGGGAGAGTAACACAGCTCAAATGCAGCAGTGCTCCTTCCTGCTTGGACAGTACTGACCCTCTTAGATATGGTTCAAATCCACTTCATATTGGTGATGACCAAATGTTACTGAATACTTTTTCTAATGCTAGTTCACCTTCAAATAAAAAGCTACTATGAAAAGAAAATAAAAAAAGAGCTGCTAATACAATCACTAATTGGAAAACCTACAAAGAGTCTCAGCCTGACATATAGAAGCTAATGAGTAAAGGCTTAACCCCAAATTCATCTAAAAATTGAAGGCTGAGAAGGATCTTGAGCTATCCTTTCATCTCTAAAAGGTGACCTCCTTATAGTTAGACTAAGTGAAGATTTTAGAGATACAAATAAAAGACTTAGCACCTAGGGATTTAAGCCTGTCATCTAGTACAAGCAATTTATAATAAAGTGTTTGAGACAGTCACAACTTTTTATTGCAAACATTTAGCAAAGCCATGAATAAAAATAAATAAAATAATTAAATACTGAAAGCAATAAGTATAGCAATGAATGAAGTTCCAATTAACCAAAACCTGATGAATTTATGCCAAGAAAATGAAACCGGAGAATACAGAGATAGTTGCTTTTCCCACTCATGTGTTAAAAATCCTTAGATGATCTAGTTCAGGTCAAAAAAAATGAAAAAAGAACTGGATTAAAGAAAGTATGCATGTTCTTACCATTCCAGATCATAACTATTTCTTTAAGGGACTGAATATTGTAATCATTATCCTCTTCTCATTACTTTCAGAAATGTAATTCTCTTAAGCCTTTAAACTAATTTTCCAGTGACCTGGAGGTTCATGTTGCCAACTGAATGCTCCAGTTTAATAATGGAACAGAAAACCTGAGGCTCAAGAAAGTTGTGAACTTGAACCCATGCTAATGATCTGTATAATTAAATACCTTTGAGTCTCCCAGTCCACCTGGTGGGACAAATAAGCCAAAAACCCAAATGACACCATAAATACTTTGTAGAACTTGGTAAAATACCTCTGATGCCTGAAACCTCTTGCAAGTTATTTCATTTTTTGAGCAGGGGAGCATGAAGAATACTGACACAGAGTAATTCAAATAAGGACCTAATTTTGTCAAGCCTGATCTTTGGTTACAGAACTGTGTAACAGCAATATCTTATCACTGTCTTCCTAAAAGCATGCCTCTTGCTGGGTTAGAAGGACAGGTGCTGAGAAAAAATAGCTGGTTCAACTCATAAAATAAAATGAAAATCTGTGTGTAACAGTTTTTCACAT
Organism: Corvus hawaiiensis; assembly: GCF_020740725.1. NCBI lineage: Eukaryota > Metazoa > Chordata > Aves > Passeriformes > Corvidae > Corvus > Corvus hawaiiensis. Next base: position 19,755,799 of record NC_063213.1, read on the forward strand.
TACCAGGCTCTAAGGCCTCAATAAGTTAAAACCATTGATTAGAGAAACTCTGCATGTGAGGTTAGAACAATGCTACAGCACCTGTGTGTGTCTCTGGAACCATTCACTATTTTACCAGTCATGAAATATGACAATCTTGACGATTTGGAATTTTACAGCACATAATAAGGTTAGCATGGTTTTAGCTATATGCAGTGATATTTTCTCCTTTTGGAAGGTAAATATTGAGATAATATCCCTTTCAATATATCTCATTGTTAAGTCTCACAGCTGCACAAATAGATGTTGGGGAAATAAGTGGGAGGAATCAAAAATATTTGAAGACAAAACTAGAATCTCTCTAACAGGATGTTTAAAGGTTGTCCCGTTGTTTAAAGCCAGATTTTTTTTTTTTTTTTCAATTCTTTTGGTCAGGTTGGTAGGAGAAGTTTCTCATACTAAAAGTCTCAAGGCACAATAGTTGCTTGAACAGTTTGGTCTAGGTACAGAGAAATTTCATTGTGTCCATACAAAGTCTGGTCTCAGATGCAGCACGGACCCATTCTGTGACATAGAGATCAACCTTGAAGTTCAAGCTCAGTACAAACAATAAACCAATGAGGAAACCTGTTGTATGTTTCCTGGCCAGTGAGTCTGGAACTGCAGCAAGTCAAACTGGGTCTTAAGTGTGACATTTGATGACATCAGCTCCTGTTCATGTAGATGCAAAGTCATTTTATATGCCTTGTCTTTCTTTTCTCTGATATTTAACTTATATTTACCATAGAATGAGGGTATGCAGATATGTAATTACTAATGGATGAATTACTATGTTACAGTAATTTGTGTGACTCTGTCCTCAGTCAGGTTTGACTAAAGCTTAAACTTGGTGTGTAACAATCACATAAGTAATTGAGGAAATAGATAGCATTTAGTGTAAATCTCTAAACTGGTACATTGGAAATCTTAGTTGAACTCCCAGTTCTGTTTCATTTGTCATGTGCACTCCTGGGGTAATGCTTCAGTTCCACTTCTTGCCAAAGTACTCCTGAATACTTGAGTTCTCCAAGACTTTTATCTATCCACAACTATGCCAGGAAAGGGTCTGTGTTCTTAAATGTCTTTTAAATTTTTAGATGAAATTTCTAAAAGAATAATACATAACAGAAAATGCATGGTAAGTCAAATGAGATTAAAAGAGAGTTCAGAAAAATAGGAGGCCCAAGTATTCTGTTCCTTTAGCAGGGGATACAGATCTTATTCTCTCTGAGGTTGTGCCCAGTGAAAGTGAAGAAATATAATAATATCTTCTTTTCTGAGGCTACCCAAGTCACTCAGAGTTTGAGCATCTTCTGGATCAGGAAGTACATCAAGTGTAGACAAGACTTTTGCTGGCCTGTGTAAGCATATACAGCATGTGAAAGGTAGAGCAAATTTTCATGGATAAGATCTCCCTAGAGCTCTGGAATGTTACAACTCTGTGGTGCTTAATACCTCCAGGGACTACACCATCTTCCTGCACAGCATCCCATGTAAAGTGTACAAGCTAGCCTGGTAGTGAAAACAATTTAAGATGTGCAAAAGAAAAATGCTAGATGAATCCCACTATATAGTAAGAAAGGGAAGAAAAACAACTACCAAACAAAAAACAACCAACCAAAAAACAAAACCCCAAAAAAGAAAAAAAAAAAAACAAAAAACCCCAACCACCCACAAAAACCCCAAACCAACCAAACAAGTTTTAGCAAAATCCCATTGAAAAACTGTATTTATCAGTCTGATAAGATTGTTCTCCAGCCTAATACTGATCTAGCTGATCCACAGAGATTAACATTCTTCAGAAAATCCTATTTACTGCCTCAAAGTCATGACTTAGTTCTAATTCTCCACAGAACATTCTGTGTGTTAGAAAATTCCAAATTCTTTTTTCAGTTCTATTTCATTTGGGGGTTAGGAAAAATGACCTACTCTTAAAGGTCATAATATATAAACTTCTACTGAGTTAATCAGCAGTTACAACTCATGGCTATCCTGTACCCTCATCCTGACTCTTCAAGATGATGGACTATCTTCCTGATCTTGCCTGAATCTAGAAGTTGGAATGCTGGAAGGTACTACATTCCACCTGATTGCCTAATAAATAAGAAACCAATGCAGATCTGAAGGGTGCATAATAAGGCATGTATTCTTCCACCATGGACAACTTAAGAGTCTTTAATTGCCAGCCAAGGAAATGGGAAAATCTTGAGAAAGACAACCTGTATTTTCGCTTCATTAGGCACCAGAGACTTGTGTCAGCTGAGGAAAATTTCCACTGATTCCAGTGAATAATGATGATATGTTTTCTGCTTTTTGTCCTTAAGATCATGCCTTTGAAAACTTCATGTTCCTCGGCAGTCATCAGTGCATGTCTTCCTTGGACTGAAGTCCCACCAGAGACAGACTGAAATTGTTTCTCTTAAGTCCACAAATCAGATTACAAAATTGTATCTTATTTCATTGTCCCAATAGAGAAGCACTTTAAAAAAATTACTTAGCTCTTTTCTCTTTATTCCCCTTAACTTTTGTTTGAAGTAATAAAAATTTTGTCTAAACATTAGTTTGAAGTAATAAAATATTTATATATTCTAAGTGAAATAGACCTGTCTTATACCAAAATTTATTATAAATCTGTTCTATTAATATCAACAAATACCAAGGCAGAAAACTGGTATATTAGCTATACTGTCACATCAGGAATTAATTTCAATTTTTATTCTCCACTGTATGGATATGGCAGACTCCTGAGATAAATGGGCAGAGACAGAATACTAAAGCATGATAAACTTTGAGTATTTTCAGTCTAACTAACAGATGATCAATAGAATTTCCATTGGAATAAAACAGATGTGAAAACCACATTCACTTCTTGCTAAAACTTCTCTCCTACACCATTAAATTCAACTAAGTAGTCATAAAAATGTAAAGTGAAATTGTTTTATAAATTTGCATTTGTAGCATAATGCAGCAAAATTTGTTTGCATTAGGAGGTGGGTTTTTTTCAGAGCATGTTAATTGAGATATTAGACCAGCCATGCATTTAGTGCTGGATAACTCCCCTGTCAAAGGCCTTTACCACACACTTCTAACGAAAGCTGGTGGGTTTGCACCTAAACATTACAAAGCAATTTTTTCTCCTGTTGGTTAATGGTTGACTGAAGTCCTGAAGCAGGAGTATTCAGATTTCTTTTAAATAGCATCCACTCTGTGTTAATGCAAGAGTTGCTGTAAACATTGTGTCCTTTAAAAAATAATAACTTTTGGTTTCCCTATGATTAAAGAGTTTATGACAAGGGAATTGTGTAACTGAAATGTTCAGTGAATATAGAATAGAAGCACTTCTAGTTCCTCTTTCCATTTCCTTGGTGACTAGTTCCTTTTCTGAGTAAAAATGGGATTGTTCCCGTAACTTTACTTTATTGTGTGTAGTTCTACCACATCTACTTCCTATACCATTACAGTGTTAATTTTTATCTTTCTTTTACTGATTCCCTATATGCCATTTTAATCACACATCACAGTATGTCTTACATCTGCCGTCCTTTTTATTTTTTTTTTAATTCAGATTTGACCAGATAGCTGTCTTTCAGATAAGAACTATATCAGCTTTTGTACTGATGTTATTATATTCTGGCACATTATTCAAACTTCCTATTACAGTTTGACTTCTTTTACCTCCAGTGCAAACTGAAAAAAAAAACCAACTTCACAGAGCTGTTGTTTTAGAAGTTTTGTGCTGTTGGTTTTATTGCTTTCCTTTTTTGTTCTTTTTAGGCTTTTTTTCTTTTTCACTTGAATGGGTACAGTTAATTTATATTCTTGATTTAATAACAGCAACAGTTGATACTGAAATGGCTTATTAGTTTGATAGAAAATAGCAAAATGTCCACAGAGGTAAATTGATTCTCTGATGAGATGATATTCCTTGCTGAGTGTTTCAGTCTGTTGTGAATATGCTCCTACATAAAGAGTACATGTAGCAAAGCCATAAACAGGGATCTTTATTTGTATGTGGGAGTAAGACAATTCTTTATGAAATTGAAGGCAATGAGAATTAATTAAACTAGCCTGTTTAAAAAGAGAAAAAAACAATTAAAAAGCAGACTCTGTTTGGCTGTCTGCCTACTAACTCACACACAGGCCACACACATCTACTTATTCACAAATGCTAAGTGTTCTGTGATGCTTGGAAACATTCAAAAGCTCTTTCAAAGAGTCTCATCATCAATCTTGCATGCTGTAATGTCCAGGATAATTGAATTTAAACAAATAGCTAATCATAGGTAATCTCACAGTATTTCAGCTATCAACAAATCAAAAAAAGGAATTTATGTTTGCTTTTTACTGCTGCTTTTACTAACTTCATGAAATACAGCCCTTTTTTTTTTTGTATCAATAAGTAAATTTATGGCAATTCTCAGAGTATCCATAAACTAGGTGCTAGAGATAAAATTGACATGCAAACCCCATCCTGAAAAAAATTACCAAAAAAAAAAAAAATAAAAGAAAAGAAAAAGGGTGGAATGAAGGGCAACATTATCCTTGGACTGGATGTAAAGAGAAGAAGGTGGGAAGTTTACCAGTGGCACAAGTTGCCCCTAGAGGCTGAGCCGTCTTCAGTTATGGACATTTTCAAGACTGAGTAAATTCCTGAGCCACCCAGCATGATCTTGTAGCTGACTCTGCTTGGAGTAAGAGGTTGGACTGGAGACCACCTGAGGCCCTTCCAGCCTAATTCCATTATAATTCCATGGAGTTGTGCTATGATAATCTTTTCCAGTGGAGAAACCAGTGGTATGAACTTTGTGACTGAATTCAATGTCCAAGACTACAAAAATATTCTTGTTCACTTTTAACATAGACTAACTTGTATTCTGTCACTGACTAAAAATTAACATAACCCGTATTTGCAAAATCTAACCAACCCCACAGATAGGAGTCTTTCTCAGGTCACTCAAAAAGGAACTGTGCAACGTATTTATTCAGTGAGTCACATGAAGTGAGTTGTTTGGCAAGGGTTCACATCCCTGCTTGGACTGTTGCTAGAGTACTTAACAACCAAAAGTGTACTTGTTAAGGATGCTTGGGGAATAGCAACATGACAGTTTCATGGAAGCATGAGGTATAATTGTTAATGCAGTTAAATACCTTATTTCCAATTTTTTTAAAAAAACACCTTTCACACGTGGTTACATTAATGTTTTTAAAACTATTATTTTAAACCACTAAACATTGGAAACCTTCTCTATTTTATGTTAGAGTGAATTCTGCAAAGAACCGTGCTAGTATTGGGAAGGTTTTATTATGCTAGTCAAATGTGCAATGTTAATTCTTTCATATGTAGTAAAAGGACTTCAAGTGGAACTAAAACTAAAGCAGAATTGTCACTTGATCCTGTCAGGAGAAGATTTATATATAGGTATCACTGCAGAGAAGTTGTGATGAAACATTGTTAACTTAAATTCCTGAGATTTTGGTAATCCTAGACACAAAAAAGCAAATAGTACTAAAGAAAGTATTATTATGCCTTAATGTAGTAGAAGGGTTTTTACCTTTAAGACTCCTGTTTGCCTAGAAGCAAACATCCAGAACCAGAAACGAACTCTACAGACCCCAAGACTAGCTGGGAAGAATTTGGAGGTAGTTATCCTTGCGCTGTCTCCTTCCTTCTGGGCAGATGAGTTTACATACAAAAAACTCTGTCCTTTACCTTAATAAAAAGATAAAAAACATTTAGAGTTCTTCAATACTATTTTATGCTTGAGTTTATAAGCATTTTTATAAACACAGAAACTAATATTTTTTTTATCTTTTTACTGCATACATGTATACCATACCTTGGCTGTATGGAGATCTTTCTTGCTAATGCTTTGTGTATTTAATTGAATTGTAGAATAGTTTGAGTTGGAAGGGCCTTTAAAAATCATCTAGTTCCAACCCCATGCCATGGGCAGGGATGCCACCGACTGCATCAGGCTCCTCAAAACACACCCAGCCTGGCCTTGAACACGTCCAGGGATGGGGCATCTGCAGCTTCTGCACAAATTTTTCCAGTGTCTCACTGCCTTCTGAGTAAAGAATTTCTTTCTAATTTCCTATTTTCTAATCTAGGTCTCTCCCCTTTTGGTATAAAAAGATGTTCCTTGTCCTAGATGTCCCTTGTGCTAAACAGAATCACAGAATAACCTGACTTGGAAGGGACCCACAAGGATCGTTAAAGTCCATCTCCTGACCCTGCACAGGACACCTTAAGAGTCACCATGTGTCTGAGGGCATTGTTCAAATGCTTTTTGAACTCTGTCAGGCTTGGTGCTCTGACCATTTCCTGGGGAGCTGTTCCAGTGCTCAACCACCCTCTGGGTGAAAAACCTTTCCCTAATATCCAACCTAAACCTGATGGACTGATAGATATTTCTAAGTATTACAGGCTGTTGGCAATTTGGGCAAGCGATTCCTCTGTAGCTAATGTGAATATATCTCGCCTGGGTAATTTAAAAGTAAATTACAAATCTGGATAATTTTGTAAACACATTTGCTCTAATTTTGTTTTCCTTTTGCTTGACTTTTTATTAACTATTTTTTTCTTAAAATTGCTGGGTAATTTCACAGAAACAAAGAACTAATTAAGTGACAGAAACTGAAATAGAAAAGCACACAAAATCTCCTCAAAAAGCCAGGGGCTAGCAGTTGTTTTGTTATCGCATTGCATCAAAGTAACAGCAAGAAAGCAAGTCAAACTACTTATTTGCAAGAAACAGCTTGCCTGGAACAGCTGCAATAGTTTCTACCTCTACCTTGTCTGTTCTGTCCCTTTCCAAGAGGAATGCACTTCCAGATTTACAGCCTGCAATACAAAGTCGTAGGAATGTCTGCAGAAACTGTGATTTGTGGTAAATAAGCAGTTCCCTCATGATCAGGTGAGCAGTTCCTGCAGCAGGTGCAGAATAAAAGAAAAGGGAGGATAAATGAATTGGAAAGAAATGGCTACAGCCACCTGTGATAAGGTGCCTCTGTTGATTTTGAAAACAAAATACAAAAAAAGAGTCAAAACCTGGAGATGATGCTGCTCACAAACCCAAGAGAAAAACAGTAGAAATTGTGATACTTCTAGATTGAATACTAATTATACTTTGCTGATTAGATGGAAATTAAGATAGTGTTTCTAACCACTAAGTCTTCTGGAAAGAAAGCAAACTACTTCTCAAATAGAGATTGGTACATTTGTGATGGAAATTAATATCCTACCCAGATATATTGTATAATAAAAGAATATATTATTTAATATTTATGTAATACTGTATATAATTATGCTTACTACATGACACAGATTACTGTAATTGCCTAGCAATACATTTCATTCTCCTGAAAATCAGTAGGCATTCTGGTAGCAGTTTGTCAGAAACATCTTGGGAAGAACTTCTATATTAAGATTTCTGACAAGCCAATGCCAGGGAGGTAAGTTAAATCGAGGTAGGAGTCTTAAGCATTTCACGCACACCCATACACTTTGCTCCTCATCCTGCATATTGACTGCATGTTTTTCTAAAATTCATTAGATCATACCACACTCCAGTAAAAGTAGATTATTTAAAAATATTGACAAGAAGAGCCAGTTACAATTTCAGAGAATTCATCTTTTAATGTCAAAAGCTGATATTATGTAGCTGAAATTTGTTATTAGAATAGAATAGAATAGAATAGTATTATTTCAGTTGGAAGAGACCCAAAATGATCATCTAGTCCAACTGGCTTATCAATTTAGGGCTGCCCAAGATAAAGCATGTTGTTAAGGGCATTGTCTGAATGCCTCTTAAACACTGAAAGGCTGGGGGCACCGAACACCTCTAGGAAGCTTCTTCCAGTGTTTGGCTTCCCTATTGGTAAAGAAATGCTTCCTAATATCCAGTCTGAACTGCTCCTGGTGCAGCTTTGAGCCATTCCCATGCATCAGCTGACCACTGAGATGCGCTGTTATCTTGGTACCGATCCACGTTCTTGTAGGTTTTTTGTAAATTCAGTGAATATGTTACTTTTCCAGAAGTGATGTAGTACACATGACAATACCTGGTGTGTGGTCAGTATGAGGACTTGTTTGTGCAGCACTGTTGCTAATACTCCAGTCAAAATCATCAGTAGTGTCTTGTATTAATCCACATACAGTTGTCCACTCTTGATCCTGTATTTCAAAGTTACAGCTTCCAGGAATATTTGTGTAGTAACCTGAAAATACAGCAAAAAGTAAATTATCCTCCCAGCTCTATGTAAAGGTGCTATAATATGCACACTAAACATGGTAGTGGCAAGGGTTCTGTATGGCTAACACTGTGATTCCCTGAATTCCATGTATGGACATAAATAATATGTGATAGTTAATAAGAAAAGGAAAAACTGATTCTTCGCTTTAAGAACAGGTATAAACTTTATTACAGATAAATGCCCATGTAACTCTTTAGGACAAACCAATGACTTTGCCAAATTTAGTTCTTATCCAAGGTGAATGGAAGGAATGGCTTCCAGACAATTAGCTAGCAAGACTGTCCTTTCACAGTGGCATTTTTCATAAGCATGTGTTAGCTTTGTGAACGTTATGTCTGACGGCAGCTTTAGGATGAGAGATATGTTCTAGTGATTAGGACACTCACTGACTAAATTCAGGAGACCTGAGTTAAACTGCCCATTTCTAACTCTGCTTCTGATGCTTCAGGTGACTTTGGAAAGTAATTAATCAACAAAATGATATAAATGGTTTGGTACAGATGAATCAAATAGCACCACAACCTCCTCTGTTGGCTCCAAAACATCTTTTCCTTAGTTATAAAGCAGAGGCAGCTACACAATTGCTGAGTGAGAGTTAGGACAACACTTGTGAGAAGACTTTGGAAAAATGTTCCAAACTATTAAGCATCACAATCAGCCGTGCTTTTTAGAAACAGGTCTGACTGTGACTGTTCAGAATGGATTTGAGGATTTAGACTATGTTCCTTGATCTAGAAATATTCTGCAATATTAAAATACAACTATTTATGTGTCATTGTCTGGGTATAAAGGATATAGATAAAAAGAATAGAGTTAATTACCTCCTAGTGATCTGGTTTGGGATTTTTTCCTGTTGTCTACTTTGATGCTAAAAGAAAAAATTAGGCCATTCTTTATGAAAACAACTTAGCATTATCATAAACCTGCTTATGACCAAGATCTGCACACACACTGTAACCATGTGGACTTTTGTTCTCTGTAAAAAAAAGTGTCCCTTTAGTTAAATGTATAATACAAATATCTTAAAATATGTATAATTTTGATCCAATATAGGTTATTCACTGGATCAAAATCCTGTATACTAGGAGAAGAATTTGCACTGTTCTGCAATGTATGTATCTGTAATGTACTGTACTGCAAGGACTGAAGTGTCTCCCCTGAGCACAGACTGAGGGAGCTGGGACTGTTCAGGCTGGAGGTGAGAATGCTCAGTGGGATTTTGTCAGTGTGTATAGATACTTTCTGGAATGGTTTAAAGAAGAAAAAGACAGACTTTTCTCAGCGGTGCCCAGTGTCAGGACAAGAGGCAATGGACACAAACAGAGGAGGCAATTTTTAAGGTTAAGGAAAAAACCTTTTTTAGCTGTCAGGCTGGTAAAACACTGATATAAATTGCCCAGATAAGTTTTGGAATATCCATTTTTGAAGGTATTCAAACCCTGAGTGGCACAGCCCTGTGCAACCTGTTGCAGGGAATTGCAGTTTGAAGCAGGAGGTTCAACAGGATGATCTCCAGAGGTGCCTTTCCACCTCAACCCTTCTGTGATTTTGCTAGTGCTGGTCAAATGCAGTGAGCATCTGCATGGCACTGTATTACGAACATCACATAAGCCAAATAAAGCCTAACTCCAACAATAAACACCCTCACACACAGGTAGAGCAAAGGGAACCCATTAATTGAAAAACCAAGTACATTTTCTTGTACATCTCTGACAAGATCAAAGTCCAAATCCATTTAGGATTTACATTAGTCATAACAGAATACCTGACTCCAGGATTTTTACCCTAATATATTAACAGTGCATTCAGAAGGTAATTATTAATAAATATTTATGAACAGTATTACTGGGTTAAGAGTCATGTGACCTATCTGCACCTGCTGGGTAGTTTTTTTTTATGGGTAAGCATACCCTATTTAGAAGCCAACAGAAGAAGATTGCTCCATTTATTGGAAAAAATTGCTTTTATTTCAATAATTTAAGCACTCCTCTAGTTGATTCATCAACACTGAGGTTTGTTATCCGTGTGTATACTTGGCTGCAATTCATGAAAATTGAAACTGCTTTCATGTGTGGTTTTTTCACCTCGGTACTTCCAGCAACTTACTGAAAGAGAATGAAAATTTTCCAGGATTGCCTGACTGGACTGCATGAAACACAGAGTAAGTAATTTCCACAAGTTTATTAAAAAAAAGTCTACCAGCCTATGTGGACGCAGCTCATTTCATCCAGGTTCTGTTGTAAATCCTGCATACAGGAATTGCTCCTGAGTAGATTATGGTCCATTTACTTCTTTGGAGTTACATTAAAGAAAAAAGTTACTGCATAAAACTGCAGTAGAATGTGAAATAAGCTCAGACCTTGAGCTCAGTGCAAAGGAGAAAACTTCAGACAAATGTGGCCATAACCACTTGTGATGGGACAGGTTAGGCCGTGAAGGGATTTCTCTGTGCCTGCTCTGCTTTCTTTTCTGATTAAGCAGCTCCTGTTGCCTTTTCATTAAAAAAATCAGGTTTCCATATCTAGAAGGCATTATGTGCCCTTTAATGTTGTTTATTCCCATCTATAAGATATATGCTCAGGAAAAAAGTGTGTTTATCTAAATATAAGGCATCAATTGTTTGAACTAAAATAGAGCAGACAGGGAAATATTATACCTGAGGCTTATCTGAGTATTCTGAATGCCAGATTACTGTATCTCTGCATTACACTTTGGTAGCGGCAGCAAGACTAAAGACTGAAGAAATTATTTTGATATATCTACAGCCTTTCCATCTACAATAAAAAGATATCTCAGTCTATTTTTTTAAAAGTGAATATCAGCAATTATTTTTTTTCTCCCCTTGGAAAAGCTTTTCTTCAGTATAGCAAACACTGAGTTGCTTTACTGTGATTCAAGATCATTTATGGCCTGAAATATTCCCATCTGTTATCTGACTAAAAAAAGAGTCCTTCCAGAAAACACACAACAACACCCTCCCCCAATGAAGCTACTATATCCTCTAACAATATTTAGAGAATAAATCAAGTGCCTCCATAATTTTCTGAGTATCTTTACTGAACAGTTCACTTTGGACAGTAATTCAAATTTACTGTGTGCCTGTTAGGTCTGGAAAATGTTACAAAGGTGAGTTTATAGAGTATTTTGCTGAACTTACTTTGCCTAATTCCTGAAAAAGTATTAATACTTTGTAAAAGAAATACAGATTAGCTGTTTAAAATCTATCTTGCAGTCTAATTTTAAAAACCTAGTACTTTTAACTTCTCATCCAATGTAAATCCATTTCCATGAATATGATTCACAAAGTTCACTGCAACACAAAGTACCACAAGAGGCAGAACTCAGAAATACTGACACTACCTTCAGCTTTTGTACTTCAGAACTGTTATTTACTTTTATGAAAGGGAGAAACTCCAAGTTAAATCTCCTATAGTGATATCTTAGCATCTCTCTCAGCAAGTATGTAAGTCTGATGTTTGGCTAAAACATTTTAATGTGCATCATCCAGTAAAGGGTCATTAGTTTTGTAATCCTGTTCAGTCAAGCCTCTAGCAACCCCATGCTAGAAAAAATGCCTTTGATTTTCAAGGGATCAAAACATATTGGCTTAGTTCAATGAAGTACTTTTACTTCCACAAAGGATGAAGGCTGAATTGATGTTGTGATACATTTACTCTCTCTATCAAGTTTACTTTTGGGCATACCTACATCATGGAAGAATTTGACCCTCTGCTCAAAGATTAACAATTAGACTGATTACCGAACTGTATATATGGACTATGTAATCTTCCAACTCCAATGTCCGGTCCAGACAGTAACTGTAAGTAAACAAAGACATGGAGCAGGAACAAGGGCACAATGTTTTACTGCTTCTGAGTTTTAGAATTGGAAAGCCTGTTAACTTGATCCAGATTTTAAAATGGAGCTGTGTTCTTCCATCTCAATCAGCCGCAGTGAAGAATGCCTACAGACAAATTTTGTCTCAATATTCACTAGGACTTAGGAAAACATAAACAGACTTGATTTTTTCCAACTGTTCTGTAATAGAGAAATGACAACAAAATATTTTCACAGCTTGCAGTAGAAGCAAGAACAAACAATGAAACTGTATTCACTCTACTCAGATCACAAAGACAGAATTCATTTGAAAGACAAGCTTATTTTTAAATATTCACCTTTCTATGGCAGAATCATGCCTAAATGTTATTGTACACAAGTTTGCTTGCTTAGCTTTTCCACTCAACATTGATATTTCCTTTCAACATGTTTTCACATTAATAAATGAGTTTACATTTGTTCTCAGAGTTAATTTGTATTGTAACTCATTGATTTAATTCCTCAAGTATGTTTTTAATCCTTAAGCTTGTTCTGGCCTTGGTATGGGTTTTTTTTCTTTCAGTATTTAACCTTTGGTTTTAGCAAGCTACATTTTTGCAACTAAATCACACTTAAATACTTTTTGCAGCAAGTATCTCTGAGGATATAAAGATGTCAGACCTTCCGAGCTGTGGAGAAGGCCACCTGCTTGTGATCATCTTCTGAGTGAATCATCTGTGTGAACTCACCTAAACTATGCTACAGAATTTAAAGTTATAATTTTAACTGAAGATTACATTAATACACAAAGAGATACTTACTGCAGTCAGCTTCATCTGATAGGTCTTCACAGTCTGGTTTATAGTCGCAGATGAACTGAGACTCTATGCAATTCCCATTCCCACACACAAAATCAGTGAGGGCAGGGCATTCCCTGGGATTCTCTCCAACTGAAACCAACAAGACATTTAAATCAATTATTGTAATAAAACCAAAGGATGCTCTTTTTAATTTGTTTAGCCATTATACATCATGGTGTTAGGGTTTTACTGCTTCCAACAGATGTTATTTGGTCTCACTCTTTTAATGTTGCATTATATGTTTCTAGACTACTCTATTTGCCTTGCCCAAAGCTTCAAAGGTAGAATGGTTTGGCTGGAAGAAAATTCAGTTCAGCATCAACATAACAGTTTGCCTGGTATATTTGTTGTGGACATTCCATAAAAAACAGGTTCTGTGAGCTGTTGAAAAGTAGACAGGGAAAAGGCTTTATTCTGCTCACAATTAGAATATATTTTTTTGAAAATAACATTTTAGCTGAGAAAAATCACTGTTATACGCATTTGCATAATACATAAACTCTTAAAGCCTTTCTAAGACATTTAACTTTTTTTTTAAGAGTTTAGACAAATTGTTGCTCTGATTGTGTGAACCTCCCATGTAGGAAACCAGAGTGCTGAGAATATTTTTCTGCCTGTTTTTAAGGGTTCTTACCCCCCCTGAAAAACACTGCTTTAGCCTCCAACCTTGGAAAAAATTACCAGCGGTCAGACAAGAACTAGAAAATACAGTGGCATGAATTAGGTGATAGACTACTGTGTAAGATTGTCACAGGGTGAAAAATTTAGAGGTCTTGGGCTTCTCTTGGTAGTAAATAGATAAGAGTAAAAAATATCAAAATGGAGGATTGTTGTTGTTCTCTAAACCTTCTTCTCCTTCTTCTACTACTCCATGTTCTGCAGTAAAAGTAGTTTGGAATGATTGGATAGAAAATTCCGCAGTTCCTAGTCGTGTTACTGAATAATTGGTAGGAAAGTGAAAATAATGTACGTTTTTAGTAACTATTGGTTAAAATATCTTTAAAAGGCTGTTTAAATCTTGATAGAGAGGCCTCACTCCTGCTTTTCTGTGCTCTATGCTGTACCTGGGTCATGCTAGTGGCTCTGTTCCTCTGATAAGACTTAATAAACAACTATCTAGAAGCACTGAAACTCAAGGAAAAGTCTCGGTTTATCTTTGAAATTCCTTGCAAGGACTTTCAGCAAATTCTCTCCCATCCAGAGGGACTTGATTTATGGTGCGGTTCAGTGACATGCCCAGAAATTTCTCTTATGGTATTTAATATACAAATCTGTTTTACAACAATTTGTGTTCGTCTCTGAAGGTGAGTGAAAATGATCTCATAAAATGAGAGTGACTTAGTAACTTGCACATAAAACATTAGGTTCAAATCCTAAGAGTGCTGAGATTCAGCCATCCCTGGACTGTAAGACTATAAAGGAACTTATGTAAGTTATTTTTTAGTTCAGTGCACTGTGTGTATAATTTCAGCTAACACTAATTGAAGCAGTTCTGATAGCCCCAAATGCAACACTTCAAAAGCACTCTGGTAACCTTAGATTGCCTTTCAGTCTAGAGCTTCAAGTTCTGCAAAAAGGCATTTAGGAGAATTTATTTTTACTGTATTCATTGTAATGTGTTTCATTTTTTCCTTCAAACATGACTAAAATGTGTCATATTGTTAAACACAGGCTGATCAGAACACCATGATATTTACCTTTGTGCAGGCCCATATTTCCAGAGGAATTATTATTGTTGTCAGGGTATTAATCTCTTTAAACAGTGGTACTTACTGAATTTTACAGGCTGAGGAACTGCATTCTCATTGATGCAGAATAGGAAAAGAGAACTAAACTTTTGGTTTAGTTTCAACATGCAATCAAACTAATATTAAATAGAGTGAAAATACAGAATTAAAGTGTAATCCAAATATTTTAAATGGATAGTACAAAAGAGAAAAAAATCAGTGCTAATGTTGGTTACTTGCAGGACCTTAAGACTTAAATTTTCAGCTTTGAAATACAGAAGACCCTGTGCACTCACACACACACACACACAAAACCTGTTTCCAAATTGGTATCTGTCTCATTATTTTAATTTTTAATTTTTCACTGTCAGTTTGATCTGATTAGTGTCAGGGGATCCACACCATGAACAGCTTGTCATGAATTAGATACATGAAGAGCTGTGGCTAATTTTTACAGAGAATCCATGTGGCAGAGAGCCCTTAGCAGAGGAGCAGATTCCTGAGAAAAAAATTGACCTAGGCATTTGTGATGGTTAAGGCAGTTTTCACACCTCTCCAAAATGATATGATAAAACCTGATTGAAGATATCACTAAAAATTCATTAATATGGCTTATCCTAAATTCCAGAAAGCCACCTAATAGCTGACGTTGGCAGGGCCCTCTCAAGTCCTCTCTAGTCCAAGCCACTGCTTCAGCCACCTCTAGTAGAGCAGGTTGTGCAGTACCATGTCCACTTGGGTTTTGGATATATCAATAAATGGAGACTCAACAACCTCTTTGCACAACTATTTCTTGTGTTGGGTGACCCTCACAGTAAAGTGGTTTATTGTGTTCACTTGAAATTTCCTGGTTTTTGAATTTGTGCCCCTTGCCTTCTGTCAGTAGGCACTTTTGAGAAGAGTCTAAAACCCTTATGTTCACTCCCTCCTTTGCACTGGAAATGATGCACAGGAAAATTAAACAACTTCTTTAAGTCATTCAGTGGCTTAAATAATGACATAAATTAGGAAATCGCAGAGCCATTAGCAGAGAGTAAGTTTCACATCTTATTTCACTGCATACGAAAGGGGTACGTTATCACCATACAGGAGAGTGACTTTTGAAAATCTGTGGCTTTGTGACTGATCATATTCCATACGATTACCTACACAGAGCAACATTATGTTATGTTATGTTACTCTATCATTTATATTTAGGACTTAATTACAGTTATTGGGTTTTTTTAAAAAAACAAGCAACTATATAATACTTCAAACATACCATAAACCAGCATTTAATAATATTATTAATCTCTTTGGTTATCCTAAAATAAAACCTGTGATTCTTTTATCTCAAGAGGTGTGAATGTCATGAAGTCCAAACACTATTTATGTATCTATGAATTTTATCCTTTTGGAGTAAGACCTTGTTTACATGTAATTTTAGGGATACCAGATTAAATTTATGATAATGATGGAGTTTCTGCCACAGTCTTTGACAGAGAGAAATAAAATCCCTCTTCAAATTATCAGATTGTAATTAGCACAGTGTAACCAAATGTTCTAAACTCTATTTGGAATTATGGCATAAAAAATCAACTTTCCATAGTACACTCATTCTGGCCAAAACTCCTACACCAGCTAAAAAATAAATCGAAACAAGAAATACAGTGCAGTTTAACCATAAAACGCAACTTCAGTGTCAGCAAACCCAAAGACAAGTTCACACAGAAGTTGCAGCTTAGAAGTTTCATTTTTACAAGACATTCTTCAAATATAATATAAAAAAAATCAATTTAATCAGAAAAAAATATACTGAAGAACATATGGGAAAATATGTTAGAAACTGCTTTGAATAAGAAAAAAAGAGAGGACATTTAAACATTATGTTTTGCTCTTTCTTCTCCTCCAGTTACTCATTCCAAAAATCTGTGGGATCTGAATACTATATAGATATGCTGCAGGTCAAAAAACAACAATCCGTTCCTTTCCCAGAAAAAAAAAAATCATTATAGGCAGCAGAAAAGTCAACCCAAACCAAAATAAAAGAATACAGAATATAAAACACAAACACAGATAAGAATTGAATGGCTTATGATAACAACCAGCCTTCAGATCAGCATAGAAATACGTAGATTAATAAGAATCAGTAGACCAATTAAACCATTTCTTTTCTCATAGGTCAAAGTTATCTGGCAGCAGCACATATCCTTATAAATCAATTTCTTCCCTTACATTAAATACTTGGGGATTTAAGTCTTTTGAGTTAAAAAAACCCAACCCAACAAACTGTATTTGTGGTACAGAAAAATTATAACATTTTATTATGCCTATTTACTTGGTTTCCCCTCAGTACTGCAGCTTTTCCAAAAAGCCAGGACATCACAAGAAACTAGCACAAGACATATTTTAGATGAAGTAGTAACTAATGACTTCATGTTATGCAAATCCTTTCACCAAATGAAATGGCAGTACTTGAAAACGAAAAAGCATATACAGGATATCACTTTTCAATTAAGTACAACTTTGTAGTGATGCAGCAAAGAGCCATGTAATCTTCTAAGTAGTTTTAAGAAGCCAATAGAACTGGCTTGGCTTCTGGATCACTAAATGGTATGAAATAAGCATATTAAGGATGGTTTCTGCAGAACTTTCATTTACATACACTTGCTTTCCTTTCTACATATTTTGTTTTGGACAATGCAATTCTCAGAATACCAGCAAAGATAAGATCTTCCCTAACAAGGATACCTGTGTGTGTTTGTATACATGTAGAAAGCATGCAAGACACAGATGCTCATCATGCATACCACAAATAAACTGTGACTCTGTTGTGGATACAGCACAAGCTAGAGCTTTATTTATTTTATACCCATCTCCAGTATATGTTATCTATGGAAGACTAACCCATATAATAGACATAGAATTTATAGACACGACAAGATTCATTTGGAGAGAGCTGATAAATAAAACATTATTAACCAAGACTTTTTTTTTTTTTCAATTACCAGGAAAGGACTGACTATGAAAGAAGTCACAAAACCAGTCTTCTTTCCTTTAAGTTTGCTACTAGAGGACAGCAACAGGTCACTGACTATTTCTCTGACTCTCTGAGTACAAGAGCTTACTTGTACCAATGCTCTGTAAGATTAAATATTCCTGTGATATCCATTACATCTAAAATCACAGAAAGAACCAGACAACTCAAATATCAGTCCGAAGCTATAGATCTGTATCATCTGAAACAAAATGGATAAGGCCAAAAATATTTAAGTTTCATAGATAGCACTAAATATCATAGATTTGGTGACACAGAGTGAATGTTTAAAATACTTACTAAAGAAGTGATTGATCACACAGGAAGAGATGCTGTAGTATTACAACACTAAAGACATAGGTTGTCAGAGGTTGTGTTTGGCCAACGCTTTGTGCTTTTGAAAGGCATAGGGTGACAAAATGATTATGGTTCCTAAAGGCTGCAGTGAATAAGACCTTGAGCTGTTTTGGAAGGCAGGGTGTACCTCAAGGTCAAGTGCACTGAGCTGCTGTTTAGCAAGAGACTCATCTCTGTTCTCCAAGAGAAACACACGTGCTCACTCCATGCACGTACAGCACCACCATGTCAGCAGTGTGAAATGAAACATAAAATGCATATTCAAAGGAAATTAGACTTTTTTCCCACTATTTGTCTTTTTAGAAATTACAGTCCTTCCTGAGTAGAAATGCTTTCAAATTAATGTTGAAAATTCACCTCTTTCTATTTTTTGTTGGTTAAATCGTTTTGCTTAGTGGAAGTACTTATACCACTTCTCTCCCCTCTTTCACAGTACTTGAGCTATAAAAAAAATAATTAAAATATCTTGTTGAAAATATTATGCATTTAAAGGAAATTTAATTTGCAAGTTTCACCCTTTGTTTAAATTGGAATTTGTGAAATACACAGTCTTGGAAGGTTTCATTACTCAACTGTACTCTGAGATTCAGAAATTATGAAATACAATTTTCATCAAGCTTTTTCTTGCTTACCTAAATTGTTCAGTACTCTTTTCTGCATGACTTTTTATAGAACACTAGAATTGTATTAGCAAACCCATCAATAACGATTCTCTCCATGGATGACCTTGGAAATCTATTGCAAAGAAAACTAGATGAAAAGTTTCTACTCAAGCAAGCTAGATATAATTTCAAATAAGGTTCTTTTATAATTCTAAAACCATAGAGAATTCTCCTCATGGAATCTATCACTCAAAAGGCCATATTTAATTCAAAGATATGTTTTGACTCCAAGATAAACACTAGATCTAACAAATTATATTGACTCTCAGGAGAGACTCTGACCTGTAGATACAAAATTCTGCCAAAGCACTTCCCAAAGCTGTTCAAAGCAAGCAGTACTGTGCTTAAGGTCCCCAGATAACCTGGAAGAATAAAAAAATTATTCATAGTTCTGGAAATGTAGAATTGGCTCTGGCTCAAGCAACACAAAAGATAAGAAAATTGTCTTTAACTTCCAGTGCTGATATCATGGAGTATATAAATCCACAGGAGACAAGGACAGAAGCTTTTATATTTGATAAAGACTGAGAGACCAGCTTTGGCTTAGAGCATATCAGCAGGATAAGGATCTCGTACTCATAGCACTCATACAGGGATCTACCATAGTTTGCTTAATACCAAAGGAGACATGAGGGAGAAGCACTGAGGGCTGAGCAATGAATGAGGGTCTGGCTGTTTTAGGCTCTATCTCTTTGGAATCTGCAGGTGGTAAAAGAAAGGGAGAAGAGGACATAAGGTAAAAAATTATGACATGCTTTTGCAGAAAATTCTATTTCCCAGTAACTAGGAACGTGTTCAACCAGATAGAAGTATCTCCTGAAACAATTTGACACGTGATCTCTACTTCTCGGTCCTTTTCCCCCTCCCTGTCTCTCCTCTATGCTAATTCCAGTGTACACTTAGATTGTACCTCAGAAAGTTCAGATGAATAGATTATTCTTGGAGCTTTTCAATGATATTTACACTACAAAGTGACTGTCAAACTGTTGCTTCCACTGTGATGCAGAATCAATCAAAGCCACTCAATCACAGCACTCTCCAGTTATCACAGATATCTTAGAAGCATCTCATACGAATATTTTATTTTTATTTTGTCCTTATGTGGTCCACAGGGGTTGTTGTGACAGACCAATGGAATAGAGCACACAGTGCAATCTGCAATTATCTGCAACAAGGAGACACTTCCTCAGCTGAGTGCTCTCCCCGTCTCCGCAGAATTGCTGTTAGATGTGAAATTCATCTTGGATGTCACCTTTCACCAAGGTGTATGATGGGTTTTATGCAGCTTGGCATAAAACTGGAAGGGTACTGGAAGGGTGCCTACCTTCTAGAGTAATTTGATATGAAAATGAACTTGGGCTGGGACAGTGGTCATTATTCTAGTACCATCTTTACAGACAAAGATTGTAAGGTTAGAAAAAAGATATAAGGTCCATTCACCTCTACCCTGTATATTTTACTAGACATAAAAAGCCTTCTCCTGTGGCTCATTTGAAATAGGTGGAGTCAAGAAATTTACCACTGAATAGAAGAGTAAACAAAATGTGAAGTAAATGTCAAAATGATGAGATTTTAATTTTGTGCTGAAAACACCGGTTTACAGCCATATACTAGCAAATCAAATTATCTTTGGAGTCAGCAAATCTTCTTCACCAGTTTCCCATGAGATAAACAGAAACTTAAAACGGTGCTGAGGTCTTTTCATGAAAAATGAGGTAAAAGTTATTAATTGTTTCTCATATTCAAAATCTGTGGCAAATGCTCTCGTGCATATTCCTAATACATCTCTGAGAGTTGCAAAAAGATGGGGAACAAATATTTTGGTTAAGCTCATACATTTTTTTACATAAGCAGAAACAGAAATCCTAGTTTACAGGTATGTCAATGACTTCTAAACAGTGCAGTAAAACCTACACAATTCTGTGGTTTTCAAGCTGGTGCCATATTTCCCTTTATTCCATTTTTAAATTTTTTTTTAAGAAGGTTGTCAAATGCAATTCATTCCCTGAATCCAGACCGTATCATATTTGCCCCTTTTGTAAAAATTAATTTATATTTTTCAAACATTTCTAGAAAGTCTTAATATTCAAAGCTGTTCAAGCATTCTGACTTGTGCAAGAATTCACATCTTCACCCAGTGTAACTGGCAGCCCTGGCAAGCTGGGATGAGGGAGCCTGTATTTCCTCCTCATCTGTCCTGAGCACGTTGCCTTCCCCACTAAGTCCTTCCTACAAGGGCATTGGGGATGCCCTCTGAAAGGCAGCTATGGCTGATCTTCACATTGCCAAAAGGGAGATTATTTCTTGTCTAGAACCAAATTGTGCACATCTGTACCCTCTGCTGGTGTATCTGAGTTCAGTAAAATTTTCCCTCAAATTATAAAGTACATTCATGTTAATGTATGTTACACTAAGCCAAATTAAGATAAAGCTACCAAAATTTCTAGACTTCTCAAAATGAGCTTTTTTTCTCTATAATGAAGGAGATTCAATACGTAGCAGAAAATTTTCAATTGACAGCTCATGATGAAATTGAAGAATAATTTCCTTCTAAAGGCAAAATCCAAATATTAGACTAACAATTAAGAATTTTACTATTCATCTCAGCACATTTACTGAGATGTTTTAGACAGGTCATGTGATCCCAGTGCTCCATGTCAGAATACCCTGACACTGACCTATTTACAAAAACAAGTGAAAGACATTGTGAATCATTAAAATATTTGAAGGGGGGAAGAAAAGAAAATTAAAAAACTGGACATACGTTCTGTCTGAACGCCAGTGAATATCTTTAGTAACTAATTTAGGTCTGGCAGCTTTCTCTGTCTGAACTCCCTTCCCTCTTAATTCAGGGCCAGATTTGTACTGAATACTTCTATTATAAGAGTTTGAACTTCTCTCAAGTGTTTGAGAAGAAGGGACTAAATTCTCCATTAAACATAAAGCTTTGTGTGATACATAGCTGAGGATTCAAAGGAAACACTGGCTTGTTTTAAAAATAAAAAAAAGCTGGCCTACGTACACAAACACTGGGATTTAGTTATTGTCTCTCTGATCTGCAAAGCTAGGATGGAATTCTAATGAGAAAGGATTTTTCTGTTGAGACTTTCAAAGCTTCTTGTTTACGAGAGCATGGAAGCAAAGTTGTTCAAAGGATTTCAGTACCTTCACCTATGGTCTTTGCCATAAACAGTAGGTGAGGAGGAATACAAATATATGAGGAGAAAGGGAAAGAAAAAGTTTACCGCAAGGAAATCAAGCTTTTTTATATTTTAAGGAAAATATCTGTTCTGCTCACTTTGGTGAAGAAATTTCCTATTAATAGATTGTGGAATTTTTACTTTTCTTTCTTTTAAAAACTAAATATAATTGTAATTCCACTATCCTGTTTACCTTAAAGAAGAAAAGGTTGTGGAGTCTGATCCCAGTCAACTGACAAAAATCACTGGAGCTGTAATGGTTCTTTCTTATTCCAGGACTTCTATGGTACTGAATTCCCAGGCTATGAAAAATTATATAAATCAACTAAATAACAAAATATTCTAGAAATTTTTGTCAAATTAATTCAGAGTTACGATTCTCTTATTTTCATTTTACCTTTCCTTGTTAGTTTTTGAGGTGGTGCCCTGGGATGCCAGTATATATGATGTGGCTGAATCATGTTCATGTCCATGCTTGCTGCTGTGTATCTGGGAGTACAAAATTCCTTTTCTTTAAAATTACAGATGCACAAAATTCAGACTTCTGTCAAGAGCATGTCTGACAAGTTGTGCTCTTGATTCACTCTTATATGACAGTGAGCCATGAGCTGGGAAAGCAAATCAATAATGTTTGAAGTGCTCTTTAATGATAGCAGACCACATTATCATGAAGTTAAATGTCATAAGTGTCAAAAAAAATTATCATTAGAGTTTATTCTGTATGACCATCATAGGTATTTTACCTTTTTATTAAGGTGAAAATTGAGACATTTTTTTCCAGCCTGCAAATAACCTCATGCATGGTCAAAGTCAATTATTAAAAAGCACAAGAAAAGATGACAGTAAACTCCATTCAGGTTACATAGTTTCAGTAAAGTTGTATAAAGAATTATTGTACAAGAAGGTGAAAAAAATAACATCAGTTAATTTAATATTAAGAACAATTTTTTCCAGCTGTGATGTGACTTCACTATTTTTCAGATTTTTTATTTTAACCTGCAAAATAAAATGTATCAGATTTGGAATTTAATTTATTTTTATTATCAGAACATAGCTTACCCTCTCAAAACCAACTGATAAGACTCTTTTATATCTTTGTTTTTCTCCATCTTTGACAATATTTCCTAGAGCTCATATTTCCAACAAACCCACAGTTGTTTCTTGTCCTTCATTTCCATAGAAATTAGTGAGACCTGAGGAAAATGAGCCTTGGAGGAAGGGGCCCCAGAAGCCCAGATCATACTAAATAGAGTAATTTGTAGTATTCTACTGATATAGAAGCTGTCGACAAATTAATTTTTAAAAGGAAATAGTGAAAAGATTCTCTGTGATCAGTTGAAAATCCTCATATAAAAGGAGCTATGTAAATCACAGCTATGTAAGTGAAGATCAAAGAATCCACCTCAGTGCAGATACTCTTATGATGTGTACAGCCTATAAAACACTGTATGGAAGCAAGCTGAAGGAAAATACATGTAAAATAAAAAGTATTTAGGTATATTAAGCAGTGATACAACCATTGAATATTACTGTACTGCAGAAAGCAGATCTAATATTCACATATCAAAAATATCGCATGGGCTGCCTGTCTCTTCCTTTTTGCTGACTCAACTTGAGTGCATAATTTCTGCAGAGAGGCAATTATTTTGTTGTGCTGACTGTAAACCATATTCCAGGAATACCATTCAGTAGCTTCCAAAAGGACAGTCTGTGAGGAGGAGGCTATCCCAAAATATTTGAAAGCTCCAGAATTGCTCTTACACTGTTTTTCACCACTAAATGCTGTCTGCTGAGAAGCAGCTAAATATTCCGTTTTTTCCCTGTGCAATTTAAGGCATTCTCATTTCAAATCCATTCTGTTTATTTTAAACCTGTTTTCAAGTTTTAATTATTTTCAATCTCCTGTTTTTTTCTGTGCATGGTATATTCCACTGATTATGTAATTAAAACATCCAGGATACCCATAATATATAAGATTTTAGTTCATCAAAATAAGATCAAGTAGAAAACACAAATATGGCCTCAGTTGTCCTAGAGGACCCTTATAGTGTGTCTAGCCCAGCAATTCTACATCTACCAACACAGTACATGGGTAAGTGCTGTAAATCAAGTCATTTTGTTGGTAAGAAGCCCCTGTTCCCCATCTTTGTATGCTACTCTTTTTTTTGAGTTTGGCCACAGTGAGATTGTGTTTGCTGACTTTTAGCTTTGTTACAACAGACACAATAAAACTGTGAACCCTGTGCTGCAAAAAATGCGATCTACATGACATGCTTTCTCTATCCTGAATGCCCCAGGCTTGGTGGGAAATGTTATTTTTGAAAAACTGGCAAAAAGTATTTTGCTTGTTTGTTCTGCAAAGGTAAAGAATCAATAACAACAAGAATGAGAAAGGTCAGACCAAGCTCCTTCATGTCATCATGCCAAAAGGAAGGTCAGCATTCCAAAAGTGTTGAGAACATTAAGCAAGCAGGCATCAACTTGTGGAGTAGAAGGCAAAAAAATCATATACAGAGCTGATGTGAAAGGCGCTAAATGATCCCCTTTTAATTTTGGTTTGAGCCTAAGTATTCTCCTACAGATAAGAAAATCAGGGGGTAGAGGTGGGGTGAGGTGTGGTGGGTATGGGCTGTTTTTTGAGGTTTTGTTTGTTTGTTTTACTTTTTTTACAAACATGCATGAAGATACAGTTAAAAAGCAAACAAATTATAGGCCTCTGATCCTGCTGAAAAGCAAAGGCATAAGCATAAACACACTCCCATAGGATACATACACCTAAACTTTAGTGATAACCCTGCTGTACCTAGCATACACTACCAGAGATGCTGTAAGGAAATGATTCCTGAGTGTAAAAAGACACTATTAGAGTGCAAAAGCAATGACCATGCAAGTGACAGCTCTACAAAGGATTACCATCTTGGGTCTCCAACTTTCCTAAATCAAATCTTTAAAAAGTTTGTGTGCATATTGAGCTTCAATTGTACATTTCAAACTTCTATGAAAAAAGCCTCCTCTGAATCATACATCTTCATAAAACATAATTATCTTCAAAATACACAGGAATATGACCATGCCAAAACTGTATTTGAAAGTAGTTGGAGCACTTGGTGCAACTGCTTTCCCAACAGAGCTTCTTGCTGAAGCAGTGCTGTAAAACAAATACTTGCTATAAAATAATAAACCAAGTTACTTTCTGAACTGTTTCACTGCAAAAGTATTTTAATGCAAGACTGGTTATAAAACACTGTTAACATTCAGATTTGTAGGGTCATAGACTAAAACCAATGTAAATTTCAGCAATCTTAACATTTTAAGAGACTGAGGATCCTTCATATGACAGCTTTCCAAATCCCTATTGAAACAATTTCTTTCCTTGCAATGACAACTCTGGGATATTTCCAGTTATGCTTATATGATTACATTTTTCAGATTATAATGCAATATGTTGACTTAAGAGTAAGAAGAAATATTTTTACACTATATTAAGATATGTTGGTCGTCGGGGTCTCCTCCCCCTGCCATGTAGCCCTGAGAGAGGGGCCCTGGGAGGGAGACACGGGGTTTCCCTGCCCCTGGTCAGCCTCGTTCCCCACTGGTTGTTTTGTGTTCCCCTGCGCGGGCAGGGACCCTCGGGTCCC
This sequence comes from Corvus hawaiiensis, assembly GCF_020740725.1. Taxonomy (NCBI): domain Eukaryota; kingdom Metazoa; phylum Chordata; class Aves; order Passeriformes; family Corvidae; genus Corvus; species Corvus hawaiiensis. The sequence goes on from NC_063213.1 coordinate 19,781,349, forward strand.
GTGATTGAGCAGTTCCTCGGCAGAGCCCCGGCCATGGGGCTGGAGAAATAAACATCTCTGAAACGTCTAGCAAGAATCGGTCCATATATATTTCTTTTCCATGGGACTCCTTGTTTGGTACATCATGTTACAGTATCCCCACTGTATCAGTTGATACCATCTTTATGAACTTAACAGAGATATTACTTCTTCCTTAAAAAAAAAAACCTCTACTATTTTTATTTGCTGAATATCTTCATGAATCTGACTGAAATGAAGTGTCTAATTTGTTGTAGCCCCAAAACAGAACATAATCCCAAAAATGTGGTTTAACTAGACCCCACTGGTATGAACTAATACATGTGAACACAACTGACAACACATTAAAAGAGAGACCAGCATCCACTTTTTTATTCAAGATGATAGGGAGATATTGACCTACCATCTCTTACCAGGGCATCCTTACCTATCTACCCTTGTTTTTTGGAGAACAATTGCATGCACAACAATGGGGATAATGAAACCCTTCAAAAAAAGATAAGGGGATCACTAATGCTTATGAGCTTGGTAGAGCTTTTAAGAGTACAGCTGCCTTAGAGTTTTATTAAAGTGCAGTTCTGAAGAAGGTCCCAGATTGTATCCAGTTTCCATTCTTTGAATTATATAACAATTTCTGAATCAAACTCTTCATTTTTTAGACGAAACTAAATCAAGAGATGTTCTTCAGAAGTTCGTTTTTCATACTTGCATTGATAATGGGCATCCAGTCTATGGCAGGAGAGTAGAGCTTGCTCAAACAACTTCCACAAAACTAATTCAGTGTTGATATGTGCCATCAGATATGATCACCTCAATCAAAAAAATCACTTATATTCTGTCACACTGTTTCCTACAAGATAGAAAGACCACACACTTTCCTGAGAGAAGCCATGATTTATCTACTCAGTATTTATCTTGGGTTTGGGGAGTTTTTTTGTTACTGTTTGTTTGGTGGTTTGTTTTGTTTGGCTTTGTTTTTGTTGTTGCATTTGTTGTTTTTAATAAAGGCAAAATTCGTTCCCATTTTAGCCTATGTTCATAGAGATATGAATTAAATAGAGTATTCTGTGAAGGAGTCAAAATTTTATTTTGCTGGCCTTAACACTTCAACTGAACTCGGAAAAAGAATATTGATAAAGGTTCATCTGTAGCCTCCACTTATTTTTATGGCAAGAGTCTTTATAAGAAAACACAGAGGCCAAAGGTTTCATATTATATAATGTGACACAGTTTGTATGAAATGGTTATACACAACATCAAAGACTCAATAACTTACCAGTGTATTAAAGAAGGAAAGTTCTTACTCAAAACAAAATAAATAAAGGAAACAAAACCTTAGTAATTTCTTGGATTTATCTGCCATAACTTAGTGTGAGAACACTGCATGACTGCATGTGCAGAAAAGAGTATTAAAGTTATAGGAGTGAAAACAATTTATTCATAACTGATTTTATGAGCAGTGAAATTATGATGAAAACAGTAAAATGATGATGTATTTAAAAACAAACAAGAACTTCCTACATCTCATGTAGCATCCCTCTAGAAACCTCCCTCATGAACTTACTTGTGGAGCAATTGTTGAACTCTATGTCATCTATCGCTGCTCCTCCTCCCAGGTCTCTGGTACGAATGCCTTCAAAGATTATTTCAAAATTCCTTAGCTTCCCCAAGTGTAATTTGACATTGTTCCACTTGTCACCATGATTTCCTGATTCACTCCATATTTTCACAATCCCATCATCAGTCTGAAATTTGAATAAACAATATATAGTAAGATACATGTAAATATGGATTATCAAACACAAGCTTTGGGGGAAAAAACCAAACCCAAACAAAATGGAGAGAAATCTGGAAGACACCCATGCAGTTGTGTCAAGAACTGGCAAACAGGTGCTTTGCTAGGATAATAGGAAAGGTAGTGAAATTAGAGGAGCACTGTGCAAATAACAACCATCAATAGTAGAGTCTCAGTAGAGAAATTACCTTGTGTGTGATTGAAATGCAAAACCATCCATTTTGTTAGAGTTGTATTTATCTTTATACAAAACTGTTCTTTGTTTTTAGAATATATTACTAGATGCAAGGCTACTCTACCATTTTAAATTGTATCTATCTATCTTTAAAAAGTTGTGACAATGGTGATAAAGGGGGAGAAAACTAACCAATATGCGATAAGCATAGATTTAGTATAGCTTATTTGAAGGTAAATAAGAGTACTCTGACTTTCAAGTACACTGATATATTTTAAAGCTTTTCTTTAGACCTCCTATCATACTACCTATCTGGCAAGTCATCAGCAAAGAACATGTTTCATTTTATCATAGTAGTGTTAGAATGCAGGTGCACCAATTTTCCTTGCTGTGAAGGAATGACACATCTATACAATGACATCACAAGGAAATATTTGCAAAAGTTTTGTATATGTCTAAATCTATTTTTCTTTATGAGTGTCTGACTAACCATCCAAACTGTAAATAGGATTTTTTTTTCTACTCTTTTCTTAGCAAAAGCCATTAGTACTCTAGCTAGGCTTTAAGAAAAACACTGTGAGATGCATCAAACAGCTAAATATAATGCATAACAAAGGTTCTAAGACTGTAGTACATGAACAAGCAAAATCTAAGAAAAATAGAGACAGCAGTAAAATAGGCAGGGAAGAAAATTAATTACATTTCTTTATCCGTGGTGAACCTGTTAGATCAGATTTATGTTAATAAGGTTGTCTTATGCATATTTATGATGGGAAAATGAATCTTGGTGCTGTAGATATGGTATTCTGAATAAGAAAGGGCAGACAAGCATGCACACAAATATTACATTGGTTGTTTGTGAATCAGGGAACTCATAGCATTGTTGATATCTTTTAGAAGGAGGTCCTCAGACCTAACAAAGCATAGAGACACTTGTGTGGCTTGGCAAGGGTATTCTGGAAAATCATAATGAACAGTAAAGGAAGTTTTGAAAACAATGACAACTTTACTTTAAAATGCTAAACAGGAAAGAAAAAACAGGGATGAATTTCCCTAACTTCATGTAAAGTTGTAGGTATCCAGCTGGATAACTCTATTTCTGCACATAACTAGTGATGTTAGACCAGTGGTGATAGCAGCCCTTTATAAGTCATGATGTTTGAGCACACAAGCACCTACAGACACAAGGACCTACAGACACAAGTTTAGGCATTGCTTCTTCAGTTATGTCTCATTTGTTTAAAGCCAATGGCATAGTCCACTACAGTGAAAATAATGTAACAGGACCTTAGTGGTGCTTTGCACCACTAATTCCAGAGTTGATGAATACTGGTTATGATTTTCTTAAAGTATTTTTCCCAGTGGGACTCCTGACTCTATGTGCCATCACATCAGGGGTCCATTCTTTTAAAAGAGTCATAGCACCATAGATTGTCTCAAGTTCAAAGGGACCTGTGATGATTTTGAAATCCAACTCCTTGCTTCTTGCAGAAGTACTTAAAACTAAACCATGATCAAGAGCATCATCCAGATGCTCCTTGAATTCAGGCATGCTTTGTGCTGTGACCACTTCCCTGGGGAGCCTGTTCCAGGAACTGACTACCCTCCCAGCGAAGAAACCCCTTTTGGGCCTACAGTCAATGCAGTTAAGGTAGACTGGAATCAGAATGAGAGTAAGACCTTTTGTAAAACTTCTATGTACACTTCAGTGTAGAAGCACAGCTTAGAGGACTCATTATTAACACTGTGCTCAAAAAAAGTAGATACAGTAATTGAAGCTGATTTCAAAAGTGGTAAAACAGAGTGGCAAATTTTAAACTTACTCCTATAATACCTGTTCATCAAATATGTAGTCAACAACTTATTTCAATAACTCAGCTATATCTATTCCATTGATTCTGATATTTTTGAATAACATCCAAGAGAGTGTTTCTTATTATTAGGGTAGTTTTTTTAGTCTGCAAACATCTTCCACCTATTCATGACATAAATAAAATTTATGGTTATGAGTTACACTTGGCCTGTTGTATTCTCCAACATAGAATACAACCCCAAAACTTAGAAAAGATGCACTTTTAAACATTTAATCCATTTGTTGTATATGGACCCTCTTCTCTCTGAACTTGAGAACTGTTTGGAATACAAATAATTTTCACAAATATTATTTATAATAAATCACTGATTAATTTTACAAAAGTAGCTCAGTGCTGTGTATTAGTGGTGAATTTAGGAAACTTAAAATGAAATAGATAATAACAATGCTAAATGATAAGGGACTTGCCTTACATTCATGCATTTGAGCACGATAGAAAAATTCAAAGTTTGTATCTATCTGAACATTAAGCCCCAAAACTATTATAAAATTAGATGTATTTAAGTTTGGATGTATAGAGATAGGTGGAGCTTTTTAAAATACACAGAGATAAGCATTTATATAAAATCTGGGTGTGTTATTTGTTGCACAGTTAACCAGAGTACGAGCCTCATGTCTGCTGCTAGCCAGATCTTGATTGATTTCACATTATATTTCATTACATGACATTCTGTTCAGACTAACGTTGTGTTTATCACATCGATTTTTGAGTAAAGAATGCTACAGTTACAAGTGATAGGGATCACATATTTCTTTAGAAATAACCACATAAAAATGTTGTAGCAATCAATTTGTATATGGTATCATAGCCATAACATATCAAATCTTTATGCAATTATAGGCACTGGGGTATTTTTTATACAGTGAGACACAGAAATATTTTTTGTTAAGAAGAATTTTTGCAGATGGAAACTTTATGGCAGTCTCCTTGCACTTCACAAATTAGTGAATGTGAGCACACAAATAAAAAGCAGAAGAGACATTTCTATTCTTGCCTGGGTTCCACAGATGGAGTTCCTATACAATAGTAGCACTTCAAAAAGCATGAAAGGCTGATTTTTCAGCTGCTCAGCTACGGCTCTACATATGAAAATCAAAAGCATCCCCATCCACTGCATAACTGTATGAAAGCTGTTCCAATCCAGAGTGCAAAGTCCCTTCAAAGTCATAAGCTCTACACGTTGTCTGCATCAGACATCCAAGAGGAGGTGGCAAAGGGAGAGACAAGCAGTAAACTTGGCTTTCCTCCTCTCCCCAGGCCCAGAGAGTGAAGCTGGCTTGGCTCAGGGCTGTAAGCTATACATTTCTGGATACATGCTTGGCATGAGAGGATCATTGCTTGTAAGCTTTGCAAATTCCATTTCATGAATTATTGTTTTGTTTTCTGTATTCTCCAACCTTCTAATCTGTCTTGTGCTTTGGCACTTCTTTCATATCTTTGGAATGTGTTTGCTTCTAAACCAAAAATATGGCCTGAGGGGGTATGGAAAAATTATTCTGTGCTTTGACCTGCCCATTGCATCCAGAAATCCTTCGATCTTTTTCACTCTGGTATACATATACTAATGTAAAGGAAACATATGTAAAAGAGATAGATGACAAGCAGAAATAAGCTCAGCGTAGAGGAGGCTGGAGGCCAGTATCACCTTATTTTTCTGCTTTTAAGAGGTTATTCTTTTGCTGACACCTACTCATAGTTAGTGTAGATTGCTTGTCAGCCTGGGCTGGTTGGCGGCAAAAGGCCCAGTTGAACTTTGTGCTCTGACAGGCTGATAAAAGGTGGCTCAGATCTGTGGGTTTGGTGGACAGTCCTGTCTGTATGTTTGTGGGTTGACTGTGCTGGCTGTTGGTCAGGGCAGAAATCTCATTTTCCTGCTAACCCTCAGGAGTTTAGCTGCATGTAGGCTTTATGCAGGCAGAAACAGTTAAAGAGGATTGTTGGTCATACCAACAGGATGATTGGACTACGGGGTACAATAGAACACATCCTAGTTTCGCATATGTATTTATCCTTTAGAATTATTTCTTCCCAGTATATGGTCTACTATTTATTAGTGCAGACTATTACTGGGAAATACCACTACAAAAAAGATCTGGAAAGTTCCCCAGAACATAAATTTTACAACCCATTTTGTAATTCTGTACTTTTTAATTCCCTAAACTCAACTTGAGAAATTCTGAGACTTCAATATTATTGACAGATCACGTAAAAAAAATTCTCAGTTCTTCCCAAAAATACACACCAAGATTGCTAAAAACAGATGGTGTTTTCATTTAAGGCTCTGAAAAGTTATTATTAATTACACATCACTGCCCTCTGTGGGTTGAAGATAGTGAAAGGTCAGGCTGAGGTGAGGAGCCATCATTAAGTGAAACCTGACAGTAAAGGGCATATTTTTACATTGATTTGTGGCAGTGGGTCCTAGTCTTCCACTGGCACATCACGCTGAGTAATAAACACTCTCTGAAAATGGCAGAATTACTTCTAAGAAGGCCACAACCTGTTTAGGTCTGTAGGTCTACATGCCTAGACTTATCAGAAAATTTGTATTCATATTCAGAGAATTTTTATCTGCTTTCTGATGGTCTGAGGGGAGTTATTTCTTAATGATTTCATTCCATTGCAATTCAGAATCTTTCTCATGCTTGTCTTCATCTGAAGGATGATCTAAAGTGTTTATAGCTTCTCTTTCGAGCACTTCAAGGGGGAAGGTACAACTTACAAGGCTCAATATCCTCATTAATTCACCTGGGGATAGTAAGAATAAAGGAGGGGAAGGATTTCTTTCTGTCTTAGAATTCCTTTTATTTTGTGGCTGAGTTTAATATTTTTCTATCCATGAGAGACAACCATTATTCTCAAGGCTACATTTCTAACAGAGTCAGAACAATATTAGGAACTGACACCAAAGCATTCACAAGGAGTGTGTGATTTTCCCTTACAAGATATTGCAAAGAAACTTCCTGTGAATACACTTTCTTTCAGAGCAATACAGTAAGCATTCCAGATACAATTATAAAGATTCTTCTATGAGACAATCTTCCTAGTTGCATCTGCAGTGAAACAGAAATGAAACACAGATTTTGTTCTTGATCTGCACCTCTCCTATTCATATTCTGAGCTAGGTTCAAAATATTTCCCTGGTTCCTTCCCATCAGATATTTATTTCAGCAGAGCCACAGGAAATGAAGCAGAGCTTACCAAATGGATGGAGGCAATGAAAGCATTTGTTAAATATTCCTGGACTCTTCGAATCAAATATACATGAGGCCTTTTTAATCAGACAGCATATTTTCAAATGATTCATCAAAAAACAATTAACTGTTTGTTATTAATACCTTAAGAATACTTTCAAGATTCACTGTATCAAAAGACTTCCCTTACTGCAGAACCTTTCAGACCTTTGAGAGAAGTAAAACTCTTTTTACATACTCTTTTTAAAAAATTAGAAAAAACATCTCTGCATTCAGGTTACTTTGAAAACCATATCTTCCTGACAAGCTTTGATGATCCAGAATCTTTTAAACATGATATATGTTATGCAAAGCACAGAAAAATAGTATAGAATGAGCATAATGTGACCTTAACTGTCATTGTTCTTTTCTCTAGTTTTGGATGCACTGTTATCCCTCTGTTTTACAGGAGTATTTCAGGAGGACAGTTTACTTTTCAGGCATTTCTTCGTGGTTTAGAATGAAATGTATTTTCATGATGTGCAAATGAAGTTAATTAATAAATTTGGTTTTAATGAAGTTTTATTTTCCTTGGTGTAGAAACATTATTAATAACTTTTCATGGCTGACCAAGTAGTTTAAAACTGAATTATTCCATGATGAGGTGCATTACTTCCATGCTTCCTCCTTTTTTCAACAAGGAGTGGAGTGCAGTACTGAGCTTCACGTGCACATCAAAGAAACAGGAGGCAGTAGGAAGAAGAGTCACAGCTTTCCTTTATTTGTCCATAATTTAAAGACCTTTTAATGAATTTTTATTTCTCCAAGTCACAGAACAATTAATATCTTTGCTGACAATTCTAATATCATCTATCTACTTATTTCGGTTTCATTGCTTGAGAGTGAGTCCTATTTGGAGAAGGGTCTGAACACCTCGATTTGCGCTGTTGTTACCTCTGCACTGCAGTACACAGAATACTTGCTTAATTTAAAGATCTCACTTCCTAGGCTTAATTTTCTCATAAGTAGCTTGAAACAAAAGCACATTAAAATACAATAAAACTCAAGACTGATACTGTATAGCAAAATCTCTTAAAAAAAAAAAAAGTGATTATTTTATCTTCTTCACCTGAAGGTTTATTCAAAGTACACGAGAGAGTTTCTTTTTTCTTCATTTCTCACTAATTTTCTCTTAAAAAATCCTAAAACACTATTGTTTTAGTTTAAAACAGTAAATTAACCCTACAGAGTTTGACCTTACTTTTTACTCAAGCAAAAAAAGCTCTACATGAGCTAAATGGTCAGAGAGTATGAAATTATCAAATGTATTTAAATGAATTAAAAATGAACTGAAGTCAAGATTTGTTCATCCAAGACCTAAAATTCAAGTTAACATTTTCTTTCCGATCCTCTCCCCTATTTTCTTTGTTTCCTTGTTTCCTCTTTTCTCTCTCTGTTTTTCCTTCACAGTGACACGAAGAAAAATGAGAGCAGCCAATAAGGCCATGAAGATGCGAGTTCTGAACAAGCATATGTGTCCTTTGGCACACCTGTCAATCACCAGTCTGATAACAATTCAATACAAACAGCTCAGTGGTGCTTTATAACAGCAGCTATAGTTAAAATATAGTTAATAGTTAAAATAAATCAGCTACCTTATTCTAGAGAAAGGCACATACTCTGCATTTTAAATGTGAGGTTGATAAGTGTATGCAAACAAACCAAACAAAATATTTGTACATGTTGTTAATAATGTAGGAAAATCTGGGCAGAGAAGTAGTTATTTATTATTCTGCCTTTAGCTAATGTTTTGAAAATTTGTTGCTCCTATTAAATAATTCTTGTGGTTAGTAATACTGTTGCATTTAGTAAATTGCTGCTAATTATCTGAACACTGAAGCTCTCCATTAAACATATAATTCCAAAACTATTAAGTCTTCCTAGAATAGCTCTGAGACAAATAGAAAAAATTTCAATGTAGGAAGAGATTTAAAACTCAAAATTTATCCTTCATCATTAAACTGAAGGATGCTGCAGGATGCACGCTATGGGATTCTGAGTTTTTCGGCAAATTGAGGTAGCAAAAATGAAGAAACATCATCCAAAAAAGGAAACAATTGAACTGCAAGAATCTGCAGAGTAATGGTTCCAAAAGGCAGGAACAAATTAGGGACAAGCATGCAACAGGATGAGTTTTACTTAGGAATATGATACTGATGTGCTTACTCAAATTCCAGTGTCCTCAATGAAAATTTGTGACTCTCAGCAATGAAAAGAATGCATTAAAAGGATACAATAAAAATCTCAAAATTTTCAGTGTTATATTATGGTGGGAACCAAGCATGCTATTTAGTATGTCTCTGTCTTCAATAAAAAACAGAAAGAAACCTGAAGCTGATCAAATGACATATTGGAGAAATTATTTGATCCGGGCAATATATATTCACTACCATACAACATATGTACATCAGCATGCATGAAAATTTGGTTTCATTTTTAAGGCCAACTTAAAAAAATCAAACAATTCCATTTCCACAGTGCATTTTAGAAAGAAGGAAAACAGTGAGATGAAACAGGGATATTTCAGCTTTCGAGGCTTTTATTACAGTCTGTATTAGTCTCAGTAGGTCTTCATAATAAGGGTTTATGACAAAGTCTATCCAGTCACCCCCTTAATTTCCTCCTTTGTGTAAAGTTTTAGATGATTTTCATTCTCTGAAATATCTTTTCCCCAATTTTCATTTCTGAAATTGACCTCATTATAAAAAAGGAATATGCATTTCAGAAAAAATCCCATTCATTCTAATGAAAAAAATAGATGAATAAAAGTATACCACAGATAAAATTCCTTTTTTAAAATGCACCAATTTTGTTGGAATTCTGAAATCTCAGTGAATTCCTCCAGAGCATCAAAAGACATCAACACCTCCCCCTGCCACGCTTGCAATGTTTCTAGAAGTAAAATTCTTAAATAGTAAGACTATTCTTTCTTAACTACTCTAAGTGCTGAATTGAGAAAAGTTTAAAAGATGCTTTGATAAAATGTGACTGGTAATTCACCTGGAGACAGGATTTTGTTTCAAGTGGGTACACATTGGAAGGAATGACAATTAAATTGCTGGTTAAAAAAGATGAAGTTATACTTTAAACCCACTTATTTTGGAAATCCATAATGGGAAGTAAAGAATAACTTATTTTTCTTTGAATTATTCTGTGTATCTCACTTTCTTATACCTTGGGTTTATCCTGTCACAACTATTAAATCTAATAGATTTCATTATAACCAGCTTTCATTTATAACCAAGCAAACTTTTCTGACATTTGCATCCCTTTACGTTCCTATGATAGTATTTCTATCAAATATGCTTTTATGTACTTAGGTTCTTAAAAAATACATCTTCATCTCATACGTTATCCTTACTGATTAGAAGACAGAAATAAAACAGCTCCTCATTGTAGAAGATAATTCATTAGGTACTTTGTACTACTTCATCCTCTCTTCATTTCCCAGCCCTCCCAGCCCTTCTTTCTCCTCAAATGCATACATTTCTTCTTCATTTCCTCTCATAATCCACCTTTGTTTGATTTTGGGTTTTAGGTAGCTTAAGGGATACAATTTTGATTGCTTGGATTACATTTTTTTCCTTCAGTTCTGTTGCTAAGTAATAATAAGCATCAAAGCCACTTGATAAGACCATTAGCATTTCAAGCAACTTAGTTGTTTTGTCTCAAACCTTGTTACACCTTTTTTTAAATCACATTTTATAGGTCTCTGGATTGTTCCCATCTCAGAGTTGAGGCAACTGTAATATTTTGGAAAAGAAAAGCTTCAAAGAGAAATAATCACAGTTGCAAAAAATTCTAGGAAGACTACGGACAACAGTTACAACCCTCCATAACACCAAACAAGGACAGTGTGCTAAATGTTGGGCAATGCTAGATTTCTTGGATTATAAAATGAAAGTAACCCCTTACTTCTACTGACAACCTAAATAAATGCAGAGCATATCGAGTAACAGGTGTAACAGAACAGTTTGTGGATCAAGATCATAAAAAGTTGTTGCAACCTCAAACTTGTCATGTTTTTCCTTCTATATGGAATACTCTGAATACCATATTGAAAGATGGGATGCAAAAGTCACTTATCAAATTTCAGCTTTTTTTGTTCACCTTTAACTTTTTAACTCATCTTCTCCTTCTTTTCTTTTTTTCCCCCCATTAAGGTTTTCCTTTATCAGTTTGGATATGGACTGAGAGAAGGAAAACAAACTTGTTTTCCAAATAGGAGGAGCATACCCCTAACAACTCTAGGACCAATGGTGACATCCATGATGCATCTTGACCTCAGAGCTGGGAAGGACAATGGCAGGGCACAGCCATTGTGTGTCTTGGAAAATCTGTGTGTACAACCAGCCACAGTGAAACTGGGATGTGGGTAAAACTCATGTCTCAGGTCTGCAGATCAGACCAGACACTGCCAACAAGTGTTTGTCCAGGATGCCTTTTGGAGAAAAAGGATGGAGAAAAACCTTTTCTTTCACATGCCATGGATCAAAGTACCATTTGAGTGACATAGGGGGCAGGCAGAAGCTGTGCTAGCAGGACAACTTTTCTCCTCTGACATTTTGATAGATACTTGGTAAGGCCAGAAGCATTCCATTCGCAGTGCTACAGTGTTCCACAAAGTGGGAATTATGGCATCAGCCTGTGTGAAAGTCCTCTCAGCTCTTCAAAATGTGAAGATCTGCTCATGAAGAATTAAAGAATTGTCGTTATAGCTGCCTTGAAAAATAAAATCCCCAAGGCAAAACCAATTCAGCGGAACAAAACATCTGGAATCTTCCAGAGATTTTTTTTTTTAAGTCAATATTTCAATTTGGCAATTCACACTGAATAACACATTGGTTCTCTGTATGATACTGAATGGAACTAGGAAAATATATCTTTACCAGAATTCTGGTGAGGCAAAAATAAAATAAAAAAAAAGAAGTACATATCTCTGATGTAAACAAAACATACTTAGAAAAAGTAAGGTTATTTTAGGCAGGACCATGTAATTAAAAGATTAGTAATAATTTTCAACACCAACAATGGTAATTCTTAATTCTTGTACACTGACATTAAAAATTTTAATGTTTTACTAAATATTTAATCTGTCACTTCCTCCAAGTGACAACTCTGCAGGACAAGGATTGACATGAATATTCCCTACTAATCATCAAAGTGCATCGTATGCTTTTTCAGATGAATGAGAGTGATTAATGTCAGTCAGGTGTCGTTCCTACTTTGATGCAGTGGGATGTTCTCTGGGGTATAACTGTATTTCTTTCTTTGTGACATCTAATATACAGCCTATTTTTATTCTATTGGAATATTCTTTTCAATTGGATTGTAGCTTTTGGCCTTGTATAAATACAGAACAGATCCTCTGGGATATTAGATGAACTGGACAGCCTCAGGGGACTCAAAATGCTGAGGCTGAAAAAAATAGTATGTTCTTTATATAGTCAAAGCTCAATTAAGTATTTTAAGCTTCACTGAATCGATTCTGAACAAATGAGACATCCTAAAGAGAAATGCTCAAGTCCTGTCTCTATAACATCTAATGGATACGACTATTTATTTCTGAGAGTGCCAAAGAACCAGCTATCTGATTTAATTTTTTAATCTGCAGGTTTGAAATATATTCTCTACAAACTGAGGGCTCTTATAACTGATAGATATTCCTATAATATAACAGTTCTCTATCCAATGGCCACCACCTAGTATGTTGAAGGACATATGAAGTTACAAATAACTAAATACACATAGCACAGCAGAGATATAGAAGAAAAAAATTTGCAGACAGATTCACGTGATCCTGGTGTTTGCATTGCCAGCATACATATTAAAAATTTACATAAGTATATGACAACATTTACTGAAATATTCAAAATTCAAATATTTATCCGGTGACATGCCTGATGGCACCCAATATTGCTTACTGAAAGGTATAATATATAGTTACAAGTCTACAGGAAGCTGTAGGGAAAGTAATAGCCACCTTCCCTCTTGTAGATGATTGCTTTACAATGAGACAAATCATACTTAAGATTCCTTTTGACATGTGGAGTAAAAACCCACCATCAACAAAGGAGGCTAAAGTGACTGCAGCAGTGGCTGCTCTGGGGGCATCTGTGACTTTAAGTAATTGGAATCCCATCCAGACTGGGACAAATTGCATTATAACAGCAAGTCCTGTCACCTTAACATATTTCTTAGAAAAAACTCCCTGATGGAGAAAGTGCAGAAGTCTCCTTCTAAGATGTCTTTCCTATGGTAAGAGACACAATTTTCCAGAGAAAGGCAAATGACTGATCTAAGAACAAACAAGAGAACACGTCAGCCACACTTCAATATGTATAAGAGAATTTGTAATACCTTTCAACCTGTCAAACACATACAAATGAAACCAAGGTAGAACAGGAAATTCAGTGGCATTTTTTTCTCTTCCATTAATTTTTTTTTTTTGTTTTCAATTAAAATCCCTCAGAGGTCCTTCCATTTTTTTTCCCCCCATGCAGCAACTATTACATTATCCACTTCTGGTTTATAGTTTCAGGAGCTGTGATAACTTCAATTCTCTCATTCCACTTCTTCAGTTTTCCCCTAGATCTTGCAGACAGTGCAGAAGTTCTGTCTGCGTTTTCTAAATGGATTTATTCCCTGCAGCAAATAAGCACAGAGCTAATTATCAGAAGAGTATAAACCTTTTAGTGTGAACTGAGGAAATATTGCAACATTAAAAAAGGCAAATCAAAGAAAAATATAGCCACTAAGTGACAAAACAACCAAAAATAAGAAAACTCCAAGGGATTTTTGGAAGAATGTACCTTCCCCACCACTTCTACAGTAGAAATTCAATTTCATCATGTCAGTATGGAAGGACAGATTTTAAAAAAATGTTTAAGAATTTTCTACAGCAATGGCATCCTCTGTGTAAATTCTGTAGCAATTAGATTGGCATAGTCAGAAAACTAAATGGTATGCTGTAGGGTATTTTATTATCATTTACCATGATGTTCCTACTTTGGTCTTGCCACATGGTCATCTCTACCTTTCTTTCTTAGATGACCACATCTTCTGTGGATATTATTTGTAAAACCACTCAGGTTTTCAAATACATACAGTGAAAATTCTCTTGTCAAACTCTTTAATATTGGTCTTTTCAAGACAGATGGTCTCTTTAACCATTACGGCCAAAAGATTTCAGATCTAACCTGAATAAACCCCTCACTTCTCTGAGAAAAAAATCTTGGTACAACTTGGAAGGAGGGGACTGCAATTTTTATAGAAATTAAATTCCAGAGATACTGACTTTAAAAGACTATACTTTTAACTAAGGGAAAGTCTAAGATTAATTAATGTGCAGCTAGTGAGTCGGGGAAGATTTTCATTAGTTCTTAATTTCTTTCCATAGCCCACATATTCCTAAAACAGCTAGACTGGGAAAAGAAAAAAAGCAGAACTCTCTTTCTTTTAGTAAGTCCTGAAGAATAGAGCTGGTGTATAAAATGTTAAAGAGATGGAAACCCATATACGTAATTTTTGACTGCTAATAAGCTTTTTGGTAACATACTCCCTCTGAACTCCCGTGGAACACAATTCTGAACCGAATCACACTGTAAAAATGTTCAGAATAATGTTGTGCACTGCAGAATCCTTCACGTCTAATGATATTTCCATGTCATAAATAGGAAGAGCCTTATAGTGTTTGCTGATCAATGAAGTGAATTAGATGCCTCATGTATCAAAATTTAGATAGTACCTCTTCTGGATCACATTGGAAATTCTTATTTAAAGAAGTTTTTCTTCCATGCAGATCAAACTAAATTAAACTGGAAAACAGTAATATACTAGAGCTGTGCTATTCAGTGGAAAGCATGGAAGGCAAGAGTGAGGTGCTAAGGGGAAGACCAAATCACATCTAAATATAGACTGAAAATTTTAATTGGATGAATGGCAGAGTAGCTTTATCATTCTGTCACTTAAAAGAAGAAGCACTTTATTCAGATGCCTAAATGAGATGGTATAAATGTACAGAAGACAAGTGTAAGCAAACTATTTAAAAGCTGAAAGATGCTTCACGTTTGTGCCTTGATTTATTGATTCAGCCAAATATAGATTGAGTGTCTGGTCCACAGTAATTTCAAACAAGAAAACAGTTTCCAATAAACTGAGAAGTTAAGTATATAAAATAAATGTTGTTATACAATTGGACAAGCCTAATTTTCCTAAACGTCATATGACCTTTCCACAACAGCTCACTCTTCTTACATTTCAGTGAAAGAGAAATTGACATCCATAAAATTGGATGCCAAATAATAATTTAAATGATTAATAATAAAATGGAACTTGTGGTATCAAACCTTATCCTATTGTTATAATAAGAAAGGTATGGTGACATCTCACAGTTTAGAGAAAAGAGATGATTTTGCAAAGAAATAAAGTAAGGTTACTTGCACTTTTTTGTTCACCTTTCTTTTAATGGTTTTAGTATCAAAAGTTTTCGAATTAAAGCTAAAATATATCACTGTATTTTTATTCAATGACTGCTATCCAACAAATAAGAATGCTTTCCATTATAAGATTTTTTTTTCACTTGTATGAATTTGAATAGTAAGCAAAAAATTTGGGCTGGTAGTTTTCGTTTAGTATGAATATCTGAAAAGCATCCACATCAGGTTTTGACAGATACAGTCTCAAAGGCTTGGGTTTTTTGTTTGGTAGGTTGTGGGTTTTTATGGAATGCTCATTCTCTTTAGAAAACAAGACCCCAATTCTGCTAAGAAAATGCTCATATTTTGAACACACCCAGTTACTCCTGGTTCACATTACAGCTAAGATTAAATAATTCTCCTTATTTTTTAATTCCATAAGATCCATACTTATAATAAATTTTTTTAATTAAAAAACAAACAAAAAAAAACCTCCACAAACTTTCCAGATCATCTAAACAACTGGAGCTAAAGAAAAAATAGTATCATAGATGGATTAAGAGCCTCTACTCATTTGGTATGTGGGATCAAGCTAAGAAATGCAATTTTCAGTGTTAATCTTCTTCTTTTAGTGCTCCTGCTGAAGGCAAAATCAAATATAATCTGCAGACCACACAGTTACACCCACATATTCCAGACTGTATGACAAATGGTCTGTAACTCCTGATTTTAGTAGTATTACAGTGTCATCTCTCATGACTTCATTAATTTAAACAAAAAATCATTTTAACATGGTTTCTTTAGTTTTATGAGTAGTTTAAAATTCCTTATATGAGCTACCTGATCTTTTTTAATTTTGCAGATATGGCCTGGCAAACCTTGCAGAAACACATTACAAAACAATGAGGAACATTGGGAAGTGCTGAGGGAAGCTGGAAACCTGAGATGTGTGACTGAACAGAAAGACTATTGGAAGAATTTGAGTCTACAAAGATAAGAAACTGCTATGAACAGACTATGGGGTTTCCGTGAGTGGGCAGGAAATTAATCTCTGAGCTGCCATCACCCTTGCACCAGCAAGCACCATGAAGTTACCGAGTCATGGAAGGGTTGGCTTCCATAGCACGGTGGTGGAAAGAAACTGATGTCTCTCAAAGCTCCCATTGCATTGACGCTGTTATTCTCTGCTGCAAATAATACCTGCTCTCTACAACCCTCTTGGATGTCAGTGCATGCAATGATAAGACAATTCTACTTCACGTTATGGGGTCAACCTACAAAAAAATACACTTAGAGATTACTACAGTCATAAATATGTATACTAAAAAATTCCTAGTCTGACTCCCATGAAATTAATTAGGATCAGGTCCCTCCATCTTTGTGAAATAAATTATGGCAAATACAGAAACACATCTGGTTTGGGGTGTTTCTGAGGTGTTTTTTTTGTTTGGTTGCTTTTGGGGTTTGGTGGGGGCTTTTATTTTTTTGTTTGGTTGGGTGGTTTTGTTTGTTTTGGTTTTGGGTTTTTGGTTTGGGGGGGTGGTGTGGTTTGGTTTGGTTTTTCTTCCTGAAGCTAATGAGGATTCAAAGTTGAAGGTCAGAAACTGAAAAAAATACTGCAAAGATAAAAATTAGACTCTTACGTTAAGAATCCTTATGAATTAATCAAAGTAATTTTAAGCACACTACAACTTGATACTGCAAGCCTGCCAAAGATCAAGGACTACCAGAAACTAGAACATCTTCAGGACACTAAAAGTGATCTGTGAATTAAAAATAAAAGTTGCATTAAGGGAATTCAAAACCTGTAACAAATTAATGTTCTGCACCATGAGCACTAGTACTACATGTGATCTTGCTGAAGTTTCACAGTATAACATCTGCTCAGTTCAATATTTATTTGAAAAAATGGAAGATACTTTTCTCAGTGGAAGACCAAGGGGCTTCGGGGGGTAAAAAGAGTGAATGAGAAAAGGAAAAAAGAAAGATCTTCCACCTTTTCTGAGGTCAAATGAAACTCAAAAATGTTCAGTTTTTTTCTTAGAACATTTCTTAGAAATTTGGGGTGTTTTGTCCAAGTGGGGCAGTTGATCAAGAAAATTAGATACTGTATTGGGATTTTAGATCTGATCAATGCTTTATGCTTTGTAAAACTATCAGCAGGCACAAGGTTACATCTTGCATTATTTATTATCTTAAAAAAAAAAAAAGGTTAATTAATTTTCTGAATTCTTTAGCAGAAGTGGTGTGGAAAATGCTCAAAGCTCAAGGCTATACTTCAGAGGCTATTGTTCAGACAAAGTCCTATGCCTGTTTCACAGTTGTTATAAAAAGATCTGATTTTGATGCCTGTTGCTTCAGTAAAAATCATTAAACAGTAGCTCTATCATCCTTCAAAGAACTCTGCCCTGAGACCCATTTAAATCACAACTTTCACTGTCGAATGTGTGTCCTGAAAAGTGTTAGAAAAAAGCAAAATATGTCTGACCTGCAGAGATCCCAGAGTCACTTCAAAGTCTCATATGATAAAAAGCAGCAATGTAAAAGGAGCACTGTATGAGATTATGAGCTGACAAGTCAATAAAGCAAATCAGTCCCAGAGATCTCTGACTTGGGGAATGGGTTCAGTGAAACAGCACTGGAGAACTGTGCAGTGTGGAGGGGACTGAAAGTGCATTTGTTATCTATGTCACATTATGCTATTTGGTGCCAGGCTGGGGCAGTGGTATTAACTCTGGGACACACGGCTTGTGACTCCACATGGAATGTTACAGGATATTGCTGAGTTGCTTCAATGACTCAGTGTGCATCACTCTGTCTAAATCTGTCAGACTGCCCAGTTTTATAACTAGGCACTGCCCTGCATGACAGACATGCCCTAGTCACACTAATCCTATACTATTCATCACCCTCAGCTCCTAAGGGAGGAAATGGTCAAGTTCTCAAAGAATTTGAAGGAAAAAAACCTGATAATTCACATATGCACAATTTCACTTACATGTATTTCTAGAAAAACAATGATTGTAGGTTACAAATCCTCTCATGAACCTCTTGTCTTCACAAGAAGGATGCCAACATACAAGGGTAACTATTCAACTCTTTTCAAAATACTTTTTTCCTTCAGAGGATGTTTAAATACATTATTCTCTCTCACCAACTCTTTGGAATGAATGCTTACATCTGGTTGCAGTATAGGAACACAATTAATTATATTCTTCCAGTAACTGACAATAAGAAGATTGAAATAACTTCCTAATGTACTCACCTGAGAAAATAAAACACACTGAATGGTGTCTGCACTGTAAACTCTTTTTGAAAAACTGACTTATTTCTATTTAATCACTCTCTCATTCTCAATTTGCTTGGAAATATGCTTATGTCATTGTGTCAGAATCAGGCCTAAAACAACCCTGTTTGAAACAATGTCTATAAAGATGGAAAGTGCTGTTTGAGATTCAGGAAATACAAATAAAAAATTATCTTGCTCTGGGAAGTAAAGATGCCATGAAAGTTACTCTTGACAAGTAATACTGTATTTCACAGTATCTCCACTGATTTCCTTCAGAACTCTTGGGACTAATATTCTCTTACTCTCACTCATTAGTCAGACAAGACATTTCATTGACTCAAATACAAGTTTTAATACAGTTCGCAGGTCAGAAACGGGAGTAGTAGTTTAAAACGGTGTCCTTTTGAGAGCTGTAGATACTCATTAAATAAAAGCCATATGCTGCTGTGTGGAGTGAAATACTAGAAAAATTTACACTTCGCTGTTAGTTTTAAAGAATTTTGCTAATAATTTAATTTTGTCTACAAAATAAACCTTATGTCTATGTTTATTAAATCTACAGATATTCTATATCTTTTGGAGCATGATTTGAAGTTCAGCAAACTCTTAAGTAAAGCATTCAAGCAAATCTTTGAAAATTTAATTTCTTCCTCTAGTTTCATGGAGGTCAGATAATTTACTTTGAGGCTACCTGAGCCCGATGCAATCTCTAATTTCTACATTAATGTGAAGGGCCAATTGTTTTTCATGCAGTCAATGAGAAGAATCCATGTAGAAATACACATTCTATTTTATGCTGTGAAGTAGAATAAGCGGTTTTCTTAAGCCTTATTCTTGATTGAATTCCCATAGAAGTAGGGTCAAATATATGGATTTGTAAACATCTCACTTTTAGCTACTTGATCCTACAAATACAAATGTCCAGAATGTAGCAGCTGGAATCTGCAGCACCTCTGCTGCAGATTTTTATCTCCACAGCCCAGGATAGTAGACCTCTCCACTAAAAATAACCAGGGAATTAGAAAATCCACTGTGAGTGATCTATACCTGAGCTCTGGCACCTGCTAAGCTGTACACTTCTACTTTACCAACCCTCTCCTCTCTACATTAGGCTGGTTAAAAGCAATAACAATACCAAGGGAACAACTGTGACGGCTTCCAGCTTTTGCTGAGAAGCAGCAGCCAGGTAACAGGGTCTGTGCTGCAGCAGCCCTGAGCAGCTGGAGGAGGCTGGGTGCTGGCTCCAGCTGCCTGCTGCCGTGGCCAGGTCAGGCTGTGGATGCCGCAGTATAAATGGGGCCCTGCTTCACTTGCCATGCGCTGGCCAGGACCTCTTGTCTTCCTGAATATCATTATGTCTTTGCTCATTTGTAACTGGATGGAATTAATTAAATGCCTGGGTAAGGTCCACTGGAACTTCCTAATGAGATCCTGTGTGTATTGGCCTTGTCACAGTCAGCAGAGGGAGTCACTAATGGCAGGTTTCACCTTCCTTATTCATCTGCATACTTGTTTTAGAGCCTTGTTTCAAATCTTTGAAAGAATCTTCCCCTAACTGTACTAGATCTGAAATAATATTTTTAAATTAAAATGTCTATATACGAAAGCAATTAACATTGATACCACAACAATTATTTTCAACAAATGGTTTTATCCTTTGTTGCTCCTTTTCTACTGTGATACCTAGGACTTTCTTTTTTTTAATGCCAGAGACAACTTAAGCAGCAATAGAAAGCTTATTCTAGATCAGCAGAATAAAATGTATTACCCCTTTCACCTAATAATCTTGCTTGCCCCTCTATAAGCATGTTTAAAAATACACTGCTTCTTCTGACTCATAAAACAAACTGAGTGCCGATGAGGCACCCCCCCCATCAGCACTAAAACAGGCACAGTGAACATGCTGCACTTGATCTTTGAAATATCTCCTACAATGCTATTCTCTTACAACTGCCACAGACAGGACTAGAATGTCTCAAAATCTCACTGGAAAAAGTTTTGACTAGTTATATCCAGATCTCTTTGGGGAATGTTCTGTTAGCTTTTGCATCGCTATCAAAAACTTTGTAATTTGAATTTCGATGGGTGGTGAGTTGGGTATTTCAGTTTTCAA
This sequence comes from Corvus hawaiiensis, assembly GCF_020740725.1. Taxonomy (NCBI): domain Eukaryota; kingdom Metazoa; phylum Chordata; class Aves; order Passeriformes; family Corvidae; genus Corvus; species Corvus hawaiiensis. Next base: position 19,802,263 of record NC_063213.1, read on the forward strand.
AAATAGCTGCACTGTCAACATCTTTTGTTTACATAAATGTTGAGGGGGTCAATTTGAAGAATACTATATGTTTTCAGCTAGTTCAACAGCCCATAACTTTGACTGTATTGTTATCATTCCATACACAGACAGTTTTCTTCAAAGAATATGGAGTACAATTTCAAGAGAAAAAAAATCAAAACAACAGTAACTTCAGAGAAATTCCATTAGGAAAATGAATTGATTTTCTCTAGCTGCAAACCTTAACAAAATAAGTTCATGCTTGGCTATAGTACCCTTTTATGGTCTTTTAGTTTCATTTCTCATTTTTGTTTATCTCATAATCTGAGATACCACTTTAGTAGTATGATAGATAATATTCTTAGACTTCCTGAATGTGAACAAGCAATGCATATATTAAGAAAAGACACTGATGCATACCATGAACTACAATTTTTTAAGAAATGGCTTTAATTCTTCCTCTCTACCATATTTCCTCATCTTTTCATTGTTGTGCCATTGTATATATAGTCTTCACTGTCATTTAAACTTTCAATGGATATGATGACTTCAGCCAGAGACAGTTTGCTAAGTTTTAAATTTGAGACAGTAATTACCTTCCCAGATCTTCTCTTCCTTGCATTTTCAACTACTCACTACCTACAGATCTGATTTCACTGACATTAACTTTACTTTAAATCAAGGGATACTCAATCTGGATGGAAATACGAACCAGCAGGAGAAGCTTCAGTATGACTTCCCGTTACTATGTGTTGTTTAATTAGATTTTATTCTTAGAGACACTGCTAAATAGAAACTCAAATTAAAATATGGGCTTTTGGATCCTTATAAGCAGCGTAACAGGTAAATGTAAGATGATCTACAAAAAATCCCAGGTACAATGATGAGAATAATTTTTCCTATCTCCAAGTAGAATTCTTGCTTTTATTAAAAGAAAAAAATTGAATAAGTCATGACTCAAATGTTTTCTATTCAGACTGCCTTTAAAAATATCTTTAAACTCCCTGGAGACAGGGTTTTAAAATAACGTAAAAATAATGTCTTGAAAGTTTATTAGGATAATAAAATAAGGTGAAAATAAGAAGAGGGCAATGTCTCAGTGCAATAAGAATAAAACAAAGAGAAAACATATAGAATATTCCCAAAACCTAGAAAAAGGAAATTTTATTGTCATATATAAAATTCCATTAAAGTCATACATTTGAATCTTAGTATGGCAGATCTCTACAGGCTATAATGATAGGATATATTATGAAAGGGATAGCTATCTAACAAACATCTGCTCAGATTAATATAGAAAAAATATATTAAAACAATTTGTCCATTCTGAGGGCGGAAAAAATAATTGCTGGACACAATCAACAGTGACACAAACACTACATGCAAACGACTCACACATGCCTGATGTGTCTAGTATTTATTTTCCACCAAAGTTAGTTTGCAACTTAGCTTATAACTAAAATTAAGCAATCTTAAAATGCTTATAACTACAATATTTAGTTACTACAAGTTACACAGTGCAGTAATGAAATGACAACATAATCTGATGTTTGAGTTAAGATAAATATTTATCTATCTTTGAGTTAAAATAAATATTTATTTTCACATTAATTTTATGTAATGGGATCTATTTTATATAATGGGATCTATTTTTGTTTTCATTTTTTAATACATCAAAAATTGAAAGTTATTTTAGGACAACAATTATTATTTTTCTGTAATCTACTTGCCTCCTTTACAAATTTGAGCCTTTCTAGGGAAAAGAACTATATAAATACATCTCAATAACTATACAGTTACTTGATGAGTGGTCTGCGGTTATTTGTAGGTGTTGGGACTAATTCATGAAAAAAATCTCCTGATACTTGTCAAAGGTTTTATCGTTTTTATATTTCAGGAAGACATATCCTAGCTTGTATCTCTAGATATTAAATCCTATTGAAGTCTTTTATCTTTCAGTCTTTAAAATTATTTTTATATTATCCAGAATATTGGAGAAATAATTTTTAGTAATTTATTTTAAAGGAAAAAAATATAATTTATCATTTAAAGTTAAGCCAGCCAACATATGCACTGGAGATAGAAACTTTAATGCACTTCACCAAGACATTATTAGAGATATCATAGGAAGGGAAGATAACAGACATATGGCAAATAAATTGCACCATGATTTGTATTTGAACAACCAGAGCTCCCTGCGCAGATACAAGTAAGCACAAATACACACACTGTCTTTTGCAAAGTTTTCTAGTATGTCTAGAAGTGGTCTATTTGGTCACTGTGTCTGAACAGTGTTGATTATTATTTTCTACATAAGAATTAATTTCTTGTCTGAACTATATAATAATTTAAAAATTGCTTTTACAAGCAGTTAATCCTTTTTAATGAACAACAAAGGAGCAGCCAATTTTTTACAAATGTCTCAGTTTTCACCTGCAAATTAATAAGTAGACAGTCTTTTAAAATAATTTTTTGGTCATCTCACATTTAGTGAAAAAAATATATTTCTAAATAAAATTGATTATGTACTCTGTACCTGTTTATATAAAAATATAATTATTTAATGCAGTCATATTTTTGCATTTTATTCTAATTTTGTGTATGTTGTCAATTCTTTTTTTTGTGTGTTATCCCATCAGAACAATAGGGCTGTATACTGATAACTACCAATCAGGACGGCAGCAAAATATGAAAATAGCCTCACATGGAGAATATCAAAGAGAAAGGTACTATATGGGAAGAGGGGAAAATGAAAAGAGGATTTTAAAAGATTTTCTGTGGCTTTTCAGAGAAGCTTCTCTTGGAAGAGAAATGCTAAAAGCATTTTTAAGAGACTGGAGTAATAAAAACCAGCACGGAACCAGGAGGTGCGTGGGAGCTCTTCCAGTCTATCAGCTAAACAACAGAATGTCACAGTCTGAAGCACTCTGTGGGAGCATGTACACCCTTACAGATATAATATATTCAAAAGAAAAGGGGATTTTTATTACCTTAATCAGAACCTGAATATGTCCCATGGCTTTTGATGATTTGAAGTACCAGAAGCTCATCACACAAGTCCTGCTTGATTCTTTCCATATGGAACTCTTCACATGGGCTTTTTCATTTATTAGGCCTGTTGCAGTGGCCTCAAGATATAGGAAATGCCCTGAAATTAAATGATGTATTACTAAAAAATGTTTTAGATTTTCAAATTAGATTCCAAAACTGAGCAAAGTAAATGCAGAGACATATGAAGCACACTTCCCTCATAGGTCTCATACCAGTCAACATCAGCTTAGGAGAAAAAATTACCAGATCCCATTCCTTGTGCACTTCTTATACCAGGAGTAAACTGGTTGTAGCAGCTTAAGACTTGGATGGGCCTATGTAGAAATCTGGGAACACTTCCATGTTTTCCAGCTACTTTGATTATATGTCCCCCCTGCTGGACAGCAGTAGTTGCAATTCTGACAATACGTCATACAATAGCCACATCATGATAAATTTCAGGATGAAGTTTCCTGAAAGGTAATCTTCAAAATAGCAAGTCACACTAAATAAAAACTTCTGAAACATGGAAAAGACCTTTCTGCATTTATAAATCATTAGGTATCCCTAATGGTTCATATTACCTTTTATCATTTTCAATTTACCTATCATCATTTTTACTCTGTATGCATATTAATGCACATATAAATTATTTAGTCAGAGGAAATTGCAAAAAGAGATGCCTACAGTCAATATTTTTCAAGACTGATATGGTCCTTGAGTCTTCCATCTTTATTTTTAATCAGAAGTATAAAAAATTCTCCCAACTTTTCAAATTCATATTTTTAGTTTGTACAAATAAGAAATGTGTATTTCACATAAACATAAATGTAGTATAAGTAACACACTTAAATTTTAATTGCACATCTATTAATGTTTCCATATGAATTAGGCAAAAAAATTTTACTTCACTAGATATTGCATAAGCAAATGGGCTCATTCTAACTTTGACACTTCTCTGGCTGACGTATGACCATAGATGTTTGCCACAGTATTATGGGATAAGAAATTTGCCTTTTTTCCTGAGGTCAAGCATATATTTAACACGTGTAGTGATGTATTTGTGATACTACCTTCAACATATATATTATTAGACAGTGAAGATGAATTTTTTTTTCTACATATTTTCAAGTTTATTGGATTTTGTCCTTCAGCAGCTCGTGTAAACATTCAACAAATACTACCACTCCTTTGTGCAACTCTGCTGTGAAATATTTCAATTTAAGGTCAGTTCTGAGGTCAGCCTTGGTAATGTCTGCCTGAGCTATGGGACCTTCAAAAGCAAAGGATGAAGGCACAGAGCTTGTAGCAAGAACATGAACAGATAACTGAGTGCTTTGGCCAAAAAAAGCCAGGAGATGCACTAACAAAGGAGCTTTGTTTGTTTAAATTTATTTATTTATTTAACATTATCTAAAATTAAAGTATGAATAGTCACTATGGGAAACTGTAAGCTTCCTGGAAACAACCTCAAGCTCTGGAGGAGTGGGACCTCAGAGCTGAGCTAACTCACCCTTACAAATTGCAGCCAGACCAAACGCCTCTCTCCAGACAAGTATCAAATTATTTTGCCTGACTCATATGAGAAAAAACCTAAGATTCAATTGTCCTAAATTAAAGTTATTGTACAATGGTAATTAATATTTTTATATTGTAACACATCTAATTCATTAAAAATGACAGCCTGATTAGATATTTTAGTACTCCCCTTCTGCCTGTGAAGGTATGAAACATTTCATGAAGGCAATTATATCTTGTTTGTGAACTAACAACATACCAGTTCTATTTCCAAGCGTGTGGTCCCCGGGAGGTCTAAGACTTTGAGGTGAGCCGACCCCTAGCACCCAGTTAAAATTGTCAGCCAGGGAATTTTGCCAGCCACATTTGCCATTCTCAAAGGTGCAGGAAGTTCCGCATTTACTCTCGTCTGTATTATCCCCACAGTTGTCTTCAAAATCACAGCTTTGTTCTGGTCTGTAACACTTGCCATTCTGGCACTGCCTATGGCCATGTGAGCAGGAGCCTGAAAAGAGAATAATGAGGGTGTCCTGGTGAATCACAGTGCCATGCATCCCAGCAAGGTTACTGGAAGGTTACGTTTCAGAGAGCTTAATATTTAGTGGGAGGAGGGTGGTCCAGAGCACTTTAATTAAAATCCTTTGGTTCCCCTGAAGTGCCAATCCATTATCAGTTTATTTCTTTTGTATTTTGTCAAGTGATTGCCTAAATAAATGAGTGTTTCCCTTGTAAAGCCTCAGAGGGCAAGCTCCAGCCAGGCATTCCTTCACTAACAAAGCTTTCTAGTCTGACTTAATTGCTGACATTCTCCTTTCATGTGGTGTTGGATTAAATCATTTTATTTCAGCTGCAAAGTTGAACCTACTTTAGGAGCCCTAATTTGGAAGAAGAAACTTTTCTGTTTTAACTACAGAGGTTTGCCTTTTAATGGTTTTTTTTTTTTTATGAGTTCAGTAGGTTGGCGGTGTCCTTTTTGTCCAGTATTCCTGCCATTATTTAGGGATAATTCTGCTATTGTACAGCCTAAAGATTGTAGGACTCAGATCACAGGATCTGTTTCCAAGTTTCATGTTTTCATTTCAGATCAGTTTCTGCAGGACTCTGAACAAAACATAGCAACTTTAGTACATTCTGTAATCAAGAAATGAAACAGAAAATTCTGAAATGGACCCCTTCCCATTTACTTTGTACATTCTGCTCTGCCAGAAATAAATTAACAAGCATAATTTTACTTAAAAATAGAAGCATCAATATATTAGCTCAACAGAAAAAAATTTGAATATATATATGTCTAAAAGTTGCACAAGTACAGGGAGAATCTAAGTTAATTGATACTGAAAATAACATGGTGCTAAAAACTTGTTTCCATTACCACTGTATTAATTTAAAGGCGCTAAATGAAATTCACATAAGGCTGGATTTTATTAAGAGGTCAGAAAAACTGATTTATTAGTAAAAAGAGGATAAGAGATGGGGTATTCAGCAGTCATGTTGGCAACATCCATCCCATGGCATTTGTTTCAGTCAGACTCTAAATTACAAATAACCCAAAGTGAAAAAACATTGTCAGAACCCTTTGCTGTAGGTTTTGGGTAAAGTGAAAACAAGTCATTTTATTCCTAGATGTCAGCTAAAGAAAACAAGTGTTAACCTCTCCTTTTTAAGTAAAAATCCTCCTAATACAATCCTTATTAAAATAAATTTAAAATACGAATAAATATTGGAATATGATAGAAATATCTAGCAAGATTTCTAGGGAAATTATTAATTTTTAATTCCTGATTTCTTAGTAACATAAAAATATGTATCAGGCTTGATGATTGTGTATTTTTTGGCTTTTAACAGTTGCTCAGAGAAAGGATGAAAAATTTCTGATCAAAAAGACACAAGTAAGAATAAAAATCTCATACTGACTTGGAAAGTCAAGAACATCAGGAAAAGGTCTCCAGATCTAGAGACAAGATAAATGGGTAATCTGACCAGAAGAAAAGAACTTTTTTGAAGTTTGCAACTACAAGTTTATAAAAGCATCAGTGTGATTTTTATTAGTACACAATCTCTGAAAATGGTCCTGATCAAAAGAATGGTGCAATAGTATCGATCAGTCAGTGTCCATCAGAAACTTCTATCAATCTTAAGAATTTCAGTCATCTGTGTTGTATCCCAAAGGGTGACAGAGATTTATTATAAAGTTGCAGCCTAATTTAAATGAAATATATTTTTAGGAGCTAGTCATTATAATCCTATCTTTCTTTTATGGGATGGCAGTAAGAATTTAGCAAAACATTTTTTTTGTCAGCAAACTAGGAATTTAAATTTCAGGATGCAGTTCATGCCTTGAAATACTTTCCCTTGCAGTTCAATGATCAATAATTGCAATAACTATTGAATTTTGAGGTCCCTTTGTAGCATTGCCTCCGATTTCAGGTTGAAAAAAAAAGCAGAGTTGAAAAGTGGAAGTCTTTGTTTCCTGAGGAAAACAAAAAAATCCATCTTGAATCCTGGCATGAATGAATCTTTTCAAGCATGTGTAATGAATGATATTACACTGCCTAACTGAGTCTGTAACGTGACTTGCTTCTGGATGTACTTCCATAGTATAGCTTCTCTTTAAATGACATTTCTAAGGCTTTAAAACTGCAGGGAAAAAAACTCACCAAACAAACAAACAACCTCCCCTCCCCACAAAAAACAACCCTGAACCTACATGAAAAGGATTTTTTTTTGAGCTCTCTTCCTTTCTTCCCTACTTTTTCTCAATCCTAATTGTTCAAACACTCTGTTATATAGATTCCTGTGGGTATGAGAGAGATATATAATTGAAAGGAACTTCTCCTTAACAAGGTTCAGTAAATTTTTCCTCCCATTTTTGTCCTGTGTGATAACTGCATCAACACACTAGGCTACAGTAGATCCTAAGAGGCTATTAGACCGCCTTTCAGATAAATATCTTTTTTCTTATCTTTATATGTATCCTTCAGATAAATAATCTTTAAATTGAGGGGGATTTATACAACAGAGGAAAACAGCTGCACCAGTAAATAATCCCCTTGTTTATTCAGCCTGAGCAAAATCAACAGGTGAAACTGCTATATTTTAAAATATGTAGTTGGGACAAGGGTTAATCTCCTTATTTTATAACAGTGTTTCTCTTAAATATTCTGAAAAATAAAATGTACCTGCAAACATCAAGAGAAAAAATAGATTTTTCCAGAGGACAACCTGTCTTATTGTTGAAAACTGAGGCAAAGAAGGTCTCAAGTATTCAGCCTTTTCCTCATCTTTGGTAACTATTCCCCCCCACATACAATAAGGAATGGAGGTTTCCCTTGCCCCTCCTTTTTCTATTAATGTATTTATAGAAACATTTTTATTATTCTTTCCAGAAGTGGCCAGATTATGTTCTAACTGGGATTTTTTTAAAGTAGTTAAATTTAGTAAATTTTTAACCTTCTTAAACTTATTATATTTAATAGTATCAACATTGTTGTTTTCCAAACCTAAACCAAATCAAATGAATGGGAGAGTTTACAATTATCAGAATAACCCATCAATAGGTGTGAAAATCTAGATCTGCTTCAAAAGATTTTTAAAATATTTTATTTACACTCACATCGATAGAAGCGTACCTTCTTCTAAATCAAAGCTAGAGCTCCTGGAGAACCATTATCTGGTATAGAGGCCAGAGTAATTAATCAGCAGACTAAGAGTGTGACATCCCAGGGATAGGGGCTCTCTGGATAATTTAGATCTCTGAGTTTTTCCCTGCAACAATTACTCCATTATCCTTCTTGCTCTGAGTTGACATTACTGTGTGACTGAAATCTATGTGTCCTTAAAAAAATAATTTGTTAACAAGAACATCTTTCCTCTAATATCTTACCAGTATAGCCCAAGGACACCGAGAAAAGTGCTTTTATCACTGTTGATGATGCATAGTAATACTGACTTGTCAGTGCAGGAAAGTGAAAAATGCATCTCATTTCAAAAGCAAAGCTTTAGAAATTACAAGAATTTTCAAAGACTTTCAGATGTTGGGTTTTGGGGAAAAAAAAAGATTTAAAAAGTATTATACTATATCAGATTTTTTTTTTTTTTTAAGGAAATAGACTTTTTTTCTAGAATTGAGTGCAAACATTTGGTTTTGTAAGCCTTGCAAGTACCTTGACATATTGATTTGCATTGTGAACAACTGAAAGTTAGAAAAACAACAGCTTGAGTTCATTTGCAAAAGAGACTTTTAGAAGAAATTGTTAACCTTCTAAGTCACGACCATTACAAAGAAAGAGCAGATGAAAGCTTCTCCAACAACCAAAACTTCCTCAACAGATTTCTTATCTTGTCCATTCCCACACACAAGCACAAGAAAATTATTTTCCAGTAATCAGATCCAGTAATATTCAACCTCAGAACCGAAAAGAACCAAAAACATAAACAGCAAGGTAGCCTATCACTGTTCTGTATTATTGCCTCCATCCACAACAGAGCACTGAAGAATCTTCTGTGTTCTGTTTGTTTGTACTTTTTTATTCAGAGTATTGGTTTTTATCAGTCACTCAATACCCTTTAAGACATACCCAATCTGTGACACATTCAATGGGTCCTAACATGGTGCTTTACTTTATTTAACGTAACCAGAAATCCTGAGCTAAAGGCAAGATGGGCAACTCAATGCCTCTTCATACTGAGTTTACTGCATGTAAGATAAACAGGGCCATGCTAAAAGCAATATTATTAAGAGCAAAAGCTTCAATTTCAGTTGCTCAGATGCATGTAAATGTGCATTCACTCAAAAGAAAAAAAAACCAACAGGTTTTGACTAGAGAAAGATACAAGGTCTTTTTAACTCCTCCACTCTTACAGTGCTAGCATACTAATACCTTCAGTAATAGAAATACTGCATACTTTCCATGTTGATTGAGTAATTCTACCCCTATTTTGTCTATAAAACATGCTAGTAGGTCAACTTAAAAGGAAATTTTTAGTTACTTTCTTTAGGTGGTAAATCCCCATACTGAATAAGAAGAGACCCAGGGCTGGATTCATTGAAAGATACTCCTTCTATTGCAATAGCATCAAGATTGGTTTATTCCTTGCCAGAAAACTGAAACAAGATATACAATACATGTTAATACTGTTATTCCAGTGCTAGTCAGGTGGTTTATGTCTCCAACATAAAGAAAAGGACAAGCGAGGAAAACTGCTGTAACAGGACATACGCTTAATGGGAACAGTGATACATCAGTTCTTTTATACAGTCTTCTCTCTCCAAAGGCATGTTGAAATTTATAACCTATCATCTTGAGGGTGGAAAAAGAAATACTAAGAGAACAGGAATCCACATCTAGTTTTTAAGCAAAGGTTTCTCAGAAAAAATAGTATTCATCATATGCATCTACTACAGTGAGAAATATTAATACTAACTACAGTGCAAAATTTAACTCACACTCCTGAATTTACTCTTAGCAAAAATCCAAAATAAAATTACATTGCACAAAATTTTGGTTTGCTCAAATAAATGAAATCTAAATATTTACTGCCTGAACTCCTTAGTAAGGGCACAGAAAGAAGAAACCTTCCTTAGGTATCGAATCCACAATCCTAAAAGTGTGTCAAAACCCTGTAGTATGTCCATTAGAAGTACAACTTGAAGCTCACATAAAATGTATCTTATAACTATAGACCGACATCTTGCCTGAAGCAAATCAATGTGACAGTGCTTTTATGAGAGCCTGGACTGGTGACGAACTGGTGACATTTCTGCCTTAGACCCCCAAATGGTTTAGTTGTGACCTCTTGTTTAATGGTCCAACTTGCTATCTGATTTGTTTGGAGGGTGGAAGAAGGGATGGCATCTGCATTTCCTGGTGCTGAGAGCAGGCTCTGGTCAGTTGTTTCTGATGCATTTCTGATGGGAGAAAAGTCTGGAGATTGAATTTAAAGTATGGCTTGAAGTAAAGCAGACACGCATAAATCAGAACAGTTTGACCAGGAGAAGCAGATTTCACAAACTCTGAATGGCTGAGGTATGTCAGAAGGGAATTTCTACAAGGAGATCAAAGAAAAGTTGGTTAAACAGTGAAGTTAAAGCATTCTATGATTTTATAACTGAATCTGAAGGGGGAGAGATCTTCACTGGCTGCACTGGAATATGTGTTCATTTCATATTCTCCATCATACCCCAAGCTGTTTCCCAAAGTGTACAGTGGAAGGTGAAGCTGCACTGCAGTGATAAATCACCTTTGTACAACTTGCCAGAGCTGCTGGACTGTGCCCAGTAAATGTGACAGGTGGAAAGCACTTCCCTCAAATCCTACTCAAAGCCTGACCAACCAGCTCTAATTCACAGTCACAGCCCTGACTCTGAGACCAGATGGCAGGACACTGTCCTGGCCAGATTAAACTTTGGTGAGAGAAGTCAGCGGACATGCAGTCCCAGAACCTGAGAAACACTGGCTCCAGAACTGAAAGTGTGAACAAAAGTATGTTGAGAAACCTTCCTCTGGCAAATAAAGGCATGTAAAAAGACATAGGAAAGTAGTAAATCATCTTTCTATCATACGTCCACAAGACCTCAAATGTTTTCCAGAAAATAGCATTTTCTTCACCATGTTAGACACTATGAGGTGGTCCAGTCAAGGCTTTAATTTGACAAAAGACTGTTCAATATTTAAAGGGGAAGATAACAAGATACATCTATTATCAGCTGGGGATCTCTACTATTTACGAATGTCAAGTTCTTCCCTTAAATCACTATTAATATTCAACAATACAAATGTAAACAACAAAGGAAATTGTTCTGGAGAATTCTCAGTTGTGTACAGATGGGATTAAAGTGTGAAAGAGCTGCAAGAAAGATAATTTTCTCAGAATTTCTATAAGAAATTACAACATTTAAACACAGCTATATTTAAACTCTTCAGAAATATGTGAGTAAGAGTCAGGTGTAGGAGAAACTACCACTGTCCAAAACTGATTAAATTGAATCTCATGACCCCTATGAATCCTCATCTGTCATTGCTCAGAAGGACTAAATTTCAGGACTACTGTATTTGCCACATCCATCTGAAGAGGATATGATGATTAAAAGATTTCATTGATGTCTTGAACAGCCCTCCACACACATTTAAGCCTCCACTGAAGACATCAACAGGAAAATGAAAAACGCCTAATGCTCGGTGGAGGAGAAAGATAACAACAAACTCCTTAATCACACAGTATCTTATAGAAATATAGCTTCAAATATGGTCAGCTTTTCCCTTTCCTCTTAGTTACGCGTTTGTTCTCAGACAGTGAAAGAAAAAGACTAAAATTATACCTATAAAGTCAGCAAAAGTGCTTTGAGGTGAGGTTTTGAAAACAACAAGGATTACACTTGGCACTGTTATGCTGTAATGTTGCTACACTGTCTCCTAGTGTGATTAAGGAGATCTGTTCCTTTTGTTCCAGCCAGTATGAACAATTAAGACAAAACCATATTTTTATTGTTCTCATTTAACGTTAATCCAATCCAGTACAATCATTTATTCCCAAAAGCATTAATAGCTTTATTAACGGCACCACCATTCAGCATGTGTTCGCGTTTATCAGCACACTTTGAGGTAAGCGAGTAGTAGCACATCTGCTTAGCAAGTGACTGAACATGGAAAGAGCAGAATAGTTCATGGTTAGAAAGATAACCCTGATGAAACTGTTTGATGCCACTTTACAGGATTTCCACAGCACTTTCCATGTAAGCTCTGCCATTCAGCTTTCCTCTGCTTGGAAAGGAAGGTAAGGGAAATACAGAGGAAAGTACCAACAGCCCTGAAACCCAAAAAACAATACTATGTAAACCCCTCATATTTACCTAACCCAAACCTTCATCTCTAAGTCAAATACAAGCCAAGTTATTTCTTACACAATCTTCTTTTGAAGCTTTGACAAATTCCTTGTTCTACTGCTTGTCAACAGAGTGGATCTCATGAGCAAAGCGGAGATTGGCAGCTGTCTTGTCCACAGTGACCACAAAGCAATTGAGTTTAAAATCTCTGTTGACAAAAGGAAAAGTGCCAAAACCTCATCTCTGGATATGAGGAGAGCAGACTTCAGACTGCTCAGGCAATTAGTGAGTTTCCCCCGGGAAAATGTTTTTGCAAGTGCTGGGCTCCATCAGTGTTGGTTGCTTTTTAAACATCACCTCCTAAGGGCACAGGAGCAGGCAATTCCCAAATGTCGAAAGTCAAGCAGGTGAGGCAGAAAGCCATCTTGGCTGAACAGGAATCTTCTCTTGGAAAAAGGGCAAAAAAGGAAGGTGTATGGCCAGCAGAAGCAAGGGCAGGTGAAATGGGAAGAATACAGAGATGCTGCTTTCCACTGTAGTGAATAAATTTGTGTGGCTAAAGCTCAGCTGAGCAGAGCTGTTGGGGACAATAAAAAGAGTTTTTTCAAGTATATTAATGGCAATCGACCCACTACAGGAGGAGGATGGTCTCCTTACAAACAGGGACAGAGAAAAGGCAGAGGTGTTCAGTACATTCATTACCTCTGTCTTCAACATGGATGACGGACCAAGGGGGTTATCTGACTTTTAAGCAAAATATGATTGTGGTCCTTCCACAGCCAAGAATGCTTAATAAATTTTGACAGCTAACAGTCTTTTTACCACTTATTTGTGTATTAACTTTCTTTATCCTAACGCTAAAGAGCACCCAGGCACATCTTGTGATAGCTGGGTACCTTGTGAAAGCTAAAATATCATTTTACTTGGAAGTCATATTCTGTTGAAAAATTCGAGAAAAAATATCAGAGAATGAAAATGAAGCTGGGCAGTGAGTTGCCTGAAATCTTTCTTGGTGTAAAGCACAAAGTATAAACTTAAAAAACATTTGAGTTAGATCTTGTTTCCTAGATTTAGAGAAGGAGAATAAAGAACCACACTTGTCTTCAGTCTTAACCACACATAAGAAATTTTGTTCCAGGACGTCTAGAAAATTCAAATGCCCAGCAAAGGTGTACTGCATTTAAGGTAAAATAGGACTAGATACTGTGAAATACAACTTTTTTTTCAGATTACTTTTGCTGTTGCAAGACTTAACAGTAGAAACATTCAATGTTTCTAAGAAAGCTCTGTACTGTAACATCATTTCTCTACTTTTAGATGTGTGAGAAAAAGAAAAGTAATTGCACACCAGTAAGAGTAATTTGTTATCTAGTTCTTGGAATGCAGAGCAGGGTTAGAGCTTTCACGTTCTCAGTTCACCCAAAGAAAGTCCAGCTCTGAATGTGTAATATGTAACACATAGGGAAAAGTCTAGTAATGAGAGCTAATAATGTCAGCAGCACTGGTGGGCCTGAGAAAGCTCGGATTTGGCAAAAGTCTTCTTATTGGGTTCTCCCAGTAGGGAGAAAATGAAAGAGCAGGGCTCTTTAAGAGGGTTCTCCTTTATAAATATAGTATCAGGAATTCCTCTTACACTTTTTGGAGCAGTTTGGTTATAAAAGCTATTCCCAAACCCTAGCTACTCATTGCCAAAAGGAATTACCAGCTCATACTATGAATGTAGATATAAATACCTGCCCTCACCTGCTGCTCAGAGGCTCACATCAAACTGCCAGCACTGAAAATTCATTTCTCCCGACCTTATATTTATTTGGATGCCTGCTCTGGGACACCTTTCTCAGAAACAAGTCTTTGGAGACCCAAGGGCTAAAGAAAGTTTTGAAGATGTTAAATAGTTTTGTGAAACCGAAAAACAAGTGCTGACAATGCCCTACCTCCAAGGACCTTAGATGACATTAATCATGTACTGAGATGACATTAATCACATTCTGTTGGCCAGTTTCTAGAGTTGTAATCAGTTATGGGCCCAATCCAGGCTCTGCTCTCATCTGACTGCTGCTACAAAAAAATTTGTGAGCTTTAATTTCACATTCAAGGTATTAGGTCTGGGAATACCTAGAGGAAAAAATTTGTTTCTTTGACATAAAATTATAATAAATTATGGGAAATTTCTGCACATTATCTTTACTGAACATACTTTATTGTATATTCAACTGTTGTAGTTGATTAGGGACTAAAATGTATCCTAAATCCCCACAGAATACTGGAAAAGATATTTTTAACTCCTTTGAAATTACAACCCATTCTAAATTTTTATCATTATTTTTCAAATTAGACTGGTACAACTATGTGGGATTTTCTTCTTTAGTTTAGCAAATGGGCACATTGCTTTCAAACCATTATGCAATCTAGTAAGTCTAGAGCTCAAAATAAAAGGAGATAAATCAGAGTCCAAGCTACCAACAAGGAAAAATGATCAGAAGAAACTGTAGAATTAAAAAGGTGGTACAAGGGCAGTATTTCCACTTAAATTGATAAAGTACGGTGATTATAATTACACAGACTTGGAATTTGACAGGAAAAAGCGTAACAGAATTAGAAGATACACAACCAAAATCTGTAGGCTGTATATTTTCCTCCTTCACACTCAACAATTTTCATCATAACGGGTGGAGAATATATGTGGAAGTTGAATTCAAGTCACCTGTATGAATGACTACTTTATAGTCAAAAGGAGTAGCTTCATATCAAGCTCCTAAACCAACCCACATATTCTACAGTATTTCCACCATTTTTCTGAATAATATGGAAGTAATGGTATACTGTATCAGAAAGGAGAGAGAAAAAATAAACATGTCGATTTCTTAGTTTTAAAATACCATAAGGAGAAACCTTTTGTATTATTTTATAGGTAAAAATGAAAGTTGCAACTTGCATGGGACTTCATTCTACTTACATCTGAGACTATATTGCTGTTCAGGTACTAATGAAGAAAAAAAATTTCACAACCTGAGGTACATAATTAAGGCAACTATAGACAGAATCAGTCCTCCAAAAGAAATTATAAGTCCTCTTTATAGGCTTGTTTTTGTTAGGGGGCTTTGTGGAGGGTCTTTGTTTGGTTGGGCTTCTTTAGGCTTTTGTTGTTGTTGCTTCAGGGTTAATTTTTTATTTTTGTTTGGTTTCAGTTCTGTTTTTATTTCTTTCTCTTCCCAGAACTGGTTTTAAAATGCTTTAGAAATTCTACTTCATTCGTTTCACATCCTGTTCTCTCAGGCAATGGTCAGTGCTGGCTGTTTCAAAGGAAGCTATAAATGCTGTGTTATTTGATTAGTTCTGCATAAAGAGATATTTTTTTCCTCTTTTCAGTAGATCATATTATGCACTGAAGCATAAAATTTTATTATTCTTGTAATTATATATTAGTTACAAAAACTGCCAAAGTTATTTCTATTTAAGTGTCCATAAACTTTTATAGATCTAATTATAACTGCAAAAGAGTGATGTAAGCAATATCCTTTGGCCTTTAGAGTACACTCTAGAGTTTTGAGCAATATTTCAAATGAAAATATTTTTGGCAAATCTGATTTCCTGATTGTTCTATTACTTTGTGTATATTTATTTTAATTATGTTGATTACTGAATTCTAAACATTTTAATTTTTTTTGTGAAGTAGAAACTTGATTCAAAAATCAGTATGGAACAAAAAAACCACACCAACCAAAACATAAAAAACAAACAAACAAGGAAAGAACAGAAAAACAGCAAGGCAATATTCCTTAATGTTTACTTATAAAACACAAGGGAAGTGCGCGAATTATGAGTTAAGAAACTTTGCCAGTGATACAAAGGTATTCAGGGTGATATAAGCAAGGAATAACTATGAATAATAGGAAAAGTCTTTTTGTGAAAAGGAAGTGGCTTAATGGGGCTGTACCCAGTGCTAGTTATGAACTGAAAAAACCTTCCTGACATCAGCTGCCATTGCAGGGCACTTACTTTCCTATAATCCAGCCCCAACCGGTGTGTCAGTTATTTTCTACAACTACAATGGAGATAAACAATCACAGTTTAGCAAATTAATTGCATCCTGAGTGACAATGAAATGTGATGTTAATTGAGTTACACAGAATAACACAGTCCGTCTTTCACAGGTTGTGAAATCCTATCACTACCACTCCTAAAGAGTGACACAGCACAGTACTGAAACTGTTCCAGGAACACAAAAGCCCAATGTTCAAAAAGGACAAAACAATCAAGGCTTTAGGATTTTTCAGGAAAGAGAGAAAAGAGAAAAAGAATCATTTTGTTACAGTATCATTCTACTGGTCATTCATTTCCTTACTGCTCTACACAGACCTGATTTTGTAATCCCAAAAGAGTATCGTGGATTTTTTTAAAAGTCAGAGAAAGGAAAACATATGGAATAGTTTCCATGTAAGAAATAAGTTGAAACTCCTTCAGTGTATAGTGTTGCATAAGGATGATTGCACAGAGAACAATATGGAGTAGGTATGTTTGGCTGTTCACTATTTTCAGTGAAAGGAGACGGTGAAAACAGAGTCACTTTCTCAGCCGGTGGCAGAACTGTACAACTTGCTGCAAAAAGTGAGAAGGGGCTATACTTCTGAATGTGTTTCCAGGGAAACTAAGCTCCATACAGAAGGCAAATACATTAAGGTTTAGTACATATCCAAAACCACATTTGGTTCATAAGGTTTCCTAAAAAGGAAATATTAGGAACATTAAGAGGAAGTATCATATATGTTCAGCATCTCACTGACATCAGTAGACAGGATATCAAGTGAAATGGACCTTGATGTGATTCTCTGTTAATATTCTTATATTCTCAAAATTCTTAAAGACATGTTCCACACTTCAGTGAATTGCTTTTAATTTGCTGAAAATAACTGTCTTCTCTCCAAAACTGAAGTCAGCAGATACCAGTTCTGTAGTCTCCGGGAATAACTTTTCTTTATTGTAGCCTGCTAATCTGATCAGGCAGCTCTTGGCAGCTGTTGTATTCCCAGGTGAATAGTACAGAGACATGAGCAGAAACTCTGATGAAGGGATATGCAATTTTTATAGTCAGTAACAACACTGCAGGAGGGAAGGGATAGAAAGAAGAGAGGAAAACCAAATTTAGAGATCATGGAAATTGTTGTGAAATCCATGGTGTCTCTTTGTAAACAACTGTAAGTATAAGATATTACTCATGGATAACTTGTGGATAACTATTCCACCATTAACCTCCACGGGCTGCCATGAAACAGCCTAACTCACAATGGTATTCACCAAAGGCTGCAGGGGAATCTCTGCTCCAGCACCTGGAGCACCTCCTCCTGCTCCTTCCTCCCTGACCTTGGTGACAGCAAAGCTCTTTCTCATGCATATTCTCTCTCCTCTCTCTGGCTGCAATTGCTGTTGTGCAACAACTTTTCCCCTTCTTAAATCTGTTATCACAGGGATGCTGTCACCATCACTGGTGGGCTCAGCCCTGGCCTGCAGTGGGTCCATCCTGGAGCCAGCTGGAATTGGCTCTGTCAGACATGAGGGAAGCTTCTGGCACATTCTCACAGAAGTCACCCCTATAGCCCCCAGCTACCAAAACCTCACCACCCAAAGCAAATACAGAAACAACTGCAACTTTCACAAGGTTCAGTGTGGCCAGGGACTCTTTATGGGCTCATGTGGATACAGGCAGCCCTTTACACAAGGCTGAATCTAACTCAAGAATCTTAGCACACTGCAGAGACACAGCAATAGGCACAAATAGCGTTGCTAGAACAAAATTGTCTTCGCATTTTCCTGCACACAGTATCATTGTAGCATATGAGTAAAAACTGATCTTAATACAATGAAAATTTGATAAGGGCCAGCCTAAAACGATGTTTATTGTTTCTCAGGCCCAGCAATTTCAGTGGTTCTCAGTGGCTTTGCACTTCAGCATTGTTGTTGCTAAGCAGCATGTTGAGAACAATCTACAGAATCCTGTAGTTTATAGAAAATTACAATGCTAATTATCAAAATTATTTTTTCTAGCTGTCCAGTGCTCACTTCCAGCCTTTAAACATTACTGCATATTTGGCTGAAAGAAACAACCACCTTAGAATATATTTCTGTTAATGTGCAGAATTTCAAGGTGTTTATATATAGAGTCAGGGAAAAATTCTTCTGAACAGTGAGAGCCTGTGTTATAGGTGAGAACATTTAATGACTCTGTTCTATTTTGTCTTTACACTACATTCATTGCCATATCACTCTGTGTGCAGAAATAACAAGCAAAGACACCCTAGTATACTTGTCTTACACAGGGATATGGCTCAATAAGACTCAGAAGGATCTCCTCTGATGTGTATATTACAAAGATTATCTAAAAGAAAAAATTGAAAAGGAATTGTATTAGAGCAGACCTCAAAAACTAAAAATTTCTCTCTTAAAGATGAAGCATTTCTACTCTCTTAGCAAATATTTTCCCTAGCTGGAGACAAGAAAGAAACAGATCTTTGCTGCATGATCTTCTTTATCCTCGGAAACTTTTAAAAAATTGAGCAATGGATATAAGTGTTTTACTTTTGGTTAATCTTTCTTTTATTTCTACATATAAGCAGTTAAGTCTAGGGCTGCAGATTTTTGCAGCTGATCATCGTGGCCATTCTAGCTGGTTCTATTTTAAAAAGTTGCATTACAGAGCACTTCTCACAACATCCAGCATGCATTTTGCCACAGTTCAGAGCATTGCTATAGGCAGAAGCAGACCCAGTTTCAAGCAAGGATGAAAACGGATACCACTGCTAAGTAGCAGCTGTAAGTTGAACCCCTCAGTGGGTCATGTAAACTCTCATCCTGGACAAGTAAAATTTTTCAATATTAAAAATATGGTTTACTATAAGGGTGAATTTAAACTATTGCCTTAAAGTGTTGTGAACCTATGAAGTTCACAAAGTACATCTTAGATGAGCTACACCAAGAAATCAGTCTCTGGTGGCTCTTTCCTGAGATTTTAGTAGCTTTTTTATTATAAAACATAAAAGTGTTTTGGAACATCCTTTACTATCAAAACCAAGGCTTTTAAAACTTCTAACATTGCCACAGGGACTTGCATCTCCCATTAAGAGGATAGAGTCTGAATACAACAAAAATAAAGAATCAGAAACCTTGGCTAGTGTTCCTCCTGGAATAATGTTAATATAAAGCTGAACTTTAAAACACCAATTTCATTTGCAATAAATTTCCATGACAGGCTGGGCAGAAGAAGCCAATAGTACTGTAACTGGCACCTTATCAGAGAGATGTCTGGAAAATTTTGCCCATGTCTTCCCTGCTTATCTTGTGCTCGAAGTTCAGTGCAATTTCTTGGATTTGATGTAGTCTCATCAGTGTTATTTCCCAATGCCTGAGCAGTGCTTAATGACATCCTAAAGGGAAAGGCTACTCATTAGCAGCAGTAACACAGCAAAGTTCCTTGCATAAATTAATGATCCATTCTCGTGGTAGTCCTTGACACTGGGAAATATTAACTTTGTTTTATTGATCAGAAAGACGGAGAAGCGAGATAAAATTACTTTCTGCAGCCATGCAGGAAATTTGTAGTAGGCCCAGGACCAAAATGCATCTCCTAAATTCCACTTCAGGGGTTACATTTCAGTAGCTCTGTGATAAATGTGGAAGGAGGAAAAAGATTTGTCCTGTTCTGTCAAAAAGATTCTCTCTTTCATCATTTGTGTCCAAGCAAATATTGCTAATGTACAGCATCAGTGCTTTCATGAGTAGCTCTTACCTTGGGGTTATTGGGATTCATCCCCATCAAAACTGTATTATTTCTGGTAAATGTTTTCTGAGTCTTATTTCCCTAGTGCAGTAAGTGAGGATGGTGCAAATAATTGCACTGATGCTGGCACCATACCACACAGGCAGAATATGGATATGGTGCCTAAGCAGTATTAGTAGCAATTCCCACCAGCAAAAAACCATTTAAGCCTCCTGGCCTTATTGCAAATTACCCACATTAGCTCTGTCCCATTCAGTTCTTTATTCTACAACTCTATTTTACAACTTTTGATAAATAGATCCTACTGAATTAAGCAGGATTTTGGCTATGTCTACATGGCTGGACAAGAAACTTTGCAGATTCACAAGGGTTGACTCAGTACCCAAACAGTTATTTAATAAAATAATGTTATTAGAATTTCATGGGCTGTCTAAAAGTGTTTTAATTTCTACATGTTGTTAGCAAGATATGTATACTATTTCTCTTTTGAAAGAGAGACAAAGAAATGAAAGCAATGCTGCTATTCCTTCTTTCCAAACTTACACAGACTATCCATAGCAGGAACATACCTGTTGGAGGTAGCTTTGTGGGTTCTGCTGGTAAAAACTCCTGGGATGGTAAGCACTCCCTGGAAAACGTGAGGTCATCAAGTGCTATGCCATCTTTGGGACCTTTTCCAGCTATCCCTTCAAAGACAACTTGAAAATCTTCATCTCCATCTCCAGACAGGGTCAGTGCCTTGTGCTGCCAGAAATTTCCCTGGTTTCCAGTAAGATTAAGGAGAATTTTTTCATGTTTCAATGTAGTTCTCTGGTAGATAATCAACGATCCAATGTGAGCTCCATACATATGATAATAGAAAATTATCTGTAAGCAAAAGCAAGAGCATAAAGTATGCAATACATGACTTCAGACAAATTCTGCTATTGTATTTGCTCTAATTCTTAAATTGATCATTACTAGTAGCATTCAAAGTAGGCATTAATTTTACTGATTGAACAGTAATTTAATCAAAATGCAACAAAAAAAACCTGACTAGTGGCAATCTTTTAACTATTCCACAAGCCAAACTTTAAAACCAGCATTAAAATCTTCAAAAGCTAATCTTGAATCCCTTTGAATGACTCTTGCATATAAATGTAAAAGAACTAAGATACTTTATAAGGAAACAGAGGAATGGAGTAGTGCCATTTACAATATATGAAACAACTTCCGTTTACTGAACAATTTTCTGGTTAAAAATGTGTTTTATGTAGATTTTAGAGCGTGCAATTAGAAAATAATCAAAAAGACTTTTATTCATGCATGTCCCTTTATAATTGCTGATGTATATTTATTTTCTCTGCCTGAAACTTGTCCCATTGATGTAAATGTTCCTTTTTCCATTTATCTTAAAGGGTCTAAGATCACAAACTAAATCTGTTGCAATATATGATTTAGCATTTTCTTCTCAAATAACCCATAGGAAGGAGTAAAATACTTGAAGGGACTCTCTGATCTTATAAGATGAAGTTTCAGACCTTGAAATATTTTTTTCCCTTCATACAATTTCCTGTACCAGAAATTTCACTTTGGTCATTTGACTACGTGTAAGTTTCAAAACTGCTCAGAACCTTCAAAAAGTAAAATATCACACATATGACTGACTGTTTCAGGCCACGTCATAGGTGTCAAGAGTTTGGTCTGTACAAGGTGCCTAAACCTGCACAATTTTGCAAATGATTTTTCATGTGATAAAAGCAACAGTTTCCCATAGTTACGCTTCAAGCACTTAATTGCATTTGATGTGTGATACATCATAACAGTACAGAGGTGAACATGTCATTCTCAGTTATTTTATTTTTTTTTGCATGATTTTCTCTTCATAGAAGTTAAAAATGGAAAAGGTGTTTTTAGAGCATAAAACCAGATAATGTAGAGAAAGAGATACTCTCAAATATAATGCTAGAATCAGAAGGCTGAGATCTCCACACTTGTGTAAGCAGAATTTTTTTTATATATGTATTTTAGGCATAAAAAATTAACATGGTTCCAATTTTGAAGATAATTTTATAATGGCTAGATTTATATAATTTATATAGATTTATATAATGGCTACTGAATATCATAATTAGTCAAGTTTTCTTTTGAATCATACAATTGTTTGATTTTATGTTTAATACTTCTTGACTTTCTTATCTATAAAGAGTTTGGAGAGTTTTCAGACAGAAGTATTTCAGTAAAATGAACTGGTTAAAATCTCAAACATAAGCAGAACACTTTCCGAGTTTCAGACAAACTCTTTCCTTGTTTTGATTTTCCTCATGAATAGTATGAGATAAATGAAACTAGAGGCAAGCGACCAGACATTTTGCACAGAGATGTCACCTTCATAGCCAGTAAATTGTTTAGGACTATTTCAGTCTAAGACAGTCTTCCTTTGATGAGCATATTTCTGTGATCACACAAACAGTTCATTTCAAAAGCTTTTTAAAAAATGGCCTAATCAAAATTATCTTCTTGAGAGACCTACTTATTAGATGTATAAAGGCGAACTTGAAGTTCAAAACAAGGCATGGCTAAAGTTTCTGGGAAATTATATTTTTAGCAAAGACTATAAAAGATGTTATCAAAATCAGGAAACTTTTTATTCCAGGTTTGCAAAGAAATGTTCAAGCTGAAGTCACTACAATGCGCTGTACTGGTTTGGAAGATCAAGGCTTACACTTCTCCATTCTCCAGAGAAAAGCTGGTGACAAAATCTGTCACACACCCTTCCCTTTGCAGTTGTATTCTCTGAAAATCAATTACTACTGCTCTTATACACACTTTCTCCATAAAATCAGAAACCCTTAAATAGTTGTTTGTTACTTTGGACAGGTTGCATAAGACATGGTAAATCAGACACTACCTTCACTGTCAGCTTCATCTGAATCTCCCAGAGTATTCATTTACTTCCAGAACAATTCTCCTGCACCAAGATATCTCTTTTCTTGTGATTTTAATGAAATAAGATCAGATCCTGACTTCTCTACAACAAGATGGGTTGTTTTTTCTCAAGAATTAGTTTAGTAATCATCTTTAATCATTTTAGGAGTACTCCCTTGGTGGAATCTAGAAAGCAAATTCTTCATTCCTGCTACTACCACACCCTCACATACCTTGCAGTTTTTATTCCTTCTGCTTAGGACTGGACTAGAAATCCTAGCTTTCTGTCCTGGTAGCTGAAAAAATGAACTCTTTATAAAAATATAATGACCAGACGGCTCTTGCAGTGTATGATCAGTAGCTGGTCCAGGGCCCAGTTTTGTAGTACTGCTAGTTCTGAGGTGCCAGTCGAAATCATCATCTTTATCTTGCTTCCATCCACAAAGTTCAAACTCAAAATTGCAATGCCCAATAGATGTACCTGAAATTTATTTGCACACACATGAAAAGAGATTTATTTTCAAGTAGTTAATTAGGTACATATAGTACAAGGTAGTACTCAAATCCATGGGGAAAAAAAAGCTTCACTATAAAAAAATAATATCCATGTATCTCATTAAAAACAGCTTTTTTAATGTTCTAGACTATAATAATAGGATAGATATACTTGCATATATATGAGGTGGGTCTCAGTGCTTTTTTTATTACAGTCAACAGAATCCTTGGTATAAATGCAACCAAATTTAGTAACCTATTTTAGCTCCTTAGGGTCTTAATTGACCTCCCTAGGGCGTTCAAGACACATGCAGAAAACCAGCCTCTTTCTGAAGGAACATGTTAAGCTCAGGTGAGAACAAGAGCAAATGCCTATATCTAGGGAACAGATACATTCAAATGAATGTATTGAGCACCATAAAAACACAGTCACTATACAGACACATATAGGCAAAAGATAAACGCAGGTGTGATAACCTTGAGCTGAATCCCACACAAAGTTAGTCTACTTTTGAAAAATTCCTCAATTCACTTGTATTTTATTAGCCAATATAGAAACACAGATAATAAAGTTGCTGGCGGATTGTGTCCAAAGAAGGGTAAGGGCCTGGAGCACAGGTCTGATGAGGAGTGGCTGAGGGAGCTGGGGGTGTTTAGTCTGGAGAAAAGGAGGCTCAGGGGTGACCTTAGTGCTCTTGACAACTAGCAGAAGGGACGTTGCTACGAGGTGGGGGTCGGTGTCTTCTCCCAAGTAACGGGTGCTAGGAGAAGAAAAAAGGACCTCAAGTTGCACCAGTAGAGGCTGATTGGATACCAGGAAAATTTTTTCACTGAAAGGGTTGTCAAGCATTGAAACACGCTGCTCAGTGAAGTGATTGAGTCACCATCCCTGGAGGTCTTCAGAAGGCATGTAGATGTGGCGCTTGGTGGTGGAGTTGGCAATGCTAGGTTAAGAGTGGGATTCAATGATCCTAAAGGTCTTTTCCAACCTAAATGATTCTATGATAATCTACATTTCTCCTTAAGTTGTACTTAATGCCTAGAAAAGGAGAAAGCTGTCATAATTTTGGTTGATTTTTATACGAAAGAACATGCATTTTTGAATCTTGAATGTCAAAACGCCATCATGGTGAGTAACCATGTAACTGTGCACATAAATTAAGTCAATTTCATCATGCTACAAGTTTAAGTTCTGTATATTTTTCTCTCTATAAATGTATAAATTCATTTTAATGTTTACCAAGACTAAAATTGCTGAAGTAGGCTGGAATTTCAGCAGAGACTTCAAGAGACTTTCAACTGTGCCCTGAATATTCTTACTATTATTGCTGAAAAGGAAAGTGCTTTGAAGATAAATTCGGAAACTGTATGGATCATTTTGTAGGACAATATCAGAAATTAAAAAAAGTCTCTTCCAAAATGTAAACAAAATCGGAGCCTATTCTGAGGTCTTATAAAGTTCAGCCACTTGAAAGTAGTTTTATTTAACTAAAAGGAACTCAGAAGCATCAGTAATGAGGCCAAGGAGTTAGAATCCATGGAATCTAGACATGGACCAAAACAGGACAGAGAGCTACCACAAAAATTTCAGGCTCATATAAAATAAAATAAAATAAAATATTTCTTTTTTTAAATTTTAATCTATGAATGTCATAAAGAGAAAAATTTAGAAACTATTTCTTAAAAATATGAGCTATTTAGGAAAACTAGCTTCACTGTCTTTTACCTTTGTCTGCAAATACAATGCCATTTGAAATAACAATTAAAACCAACCCAAACCTGATGCGCTAAATGATACGATTATCTTTTATGAAAATCCCAAATTGTAGATTAACTCAACTGAATGCAACTGCCCATAAAATTCGTCATAATCATATTTTTTAACTGATTTAATTACTTAATATTTCAATATTATTCAGAAAAATTCCTTCCATTACTTAAAAATTCCATCTTAAGTCAATAAAATTCATGCATACAGCTGACCATTTTATTTTAAAGACAGGTTTTCAAGAATCAAGACCGTAAGGCATGAGCACTAATATCCCTGATTATGCTGTATATATTGGGTATTACTTAATCTAAATTTAGATGTCCTTGTAGGATCTCTAGAGTCAACAAAGAGAAATACTCATATCTACAGGACAATTTATTTAATCTAACTCAAACAACTGATTTTAAGTTGCATGAACTTCAGCCTGAAAGCAAGTTACTCCACTGATGAAAGAGAGAATTTAGACAGCCTGCTTAGAAGCTCAAGTTACTGCAGATGATTGTGCACTTGCATATTAAATGACTCCCATGCTTTTGAAGCACCATAATGCTTCACTGTAAAGCTTACAATAAAGTTGCAATTAGGGAAATTTTTTATAAAGAATTTCACAATTTTTTTCGTTACGTAAAAATAATAATTAAAAAACATGTTAGAGGAAAGCATTCACTTTGTAGGGCTGGTTCAATTCATCTCTTCCAATGGGAAATTAGAATAAAATCCTCATTGTGGTAATTGCAAAACTAGATCCCATCAGTTTATTTAAAGTATTTTGCCCTTAATGCTTCAGTTTTTACTTGTCTGATGATATTTCATGGGAAAGACAGACAATCCAGAAAACTAAAAAAAACCCCCTAAAAAACTCCATGAATAAACAGTTTTTGAAAATTCAAGAAAATAAAAGCCAAAGTTTGAGAACCTTTTTCAACAGAGTAATAACAACTTGGAATACTCCTCATTTTTAATTGCAGAAGATCTGAACTGGTCCCATACAGGTTAGTGATGTACTCTTCCTGGACGGGAAATCATTGAGTAGTTTAATAGTATGAAAATAATTTGCAAAACATGATTCCTTTGCCATGTACCCTAGCTTTTGTAGGATATCAGCATACCTTTGCTTCATAGAAATGTATTCACTGAGAATTTGATAAACTGAATTCATAATCTTAAGAAAAATGAGGCAACTGTTAGTATGGTACCAAACAATGCAGATTTGATTGTGTGAGTAGTAGTAGAAAAAAAGGAGATGTTAATACCATATATTGTGATCCAGGAGGAGCCATTTGGTAGGAAATATCATTCTTTGAATCAGATACTACACATGCTGCTTCTTGATATGTCTTGTAAAACCAAAATTGTACAATATTCAGATTAAAATGATTTGCTGAGACCTGATAACGCTTGAAATATCTAAGAAGGTAGGTCCCTCATCTCCCAAAGGCATTATGCTTGAATTATTTTTTCAGCTTTAATACATTCTTTTCATATGGAAAGCAGGATAATTATATTCTGCTTTTAAAGACAGCTGCTTTCTGAGTTATTTTAATAAATTCATTAGCAGTTCTTTGTATTTTCATTCGTGTGACTTTAAATTAAATAATAGTAATTTAAAATCCTTAAAAGCCAAGGAATAGAATTAAATTATTACCTTCTTGTTTGCTTTCTTAGCTGAGCTGTCAAAAATATTTGAGTAATAAAAATTCACAGCAGGCAGGTTATTTATGATAATTATATTTAAAAAACTACCATACTTACTGCAAATACTTGGGCTTTCATCTGAGTTATCTGCACAGTCATTTACAAAATCACACAGATTATTCTTTGGGATGCAGTACTTGTTGGCACATATGAATTCCTCTGATGTGCAAGGTTTGTCTGAGATAAGCAGAGGGGAACAATCTTCAAAGGTAATATCATCCACTGCCACGTCTCCCATGTAACTAACACCACGTTTCGCCCTGAAAATAACCTAATAAAAATTACAGAGCTATTACAGTAAGCCACTGATAAGATAGAGAACAGCTTATACACACAACATGAAAAGAACAGAGACTGAATTTGGTCCTCACAAATCTTTTCATATGAAGTGGTCAGTTCTTACTGTCAAAGCATAATTCTACAAAATCTTGTACTACATTTGGTACAGATCTGTCACTACAGTTATTGAAGGACCATCTGCTAACATTACCAAGCACACAAAAAAAAGGAAATAAGTCATGCCAGTCAAAGACATACTAGTCCCCACTCATCCTGAATTAATGGCAAGGGTACCACCTACTTCTGCAAAGTAACTCTGAAAAAGACTAGTCTGCCATCCATCATTTACTCCTGTGAATGTAAAAAAAATTTTTAAATTTCATTAAAATTCCAAGACAGAAGTATCAGGAAATGTAACTCTTTTAAAAACATGTTACTGACTATAGCTGTTTTTTTGGGATTTTTTTACATAAGTCTACAACAAAGCAAGCCTCTAAGAGGCTTGGGAATCTGCTCTGATTTCAAAGAGAACATCATACTCAAGGTTCTTTTTTCAAAACCCAGATGTTTTTACTTACTGCACACGAAGGAGAAAGAAGCAGAATATTTTAAGCAGAGTTGGATTCAAGGATAGAAGGGATTCTCAGTCTTAAAAAAGGATAGCAGTCTGAGATTAAAGAGGAGTGAGCAATCTCCAAAAATTGAGTCCTGCTCAGATAACCAATCAGACAGCCAAAAAGACGATTTCTTCTATTTGGGAGGAGAGGTACATGTGTGGTGTAAAAAGGGAAATGAGAAGGTGAAGAATGCTTAATATGGAAGTACTAACAGCCAACTCTCCAGGAAACATATCACATATGAAGACACACCTGAAAATTTGAACGAATTCCTAAGAACACTTCTGCTCTGTTCCACTGGGGACCTTGGCTGCCACTTTGAGTCCATAGTTTAGAAGTCTTGTTGCTGCTTTTACAGAGTACCTAAAAAATGAAGTAATTCTAGGTCACAAAAAAATATTTCCATTACCAACACACTTAAGAGTCCTATAATTGTATACAAGAGTATGAAATTGTCTTGTACATCTAATGTCTATTCCACCTTTAAAATTCACAGAATCATAGAATATCTGGAATTGGAAGGGGCAATCAAATCCAAATCCCTACTCCTTGCAGGACTACCTAAAGCTGAATCATATGACTAGGACTGTTCAGGTGCTCCTTGCACTCTGTCAGGCTTGGTGCTGTGCCCACTGTCCTGGGGAGCCTGTTGCAGTGCCCAGCCACCCTCTGGGTGAAGAACCTTTTCCTAATGTCCAATCTGACACAAATGGAGATGTCAGTGTAAATGATTATACTAAGAAAATGATGCTTTGAGAATTTCTGATCTCCTCATAAACATAACCAGCCCAGAGCCTTAACTGGACTAACATATCTCATTAATTTATCCAGAGTGGCTAGCAATGAATAAAAATTGGTCATTAGTGGGTTGTGATTCAGTTGTACAACATGGAAACAGCGCTAACAAGACTTACTGAAAAATATATTTGTTCATGCATACAATTAACTGCTCTTCCAGGATAGATTTTCTTGTCCTTTCTCATGAAACATTTTGTTTCTTCCACAAATAAATTTTTTTCTCTTTTTTTGTAAAGACCAAATTTCATCTGTCTGAGCAATGAAAGACTTTTAAAAGCCCATACCCTTGTAAACAGCAAATTGGGGAATGATAACACTCTTCAACATGAGCAGAAAGCCCTAAATATTCTTTGATCCAACCTCATGGGCATCCAAATTCAACTGAGCTGACAATAACGAGATGGGTGTTTGATGAAGTGTGTCAAGCTCTGTCTCCAGCCAGTACTAGCAGAGCTAAACATCCATTCACCAGTTGCCTGAAGTACTTCTGCTTTCAAGGATTTACTGCTACTCTGTGTAATCTTCTCAGGGCAGCCCACGCATTTTTCATCATAATGGAAAACCCCTTTTTTTTTGTTTTAAATTTATGCAGTCCCATGAGTGTACATGATATTGCATAACAGGTAAGTTCTGCCAAGCAAACAGCAAATCCTCACACTAAAGAGCTTTCATTTCAGGGGAACAAAACAAATAGATAATATATTAAATTGGATAGAAAAACAAGTAACTTCTGACTTTATAGACAGGAAGATCTGCCCATAGAAGACATGAATTTTAAGTGAAAATAAATATATTAGAGAAAAAGAGATTACAGATATTATCTGAATGAATAAAGTGTGCTGAAAAAGAAAATATCTTTTTTTATTCTCAAATACAAACTATATATTTATATGAAGGTAGATATATGTATGACTATAGACATACATGCACATGCTCTTACAGACTGTAAATTATCTACTCTATTATATATCCAATTCCTTCATCAGAAATTCATATTTTCTATCATATCATGATAAAGGTTAAAATTTTAAAGTAAAACATGGCCATAAATTTGTGAGCTATTAGAACCCAAGGCTTCCCTGTACCTTAATGCATTTTGAAGCTCTGTGCATTTCAATTACATCACAAAAAAGCACATCTAATACTTTGGTAGTATTACCCATGCCAAGTCAGAGTACATAAACTAAATAAAAAAGGTTCCAACAAATAATCAAACAGAGGTTGCTCAGGAAAGTGACAGCAAATCAATGTTTAAGAAAATAATAGAAACACAGGAAGGTAGCCGTTCGTGCAAACAGCAGGAAAATCCTCAGCAATCCTACATGATATTTGATGGCATGGATGCAGACTAAGACACAAAAGTCCAAAAAATGTGGTAGTCTTGGGGGAAGATATTGATTAAAGGTCTTTTAAGCACAGAAAATATTCATATTCATACAATAGTTAGAGCCTTCTTAATATAAATAATGAGATATCACCTAAATAGTTTTATATTCTGAGTTATTCTTACATCCATTATTAATTGATTAATCAAGCAATTGAAACCAGGCAATTATTAACAGTGTGCAAAGGTCTCATGATTTTCCTTTGGTACCTCTTAAAATCAATTAGGTGGGGGGTGAGGGAGAATCAGTTAAAGAACACAGGGAAATGGTAATCTATGTTGAAACTGAGAAAAAAAAAATTTATACTATACACATTTGCCTTTTGTGGTGGTAATACTGGCCGTGGCTCCATAGAATTTCCTGCTGATTCCTACAAAACACTCTTTGAATGTGATTCCAACTGACATGGGTTCCTACTCTGTAAAGAAGCCCCGGACCCCGGAGTACGCAGAGAGGTCCCAAAGCACGTTAATTGGTCCCAAGCCTTAAAACTGAGGATGAACCATCTTTATGCCCTGATTTCCCACTGATTCTGAGGAATTAATATTTTACTGCTTGCCAAGCAGCCTAGCAAGATCTTTACCTAGCTGGGAGAAATTCAACTATATTTTTTAAAAAATTATTTAGGAAAAATCCAATAAAACACAGAACATGCTTCCGCTGAATACCTAGCAAACCACACGCAGGGTGTGTAGGTCACCACATCCCAGATTTCATTTCTAATATCAACACATATTTGTATATAAACAAATCATAAAATTTGTTTTGAATTACAAAATTATTGAGTTCTGTCAGCCTTTTATTATAGTTTGTTATTCCGAATAACTGAGCTAGTCAGAATTTATTTGTATATTTAAATTCACATGCACTGCCCACATCCGATATGATACTGACTGCACTGGTGACTGGGTAAATACTGAGTATTTTTTTCAATCCATTCCTGATGCTGTAGGTATTTCATAGCATTCCTGGGAGATCCCATTATAAGCACAGAGCTGCATGGTAAAAACAACTGTTTAGAACAACATTGCTGTTTTCTTCATTTCTCTCTTCAGTGACTCATACAAGCTGCTAATGTGTTAAATTTCCTTCACAGAAAGCTTTTATTTTAACTGGAGTAACGAAAAGGATATGGGAAAGCAAATTTGTTGCTTATATGCCACAGAAATAGTTCAATGCTGCTTACATGAATATAATTAATCCCTGAAAGTGACGTGTTCAGCTTTTCAAAGAATACGGTTCTTCTACAAAATTTTATGTCAAATTTTGATACTTCTTATTTTCATGCTCCCACATTTAGCCAAAGACCTTGATGTCCAAATACCTATTGTTGCTTTTCAGTGTCAAATGGTACTGTGTGACACAAAGCTTTTTCTTGTATGGAAATTCCAACCATAGCATGTCTATAACAGTCACAATTTTTGGTTGTTATAGAAAATTATTTCTCCAGTCTACTTGAGCTCATGCTTCCTTCTGATCATAACATGTTGAGAGCAGTAGAGTGTTAGCAATTGTTCATTTTCATTTACTCACAGCCTAGGCTTTAATGAAACTAAAAAAAAGAAAGGGCATCAATTTTCTCACAGTAATTTCATGCAGAAAAACAGAACAAAGAGCACCTCCATACCTCCAGAGAACCTACTGTTGAACCATTCATGTGATTCCAGAATATGATTTTGCATCTGGGCCCTGTAAGGGAGATAACTGGGGTAGCAATGTCAGCTGTGTGACCAAATTCTCCATTTGAGCTGTCTGCAAAGATATACCAGCCTTCTTCAGTGCACCTGCTCAGAGAAAAAGGGTTATAATTTATTAAAACAAAACATTTCATCATAATTAATTTATGATTGTAATATTTCCTTAGATAGCATCTGCTGTCTGACTATCTGGATGCAACTTAGTGTGTAGCCAGAATATAAAAAAAAAAAAAAACCCTTGCAAAGGCAGCTAGTATTTCCATATCAGATATTGGCAAAAAAAGGAAAAAAAAGAACTGAAGTCAACCCACAGGATCATGTAGATGTGGGTAGAGGGACTCTGGCTTTCCCTACTGCCCTATTTCCTCAGGGAAATTAGAAGGTTTGATCCTGGCCTAAAGTCAAGAAAATCCAGGATGTTGGGTGAAATTTTGTCCCCTGAGCTACTGGGAAAGACGAAGCTGTCTTTGAAGCAAGCATCAGACTCTGAGGGTACAGAGGGACCAGAAGTACAGTTTTAGTGTTTTGGGTACTTAAGATTTAACCCCTAAAACCCTTACTTTCCAAAATAAAATGCAGCTGTTTACCAAAGCTAAGATTCTCTTCTCTCCAACAGAGTTGCTTCACGCTCAGTACTCCTCAAAAGACTCTTTCCAACAAGTGCTTACAAACCTGACAATGGAGACTATGTTTTTAAATAGGTGCTGATATTAGGTTTTTCTTTCTTTCTGGTTTTCCTGATTGGCCAGGTTCTGAGCAACCACTCTGTAAAGTTGTATCACTACAGCTGTGAGAAGACAATGACCATACCCAGCAAGCACTGCCAAGAGAAACACAATATGCTCAAAGATGTCATCACATCTGAAAATCCTGCCTAATGGGAAGGGTCGGGAATTTGATAGTATAGATTCAGAAACAGGCCTTCAAAAATCCTCACAAATCAGGGACTTGTTCACTGCTTGTTAGCTGCACTACTGCTTCTACCTCCCCTGGTGTCGCACCAGAAAAGAAAACACCCATCCAAACAAACAATTAAAAAGGCAACATTTTAATGGGACAGATCTTCATTTTTCATAGTCAGATATGTTACATGTGAGATCACTGAAAACTGCTCATAAACATAGCAGGGACCAAAGTTTGTCTGGGTGGAATCCCAGGGGGAAGAGTAAGGATCTATGGAAATCAGGATTTTCTCCACGATCTTGTTTTTCTTTTCATTAAAAGACAGATGAGAGACTTGCTGCTGATGCTTTTTTTTTATCACTGAATCCTGGCAACTCAGACATCTTTATAATTGCTGCATGCATTTACCTCATCCTTTAGCCTAAGTATATAAAACATTCTCCAAATAAACTGCCTGTGCTATATAACTAATAGTTGAAAGCTTTGAAAACTCGTGGTTACAGACCTTTCAAGAAGTGTGTATTTGGACAATTCATTTATTTCTCTCTGCTGAAGAAAGCTGTTATTTCAAGGTAGCAGTTTTAAGTTTCTTTTTTGCCTTGGTGCTGAGTATTCTACCAGAGCCTGGCTTGGAGGTAAAATAGGATCCAGTTCTCTTAAGGTTTGCAAAAATATTGAAAAATTCAGAATTACTCTGCTTCTGGGAACTCATGCCTTCAATGGTCCAAGGGTGTCTGCACTGTATTTACAACAGCATTCAAAAGGACTATAAGAAGAAGAATGATTAAAAGCTCTGAAAAGCAAATAGCATTTGCAGACCTCATACTTTCCAGAGTATTCAGTATTACAGCCATGCCTCTCAGTGAGATCAGTTTGAAATAGTGGCAGGGTACAATCAATACCATGATGAAATTCAATCATCCATCTCTCATTGGTATGTTCTGTCAGACATGTCTTTGACCTGAAGGCAGGTCAAAGATCACCCCTCTGCCCAGATACTACTGTCCCATAGCCCATCTTAAGAAGACAGGTGTCACTGCAAATTGTTGACCTTGTTTCAGTGTTTGCTATAATATCACATTTCAAACTAGTAAACCAGATGAAAGTCCCCTGTATGAAACACTTCACAGTGCTAGCCATTAAACATGGTGGTGGTATGTGATTACAAGAATATGAAGGTTATGTGAGCAAGTAATGGGAAATGGAGGGATCAGAAGGGGATGGGTAAGTATGTGAAGAGCATCCTTGTTCACTTTCACTCCTATCAAGGAAAGTTTTATAGTTTTATAGTTTTGTAGGACTACAAGACTAATGTACTTGTGACCTATCCGTGTTTAAAAGGAAAGCTTTCTTCTTGTGAAAATTAACCTGCATCATTTTTGCTCACAGAACAAAGTAATTTCTCTGTCTTGAAATCTTAAGCTGCCTGGTATAGAAGCCTGTATGGAACTTCCAGAGAGGTGCATGATCTACAGGAAAGAGTTTGAAGAAAGCCAATTAACTTACACGCAATCACCTGTTCAGTTTGTCAAGCTCTGACTTTGGAAATAAAAGATTTCTTTCTTACCTGGCCCATTTTTATTTTAAACTAGTAAGAAGGTATTCCGAAACTTTCCATAAAAATAAATTATCAGTTTCTGTTACTCTGTTCAGATGATGTTCTTCACCTCTTCACCCTCAACCTTTGTTTTTTAAGTGATCTTTGGAGAAGATAACTTTCTTCATCATGAGAGTTAATCAACTGATCCCTCCTTAAATTCATTTCTTTCCTATTCCATAAAAAGGCTCCTTTGAGTATTTTTTTGTTTGTGTTTTGTTTTTTTTTTTAATGAGACCTCAATAAGTTAATGGTAAGAACTGTAAAACAAGGTATTTTTCAACATTTATAATAGTGAATTAATCTGGCTTGTAGCATAGATCTTATGTAAGTGCTGAAATTCAGCAGAATACAGGCAGGCTCCCCTGCCAGTAGCTGCAGAGCTCAGGTCAATTTAGAAAACTAACCCATGGAAAACCTCTTAGTTGGCAGCTACACTAGGTGTCATTAAAATCTAGATATTCACCCTTTGAAAATAATTAATTTTACCTCTGTACTAGAAGCATTCCCTATACAAAGACACTCCTGTGCCAGTCCAAAAATCCTAATTAATTTCAAAGGGAAATTCACAACATTGTAATGGATATAAAATTTTCAACATGAACAACTGACCTATATTTGCATACTTATCTTTGTTAATACCTTAATATTTCAAATATTTTTTAAACTGTATTTGGCAAAGAATGGACATTCATAGAAGAATCCTCACGCATTTTCCCCTTCAAGGCATTCAAAAGAACACAATGAACTGAATATACTAATTAGGGAAAGATTAGGTGGGTTAAGAAAAGTTGGAGATCTATCAAAAAATTAGGCCCATCTTAAATCTGGCACTGCTATCAAGTCACATCTCATGCTGTGAATTATACATTTCACAGTACTAATTGTCTATTGTTGCAGTGTCTGAAAGTGGATCGAAACTTATTCAGATGCTGTCTTGTACAGCAAGTTCAAGCTCTTATTTAATGAATTGTTGGACATCTCTCAGTTTTAAAGTGTTAATTCGTCCGTGTATCTTCTACAAATTGTTTGAGAACGTCTGATTAAACACTTAAATGGACTTATAAAATAGCCTTTACTCATTATTTTTCCCTAGGACTGAAGGCTAAACTTGATTAGAAAAGAAACAACTCCCTTTCACTAAAAAGTTCTGATTTCTTTCCAAATCTCAGCAATAATGAGAAAAACAAACAAACAGGAAACATAAACTGGAGAAGGAAATTTTAGTCAGAGTTACAAGTATCCCAGTGATCAGCATACCCTACTAAACTTCAAAATTCAGAAAGCAGCAGCCTCCACGTGCTCCATTTTTCCTGATTCTCTGTGTCCATAAACACTGTGCAGTATCTATGTAGCAAATCAGAGCCCCACACCTATTGCACCTATTATGCATTGAAAGTGTTCCTCAGCTCTCCACCACCGTCTGGGATCTGCTAGGTGTGAGTGACCTGCAATTAGAACAGATGGGTTTCTGTATAGAGAAAAAACCAAAATAGTGGCCAAGAACACCCAGTAGGGCACTAGGTGACCTTCAACAGAAGCACTCTCTTGACCAAAGGGGAAGGATAGTGGGATATTGGACATATCAGGAAAATGTGGGACATCAAAGCTCAAGCTGATGGTTTCAATCAGTCAAGACAGTGGCTTCAGTTTGCATTTTCCACATCCTTGGCACCCTTTATCAGGGTAGTGAGGCTAGGGGAGATAACTCTCTTCTCTAGCTTCTTTCCCCCAAAGCATAAGTAACCACCTGACAGAAGTTCTGCTAAAGTTAATTCATTAGCAGGTTTTTTTTTTTTCTAGATTAGCTACAACTTCCTAGCTAAAAACATTTCATCAAAAGATTTCTGAGAAAAAATTTTAGCTAATAGAGAGTTAAATTCTAACCTTTTAATTCCTAAAAAAAATATTTATGAGAAAATATTTATATTTTTGTCATTTTTTCTTGTACTGTCATCAGAATATAGCATTGATATTTTAATGCCTTATATATTTGACAAAAGGTGGTTGTAAACTGTGATACTTTGACCTTTCCATCATACTAACTTCATTTTCTGTTGACTCCTATTAATTCTTGTTTATAGTGTCGAAACCAGATGATATGAAAATTCTGGCAAAAATTTAAGAGGGTATAAAAAGAAAACTTGCTATATTTTCTAGCAAAAAAAGTTGCAATACAAATATATAGCATTCAAAATTAATTATTACAATATTCCAAAGGAAACAGGCAAAGAATGAGGACAGTTTAATCTTTATGTGTTCATATATAGTCCAATGTAACTTCAGTATTAAGTGTAAAATGGGGAAGCCATGTAGATATTCAGCCTTTTACTTGAAATTTGTCTGTAACGTGGGAAACTGCTCAAAGGTGAGTAGAGAAAATTTAGAACTGTTACAGAAAGTGTTATAGAAATATATATATATAAATAGAATAATCCTTCTGTAAAAAAAAAAAAAACAACAAACCCTAACATTTCCCACAACATTGCATCTTCCTGGAGGAATAACAAAAAATGCTACAAAAATTCAGAAGTGAAAGACACCTTAATATGCAAGAATTCATTCAAAAAGAAATTGATCACTTCCTTTGTGGTGTGGGTAACAGCTCCTCAATGCACTACCCATTATGCCCATTAGTTCAGCCAGAAGGCCACAGGTGTATAGGAAGGAGAGGGTACTCGTGGTGGACAGTGCCAAGGTTTTACTTAAGGTTTACAGTGAATGCGAATCTGAAAGAAATATAGTAGGGCACAAATCTTTACAAAGCATGAGAAGATTTACGATGAGAAGGATGGAGAATGATAAAAAAAATACCTTGTTTCTTTCCTATCTGTACTTGTTAGATATTCAGTGTCTACATCAGAAATACTTTGACTACTTATCCTGCTGTAGATAATATAGGATGGCCTATTATAGATCACAATATGTGAACAAAACCTTCACAGACCTCTTCTTGCAGTTTGACATATAACATATTCATAGGCTTAAAAAAATTTGTTCCCTGAATAAAGATTGTTGCAGCTGTGAGGATGTTGTTTCAGAAAAATAATATATATTCAAAATTAAAATGTTATGAAATATGTAATTTCCAATATTCCTAAAGGACAATAAGAACTCCAATAATTTAATTAATTCTATGCATGAGAGAAGGATTTTCTGTGCTGAACACTTCCAACCACTTAAATATTAATAGGTCTTAAATAGTCAGTAACTAAAATCTGTATCTAACAACTAGAAGAAAAAAATGAAAGGAAAGTTTTCCTTGAATGAAATGTAAGCATTTCAGTATGGATTAAAAAAAATTAAAAGAGAAAAGAGGGAGTGAACAGTTGTTAGGAATGCAGATTTTCACTTACAGCCATATGGGATAAATTACTTTTAATGTGGTTATTCCAAAAAAGAGTAAGTTCTCTTATGATTTGAAACATTTCTTTTTCCTAGTAATCTCTCACATCCATTAACATTTAATATTACGGCATAATAAACTCAGAAACAAAAAAATATAATATGACTGTCATGCCATAATAAAGCAGACATAAATTTTTTGGAAGACTGCTTTCTGAAAGGATGCCATAGAGCTATTTCCTACTGCAGAAGCCAACCTCTACTTGTATTTACAGCTGAATGCCAACAGACAGAGTTCCTTGCATAGTGCCACAGAGAAAAAAATTCTATCCTTGTCACACAAATACAAGATTGAGTTCAATAGTTAATTCAAACTGAATGGAACCAAAGGTGCTTAACACACCAAAACACAAGTCATACTGAGACCTGTAACTGGACACTGACATCGGAAAGTTGCTCAAAAGAAAACCACCAGAAGTGTGAGAAGGAATTCTTGTACTAAATAAAAGCATGGTATATTTATTATTGGATCCTGAGAGTCAAAATTCTAGAAGAAAATTTCTATCTGTGACCATACTCCAAGTGTATCACATAAAACTTTGATGCCTTGTTTTATATAATAAATACGAATTCCAGAAAGAAAATGAGTTGGCAAAGTTTTACTGACACAGAATGATTAAAGTCTTCACAGTTTAATTTATTTTCATTATGAGATTAATCCCATGCTCTGGCATCCTAACATAAGAGGCAAAAAAAGACTTTGGGTACATTCTCTTTCTTTGTACAAAATTAGGTCTGATTAAATTATGATTACTTGCACTGAAATAATATGACATCATCCTGCAAATAATTTCTGGCCATTATCTTATTCTTAAAAGTAAATGGTATTATTTAAGTTAGACAAACAAGGAAAAAGAAACCAACAACAAACAAACAAAAAAAACCCCAAGCAAACAAGTAAAACCATATATACAATACTTAATATTTTTTTCTCCTATTTTGAAGTTCTTAGACTCTCAAATTTAAAGCATTTCTTGATAGTTGAAAAAACTGCTGGGCTTAAGTATATTACTTAAAAACTTTAATTTTGCCTGATTTTCCTGTCCTGAATTCTGATAATGATTGTCTGAAAAGCAGACACAAAAGCAAGACACATGGGTTAAAAATATGTTCATCAGAGGAGCTATTTACACAGCAATAATTATCATGTCAGCTTAGAATTTTATTTCTGCATCCATTTTTGGTTTGATTCATTAGATTTGGTGCATGAATTATCATGTCAATTAAGTGACTACAAAGTTTTCAATTAACAGTTGTACCCAAATTTCATTAATAATGTCAAAGAATTTGCTACATCCCTATCCAGATTCTTTAAAAAGGAAATAAACTGATAGACTTATCCATTTGCTGATGTCAACTCTGTACACTTGTTTAAACCTACACAAACTGCTACTTTTATTGTTATAGCTTTTCTAAACCAATCTGCAATAGAGAATTCCATTTGCTAAGTATAGAAACATGTCACAGGAGCTCTACATTCATACATGAATATTGGTCTTTTCCGTGCACAACGCCAATGCCTCCTAGTCCTTTGTAGAACACACAACTGACTTTTTCTAGCTCAAGCCAGGGACTGTCTATCTCAAGCCAGGCTCCCACGGCAAACTCCCAAAATGGCTTCTAATCCTCCAGCCTTTGGTTTATATATACACATACAAGCTGTTCTCACTATTTCCAAAGTAATTACTTTCACTTAATTAATGTAATTACAGCTTTAAAGACTCACACCTCCACCTCACAATTCACCGGCCTACATGTGGCTAGCCCAAGTACTTATTCTGGGGAAGCAGATGGTTTGAGTCCAAGTATTCACATGTATTTTTGCTGAAAGAACTCATTGTAAGCTGCACTGCCAGCTACTCTTGAATCAGGATGAATCCAAACATTTCTATATGTAGTCATGCATATTTTATTTTAATTTGTAAACATACAAGATTAACACAGCTTGCCTCATCTAACTCCATGGAAGTTTGGGGAAAATGGATGAGAAAATAAAACTAAATGTTGCAGGGTTTTAATTCAACAAAACTGCTGCTCTGCATCTCCTGTTGTAATTTGGAAGGATCTATTTTCTGTACTTCTCTATAGACCAATAAACAAGGGGAAGGGGGAAACCATAGAACCAAACTGCATCTCATGTGAGACACCACAAGAGAAATACATTACAGAGTTGCCTGAAAACTGCAATCTCTATGGATCATTTACTTTCTCTTTTCATCAGTCCTTTTCAATATACTGTTTGTTGCATTAAACCCTGAAAATATGTTGAAAACCAGTAATAAAATTCCATGTATCACTGTGCCAATTCAAACATATAGTGGAAAGGTTGTGAGAGGATTTACTAAGTACACATACAGGGCTGGTATTGGCTAATATATAACAATTAAAGAGCAGTCAATGAAAGATTTGACAGCTAATTTATTGTAAACAGTTGCTCTTTTTTATGGAATATACTTCCTTTTCACATGAGACCGAGAAACAACTAGGTAGCATTGCAATTCTTTGCTATTGTTGAATGATTTTTTCTGGATTTGGTATTGTTGTTTTGGGATTTTTGTAAAAATGCAGTAATTTTAATGAAGTGCACAGTGAAACTAACATATTGAGCTCATTCTTTAATAGTGATAGAATTCAGGCTGATTAAATGCAATATAATGTAATTTGAAACTAGTAGCAATATAGCAAAGATTTTGTTGGAGTGGTCTTAATTTAAAGACCATCTCTGCACTCTATGGGCTATTGCCACAGGAAGTAAACATATGTGTCACTAGAACCAGGCAAGTATTTTTCTGTTCAGAATAAATACACTGCACAGAAATTTTCTTATTAATGAAGTTGTATTACATTGAAAATTGTTTGTACTCAATACATTTGCTAGTTATCTGTAGGGGTTTTTTATCAATAAAT
Organism: Corvus hawaiiensis; assembly: GCF_020740725.1. Taxonomy (NCBI): domain Eukaryota; kingdom Metazoa; phylum Chordata; class Aves; order Passeriformes; family Corvidae; genus Corvus; species Corvus hawaiiensis. The sequence continues at coordinate 19,842,860 of NC_063213.1, forward strand.
CTTACTGTTACTTTTAACTGGATTAATGCATCTTTTTAAAACACATTTCTTACTTAATTAAAAAAAAACAAAACAAAACCTCACACATTTAAAACCAAAGGTGCATGCAGAAAACTTAAGTTTTGTTCCTTGAGCTAAATGAAAGGAGTATCTTCCAGGGAGCTAGTACCTATCTTAAGCAATCTACCTAGAATGCAATGTTAATTTACAAATCTTCACTGAGAGAATAGAAATATTTTACATTTTAATATGAAGTGATATAATTTACCAGAAAAATGGTAAAATCAAAATAAATGGTAAATAAAATATCAACGAAACTGAAGTTAGCTCTAACTACAGTAGTTTTGAACTGCATTAGTCAAATATTAAATGACTGCAGGATTCACAAGACCTATTGTGTTAACTTGTACTGCCCACCCGTGGGTAAAACTGCTGGGATAAGAGCAATAGCTAACAACGATAATTAACAATAACAATAACAATAACAATAACAAAACTGGTAGCAATAGCTTACAACTAACCATAGCTAGTAAGGTAGAAAAATGAGCATAAATTAGTTGTGTGAAGAAAGACCATTTGAGAAGGTATTCACCTAAAACTGATCAAGAGGATGACCACCGTGAACTAAATTAGTACCAAATTAATTACAAAGCCAGATTTCAAAGGAGAAGTCAGCTTGAAAAGAAGTGTAAAAGTAGGATGAGAATTTTTAGTAGCAGGGATTGATAACGCAGTGCAAAGAGCAGTGGCCAACATCTGTTTTTGACATGCCAGAGGTCATCTTGCTGATGCCACAACCACTGCAGAGACCAGACAAAGCACCACCCCCACTGGATGCTGCCAACAGCCTGCAGCCAACTGCTGGGCTGGGAGTTTGGCATGCTACAAGGAGGGTGATTTCTCATGGCATGGGTACACATAAAGCTGGAGCAGCCATGTCTTCCAAACTTGCTTTCCCATAAGTGGGAACATGCTTGTACTCCACATATCCTGTGGGAGGAGTACACATGTGCTTCTCTGAATGGGGATGTACTGAATCTTTTGGGAATTACTTATAGAAAGGTGTTTAGTAATTTTTATCTGCTTATTAATGTTTTTTTATTTTGATTCATCTGTAGTATTGATCCTGCATACCTACTTCACTGGTTGTCAGTTAATTATGTGTCATTATTAAATCAGTAAACTGTTTCTGTATTGTAAACGGAACAGTTTTTCCCCTAGACAATCTGTATGTGGTTAAGATCACACATTCTAGAAGAGACTCGAGCACCTGAAAAAATGTACTCACGTAGTATGATCGGTTAATGGGCAGTGTTGTTCTTGCTCAGGGTAGAGATTTGCTCCTCTTCCAAGTTGCCACTTGAATGTGTTTGTGATATGTATGGAATAGTTTCTTGACATCTGTTCCAAGGCTGGTTGATGCCATCCACACAGGCCTTTATCTTCGAAGTCACAGACTTCCGTAACTTTAGAGATTAACAGTGATTACTCATGTTTATATAAAAATTGAAAATTTTTAACTCATGTTACAATACAAAAAGCAACATGTAGATAAAACGCATTCAATTCATAGTATCTGTGAATACTTACACATTACTAACATGCATAGTTTTTTCCTTATAGATAAAACATGAATTATATATGTTCTCCTCTATTAGACAGATTCTAATTTTGGGAATACACCAATTTATTTGCACCATAGTATCTACCTTCCTATGCGTTCTGACCAGCTTTCAGCTCATTCTAATAATCTGCCATATAATATACATGGAAATTTATGTAAAATTCATCAGCCAAGAATCTGTGAGCTGCTGTATGGTTCTGTCTCCAGTCCTGTAGGCTGATGACATTAGCAAACCATTATAAATTGTGTACAAAGTCCATGCCCAAAGTTCTAAAAAAACCCCAAAACAAAACAAAGCAGTTCTCACAAAACTTGAAAGTTACATAAAAATGCATCTATTTGGTATTGGTGTCAAATACTGAATTGTTGTCTTACTAAATAAATATGCAACTGCCTTTCAATGACTTTTTGCTTCCTGAGCAACTGGACAAGAAAAGTGAGCTCACTACTGATCCTCCTTAGGGTAAAGAAACCAATTTATTTTCCATTTCTGCTATGAATATTTATTCTCCAGCACATGATCCAAGTTGAGTCTAGTCACTCTCCAGAACTTTGGAACAGATTATTACGCTTAAGTGACTTTTTTGAGACTTGTGCGAGGAAAATGAGAATTTATTTTAACCCATAAACCCATATAAAATGCTGCATCGAGAAATCATAGTTTGTTGGTAGACTGTGCCTGATACTTCTTTCCTTGAAGGCTAAAAATGGTAGACTAAAGAGAGAGTGAGTTTTGATTTACAGCTTGTATATCCTCACTAAGGAAGCAAACTGCAGGCAGTGTGATCTCATGAGTTGCCCATACGAAGATTTGTGATGTTTCATGAGAATGATGAGTTGCATTAAATGCATATTCCCCTTTTTAACATGCTTTGTAAACATTATATGTAAAGTGCCTCTGAGAAAGATAACACCTTCCTGTGACCATATTTCTGTTTCAGTCAGGATGTTTTTAAGTCCTAGTCCAGCATTGTCTTTTAAGTGATAAATTCCCATCTTAGTGATGGGAGACCTCAGACAGAACAAATATGTAAAGGTGTAGTCTCCACAGTATTTATCTTGCTTAGAAGGAAAAGATGTTTTGTAAGATAATGTAAATTTCTGAGGAGAGAAATAATCAGAGGGCTCTGCATTTATTTCTCAGGGCCAGATTTCGAAGGCTGGTGTTTTTTCACACTATAGGAAACTACCCAGTGATACTTAAACATCAGATTCATTTCTTCCGGTTATTCCCACATAAGAAATAGACATAGGGAGTGAAGGATGCTTTTCCTCACTGAGTCCTCAGCCTTGAGAGAGGTGACTGAATTCCCTACACTTTGTGTAATGAATTCAGAGTTTTCATTTTCAGTGACAATAGTCTTGCTTGCAAAGGATGATGAGGTCACTGTCTCTAGATGTCTGTCCCCCACATTAACTGTCTTCAGTAAATAGTTCTTTCAAGTACTGTTCTTTGAGGCAAAAGGAAGTCATTAATAGCTTCTAAAATGCTACAGTGTGAACTGCTGCAACTCAGAAGCAACAGACAATTGCCTTAGATCTTTATGGACATCATATGCGGACCTTGTCCATTTTCCCACTTACAGCATTCCCATAAGACTAACAGCTTTACAGGCTGGAACTCACTTCTGTGTGGAGTAGGGTGAATTTCACAATAGTTGCTGCTGCTGAAACAATTTGGTGTAAAAAAATCCCCAACAGCCAAACAAGCAAATGAAACCCATACTCATTGAAGTAGGTAAGAAGTGGATCCAGTTCTCCCAGACATCCACCCCGAACATGAAACTCTAAAGTTATTCTCTCTTCCAGTCTAGACTAGTGAACATTTTAAGAAACTATGCTCACTTAAAATTGTCATGTATAGTTATCAATCATTAGGGAGCTGAGGATTCCTTCCCCTGCCATATTTCAGCAGTTACCTGAATTGAAACGTTGAGTCTGAATCAGAAGGCAGAAAGTGCATTGCATCACACATATATTAAGAGCAAAATGCTATTATTTTTCTGGGGAAAATCACATTAAAATAACATTTAGGTGCTAATATCAAATTGCAAAGATAAGATAGAACTGCTGAAGCAACGTGTTTAAGACACAAAACTAGTAAGGTAGCAAAGAACATCATCTATTCCACTCACCACAAGCTGACTCATCAGACTTATCAGAGCAGTCAGGTCTAAAATCACACTTCTGGATCATCTGGATGCAGTGGCCAGAGGCTCTGCAGACAAACTCCTTCTCTGTGCAGTTGTTCATGGGGAGTGTGGCAGGAACTGAAGTTGCTGAAGTAGTTGTAGAAATAGTGGGCAAATTTCCTTTGAAAAAGGAGCCAAAAGAACGTTGAGCACCTGGACTAAGGCACTCCAGCTTCATAATGGTTTCTCCCCTTGCCGCTCCCACCCTTTTCCAGGGTATAGCTTAATGGAAACATGCCGGGACAGTTGAGTTGAGCTCAGCAGGAACTGAATTGGAGCTGTCCTCAGTGGAAAGCACTAGTTTTATCACACCATCCATATAATCTTTGACACTTGCAGGAATTTATTTACACCTCTTGCCTGTCTTTCGAATTTGGATTAACCCAGTGAATCACTTCAAAAAACTGATGCCAAGACTCACCAAGCAATCACAGAAACTGATTTTCTCAGTGAACCAAGGCTAACAGATTATTCCGATGATAATGGGGTTTTTTAACATGTTGATTACTACAAGTGACTGTGGAAATTACTATGTAACCTTCTTACCTTGTAAATTTATCCATGAAAAAAATTATTTTCTCATTAGAGAAATTATTCTGAGGTCACCACCTTGTTCCATCACCTCCTTTATGTTTCATTCAAACTCATTACCACTTCTTGCAAATCATCTTTTTTTGTCCTCCTACTCTTTAAAATGCACCTTTCTTCAAACTTACTCTCTTTTCTTGAAAACCTTTGCTATTATTGTCCATAAAATGAATTTTCATCATAAAACTCCTTTTTAAAATTTAATAATTTATTAAATTTTTAGCTGTAGTGCACAATGCACCTGAGCAATACACCTGAGTTAATTAAAAAGTATGCGTGAAGACTTTTTATATTAAATGTGTCTGGGATAGCAAGGAATTTCTTTTTTTTTTACCCTTGAAGGCTGGAGCAATAATACTGATAATAAATTACCCATTTCTATTTTGTAGGGTAGATAGAAAATCTATGACATTAAATAAATTATATTCCAGTCAAATGAATGATACTCCCATAATGTCCGAAAACTCAAACAAAAGACTTAGGGGAAGGAATGTTCTGAAGGAAGAATTGTATTAATTGATAAATCTATCTACAACTCATAATAATAGCAAGGACCTTATTGGTCAGAAATTTTTAAATATAAATGCCACGTTCAAGCCTCTGCTCCTGATAAGCTGAAATGGAAGAAGAAATTTTGAAGTACCCTAGCCTTCGCCACACGTGAAAAGAAAGGAGGACCTGATACTGCCTCTATTTTGAAACAATTAATTTTCTATACTTTATTAAACACCATTTTGTCCAGAGCAAGCATCACTGAATAGCCTTTGATTAGGGCATTCAAATGATGTATTGAAGCAGTACATTCAAGATTCAAAAGATTCAACATCTTCAATGTTACTTATGGGAGACTTTACCACCAAGCTGTCAAAACCATCTCTCCCTGTGAGTATTTGGTCACTTAAAGTGGAGCAAGAGCAACTGGGCAGTGCTTGATTCTAGTGCACAGGGACAGGGGAACCCTGCTTTTTCAGCCTGATCCCACTTGTGTTAAATATGGTGGAATATGCCACAGCTGTTGTCTGTTTTGCAGGCTATTCCCACAGTCTCTCTGACTGTTTTTTGGTTGTTGGGATACTTTTATGACATGGAGGAGATAAAATAAAGGCAGGACCCTGGACTGTCTCAAAAATTGCTCTCAACACTTAAAATATTTTCAGTATATACATAACACAAAACCTGATTCCTGTCCACCATTATACTTGACTATTTTATCTTTCCACACAATGAGCTTTTCTTTGTTTAGTTATTAACTTTGAAACTCTGACCCTCAATAATTTCCAAATTTCTTGTTTATTTTGAAAGTTTTCTTCCTAACTAATTTAAAAATATTTAGGTATTTTCTGATTATTTCTTTTATGTCCCCTGAATATAAGTCACGGTACATTAACTATTTACAAAAAGCCTTTATATCCAAAATGTTATAATAACAGCTTTACTCTGTATAAGTATGGTAAAACATTAGATAATTATCTGCAAAAGAAATACCATACACATTTGATATTCCTAGTAGAACCAATTATATCTACAAGAAATTTTTGGAGTGGCAGAACAAAACTCATCTGCACTAGGGTGTATATATGAAGTGCTAGGATACTAATATTCAGACACTGTTTTAAACTGTTTGCTGCTCTACAGCCCTGTCATGACTTTACAGCAACTGTCACACCATATATAACCCTGCAATGCCTGCTGCAGCTAACAGCAGCCCTCTTAAAATCCCTTCTGTGATGACCTCTGGATCTCAAGGCTGGTGTCTTGAAGTACATGTCTTTTGGGATATAATATTTTACAATTCTGTAGACATTGTACTACCCTTAGTAACAATGACTTTTGATGACAGGTTGCTCTATCACCTGAACTACTTTTGTGCTGTCACGTGAGAGCAATTGGCACAGTAAGTATATTAGGAATTATTGGGGTGGAAAGCTGTATCAAACTGAATAGGATGAATAAAAGTTCAGTTCATTTACACACAGATGAGTTTCTTTTACCTTTTAGGAATAAAAATCTCAAAGAGTATGGAAGCGGCACACTTCTCGCTAAGGGTCTCTTTTGGACCTTACATGCACAGCAGAAACTATTTTGTGCTGATGCCTGGATATGAGGGTCTGAGAAGCAGGGAAACAAGTCTGGATTTCCTTGTCAGGCATAGTCACAGTTTAACCTGGTTTATACTTTTCTAGTAGCAATATTTTCAAATGACAGCAATCAATCAGCTCACAGGTCAGAGATGTGCACTTCAGCTCTTACCATTGTAAAGAGTACAGCCCAGAAAAGACACATCATCAAGTCCAATGTCTCCAGTGAAACCATCTCCTACGGTACCTTTCACCAAAATCTAGGAAAACACAAATTACAAAAGCATTTTTCAGTGTATAGTAGACTTCCACTTCTCATTAAATATTTCTTACGAATTGATAGAGGAGTCATTTGCCGTGTTTCACACTTAAAATGAGATTAAATTTATTCTAGGGGATATATTCTATTTAATGACAATTTATGAAAGAGACTAATTATTATCAGCTTTCACTGGTGGTCACATTAATCACAGCGAACCATAACAGCATGGTTGACTTTACAATGGTGCAAATGCACTGAAACATCACTGTGATATAAAATGATGGCAAGACATTATCATAAGTGGCATGTTATGATTACCTCCTTTGGTATTTATTGCAATGACATTAATCATGATTAAATATAGTATAAATATAGTATCATTCATTTGAATAAATTATAGACTCTTATGCAAACTCCTGAATGATGAAAACAATTAGGCAGGTAAGAAATGATCTATGGAACCTTTTAAAGAAAAATATTCTACCATTTCATTAGAGTTGTCAATGCTATATTTGTTTCATTATTGTCTACTGCCAATGAATGGGAGAAGTTAGTGCTTGTGAATACTTTCTGGAAGACTACATAAACCTCCTGTCTTCTGTCTGTTGCTGAGTGATAAATATCCAGCAGGTGATTAGTGAAAGATTTGGTGAGAATATTCTTAGTCTGAATAATTAATAAATCCCTATTTTTAAAAATAATAAAGCCTTCTCGAGCACACACTTTGAAAAAAGGTAAATGTACGTTTTTGCTCATCCAGTGGAATTCAAACACTGTTATTTCTTCACCATTGTTTTAAATACTTATTTCACATACTACACACACACATTCAGCTTCTGAAATGCTGTATAAAATTTCTAATGTATTCTTTCAGTTTTTTCCTCACTTCAGTATAAAATTCCTACATAGGAATGAAGTATAAATAATGGCAAAAATATGACAATAGTGCTTCAGAATTCTTTTAGTTCTAATATTTTTGTTGTAATTTATTTATGTGCAATTTTATTTGTAAAGAAAGGTTATGATGAACAAGAACCATTTTTCATATGATATGTACACAGAGCTTTTAAGCATCACACTTGAAATTTATTACTTAAAAGATGCAAGAAATGGCCTTAACCTTTTAAAAGTAAAATAATATCAGTCTGGATACGTTATCACTGACAAATTAGTTTCTGTTATTTTGACGTTGCATGTGAATTTTAGATTTATTACGGATGCTGACATCACCAGAGTAAATAAAAATGATTACACTTCATTTATATATTACATACATTAGATAAAATAAATGAGTATGCTACAAGAAGATGGATATATGTCCCATACTATGGATATGCTCCAGATGGGTAATTTTAGACAAAATATATTTAATGTGAATGACGACAGTAAATGACAGCATTGCTTTTTATTGCTCTCACGTCAGTATGAGATTCTTATTTTTCCCTCAGAATACCCACAAATATTCTCTAATATTACCCCAGTCTTTTGGGTTTTTTAGATTAAAATAGGGACAGTGCTACAGTACTGATACCAAAAGCAATAAAATGGTTAGAAACAGGAAACAGGACAACCCAAACAATCTATTATTTGGAAATACCATGCAAGGAAATTTATTATTCCAAAATGACAAATCTCCTTCCAGTGTAATTTTGACTGGCAAACACACAGCAGTTAAAATATAATTTTCAGTTTTCAAAGTATGAATGACTATCCAATTGCAATTAATTACTTATTAATTACCTCAAATTCAGACAAAGAGGCAGTGAGTTTGTTTACTTACACAATTATTACTAAGACAAACCCCAATACCCTTGCAACTACATTAATTTTCCATGGGATTGGTTTGTGCACTGGTGGATATCACTGCTGGATGTTCAAGGAGCTTTTCTCCCCAAAGCTGCCTGTGCCCATATCCCCAGCCCTGACAGTCACAGGGGCTGAGGACATCCTTATGTAGCATCTTCCACCAACATTTCCCTTAAGAAAATTGCACTCTTACACCTTTAGCAGGAATATTTTTAGAAAGGGATTAAAAATATCCAAATATAGAAGTGACAGGACAAAGTTCTCTAGGGGGAATTAAATTGAGAATACCTCTATATTGTTATGATGATGATTATGATTGATTTGATTAAAATCTCCCCACCCAAATTGTTTTTTCTTCATTTATGCACTTGGGGAGTCCAATATTTTGACAAAAAGCATGAACTCATTAGCAACACAGAAAACGTAACAGCGGTGTAAGTATACACTTAGAACTGAAAATAAGACCAATTTATGAGTTTAGGGCCTTGATACAGAGCATAATTTCTCTGCAGCTGTGGTTAAACTTTGACCACTTAAATTAATTTGCCAGCTGTAATTCTGCAAGCTTCATAAGATACTGTTTTATTAAACAACTTCCTGGAAATTCACACCACATTTATTATTTGAATGAGAATAAATAGTCCCAATTTCACATTTTCAGAAGTCTAAGATCCAGACTCAATGAAATCTGTAAAGGTATCAAAAGGTATTCAACATAAAGAAAAGAGGGGAAAAAGCCCAGCTCAATGAAAGCAGACTGGATTAGAATGAAACTCTCTATACATAAAAGGAATGATCCCGTAAGATTTTGAACAAAATAGGCTTTTGAAGAGTGAAGTAACATTATGACAAGTGTGAATAGAGAAATTACAATGGGTAATATTGTTCTGTACAAATGTTCAGTTTTTATAGTAATGTTCATTTCTGTCACTAGCCAATGCCCACTGAAGGTTACCAAAATAAAACCTTAATTTCTGTACAAGCATAGTTTAAGATTGAATGGAATTAATTTCAAAACCTGTGGTATATTCAAAATTCGGAAGGTTTCTGAATGCATAGGAAATAGTGATATTAGTTCTAATGTATTTAACTTGTAATTTAGACAAACTATCTCAGGTATTGCAGGAGGTGTCAACAGTGTTATTTATTTATTTTATTGGTAGTTAGAGCATGCTATTTTGATTAGGTTTCTACAATGATTTCCAGCAAGAAATCACGTGATTTGGTTTGAACAGGAAAGAACAACACACAAATAACTGACAAAACGCTTTGTCTTTTTAAAAAACTTTTGTTGTAACTTACTGAAAGCAAATTAATACACATTTCACTGCATATCTCTGAAGCAAACTAACCCTATGTTGTAATGCTAGGGATAAATAAAGGAAATGATATGATTTATATATATATGTAATGCTGGTTTGGCCAAATTTAGAAATATATCCTCTGAGAGAAGGCAGGTCACCACCCCTCTCCCACCAGGTTTGGGAAAAATAAATTTTCTTCAAAGGAAAGTGAAAGAGATAAAAACTATAAAAAACTATTTATTTAACAAACACACGGGAAAAGGAAAATAATGCTAAATAATAAAATCTTTCACTGTGGAGAAAAAAACCTGGGAGAGTGTGCAAGTCCTCCCTTTGGTCTCCTCGGAGCTGGGGCTTGGCCCAGGCCCAGGCCCTCCGTGCTCGGTGGAAAGTCTTCCCTATGTGTTCTGATATTGAAACAGTCCAGTGGAAAAGGGAGAAAATCCGAAATTCCAGGGAAGGAAAAAAATTCAACTCTCAGTCTCTCTCCAGAGAAAAAGAAACTGAACCACTGGCCAGAAAACTGACTCGGGGAGCCACAAGCCGGGTGCCTCCTCCCTCCCCTGCCGCAGATGGAAAAACAACGCTATCTCTGTGTGACCTTGAACAAGCTGCAAACTGCTTTGAAAAAGTTTTGCTCAGTTTTTTGTTCCCCCTCTCAGGCTCAGTTTAGAGGCATAGAAAGGCACAGGAATTAATTTCTGGGCATAGGGCAGCAATATGAGATACACATCATAAAGTCACCCCAAGACAAATAACTTTTCATCAAAAAAGCAACAAACTCCTTATGAGGTGATGGAACTTTTGTAATTACAGACAAAGGTCAAGCCACAGAACCAAGCTTCAGAGCTCCTTTTTATTAAAATATTTTCATCTAATGATCCTGTCACAAGTCATGTCATAAGTCTTCACTGTAGAATGATTTTTTTAAGAATGCATGAACATATTCCTATAATTTCTCAAGAAGTACATTAAAAGGGAAACTGTTTTTCATGAGAACACAATTGTCTCAGAAATATTTTGATTTAAAAAAAATCTGAGAAATTTAGATTTAATTTTGAATTTTTGAGCAGTTATAAATTCATGTCAAATAAGATATTGATGGCTTTGATGAGTCCAAACATAGTATTTTATTCCTTCTTGGCTTTGTTTCTCTGCTTCCTCAGCTGCCATCAAAGGAGTAGGCACTGTGGACTTGAGACTGTTCCCCCAATCTCTCATCTAGATGTCCAGTGGTTGCATCCTGTCTACGTGGCACTGAACTGTTCCTCTGTACCTTCTGTGACACTCTTTCTTTTGGGAAAAAAAAAATGGGTGCCTGGGTTGTCACAGTGTGTTCCAGCTTTCAGATCTGTTCAGTGCCACATGGAACCCTTCTGCCCCCAAAAGCAAGCACAAGTGGAGACCAGGCATCAGCTTCTGGAAAGATTATCAACACTGGGTCACCACATCATTTTAATTATACCGATTGAAAAGCTCAAGATCACACTGCCCTTCTTCAAAGCTCATCAGCCCCTTTCGTTCATGACCATTGAAAATGCTCTAGAAATTAATGTCTCAAGACTTCAAAAGTTGACATACAGTCCTTTCACACAGGTGTCCAAATGAATTGTTACCAACACCCTTAAGGTTACACACATCAAATATGAAAAATCTTGCGTCAAATATTTGATGTTTTACAGTGATTGGTTTTATAAGATAGTGAAAAACCCTAGTTCTAGTTCAGTAAAGCACTTTATCACACTTCACTATAAGCTTGTGAACCCTCATTCTGATTTATGATGTTTTACACAGCATTTCTCTAAAGTGCAGGCATGAATCACATTTCTATCCTGTTTTAGACTATTCAGTTATATTGGTGGGATTAATAACTACATATTCTGGGAGTCTTTACTTTGCTGTGTTAAGGCCACAAAATTTCATTCAAGAGAAAAGACCCTGTTGTCACTCTGTAATATTAGCACTGGAAGAATTATTGCAGAAGTACTATATGTCAGTGCCTAAAAATTTCTGGTTTTACATATAAAACAACATGATTAGCCTGCCCACTTGGGAAACATCTATATAGCAATTATAATTAGGAAGCTATATCTAAACCAGCTTAAGTTCATGGTTAGTTTTTACTTAATCTACAAGGATATACAAAGTCTTCTTTCTTTTCTCCCAACCATAGTTTCCTTCACATTTTATAGGTAAGAAAAAAACCCCAAAACTGCAAAAAATAACAAATGGAAAACCCACCACAACTCTGTCTGTCTGAGTTACTGTATCAAATACCTGGGACTTATGGTCCTGAAAGAAGTGTTCCACAATTGATCATGATGACTTGTTATGACCTGAGTACTTCTGTCCCTCCCTTTTGTACAGTAGAGCATGTCAAGATATAACGGGCTACATAAAGGCATTTCCACATCTCTGTGTAGGGAAGCCTGAATTGGGTTGAATGGAGAGACTTGTATCTGACCTATGCAGTGCTTACTGATAAGGCAATTCATCCATGCTGAGATAAGGAGCATCCTAAGAGGAGACACTCACTGATTTCTTTTCAATGCTTATGAAAACATTTGTGGTAACAGTGAATTATCTTTTCAGCAGCAAATGCTAGTGAGCAAAGGGATCACTATTAGACCTTTTGCCTACAGATACGGACCTTTCCTGACCCAAAGGATTTTTCCTGACTTAGCTATACAGAATTTCTTAGCTATATAGAAATACTAACTTCCCAAAGTAAGAAAACAATAACATAGGGATATCACTGGAACATGTGAGCTGACACGAAATACTGTCTTCATTACAATTAATGAGAGTTTTGATATATACTTCAGTGGGAGTAGAATTTCTACATTGTTTCATAATTCTGCTATAAGCATACTCAATAAACAGAAAGATTATAAAATTTTTTTAAAACTCTCCGCTTGATATCAAGCATAGAAGTACATAAGGAAATTTAATTAAATCTTCAATGAAATACAGCTTTCCTGTAATCTTCCTGTTACATTTTCAAAGATGGCTTCTAGATCCAGCTAAGGCATGAGATAAAAGTCACTAACATTTTTTGTTTCCTTGCAGTTATCCAAGTCTCATTTTCCTGTTCAGCAGTTGCTGATAAGTAATAAAATAATATCAATAGGAAATGTGAAACATTACTCTTAATTTTCAGGAAAGCAAAACTCCTATCTTACATGATGCCCCTCAAGTTCAAATGGCCCAACACAGTTTCTCAGTGGGTTGTGGGTTTCTGAAAGATGGTGAAAACCTTTCATGACTTTGGGTTTTAAAGTGGGCATACTTAAATACATATTTAAATAAATATTTAAAATGTGGGCAGAACTTTAAAGTTCAGTAGTGAATAGAAAGGCTATTTTTACTTTTTGTGATTTCCTTTGAGCAGCCTACATGTAAATAGGGAAAAAAGGTAAAAAAACCCACCCCGGCCCCTTTTCCTCTCCCTTCTCAAGAAAAAACAAATTGCAAGGAAATGACAGATATGAAATTAAGATTACAATTTCCACTGGAAAAGGCATTATTAAAGACAGATTAGAAATTCTTATTCTTGGTCCTCTTTGTGCACATATTGTGACTTGACAACATCATGACAAGTCTTCCACAGCATATCAATAAAACAATAGCACAAAGAATAAACTATTTCTATTTTTAGAGTCGGTTATATTTTCATGGTATTAAGTATTCTGATAGCACTGAAAAAAGGCCACTATCTTTCCCAAAGACCTGAACTAAGCCCATGAAATTTTCTCTGAAGGTTTGTACAATATATTTTCCTGACTTCTCATGTGACTTGTTTCCACAGTTTTCTATGCTCTGAAGTCCATGTACCAAAAATGATAAAACTGATGTTTAGGAATGAGACTTTTATTAAAACTCATGCTCCTTTTTCCCCTTTGAATATACTGCATTGCACCACACACATTTTCAATATGAAAATATTGGAATCGGTACTTTACGTCATACTGTAGGTATTGAATGGCCTCCACTAAAGTTCACCACCAACCACAAAGTCTTAAGGTTGTTTTTCACCCCTTCCCACAAGTGCCCTGGTTCCCACATTGTCCACACTACATATATATTGTTTCTGGCCTAGATTGTGGACTAGTCAGGAAACCTGAGCAAGAGTTGTCCAAACTAGAGCCTATACAAGTTCTGCTTGACATATTAACATGAAATTGACATGAGATATGTCATCTTTTGTTCCTGGCCCACTTGATGCTGGTCATGAGGATGGCACATGGTGGAGAGCTTAGATCATACAAGTGCAAGAATTAGAGCTGCCATACCAAAGGCATTGACACTCCAACAGGACAGATATTGAGTAATCCACGATTTGGCCTGACATCAGTGACCTCTGGCTGCAACAGTTCACAGACACCCTGAAACCATCTCTGCACATCACAACTGCCAGGACACATCCTAAAAAGGCATGAGTGTTAAATACCAGTAACAGAGCAACCTTTTTGGGTTTGGGTATATGGTTATTGTTTTTGTTTGGTTGTTTGGTTGGGTTTCTTTCCTTTTTGTTTAAATAGCTTGCAGAATTGCGTAGGCTTTGCCCTGGGCTTCATACAAAAAGTGTTGCCAGCCAGCCAAGGGAGGTGACTGTGCTGCTCTGCTCCACTCTGGCGAGCCCACACCTGCAGTGCTGCATCCAGCTCTGGATTCCCCAGCATAATAATGACATGGACCTGTTTAAGAGTAGGTCTAGAGGAAGGCTGCAAAATCTGGTCAGAGCACTGGAACATCTCTCCTATTGAAACATCTCTCCTACGAAGACAGTATGAAAGATTTGAATTTAGAGAAAAGAAGGATCTGTGGAGACCTTATGGCAGCATTTCAATACTTAAAGCTGGGTCATAAGAAAGATTGAGAGAGACTTTTTACCAAGGATTATACTGACAGGACAAGGGGCAATGATTTTAAATTGAAAGAGAAGAGATTTAGATTGGACATAAAGAAGAAATTTTTTACAACAATGGGGAGAAATGTGCTAGTCAGGTTGGATGAGAATTTAAGCAATATTTTATGTAGTGCAAATGTCTCTTCCCAATCCAGTGCATTTGGATATTTAAAGGTCCATATTAGCCAATTAATAAAGACTTACTCCAGAGCCAACTACATAGCAAACTTTGTAGGTTTGCCTGAAACCACAGGCTGTACAATACCACACTGAAAACAAAAATGAGAAGGATGACTATAAACAGACTAGAAACTAAAATCACAATGTAAATGTAAAGCCCAAAGAGTACCATGCAACATGGAAACATGTATCAGGGATGAAAGAAGCCATCACACAGATCAAAGAAGAATAGTCAGAAAAAGAGCTACTGAGATGAAGCAAATATGTGTGGATATCCAGTTATTTGAAGTAGTATTGGAGGAGAAAGAAGCAACAAAAGCAAATGGTAACATTTAAAGGACAGTAAAAAAAAAAAAGAAAAAAAAAGAATTCCTGAATACTAATCCCAGCAGATTATTAGGGGAAGTACAAAGGATAAGAGTAGGAGAAGGAAGATGAGGAATGATAAATTGAAAATTGAAATTGAAGCTCTTTTTTGAGTGGAAATCCATGCTGACTAAATCTTTGTGTGGAAATTACTAGCAGGGAATGGATCAAAAGCAGTAACATAAAAATGGTCACAAGTGGGTATTAGAGGTGTAATAAATGTCTTAGATAAGTCCTTGATAAATTCAGAGCTGCTTCAACACCAGATTTTAATGAAAAATATGTATCCGACCAACTAAATATTAACAAACTCCTGCTGGTATGTCAAAACACGCTGAAATGAGGCCCTGAAGAAGGAAGCAAGTAGACAATCAAATCAAGGCAGAAGGCTAACAACACTTGACAATAATAAACCTGGTTCAATAAAGGTGAAAGTGACTGCAGAAAATCTGAAATCACAGTTAGAATATCAAAAAGAGTGAGCCTCCCAATGCACCAAAAGCTCTGTGCAGCACCGAGCCTCACAGCATGAGCACAGATGCACGGTGGCAGGGTCGGCCAACCAGCCAACTGCAGTGTGTGTCTCCCCACGGACTGCTGCCACATCCACAGCAAGAGCAAACCCAGCGTGCACTGGTTCCACCCAGACTCTCAGCAGGATATCACAGGTGAGAGGTTCGTAGCCGCATTACTGTGCTACTAGCCCTTAACAGACATTTCTTCTGATAATTTGCCAAGTTACTTACTGATTTCATTTGAAGTTTCTTGCATCCAAAACATCCCTCAGCAATGAACTGCACAATAGACCCTCCTAAAATACTACTTCCTTTTGCTTGGATTGTGTTACTTAGTGATTTCATAGAATACCTCTCATTCTCTGTATTCAGAAAAATCACTAAAAATCTTTCTCTATGAAGCTTCTTTGTGACACTGTTGATTAGATGTTTCTCTGCTAAATCTCAAGCATCTCTTTTTCTAAAGGGAACACAGTTTACCCAAGTGCTCTAGAAAGCATCAAACAAAACATTTCCACTTCTTTTCTTTTTTTCCCCAGTTTAATGTTACAAAAATATGGGTAAATGCACAACTACATTGATTTGTGTTCTTTCTTCCTGTGCTTTCCACACTAGGAAATAATACTTCTCCTTGGGACAATGAAGAGAAATGCACACTCTTCCAGAGAAGTTGCATGTAAAGAAGTTTGGTTGAGTTTGGTAAGCTCCGTGTTCTGGAATACACCAGTAGAAGTCCAGAATTTCAACCCAATGTTTATCAATTAATGATTAGAGATGATTGAAAAATTCACACAAGTTTGTCTACAAAAGAATTGCTGTTACAAGCCCCACTGAAAATTTCTCTCTGAGGGGCTGTGAAATGGGATACAAGATCTAAAACTTGCAATTTCCATAGTTTTGATGCTTGTTATGTAGGAAAAAAAAAAATTTCTTACTTGAAGGATATTATAGCAAACAAAGAAGACTAGTAAGTCATTATCTTGTCCCAAATTGGTAAAAAGGGCATTTAGTTTACTGTAAGTCTTCTCATATTATTCATGTATGAAATATAATTATCATCAGTAGAAATGCACAAAAGAAAGACATTACATACTGAGACCACACAAATTGCCACACTGGTCTCTTTTTGTTTGAAACAGAACCCCAACTCACTATAACAATAGTTTGTAAAATGGAATTACACCAAAAATTCCATTTACCACTAGAATTCTGAGTCTTTCATTACAGAAATGGCTGTTGGGGTGAGGTTGTTGATCAACCCACTCTTTTCTCAGAAAAGTAATTGCAAGAAACAGCAAGAATTGCAGAAATAAGAGTCATTTTTGTGATGCTGTTTCGCTTATTACATAGAAGATCATCAGAATCCCCAAAGAACAATTGCTATCTCATCTCACTGAGGAATGAAAAGAGTAGAGGGTGAAAAAGCAGAACAGCCTATGTGATTGTAACCTAACCCGCTTAGTATTTTATGTATGGTTTTTAGCCCTTCCTATCTCTCTTGACAAGATGAACAGTAACAGCCTGGATGTAAATGATGTATGTGCACTACATATGGATTTGACACCAAACTGATATGTCAAAGTCATGCTAAAAAACATAATACAAGAAGTACCTGTATAGTACAAAAAGATAGCACAACAGATAATAAAAATAGCAGTTGGAAAAATAAGGTTGTTTTATATTTGTGTTGTAATGCTTTTCTAGATTCATAGCAAATGTATCATTCTAATTTTCAATCAATATTCTATTCCTTTCTAAGCTAATACCTAACTGATAAAAATATTAAAATGATTATAGTGAAATTTTTTTGTTTATTTTTCTTTACTACTTGTAAAATAGGGAAATATCAAATGCATTTTATATCTACTTAATTGCAACATTATTCTCCTGATTTTGGTCCTTATCTTTCACACTTAAGTGGAAAAACCTTTATATTTGAAGGAACAAGGAAGATTTTATATATGATACTCAGAATACTAAAACTTTTAGTAATGATACCAAATATAGCATTAATAGTTAACCATGTACTTAAACAGTGTACTTGCACTTTTAAATTTCATAAGAGCCAATGAAGAAAAAGCAAAACTTATCTTTATAAACTCATCACAAAAGGATGATAGACTCCCTTATGTATAACTTAGATTTTGAAGTATCAAAATCTATAACAATCTTTGTTTACAGAGATAAACATATATTTGCAGATTAGCAAAAAGTGAATAACTGTATCGGGGGTAAAGATAATGATTCTTTTTTAACAATGTGTTTTGCAATATAGTAAAGTTGCCCTAAGTCTCTTAAGACAGACATGGAAGGTATGTGATTTATAGCATGATGAAAAGGAGACTACAGTGTCCAAAAGGATTGAGATACAGAATTTTGCCATTTTTCACATATCATCATTTCCTTTTCTGGATCATCAGAAATCTGAATGAATAGAGCAAGCTAAGAGAGCAAAATTTTTCTGAAATGTTGAAATAGAATCTTTGCACTTTGTTCTGAGAAGAAACTATTTTAGATGCGATTATTCCAAGGAAGATAAAAGCAAACACTATTCATCATCAATATGACTAGGTTACCACAGAGAGAATCTTATTTTACTACCTTTTCAAGTGTTTATCTAAAAACATGTAGGTAAACTTCTCAGGATGAAAATAAATGCAGATCAAGTAAAGAGACAAGGACACTCAACAGTGGGGTTTTCTCATGTTGAAACAAGTATCTCATATAATTAAAAGGAATAGTTTATAAGAAATTTATTTTTAACTTGAATTTTTCCAACTAAAAGAAATTTATAATTTCTTGCCAATAATATCCTTTGCAGAGGAAGAGAAATGAGATCAATAAAGCTGCAAAATTTTTATAAGCATGTGTATTTGGGACCATTTTTACTACTTGTCCATAGTAGTATTTGACAGAGGTGCTTAATTTTGTCTCAGAAAACTGCATTCCTTTCAATTAAATAATTTAGCTCTTAATTTACCTTTTCCTCATCCAGCTACTTCCATTGTTCTCACTGATGTCATATTTAACACACTGGTGTAAAACATCTGATGGAACAGCAGCAAATGTCACCATGGTTTAATGGAAGCTAGAACAAAGCTGTCCAGACAAAATTAAGATTCTGAGGCTTACTGGGAGCTGGTGTGAGCCAAGGGAGTCTGCTATTGCCTTTGGGTTTCTGCCAGAGCATTCACTTAAAGGGCCTATAGTTTCATACCTATAGAGTTCTAAACTTTCAAAATTGAATCTGTCTTTCAAGAGGTTCTCAAATGCCTTTCTTTGCTGCTTTGAACTTTTGGCTGAAAATTCCTCCTTTTCGTAGGAGTTGGTGTATAGGCACAATTGTTTATATACTCCCAAAGTTGGCTTCCCATGCTTAGCAAATAAACTGAAAATGTGAATTTGAGGGATTTCCTATTTATAGTGATTATTTCTTGGAATGTGGTAAACAAATGACCTACTTACCTAGGGAGGGAAGAGGAAGAGGAGATAGATGTATGATTATCTCATACATTTAGAGGAGAAAAAAATCAAAATTAAGGTCTGACTGACACAGAGATCAGCACTTGGCAACTTAGTAGAAACAGAACACGACTTGCTCTCTTCAAAACTTCTGAGTGTGGAAGTGTTGTAGGTTGTGACAAGGCAAGCTCCATTATAACATACACAATACACAATAATGAACATTAGTCCTTGAACTCTTTCTTCAGAACAATCAAACTTACACCTCATGCTCCTCAAAAATGACTATGAGAAACAAAACTACATCAAAATAATATAAGATCTTTGAAATTCCCTGCACAGAACTGGACAAGTACAACAGAGAACCCTACAACATTAACACGTGAAAAACATCTCAGTTACTGAATAGACCTTCCTAACTCTCAGGGGGTCAAATACAGGATATGTAGGTTTATAGCTCTTTAGATAAACCACTAAACATAGAAGGGGAGGGGAAGGGAGGGGAGAGGAGGGGAGGGGAAGAGAGGGGAGAGGAGGGGAAGGGAAGGGGAAGGGGAAGGGGAAGAGGAAGGCGAAGGGGAAGGGGAAGGGGAAGGGGAAAGGGAAGGGGAAGGGGAAGGGAAGCTAAGGGAAGGGGGGGAAGGAGGCTTCGATAGCATTATGTTTATATGCCTTCATATTTCTACAAAATATCTTGACAGAAAACGAACACTCTCCTTCCAGGTGCCTCTTTGCATCCACAGTAATATTAATGCCTTTTCCTCCAAAGAGGAGAAAACTTCTCTGTACTTAAAAATAGTGTTTTGGGAAATAAACATGAACAATCTAAAGAAAATATTGCACTATATCAGATTTAAAAGGAAGGTGGAAGAAGTTTCTTTTTATAATATGGTGGGAGGGAGAGGGGGGTGTTAATTTTATGACCAGTTGACAATCAAGCGAACTAATGTCTCCTCTAATAACCCAGCAGAATATCCCACTGGAACAAACAGATCTCACACAGTGAAAGATAAATAATAGATACAATATTTAAAAGATGAGAAAATAAGTCAATATTTATAGCTGTAACTTATTATAATCCTATCTTTCTCCAAATGATTTTTGACTCTTAGTCTAAGCCAGCAGCCAAATATTTTGAATTGATGTATTTACTGGCATTATATAATTAAAGGTTAATTTGTAACTCTTGAAAAGTAAGGCAGAGCAGAGGATATTCTTTTGAACAGTCTTTACATTAATGAATCAAGCTGTTTTGCAGTAGATTTGGATAAGATTTTTTCACCAAATCCTTGAAAAATAAAACCAGTATCTATTTTAAATAACACATATTCAAAACATTAAAATTAAGAAGTTTAGGGGGAAAAGTTAATGTAACAACAGGAACAAAAATATTTCACATATTTCCTCAAAAAACCCGACAAACAATTTAAAATTGTTTGATTGGACAATAGTTTGATCAGACAGTTACAAATAGCTTTGAGATTGTGTGGTCATTTATATACTCTCAGTGTTTTACGATGCAGCAAATAAGCACTTCACAACCTAGACGGATCATACCTGAAATGGCTTAGAACTGCTGATGAAGAGTGTCTGTCTGATCCATCTGTTTTCTTGATTTCCAAACTTGTACCACAACAGCCATCCCTTAGTATTACTCACAGTTCTTTGGAAGACTGACAGCTTATAAACTTCTTTTCCAAACATATGATAATGAAAGCGGAAAACACAGGTTCCATTGCCAGAAGGGTTGAAAAGAGGACTAAGCAAAACTGCTTTATCTTGGAATTGGCGTGGCTCAGAGGATTCCAGGTAAAGGTAGTGTCCTCTGGCTGTGCCTGTCGTGTGATCCTTTAATGGGCCTGTATTAACTGTGGGGGTTGGACCCTGGATTCTGATCCAGTCAAAGTCATCCTCTACATCCTGCTCCCAATTGCACAGCCCATTCTCAAAGTTACACTGTAGGTCAGGGTCTGAAATGTAAACAGAACAGACCGTCAAAAATAAAAAAACAGCATCAAAAGGGGATAGTGATTTAATATACTTTTTTTATCCTTACAAAAATTTATTTCTAATGTATAGAAAAAATGCATATCTACTTCTCCTTGAAGACATTCCCCTCTGAAGGATATATGTACACTTGTCTGTACATAAAAAAATTATTTTCAATATTATCTTTCAGTATATATCTGTCAAATTGTACTTAATTTACTGAATAAACAGAACTGTGAAAAAATTATCCATGTTATTAATTTTTATGTACTATTAAAATTAAAGACTGTAAAGTTCTTTAACTGAAAGTGAACAGATCAACAGAGGTTAATTAGATGAAATAAACCACACCATACTGTCTTGTAGGTATGTGTGATAAGTGATCTAATGTATTTTTGCGTGGGAGATGTAGTCCTAAAAACACGTTGTGGTCTAGATCTTTATTATCCTCAATAATATTAACACGATAGCTTTATCAAGGCTAAATCAAAGAGTTTATAACAGAACTGCGCTTTTTTAATTTGACACCAAGGCAAAATATATTGATTACTTCTAATATTAAACAATAAAATGTGTCAGAGGTGAACTTGCATTCCAACTTTGCATCTGCTTTTCATAAGCAGTAACTGAGATTATAACAATTTTTTTTAATTGAGCTGTTGCATTTAATGATGTTTAAAACTTCATCTCAAATCTTATTGCAGACCTCAAAATGGGTTATAAAGAGGATAGACATTCCACAAGCAGAAAAACTAAGACAAGATGGAAAGCCTTCACTTTCTTTTAAATTTAGAGCAGTTGATATTCAGCAAATATTACTGTAGATAGATATCACCTCAACCCTGTTTCTCAAACTGATTGTGATTTGCATAATTTAGTTACCTCAGGAAGTGATAAAGCAAATGCTAGTTAATTTTATTTTATATTAATGTTCTTGAGTTCTTAAAATTGATGAATGCACGCTTCAAGGGAAAAACCATCAACAGCACCCTTCAGCACTCAAGGTGAATGTCAAAAATTTGAATGACTCATAGCTTTCCTCAGTACTTTCAAGTTCTTTCTTTGGGGTGGACAAATATGTCCAACATGACTCCTATCTTTGGCATAGATATTTTAACATATTATTTGATAGGTAAAGTATAGGTACTAAGAAGAGGCAGGACATACACTCCTCTCAGTCCATCAGTACACCTTTTGCTGTACTTCTGTCAGTAAAATCAAAGATATCACGTTGACCCAAAACAACTGTCAGACTTTAAATCCTCTCTTTTAAAATAAACTTGTAATGAATGGTCGTGTTTTACCCAAGTTAAAGAAATAGAATTGTTTTGGATAAAGGAGATTGAATTCTGTTTACCCTCAGTTGTAGCTCATCATATGCATTTAAGTTTAAAATTATCATTCTGTTTCATCACTAACTGTATTCAGTGGAATCATTACTGGCTGTAGCAATTCTGCACTCTTTCTGTCCAGGGATGAATTGGAAAGTCAATTTTTGTGTGGCATAAGTAAGCAATAGTGGAAAGTACTTACTACAGCTGTCTTCATCCGATCCATCCCCACAGTCATCCACAAGATCACAGACCAATAAACTGTCAATACACGCTTTTGTGTCTCTGCACCAGAAGTGATTTGGACCTTCACAATTTAATGCTGGAGGCGGGAGAGAACAGTTTTCAAGTCTAATATCATCAATGGCTGAGACACCCTCATAAAAACCCAGACTGATTTTATCAAGTGAAAATTGGAAAGGATGTGGAAGGCGTCCAAGCTGAATGACTGCCTTCAACCATTGATTTCCCTCATTGTAATACGTCCTCCAAAGGACAGTAGGCTGTTTCAGCCCATCCACAATCAATTGCAGCTCTGCTGCCCCAACTGACTGTCCATAATTGTAATACCTAAAATGATAAAAATAAGAATGTTAAGCGGACAAGTGATGAAAATGGACATCAGTTACAATGACCAGTACCTTTTCTGTTATATCTCTGTGATACATAGGAAGTCCACAGTGCCCGTAATTCCATCCATTTTCTGAATGATGGTGGGATAGACTGCTATCAGTCTAGGCCTCGTTTCAAGAATTGAAAATTTTGAGAGAAGAAGTATACTTCATTAAATTGAAACTCATAACTGAAGAGACACATTTCCTTTCATATTAAGCAACACTGCTCACTCAGGTGTGTAATGTCTTTTTATAAATGTAATTCAGTACATAATTGTAAAGTTTCAAGAAGGAAAACCAGAACACTTACCGAATGCATAAGCATGCCTTCTATCTATGTTAGTCATTGTTAACATATTGCCTTCTCCAACATTTAAAGCTATTAAATACTTAGGTTGGCAATTGTACAACAAAACTGGAAGCAGAAGCAGATATACAACCAACAACTTGTAATGTCCAACTTCAAGTCATGAATCTCAGATAAAAAGACAATTCCACTTCCTATGTCAGATGTATATGACCTCACTGAGACAAACTGCACTTAATAACACCAAGGTCAGGCCAAATCTTTAATTAAACAGTAGCACCAATTTGGCCATAGTAAACAAATTATCACAGTTATATTTTTTTTGTCCATCTTTGACAAGTTTGCACAAACACTGAGAAGACAATTACTGAAGATGTTTGTTTGGGTTTGATGGTTGATTTTTTGTTGTGTGTGTTTTTGTTTTTTTTTTTTTTTTTTTTGTTTTGTTTTGTTTTGTTTTGTTTTGTTTTTATATTTGTTTTGTTTTCGGGTTTTTTTTCTGTGTATATAAAAAAGAGAAGGGAAAGCAAAGAACCAGTTATTGCACTGGGACTTTTAATTAAAAATGATGACATCTACTTTTGGATACTGTAAGTGACTCAAGGACCTACTAGATTTTTCAATGCTTTCTTTTTCTCGAAAAAAATCCACATATTTAAATTTACTTAACTAAAGAATTGTTAGGAAAAAGACTGTGGTAGTTGCCCACATATATGCAGGCACAATCATTTACTGTAATTTTGCTCAGAGCCTGAAAACAAAGTCATGTCATGTTTCTGTTTTATTCTCCAAGTGCTTCATGTTATATCTGCATATTGTTCACAATGAAGACTCTATGCTGACAGAATAAAATTAAATAAATTCTTCAGAGAAAGATGTATCTATTTCAGACTATAACTTCAATTTCAGTCCAAGAGAAACAATGTGAGATGATCCAGGAACTTTAAATGTAAATTATTCCTTACCAAAAGGACAGTGTGCAATTTGATCCAGTTTGCCTGAACTTTGGGCTTCGTAGCCGAGCTATTTGTGAAATGCTGCTGCTGTTCTTCAGAATGAACATAAAATGACCTGTTAAAACAGAAAACAACTTTTTAGGCTGAAGAAATAAAGGGTTTCTGAAGGTTTTTAGAGCATTCATGGCCTCCACTTAAAATCTGTTTTAAGAGATGGTTTATCTATTCCACTTCTCTGTTTCTAGGCCTGGCTTGTCTTACCTTCAGGTTTGTTATAGGTGTGATCCCATGGAGGGGCTTGCTTCTGAAATGCGGGTGGAAGAGCACTGCTGGAACTTCTTACCCAGTCAAATTCATCTGCATTTACAGTTTCAATCCAGCCACAGCTCTCTCTTTCAAAGTCACATACAGCAGCTGGAATAAAGAATGAGACATTTCATTTCTATACCAAACATTACTAAACGAGCTTTGCAGTATGAAGAGCAAATAAAATGTTTCTAATATGTCACCAATATTCTAGAAATAAGTCCAGGAAAGAGGCATGGAGAAGCAGAGTGGCTTCATATCAGACATGAGGTATTTGCTTAGGAACAGCTGAGTAAAAGAGCAGCCACAGAGGAACAACCAAGCCATCGCTATGTGCACTGCATTCAGTGAAACAACTCCTTCTCTCTTAGGCTACTTCTGCCAAAGCACTCAAAGCAGGCAAGGAGGTGCTGACAAAAGACCTCACAGTCCTCCTGGTATGGAGCAAGAACATTGGGCATGCAAAGCAGCAACAAACCTTCTGCAAGATCTTTTTTTTGTTGGAGACAGAAATTAAATCCCCTTTTTCCTAAATGCCAGCAAGTATGCTAATGATAAAAAAATTCTTCTTCTATTCATAATCGGAATAAAGTTAAATATCAGGCATTAGTGAGGTACTGTGATATTTGTAATCCCTGAAACACAAACTACTGAAGTGAAAAAGATCTGAAAAGCTGCATTCAGCTGCATTCTTCAATTCTTCAATTAAAAGAGCAGCAATATTTTAGAAAATAAAGGAAAAATAAAGGAGTGGAAGGGTGTCATTTATGAATGAATGTAAACTGAATAATATTGATTATGTTACAATGAAGAAACATAGAATCATGGAATGATCTGGGTTGGAAAGGACCTTAAAGATCTTCTAGTTCCAACCCTGCTGCCATGGGCAGGGACAGCTCTCACTAGACCTGGCTGCTCAGAGTCCCATCCAACCTGCCCTTGAACACTTCCAGGGATGGGCTATTCACAGCTTTTCTGGTCAACTTGTTCCAGCGGCTCACCACTTCCACAGTAAAGAATTTCTTCTTTATATCAGGTTTTCCTCTCCTGCATTTTATAAAAAATCTTCATTAAATCACAAAATCATATTTTTATTCCTGTAAATGTAACTAAATGGAAAACATTAAGAGAATTATTTAAAGATTTTAAGTAATAATTTATTAGTCATATACCTAGAATAAATAAAGCAAATATTCAGGTATGACTGTCAGAATTCTGCCATTATTTTATAATTCTTATCACAGCTTTCAGTGGTCATATTATGCTATGGTCATAAAATGGTATGTAGAATATGCACATATCAGAATCATATGAAGTCTCATGGGGAATAAGATTACATCAGTGTTTATTTATGGAAATTATGGGAGGTTTTTTAATTTGTTGTGCTTGATTTTGTTTTGTTTTGCTTTTCTCTTTAGAAACTATGTTACACTAAGTTATGTATAATTTTTTAGAAAGAATGAAAAATTACTAATGAGGCGTCTTAGTTATATTGATAGCTATAGCTTCTAAAAAGAGAAGGTTTTGTGAATTATTAAGCAAAGCACTTAAAAATCCACAGCTTAAAACAAAAAACATTCCTCAAGTGTGGAAGGACAAATAATGTTTAAGAGATCAAAGAAAATATAAGTTTGCTCTACATATGGTGTATGTGGGTCAGAAATGCCAATGATAAAGTGATGCAAATCAAATGTGACAAAAAAACAGAAGGAAGGAGTTTTTTGACAGAATGTTTTGATAGAATAAAAGGAAGACAAAATATATCTGCAAATATTCAAGGACCTAGGCATGAGAGAAATGACTGAAAATCTCCAGAGAGAACATAATGAAAAAGGAATATGGAGAGCTATTTTTGATTTGCTTTTTACTCAATAGAAGAAACCATCACATATTCCCCAGAGAACAGCAACAAAGAATATGACAGACCTTGGACACAGATGGTTACACCAAATGAGGCAAGTAAACAAGATAAAACTGTTAAGTCTGAGCCCAGACTTCTTGCATCTGTAACTTGTAACACAGACAAAACACAAAAGAAAGGATGCACCAGACCATTTAGCTTAAGCATGGATGAGTACACTAAGATAAAATAACCCTGAAACCTTCAACTAAATCTCAAACCAACTATTTAACACCTAGGGAAAATACAAGAATACAAGAATAAAGCAAACTGGTAGAGCCTGGGTGAAACACACTTGGATCTTGATGCTTGATAACACTTCAATTTTCTAATTGTCTTGTCCCATAACTTCTTCGACTGGCACTTCCATTTCAGACAGATTATTCAGAAAAAAAGGCTTTTGCTTGGGTACTTTTGTACTTTCTCTCACAGTGAACTCATAGAAACTAATCTGCCTTCTATCCTAAGACTTTTGTTTTTGCTTTTGTCCTATTTTCTTTTATTTTCTCACATGCTGTCTTTATACTCTAATCATCACATGAGCCTATGGGCTCTGCCAGGCTGTCTTCTCTTCACATGCTGATTAATTTATTGCTAGTGTTTCTTAAACTTCTTTTGTCACCCTTACTGTGTTTTTACATTTAACCTACCAAAATTCGTCATCTTTTCTATATTTTTCATTTAGAAAATACATCAACCATTTGTTTGATGCTTTTTAACTTCTAGTGGTATCCATGCCACCTGTTTGGATACATTTTTCCTTGCTGCCCCTTTTAGCATCTTTTTTAACAAGCTCCCTCACTAATCAAGAAGGAATCAGTGATACTGTGAGCATAGCATTTGAGAGTGGTTGGCTTTGTTGATGCTTTGAGAAAGCTGCCTTTACATCTTCAACAGATTCAGTTTTCTCTGAGCTGACTTGTTGTCACAAAACCTTAGATTTCTTCCTGATTTTGGGTTCTTATGCAAAGCGCTTTTGCCTTTTCTGTTTTGAGGAGCTTTATTCAAACGCCTCCACAAATCAGATGTGCAGTTTCTCTGTTAGCGGAGTGACACCTAATAGGAATTTAATAAACAGTCCTGCTCAAAACAGTATTTTAATAACAAGTGTTTAAGATATTAACATTTCTTCAAGAATGGAAGTTCATAAATCTCTACAACCCCCAAAATATCTCCTTGTCTTTCAGCTTGTGTAAATTTATACAGAATGCATCATAAATTAAAAAATCCAGGTGAAGAGATATCATCATTATTACTGGCTTATAATATTTTCTTTTACTTAAAAACTATTTCTAAAGGGTCCAATATGTCAATAAACATTACACTAATTTTTAATCCACAATTTAAAGATAAATTTAGGAACTTATTGCTAGATGGCAAAAATAAAACTATCATCAGTTCTAGGAACCAGTTTAACTCTACACACAGTCATCTTAAACTATTTTAACCCTCTTTATAATACAAACACACTGAAACACAAATCTTTCTTCCCATTTTTATGTTTTCTATCCCAGCTACTATTTACTAATTTCATTATATACGCTCACTCAAATAACACCATACTTTGTAGATGCATTGGCCTAATTTTTACAATGACAAACTGAATAGAGGCCAGTTAAAAAATTAATGCAAAAGTTCATCAGCAAGAAGTAATGCTAACTGGAACAAACAAACAAACAAAAGACAAAAAACAAGTCACTACTTGAAGATCAAACAAGTTTGATCTTTACAAAATCCAAGGCAGAGCTTCCCCTTCCCTCACTTTTAATCTCCAAATATTAACCGCTACAATTCTGAAAAAAATAACCACCACTACCACCTCCCCCTGCCAAAAAAAACCCCAACAAAATAACCAAAACCAAAAAATCCACACTTAAAACATAAAAGTTTAAAACAAGTAGGTATAGTAGTCTGCTCTACAGATAGCTAGGGGAACAAAGCACTCCAGAACATTTTATTTTGCTAAATTCTGTTGGGAAATCCATTTCAATCACCATGAAATTGCAACAGACCTCTTTTTGATTTCAGTCATGTGGGCTTTTTAGTATTAGACAGACATGACTTATACATAACACAGAGGTGTATATCACTTGTGAAATGAGAAAGAGCTTTGCATGTAAGGAAGGCAAAATATGCAGAGTAAAGGGTTTTTGTTATAAATAATTCTAGTGATTTCACTGCGCACCAACATTTTTAACAACAATGGTACTACGTGTCTCCTAACTCAGCTGCAGGACTTACAAACACTGAGACTTTTACAGGAGGAAAATAAAATTCTAAAAATATTCTATGAAACTGAAGGGGAAGCTCCTGTTTTTACTGAATTATACAAAAATAAGATCCCATAGTCCCTATTCAGGTCTTCTTGTTATTCACCCTCTTTTCTCTGCCACTGAAGCTCATTCAATATTTGTCATCACACTGAATAATTTGCTGGAAACCAAATAAGAGTAACTATGCAATGAGACATAGGTTTTGGCCAAAAAATACTACATAGGTATTTGCTGAAAGAAGTAGACAAGTTAGACTTAAGACTTCTGGGTTCTATAGAAATTCTGAAAGTGTGTGGGGTCTCTGTCAGAAAAATGCCCTCGGCCTTTCCTCAACGCTCTTCTGTTCCACAGCTTACTTCCTGTTTTACCTACTACACAACTGCTCTTCTGTGACCCCTTATCTCAGTCCTAGAATCACTGGAAAACTGGAAATCCTCACTCTCTTATCTCATTTCCACAAGCAGCTCCCTGCTCCAGGTCCTCTCAAGCAGTCTCAGTTCTTTGTCACTTCATGGCCACATTTTATACCAACCCCTCGCAAAACATCACTGCTCCACGTCCGCGTTCCTCATTCCCATTCTCTCCTTTTTTTATTCTCTCTTCTGAGGCATTTAATCTTCCATTATTGTTTCTCTCCTGACACTGTATCAGAGGCACTTTAATCAGCTGGTCTCAGTCTTTCCCCCAGAGCAGCCTGGGTCCCTCCTGCCCTGGCTCCCTCCAGTGCCATGGTTACTTCTCTCCTACACCAGCAAGCTCAAGCAATGCAGCTTTTGCAGCCATTTCTCCTCCACTGTCAAAGATGTTGTCCTTTCTCTGCAGATGGGATTTTAGTCCCATCCCTTCCCCATTTAACTTCCATAAACTGATTCTTATGCAGTTATCTAGGCACTTCCAGTATTAGGTATCTTCAATTTACAAGCTGGTAATATTTTTACTCCTTGGACTTAAGCCCATCTTTCTGATCTGGCTGTTGTTTCTGGTCTCACCTTCAAAAATTACTGATTTGTCTGGCTGAAATGGAGTAGCAAGCATATGAGACAGCCATTTTGGTATGCAAGATTTGACTCTAAAAAGGAGATTTAGAAAGAGTTACTATATAACTACAGCAGAAGTTTTATGTTTTGCCAAGATTAGTAATGGAAAATATGGGGAATATTTCTTATAACACTGAGGAGATTTTTTATTACTTTTATGAAGGTAGCCATTAGAGACCAAATAATATTTATCTTTAAACAATTATGCTACAAAAGTAGTTTTTAAGAACAAACATGAGCATCCTTCTCTTTGCTTGCCTTCTAACTCAAATTCAGGTACATAAAACTCTGTACAAATATATAGATTACGTCCAGTTTATGAATTACTTAATTTAAGGCTAGCCTTAACATGCTTGTGCTGCCCTAAATTGTACACTATAGAAATAATAACTATTAAATGCATCTTTCATTTAGACATAAATACAAAACAATACTGTGTGTATATGTGTGCTGGTTTGGGCTGACGTGTAGTTAATTTTCTTCATGGTAGCTGCTAAAGGGCTGTATTTTGGATTTGTGCTGGATTTAGGGATATTTTAATTATTGCTGAGCAGTGTTTATATAGCGACAAGGCCTTTCCTGCTCCTCACATTGCCTCACCAGCAAGGAGGTTGGGAATACACAAAAAGTTGGGAAGAGACACAGGCAGGACAGCTGACTCCAACTGAACAAAGGGATAGACTACATCATATGGTGTCATGCTCAGCGACAGACTAGTGGGGGATGTTCCAAGTGGTGGTGTTGACCATCCCAAGTCACCATAATGTGTAATGGGGCCCAGTTCCCCCAGGGATGGCTGAACACCTGCCTGCCCATAGGGAGCGGTGAATGAATTCCTTGTTTTGCTTTGCTTGTGTGCATGGCTTTTGCTTTCCCTATTAAACTGTCTTCATCTCAACCCATGAGTTTTCTCACTTTTACTCATCTCATTCTCTCCCCCATCCCACCAGGAGAGTAAGTGAGCAGCTATGTGGGGCTGAGCTGCCAGATGAGGTTCAGCCACGGCAGTCCTTTCTGGCACATGTGGCTCAAAGGGTTTGAGACAGTGACAAGTTTGATTGGAATGTTTTGGATCAAATTTACAGCTTTTATTGATTTCTAGATATTAATTGGCACACTCCTGTGCTTGCCATGGGGCCTGCTTTCCTGACTATTTATTAGAGCCTAGTGCTCATTAGTGGCTGCCTCTTGCTTTCACTGCTTGCTGCACTGCCTGTCACCTTACTCTACTGTGCCTGGGAGTGTTTTGATAACAACACAGGTGATGTGCCTGCTGGCAGTTGGCCAGGTCATTGCTGCTGCTGTACTGGGAGGAACAGGCTGGAACTCCAGTGCGGACTCGAGTCAAAGGGACTGTGACCTGCGGATGAGGCCATGTGAGATTGGGATACCCCAGAGTGTCTGTGGTCGAGAATAAGCCCGTGCCAGAGCAGGTACATCTTGAAGCACCTGTGGCCATGGTTATGTCTGTGTGGCAGCAGGTGTAACTCTGAAGGGTAAGTCTGTGCTGGAGAAAGTACACCTCAAAGTATCTATGGCTGTGGGTAAGTCAGTGCTGCAACGGGTATACCTCGAAACATCAGTGACTGTGCACGAGGTCATGTTGGAGCACCTCAAAGCATGTGACCATGGATAAACCTGTGAAAATATGCTGTATTTTATATAAATGTAAATTATTTTATATAAATGTAAATTATTTTGTGTTTATTTTATATAGAAACCCATATAATTATTCCTGATAATCCACACAATATGTAGACAGCAAAAAAAAAATTAACAGACACAAAAGACAGATCATAAGGGAGAAATTAATAAAGGTCAGACAGAATATCAAGAACACATTTGTTACCAGACTGCTTTCCAACCTGATCTTATTCCTATTCCATCAACGTAATTCTTAGGGTGCAAAAGTGAACATTTAGACTCCACCAAATGCATAGGATGTAGACCATAGAACTCATGCTGCACATTCATCTTCCAGAGCACAAGCACACAATGTGATAGGTATGTTAGGTCACTGCTATGAATCTGCAGTTTGAAAAAGGCTGTCACTTCTCTCTTCTGCTTTAATGCATGGAAGTCAAGTATAAAAGCTTTATGACCATAGTAAATTCTTCATCTGTGATACAATAGTCAACGGTAGCAACACTCAAGAAAGAAAACATTTTGGCAGTCCCAGAAGTGTTAATCTTCAACTGAATTCTTTCAGGCCTGACAGAAAAAAAGGTACTCCTTTGAGTGGAAGTGAAAATCAAGAGATGTCTCAAGGATTGATATTGAGAGATAAGAAAATTGGATGGAGACCTTGCTTATTTGGTGGACTTAGTGGACCTGAGCACTTAAGTAAATCATCTTACTGGAATTTAAGGTTATAAGATTTAAATGAAACATATTTTGAAAGATATTTTAAGCCCATGTAATATCCCTGCCTGGTTCTCATACAAAGAGAAAAGCATTAACAAGGTTAAGGTGCATAAAATCACTATTAGATGGAACACCGTGGAAAAAAATGTTAATATTGATGAAAGAAACGATGTAGCTGGAAAAGATGAAGTGATCAAAAATCTATGTTTAGCCAAGTTTGGAAATAAGGAAAAGTGTCTGAGAAATATGAAATGCTTGCATCCAAGTGCAGGAATATGCAAAGAAAATATAGAAAGTAATGGTGCACTACATAAGCAAGAAGATGATGAAATACTATTTGAAAATAATTTAAAGAGCTATTCTAGTGCTGTAGACCATGAGACTAATGTGCTGAAAGGCAAGTTTATTGCTTGGAAACAGCCAACTTGCCAAACTTCTTGCAGGGCCCTTTGTGTACCTGCATTCTGCTTCCCACATTACAAGCTGTAGTGCTAGCACACATTGAGCCAGCTCAGCAGTAACAATGATTTATAAGTCAGCAATATACTTAGAGCAAAGATCACCATAAATATAATGGTTCCAAAGTTTAACCTTTAGCATGGCATTGTTAATGTATTGTCTTGACAAATGAGACTTGGGTATAATAAAGGTTTCTTCAGTCATATAATTAGAGGAAAAAGAAAGAGAAAATCAGTTGCCAGATAGGCAACTTGTAATTAAGGCCAGTCTAGGACTGGTGAAACACCTTGCTGGACATTTTTCTTCACCCAAATGCGTAATGTTGAAATGGAAACACAGGCTGAATAGTTAAAAGGAAATACAAATAGCCACAAAAAACAGCAGATCTTAATTTTCTTGATTAAAAGCTACCAGTTCATTATCACAGTGCAGTGAAAGTTGCAGGCAGCTAAATCTACTTAGAACATATTTAATTAAACTATTGATTTGGAAGTGTTATTATTTTGTCAGAGAACAAATACCCAGTACCTGAATTTAAAAAGGGTAATGGGAGAACAATCCAATCTATCATAACCCAATGCTGAGAAGAAGGTGTGTAAGCATAAGTAAAGTAGAAAAAACATAAAGTAAATTCAAAAAATGTTGGAGTGTTACAAGAGTTTTAATATGAGTAACATCGGCAGGGAGGGAGTAAAGAAGTAAAAACTCTTCTCAGTAGTGTCCAGTGAAATGAGAAGGGGTAACAGGCACTTTTTTTCTGTAAGGGTGATCAAACACTGGAACAGGGTGTCCTGACTGGCTGGGTAGTCTCCATCCTCATAGATATTCAGAACCTAACTCTGTCAAGCTCTGGGCATTCTGCTCCGGTGGCCCTGCTTTGAGCAGAGTAGTTTTTAACCACTTAGTGATCTTCAGATATCCCTTCCAACCTCAACTGTGATACAGTAATATCAGAATTTTCTTTACTCTGGCCCACAAGAGGAAGGATATTCTGCTTAGTGAACATTTAATAGTTATTTCTGATTTTAGCAAGGCAAACTGTTATCTAATATAACAAAATGCAGTTTTATACCTCAAAGTTCTGTATATTTTGGATACCAGTCCTTCTAAACACTTATAACCCTCAATACCAATGCTCTAGCTGAGAAAAATGCAATACTAAAATAGTAGAGAAATTTAATTGAAGCTGTAAATATTTCTTTTACCTGCTAATAGTCAAATAGATTTTTGTTTACCTGAGCAACAACTCTCAATCTCCAAGTACAAACCATAAAATATAAACAGTGAATTTGGACTGTATTAGCATCTCTGAAGAAGTTTACATTTTTTGATGCATAACAGGGCACTGAAAATAATTTGAGGATCTTGTCTACAATATTTCTGTCATTTGTGTTGAATGTGCTAGAAAGCATCATGTCCTATTTTTAAAAAGAAAACTTGCATTAAATATTGCTCGTGGCAACTCCTTTTGAAAATGTATCACAAGTTGCACAGCAAAGTTGATAGTTCAAAGCAAGAGACTCATTTTCAAAAGTGCAAAGTATAACTGTGATTTCTTATGCAAAGCAGGAAACTGAATCAATCAAAAAGACTTTTGAAGCTACATATTAGAAACCCTGAAACAGTTCCGAGCTCCCTGCTGACTGTACAGTGGAGAGGGATTCTGAGATGCTCCACTTCCCTCTACTTTCCCACG
Source organism: Corvus hawaiiensis (assembly GCF_020740725.1). Taxonomy (NCBI): domain Eukaryota; kingdom Metazoa; phylum Chordata; class Aves; order Passeriformes; family Corvidae; genus Corvus; species Corvus hawaiiensis. Next base: position 19,877,378 of record NC_063213.1, read on the forward strand.
TGTTTGCTTCCATGCAGAGAAAGTCCGGGCATGTGGCCCTGACAGCAGTCATAGCACAACCAAGCAGAAAATTCTGACTCAGCTTAAATTATAGCTGTGACCAGGCTTGTGGTACAGCTGTGGTACAGCTCTGGCATCTTCACATCAAAAGTAAGTATATAAAATATAAAATTTGAATGCAAGTCTGTGACCAGTGCATTAGAATTACAAAATAAAATACTATATTTTAAGCAGCAGCTTCTACTAAATAATTAATCAAAATCTTCTCTTCTGGTTTTATTGCTAAGAGGGAAGTAGTTGCTACAGAAAATAAGAGGGGAAAAAATCACGGAACTGAATCAAAGTGAAGTAACTGTTTCTCAAGAGCTTTTAATTAAATTGCAAGATTTATGAAGTCATGAAAGCATTGCAAATAGGACAAAGAAACCCAGTCACAGGAGCTTAACAACATAGATTTTAAAGTTTTCACTTACGGCATTTGGTTTCATCATGGTTATTTGGGCAGTCAGGCTTAAAATCACAAAATTTGTCAGATGAAATACACTGCCCATCGCCACATGAGAAAGATCCCGCTGGGCAGTAAAAAGATGAAGCATTAGCATCTGCAGATTCTGTTTCCCCTTAAAAATCAGAAAAGGACATGTAAGTAAAACCACAAATATATAAAATTATTAGAAGTGCTTTTTATCTTCTTTTAATATAGCAACCTGTTCAGCATAAGGAAGCGAGCACCACCTATGCAGTGTGCTAGATTATACCACAGTTGGTAAGAAACACAGCTGATCTCAATGTCTGACGGTCTTAAACTATATCTTACCCTCCACAATATTCAAATTTTTTTGTGAAAATTTATCCAATACACCTTAGGGTTACAGAGCTGGGCTCCTGTTCAGAGATGAGAGGCTGGTACGGCTCCCTGCTCTTTCCCCTGGAGCCAGAAGCAGGTTTTTCACCAAACCTTCCTGCTGTAGCCGTGCTATCTCTGTGCTCAGGTCACAGTGAAAGCTGCAAGAAGCCCAGGCTGGGTGCTGCACCACTACTACCTTGCACCACAACCTACACATTAGAGAACATCCCAAATTTCAATTAATGTGGCAACAAAAAAGCCAGGGTCTGCTGGTTTTTCTTCAGTAGATTTCTGGAAAGTAAGTGAGAGGAATGATGTGCAGCTTTTCATTTCTTTCATTTAAACTAAATTTTATAAATACTCATATTTCTATCCAGACAGGAATTTTTTTAAAAAAACCTCCATTCTAAGAACAATATCTTTGTGATTAATGGGTAAATGAGGCAGTTGTAGGGAAAATAATGAAAGCAAATTAATGTTTCTCTAAATACTTCAACCCAACTGTATATAGGGATCATAAAAGCCTTAAAAACACAACACTTAAGTTCTCTATTATGCCTTTAAATTTTTCAGGATTAAATCCAGATACCTGATGGCTATAACTTATCAACATTACCCCTGACTGCATATGTGCCCATGCCATTTTTGAAAAGCAGCTGGTAGCATCAAGAGGACCAGAACCAGCAGTCTGACAGAAGGTTTCGTTGGTTTATATTTCCATCCATTGGCACTTCAAAACTACAGAGTGTGAGTACAAGTTTGGTGGGCATTCCTTATATGTCAGATATTCAGCAGTAATGATGGGACAAGCCTCTTGCCCTAAAAGTAAAGCAGCAGAATTTGCTCTTTAGTGGAAAATACAGGATGCTTTGCTTCTGCCTCCAAATGTGAATGTGAGCAGGTACTACATAGTAAGTAGTATCAGGAAATTCCCACGAGAGCTCACTTTGCAGAATTAGTGCAAACTTCCCATAACAGCTAGAGTATAACACAAGGATGAAAACCTTTATTGTAGAACCATAGAATGGTTTGGATTGGGAAGAGCCTTAAAGATCATCTAGTCTGTCATAGGCAGAGTCAAAGACCCAACCAATGCAGCATGGAACACTTACAGGCAGAAGACAGATTACAGCATATGGACTGTTTTCTCAGATTATCCTCTACTTTGTTAAAGGTATCTTCAAGTTGTTAGTCAAATCACAGATATATGTAGAAGAAATTGGGGAAAATGTATTGAAAACCATGAAACTTGCCTTCACTTTCCTGGCTGATTCCTGGAAGTGATCTATTCACAACTACACATTCCTCTGATATACCGATATCATCAATAGCAACAGCAGCATGTGTTGTTAGAATAGTACCTTGCAAAACAATCTGTAAAGACAGAAAAATAAGTAATTCTTTAAAGGTGACATGATAAAAAGACACAAATACACACACACACACACACATTTATATATTCCTTTTTAATTTATGACATCTGCACAGGAACTAAATTGTGCCTACAACCAACTCTGAACATGAGCCAGGAGAAACTACAACTGAGATTTGATCAGGTCAGAAATCTGCTCCTCAACTGTCAAAGCTGTAACTGCATTTACCTAGGGAAAGTTATGCAACTGAGATGACCTTGCTTCAATCAAACTGGTAAAAGTCATCACTGTTGCATGAATCATCTTCCTGCTGGAACAGATAAAAATTACATATCTTTTTAAATTAGCTATTCATGGTTACCAAATATGATGATTTACAACACTGTTAATTGTGTCCATGTATACTACACCTGCTGAAGTTAGCAATGTGGTACAGTAAATATAGGGACAGATTGCAAATTGAAGTTCCTGCACTGTCAGCCTCACCTCTGTGCCTGGGAAGATCATGGAACAGATCCTCCTATAAGTTATGCTAAAGCACGCGGAGGAGAGGGGGTGACTCGAGACAGCCAGCATGACTTCACCAAGGGCAAGTCCTTCCTGCCCGCCCAACCCAGTGGCCTTCTGTGCTGAAGTGACTGCATCAGTGAAGGGCTATGGCTGTCCCATATCTGGACTTCTGTAAAGCCTTTGACATGGCCCCCACGACATCCTTCTCTCTAAATTGGAAAGAGGTTAATATAATGGATGAACTGTTCAGGGGATAAAGAATTGTTTGCATGAGGAAGAATTTCTCACATCCAGAGGGTAGTGGTCAATGGCTCAGAGTCCCCATGAACATCAGAGACCAGAGGTGTCCCCCAGGAATCTGTATTTGGACCAGTGTTATTTAATATCTTCATTAATGACATAGTGTGATTGAGTGCACCCTCAGCAAGTCTGCCAGTGACAGCAAGCTGAGGGTGCAGTTGACACACCTGAAGGACAGGATGCTATTCAGAGGGACCTGGACAAGCTTGAGAAGTGGCTGGCCCATAGGAATCTCATGAGGTTCAACAAGACCAAGTGCAAGTTGCTGCACCTGGGCTGGGGTAATGCCCAGTATCCATCCAGGCTGGGAAATGAAGGGATGTGGAACAGCCCTGCCCAGAAGGACCTGGGGGTACTGGGGGATGAGAGGCTGGACATGACCCGGCCATGTGCATTCACAGCCCAGAAAGCCTGGGCTGCATCAAAAGCAGTGTGGGCAGCAGGGCAAGGGAGGGGATTCTGCCCCTCTAATCTGCCCTTGTGGGACCCCATACAGAGTATTGTGCCCAGCTCTGGGGTGTCCAGCATGCATTGGAGTGAGTGCAAAAGAGGCCACCAAGTTGATTAGAGGGATGCAGCATCTCTCCTATGAGGGAAGGCTGGGAGAATTGGGTTTGTTCAGCCCCAAAATGAGAAGGCTCCGGAACGACCTAATTGCAGCCCTCAGTATCATAAGGGAGCCTACAAGAGAGATGGAGAGGGGCTATTTACAAGGTCACGTAGTAACAGAATAAGGGGAATGGATTCAAACTTAAAAAGAGTAGGCTCAGATTGGATATTAGGAAGAAATCCTACACTTTGAGACACCTGGAACAGGTTGCCCAGAGAAGTTGTGGATGCCCCACCCCTGGAGGTTTTCAAGACCAGGCTGGATGGAGCTCTGAGCAACCTGGTCAAGTGAAAGGTGTCCCTGCCAATGAGGCTTGGAACTAAATAATCTTTAGGGGCCCTTGATGTTTGTTATAAAAAGTTATTCTAATGTATAGAATACTGACACAATGGCTATGCTCTTTAATATTTGCACCTATGTAAAAAGCTAAATTAAATTCTTTTTTCATATGAGCATTAAAGAATAGAGATTCTCTTTTTATATATTTCATCATTAAAAGTAAATTAATTCTAAAGGCCAAAGTAAAATATCTTTTTGAAAGCAATGTAAATGTGATTTCTAATTACCTGAAAAGGCAATTCCTCAGCTGCACTTTCCACAGGTATATTCACTTTTGTCCAATTCATCTCAGGCAATCCTGAAATGTCACGTAATTTTTCCAAACTTCCATTTAATGCAGTTCTCCTAAAGACAGAAAGCTGGGAATCCTGAGATAACCAGTACCAAAATCTTACCTGTTGAAAGAGATTTTAATGAAAAGCTTTAAAAAATGATATAATCAATCTGCAAGAAATTCAGTACCAAGTAATATATGTACATTATAACAAAGAATGACATGACAGGTCTAAACACAGGCTTGGCATAAAAGATGGGGATGTTTGAAATTACAGCAAGTTGAGGAGCAGTATCATGCCTAAAGACAAAACCATATTTAAAAGTAAAGCTTACTTTTACAATTTACTTTGAGCTTGTATCTATCAACTCATGCAGACTGAATGATACAACTTCCCCTAACTTCTTTATCTTAGTAAGCATTACGAAACTTCGCAAATATTATTTTTCTTTACAAATGCTGAATATATGACAGTTTCATAGGTGTGTTAATTTCAGAAGTGCAATCATTGAGGTTCTCATATGAAAGAAACCTTATGATCTTTTATTTCCACAATCAACATAAATGAATATGATCTGAAGACAGATTTTTAAAATAATCTATTCATCTCCTGAAACAAGAAGATTGACCAATATATGGGAGGAAAAAACAATAACTGTAGGTGGATGAGGCTGCTTGTGGGGCAGAAAAGATCAGAAAAGAGTGGGAATCACAGTTCACTCCCCTGCAACACAGAGTAAGTCTGTTATATATAGATATATAGATATATATAGATATATATAGATATATATATATATATATTTTTAATAATACCCAGGCAAAAATTCAGCTGATAACTGAGGGGAAGAAATAAGATTTTCAAAGACTAATTTTTTTTCTTTTCCCCTGAGTCCTTTCTGCTTTTCTACATAGTGAAAGACTAAAATTTCTTCAACTGCAGTATCTTTAGTTCCCTGCAAAAGCCTTGATATTGATAATATTTGAGTCTTCATGAAGGTAAAACGAGAGCTGGATCAGTCATTCAGAAATATTCCTGTTAAAAGACAGTGCTACTTTTTAATATCTTTTGGCTTCATGTCTGGTAGACTCAGTCTCTCAATGTTTCTTTTTACCTCCACTTATGAAAATCATGTCTTATATAAAATAATCTTGTTTATTAATAAATTGAAATACTTTCATGCAACTTTCATTCCCCCAGCAAAAAACTTAAGAAGTAGAAAGCAGCACTATACAAACACTTTCCAAAATGAGCTGTTTGAAGAACTTTAAACAATTTAGATGGCTTTTGTCTATCAAACAGCTTTTCAAACAAATTTATGCTTTCGTTAAGTAAGAAATAGTGTTAGTCTCCTTCTCTATGTCTACACGTTCTACTATACAATGACTACTGTGTTCATTAAAGAGTTGTAAACAGAGAACTGGGACTAGAAATTTGCTTCCACAACTCCAAAACCTTGAGCTTAATGAAGATGTTTCTTAGCTTACATCTACAAAAAGACCCAGCTAAAAGAAGCTGCAGAAAGAAGTTACTTCTAAACTTCAATTAACCAGAAAGGCACAATATAAATTTGTTATCCTTCAACTCAAATTTTTTTTTTAACAACTGGAGCTAAAGAACTTGTAAAGCTAATAATGAACATAGATCTATTTATGTGGATACTTTTATCCTCTCAGTGGGACATCCAACAGAGGGCATCATCTCACATTTATAGGCAGAGAACATAACACATCTTAATGAGCAACTGCGACTCCTTGCTCCTTCCCAGAATAAAAGTCTGCAGGGAAAATGTGGCAGAAAGCCAGGCTTCCAATCTTCAGAAACACTCTCCTGACAGACATGTACAGCTAGGTAACAACTTGCTCTAGCTTTTGTTGAATCTGAGAATTTTAAATTCATTCAATACATGCATACTTATGACAAAAAATGTTTCTTTTCTGACTTTGAAGTAGAGAAAAATAGCTCATCCCCACTGCATTCATGTTTATTTTGAATGCAGACCAAACTCTGCAATAGATCTTACCAGAATAATTCATTGATTCACATATCAGTGCTGCCCAGTTTGTCTTAAGGGTTTCTAAGATAAACTAACCTGAATCTGAAAGGTACTTACCTACTCAGCATCAAAGTCAACAAAAGAGAGATGAAACTGTCTAAACAAATGCACTGTGATTACAAAGGCTGTTGGGTGTCCCAGGCCTTCGATGGGATGGTTCAGGCCTTCTGAGTTCCCTGCGGCAGCATTCTGCTCGAGTTTATCCTGCATCTGTTTTATTTCTAATGTTTTATAACACTAAGAAGTCACATGAAGATTAAGAACTGTGAGAGTACCTTAAATGACAGCAAGGCACTGTTCTTGAATTGTTTCAGAGCCTTCCAGTCCTCAGCTGTAAGTTGTAGCTATTCAGCTGAGATGTGGTAACTCACTGATGTGTGCAGTCCCAAGTGAGCTACAGTTTCAAGTAAAACAGATTTAGCTAAGCTAGCACTTGTTTCTGGTCCCTTAGATGAGATATAACCTAAGAAGCCTAGATCCTGTGGAATAAAATTCCGCTACTTCTTGGGCCTTCTAAGTGCAGTTCCTTCTTTTCTGACATTTTTATTTTTGAAAAAAGTTTTCTTAAGTGGAATTAACAGTTTCTGTTCTACACTGAGTCTGAAAAATTAAGCAACCAGTCTAGATTTTATTTTGTTTCTCTAAAGCCTCTTTTTTCCACTGAAAAAAAAAATTATTTTGGCAAGCTTTCTCTGTCTTTTCCTTTTCTTTTCTCTGCTTTTTAAATCAGAAGGAGATTATACAGTATCAGAAAAAAAAACCATATAATAACTACACAACTTCTCCCCAATATGGCATAAGCTTTGAAAAATTATAGAATAGGAAACAAAAATGCCTCAGGAAAGAGGAAAAAAATTTATAAAACTGTACAGTATCTATTAATTTTATTTAGGGGCCAAAAGGACAAATAGAAGCACAGCTGTGAATGTTTTCTTGTAGTGAATAGTTGCTGTACATATTTACATATTTGATGTACATATTTAATGTTAATATCAAGTGGTTACCTGGCAGCAGGTGAGCCCAGGGGACAGCTTGACAAGGAAAGGGCTTTCCAGATGACACATGGCCATCTTTGTGTTCATCTGATGTGATCCACTGAAGTAAATGAATGTTCCTATAAACAAAATTTTTTAAAGTATGAGAAATATGTCATTCTCCAATGGCAAATAGGTACGTCAGAGAGGTAACTATATGCTTCATGAGACACATAAAGCTTATTCACAGATCAGAACAATCTAAACTGCTTTGCTATCAGTTCAGTCTCTGTGGATAATGAGGAGGGTGTTGTAACAGGCTGTGACAACCAGTGTCTGTGTGGGCAAAGACAAAACAGAATTGCTAAATGCTCCTGGCTCTTCCCTCTCGTAAAACTATCATGACTGATACCAAAGACAAGGAGAGAGGGAGAAGGAAAGAAGGCTATTTGGGCAGCTAAGACTACTGAGACTACCCTGTCATGGTGCCTGCAAGCACCTAGACCCAAGGAAGTGACTACGGAGCCCCTCAAAGGGAGTTCAGATGTTGTTTCTCTGAGAGCATTACTGTGCAGACCTGCTGGAAGCATTTTTTATCTGCTCTCTTCAAGCAAAAACCTTAAGGTCTCCAGCCTCAAAACACTACAAACTATTAACCATCACCTTCACAAATTGCCCATCCACTCTCTGCATGGACTGGGGAGAGCTGAGGAGCTGCAACACAGAGCACCCTGGAGATCAAACAACAGAGAGCTCAGCCAAGATCCCTAAAGGACACATTTTAATTGGCTTAAATAATGTTTCAAACAAATTTAAACCTGAAATTAGTTCCTTTAGGGTACAATATTCACTCTCAGCACAGCCCAGCCACTTTTAAGCATGCTAACAATGTTGCAGACCACAGGAGCCAATGGAATAAGCTATATTTTCTCATGGGGTCCACAGACTTGACATTGTTGTCTGTGCTAGTGGGGATGAAAGCTTAATTAAAGATCTAATCTGAACTCTGGCAAATGCACTGCGTTTGGATTTGAACTACAGCAGATGTGCTTCAGACAAAGGTAGGGAAGGATAAACATTTTCAAGGGGCCCTAAAGCAGCATATTTTGAATGCCGTCAGTGATGCCTTTGCTGAATACTGAGACTTTTTCATGAAAGTCTATGCAAAACAACACTAAAGGCTCAGTCTTTTTTGAGCATTGATATTACACATATTGCCTTACATCTTGGAAAATCAGCTATTGTGCTGCTGCAGTCATACTCCTTAGCCCTTTATTTTCCATGGATACGTAATGAAGCCGAGGGTTAGGTCCAGCCCCACATGAATAATGGCACCGCTTTAGCAAGGTTGGCACAAAGAGGGGACCATTCCAGCTCCCTGTACAAACAGGAATGCTGCACTCTGCAGCACGAGGGAAGCTCCCCTCATTGGAATGCAAGGGTACTTCAAAGGACCCTCTTTTAATTTGCAGCTGAGGCTCTACAGTAGCCTTGTTAAGATCTTCATTAATCAAAATTTACTGCTGCCCTCCCCAGGAGAGGAGAGAGATGAGCACTCTGTGGTACTAAAAGGAACTTTTTGCAACCTGAAGGATCGTGGTTTAATGTTGGCAAAAAGTTGCTCAGACTCTAGGATTCCAGAGAAAGTCGTGGCTGTACCAGGCACTATGATAGATGGGTACAAAACCACCTCAGAAATACCTTTTCAGCTAACTCATATGGGGAATGCAACATTACTGGACTTGTGAGGTGGGGCATGGTAACCTCCAAATCTGCTTGAGGCTTTAACCTGCAGCAACACTGAACCAAACTTGTAATAATTCAGGTGTCAAAGCAGCTTCAGTGAAGCACCACATAGTTCCTTATGGGTGATTTTAACATGCTACTTAGACTGCCAGCAGCCTTCATTCTGACCACGTTACCCCTCAGATCTCACCAGCACCTGGAGCAGAGAAAGACACAGGCAGATCAGTGCACCCCTCTGGAGCTTTGAGAGTTTGGAACCTGTAACACTGTAGTGTTTTATATAAAATGCAGTAATGCGGATCCAGTGCCACTCACAGAGACAACATTAAATGAAATATCAAACAGCTGCTGAGAAAAGTGAGTAGCAACTTCGATGTGTTTCATCACATGAGGAACGGTGGAACAAATGACTGCTCAGTTAGAATCATTCTATAGCACGCACACATACTTGCACCCACTGCTGTTTGCTCAGGTGAATTTTAATCCTGCAGTTCCTATACCTTTGAATGCCTGAGGCGGAACACTTAACATGTCACATTTCTTTAACATGAACATGGAAGAGAAGTGTAGAGCTCTGGCTGAAGATAATATACATTTAATTAAATCTGAATTAAAGGGGTTCTGAAGTGTTACACAGATTTTAAAGTAATTTTATCTCCACTGGAAGCAGTGCAATAGATACATTTTAATACGATTAAAGTCACAGAATACTTGCCAGTATTATTTGACAGTGATAAACATGCTTGCCAGTTTTATTTTTATGCAGTGTGCTATAAGATATTTCACTTTGGAAAAATATTTTTAATAGCCCTCTTCTGGAATAAAATTATTTTCCAGCTGAATGCATTGTATGGCAAATATAGGCTAAAGGAAGGACAACTATTTAAAGGAAATTATACTCACTCTATTTTTCCCAGACAATATGGATTAATTTAACTGCAATCTTCAAAAGCTATTTGTATACAATGCTTCCAAGAATGGCCCCTATGTGAATATTGGGTAAACAATGGTTATGCACAAAGTCAGCTGTCTGTTCAAAGGCAGGTATCTCAAAAAAACTGCATTAAGTCTCATACCTCACTGATTGTGCCAGCTAAAAATAGAGGTTACAAAGACATGATAACTAGATCACAGCTAGGAAAGAGCATCTCCAACAGACTGGCTTTCTGTAACACATTACCCGTGTTATTTGTGGCACCCATTTCAAACCAGTTTTTATCAGTCTGTGACCATTTACAAGTAGGAATTTTCATGACAGAAGGAGAAAAATAATAAAAAAAGAAGTGTCACCACGGCCCATATTATTTGTATGACCTCTGCCAGGGAGTTTTCTGTCAAGGGGAGCCTGTTCTTTCTTTATGTTCCAGTCAGCATCACCTTTGCTCAGTGGCTTCCATCCACAAAGGTCAGTCTCAAAATCACACAAGGTGTAATTAGCTGTGGGAAGAGCAACAACAAGAAGAGATCAATAAGTGAACTTGATGCAACAGTTTAATGCCACAACTCTGACTGTTGTGTATTTAGATGTACTAAGAGTGTTGAAGAAGCACTGCCAGGTTATTCAGATGGATAAAGTGTTCTAGAATACAGGTAACAGGTCGGGCAGGCCCTTCCTTTCTTAATCAAACTCAGAACCACGAAACAAACAACCTCTAAGAGAACAAACTATATCAAAGAAAAGACCAATAATACTAAATTTTTTTTAAAGAAGAGTTGTACTGGTAATTTAGTCATGAATGTGTAAGAAAAATCAAATGTATTTAGAGCTTGAAATATATGGAAAGCAAAGATTAATTAAGCTTTCATTTAATTTATTTTTGAAAATGAGATTTAAATTTATGAATTATTCAGATCAGCTAGAAATTTTTATTGCAAAGTAAAAGACCATTTTCTCAGTTGGTATGGATTAGACCAATTTAAGTTATATAAAAATTTCACAGACTCTTACATTTATTGAGTACAAATAATTATTTTGATTAGAAAATTCTATACTCTGAGTTGTCTTTCCTTGTCCAGAACAGCTTCCCAAAGCACTACACTTAACTCCTGGGGTCACTTATTGGAATTGCAACCATTACTTTAGAACTGTATTTGCCACTTTCTGCTCCCACAGCACATTTATCTGATCATATCAGCCTCAGACAAAATCATACATATTACTCCAACTTTCAGATTGTACAAAACCAAAATGAAATGCATCTTTCTTTCAGCATTATTGTCGCAAAACTAAATAGTAAGAGTTTCCCAGGAATAAAGAAGTTATTTGAGCAGCTAAATCTTAAGGTACAAAATAAACCACAAATATCAGTGTCTCTTATCTGGCTTCACTATATACATTAAAATTTGATGGTGCATGGTTTTCTGTTTAGTGCAGTATATTTAGTTAAAAATGAAACTTGGTTAACTTATTTAATTACACTGTCATGCTTTTCACAAGGTATCTTTTTAATTAGACTTCAATTGAGAGTACATTAAGGTTGAATATGCAAATTGATATCCAAGGCTAATCTGTTTTGGCAATTAATACTATGTCTAGGCATTTTGCTCTCCTTAGCTAAGCAGTCTTGGGAGAACCAAAGTGACACAAAAAAGGAAAATATTCTTTGCTTAAATATCTCTTTCTCCTGGCCTCCCTAACCCCACAAAAGGTCTTCTGCATAAACAGCTGACTGCAGTGTCTGCATAGTGATATCCAAAAATACATCAATAAATGACCCCATAGGCACCAAAGAAAAAAAACCCCATAAAATAATGGTTTAAATATGAAACTAAAATCAAGATGGTACTAATAACTAATATTTTACAGCTCTAAATGTATTTGGCATGGAAACATTTTTTAAAATTATTCTTTGCTTTTAACTAGAGGTATTTAGGACCTTAAGAAGACTTGTCATCATGATAAAAACAACAGCTTTTGTGTGACCAGACAGAGACCATCTCTGCCCTTGATGTTCAACAGGAAGAGAGATGTGGTGAAATCAGCATTTCTTACATTGGTAGCCAGTAGTAAAATTTCTTCTAACACTATAGATGTAGAAAGAAATGTATAAACATCAACTTAGAAAGAAATGAATAAACATCAGCTTTTAGGCTGAACGTATAAGCAGTTGCAGGCAAAAAAAGATATGCACATACACGATCCCAAATCAAATTGGTTTTGTCCAGTTATTTTTTCAAACTTTGAGTCTGAACACAATTATAAAGGTAGAACATTCATGGTGGTGCAGTTCAGTGTTTTGTTTGTTGTTGTTCATGCTTGGGTTTGGTTTTTTGTTGTTGATGATGGTTGGTTTGGGTTTTTTTCTCTTGCGTGGTGGGGAGCAAATAAAATATGATAATGCTGACCACCATTTAGATGCTAAACGTTTTTTCATTACACCTTTCACTTGAAATTTAAAGCTCTACACAAGCACCCAGTCATGCAGAAACACTGACCAGAGTCAATTACCAAACCCAAGAGTTTCCCCTATGTAGTATCTGGAAGTGATACTTCAATTTAAAAGTGTAAATATGTTGTAGAACAGCTGCACTCCAACTGTGAGTGAAATGCACTTGTCCAAATGAACAGTAGAACTTAAACTTTATCCCTATTTAATTCTAAAAACTTAAGGGGTACTTGTAAATGTTTAATCAAGCTTGAAAGAAAAGTTCTGTGCTTTGGCTGGAACCCAAATCCAAGTAAGACAGTTTCTCAGTGTGTTTTTTCATTCCTTAAACATTAATAAACCTTAAGAAATGTGCCTTTCCTATCAAACATTCAACATTTTTATCTGAACCTTCAAGTGATTATAGGTAATCTTTCACTATTCACTTAGCTGCAAAATAAGTGCCTGCACAGCCTATAGTTTTTGAGTAGTCATACTACAGTTAAGTTTGACATAAAGCTCTTTTCTGATATATTATGTCCCTTCCTACTGCAATTCTCAGCACCAGAGCTTATGTTTCATATATCACTAGGAAGATTTCACTGGATTCAAAATGCAGAAATATTTTTGACATTTTGAATGGAAAATGAGTCAATTCTCTATTTCAGACCTTTATCTATTTAAAATTCAGCAAAACAGAAAGGAAAATAGAAAGGAAACCACAACTTGCTTTCATTTTAACAATAAGTCAAATTTGTTTGTTTTTTTTTTTTTATTCATGTGGATATATCAGTGACTATATTCATGTGGCTATATCTTAACTAGTCAAGGAGCGAATTATGAAACCATTTCTACAAAACCCAATGATGCAACCAAGAAAAATTGTTCCCCAAAAACTTTTTGAGTTTCAAGAATAAGTGTAGGTTACTAAAGCCATCAAATACACTGAAGTGATTTTTTCAGTTAATACAAACCCTTTTCAACATATTAAAAAAAAAAAAGAAACAGGAAACAAAGCACATATTTCAAGAGCACTGGGAAGTTAAACGGGAATGCTTTTTTCTTTGACTAGCTTAGTCTATTTATCCCTGCTCCTCATGATCCTCCCAGGGGAAAATAAAGCAGTTCTGTTAACTAGGCTGGGTTACCAGCCAAGTCATATTGCAGCTTTGCTAGCCTGAAACTGCATAAAGGTTTTCAATCCTAGTCTGGGAGTCCAATCAAATGAACACAAATGGGGACACTCAGATGGTCTCTCCATCAGCTTGGTGTTTCCCTGAATAACACTATTGAATGTGGTGGGCTGGTCCCTTCATTCAGCGTGGCAGCACCTAAACTTCTTTGGAATTTGAGGTAACAGCTATCTGTATGAACAGAAACCAAAGAACTTCTTTGTCATTAATATTTTGTCATTTCTGGCTAACATTTTATGTCATTTTGTGAAAGTGAAGGGCATATACCTTCTTTCTGAGTGTCTGTGCACTTCTCCTACCAGATTGTGATTAGTTTTATTTACCTAGAATTTGCTAAAGGATTCATACAGAACTATCACAGATGGCCATAGGCCATCCAGCCTCAACTTCCTTATGTTGTAAGTCATTAGACAGATGACTCATAACTCTCACAGGTGAGATGGCCTCGTCTCCTTCTGAAACTACTCAGCCCCTTTGCTTAGGGTTAAGAGAGCTTAAGAGAATCTCATGTCAACCCTTGGTCTGCAGAGATCATGTTTACTTTGAGCTGTTCTGGTGAAACACAAAGGCAATGCTACACAGGACTCGTCAGCAACCAAGTCGGTGAAAATAACATGGGTTCAGCTTCTTGTTCTCCACAGGCACATACCAGATCAAAGAACAGTTACTGACAACTTCAGGCAAATTCAGTGTCACAGAAAACACACAAATGTTTAGTAAAACAGGTGTTTCAGACTAAAAAGTGCTCTTTCCACCTTAATGTCGAATGGTAATAGAAATATTTGCATCTGAGTTCATCTGCTGTGGAACATTTCAAGGATTTGCAATGGTAAATTGCTATACAGTAAATGAAATGCAGTAAAAGGTACATGGCTTTAAAATTATACAGGTTTTCTTCATTCTATGTATTCCATATTCATGAATTATACAAATCCTATGAAAAGTTGAGAATATTTAAGGTAATACTAGAGGTGTTAAATTAAAAGCAGGAGAGGTAAAGATAGGTGTTTTAATAAAGTTTCTATTTAAGCTAAATGGAAATGATCATCTTTCAGAAATACCTGTAGGATGACACCACCCTACAATAATTTTGAATTTACATGGATGCTGATGAGCAGGTAATTTCTAGAAATACTGCTACATCAATGTGTGATATTACTTGAAAATAACAAGTATTTCCTAGGCTTGTTTCCAAGTTGCTAGGACTGCTAGCTACTGATTCACTTTATTTATGGGTTTATAAGTGTTGTGAAGGTTATGTATAAATAATGTAAAATAGTAATAAGTATAGTGTTTGAAATATTAGTTATTTGACACAGTATTTAGTGCAAAACTTCCTTAATATTAGGCAGTAAATAAAGAAAAGGCATCAGCATGAAAGGGATCTTTATAGTCCTTTAAATTATCTAAGTACTGCATGTCATTTTCTGTTTGAATATATTAACTAGGTTTTCATAATTTGTTGTCATTCACTGAAATAAGAAATTTAGAAGTGATCACAAGTAAGAGGTGTCAAAAAAGACATAATGAAAATGTAGAATTTAATAGTAAAATCAGTACTTTCTTAACTTGTTGCTTCATTAGATGTGTTGATTTTAGCAAAAATACTCAAATAAAGATGGTTACTCATGTGCATAAGTGTTTCCTAGACAATTTCCTAATTTTGGAGACTTTTAAGTCTCATAGACTTAAATATATATTTCTATAAATGAGCAGAGATTAAACAGAAAGATTAGGAATCATTTCAAAACCTATATGTGTTTGTTCTTGTAATAAATTGTATTATTATAATACTATTCATGGCAAGTCAAAATGACCAAAGAGAAACATTATTTTAATTCCTTATTATAATGAAACAAAGAAACTCTTAGAAGAGGGGAATCCTTTACATTAAGTAACAGCTGTCTGCCTTTGTTTTCATTCAGGAGATCTGTCAGTTCTTTCAGTGTCACAGAGCACTTCATCAAAGGAAACTACTGAGGATGTGTCCAAGGATAAATGCTAAAAGACCTAATAAAGGCTAAAATATGCATCACTGTACCAGATAGGAAATTTTACTGAAAATCAATATGAATAAGTATAGTGAACTCTAAACATCATGGAGGACAATATAAAGATCTTGTGGAAAATTGATATAATGGGAATAAAAGAACAAAAATAAATGAGGATTTTTTCTTTACACCTGTTTTGCTCAAAACCGTGGAAAGTGTCTGAAAGATGAATCTTCTAAGCTGAACAAACTGCTGAGGAGTTAAATTCCATTAGGGTTCTCTTTCCTGAAAAAGGAGTGTGAGAAGTATCCAAGACAATATTATCTATTAAAATGGGCCAACTTTAACCATTGTTATTGGTATTTTAAAGATGGATTTTTTTTTTCTTCTCCTTCTTCTCAGCCAGTAGTCAGAGCAATAAGCAACTACTATTGGTTATTTATACTTTAGAAAAGAACCTTTTTCCACCCTCTTTTGGGGGGATGGGTATACTTTGTGCACTGCTCCAACAAAATTATACCTCTTCAAACTGTGACTATCTCAACACATAGTTAAGCAAACAATTCCTACATCTCAGGTTCAACTGAGTGTCACAGTTTCTTTAATTTGAAGGGAGCTAGTGGAGAATCAGTGCCAGTAGAAAAACCAAAGTTAATTGCAGAAGCAGCAGCAGAGAACGGAACACCAGGCAGAGCTATTGAAGAGGGTTTTGCACTGATTGTGGCTCTCATCAGTCCTTGTCCCAGCACTTTAATTCTGGGGATTCCACAAAGGACAGTGTTGAAACCACCAGGCCATTCTGACTTTTCCTTCTTCTGCCCAATCTCCATTTTTTCTGACCCATCCACATCAGCATTATGGAAGAAATATTCCCAAGAGTCCTACTGTGATCTTTAAAATACTGAGTAGATCTACGTAATTTGTAATCTTTTGGTTACCCAGTGTCAATGTCAATGTCTGAGACACAGGCCTGCAAGTGTTTGGAGTTATCTTTATTTTCACTTTGTATAGTTTGGTTAGGAGCTCCCTTCAATTGTGACAATTTTTCTTCATCCTTTTAAACCTAAAAATTATCCTCTTTTATTTCCAGTTGTTCACCACAATTCTCTCTCATTGTTATGAAGTGGGATTTCTAAATTGCTGAGAAATAAAGTCCAGTTTTGAAAGTACAGTTCACCTTCATTCCATTCCTCCCAAAGAATTTATAAGGACTCTCCACGCTTCTACCAGTGGAGGAACGACAGACACAGAGCTAGCAGCATAGGGTCAAGCCTTGTAAAAATCAAAAAGACCTCTCAGAGGGAGAGTCCCTACAGACTTTAATGTTTGCTTAGATCCTACCCAGAGACAAAACAGTTTATAACTACCTATTTAAAATGTTATTTCATCATTTGCATATATTACTTGTTTCAGAGTTGGTTCCCAGATGGTTATTTAAGTAATTGAAAAAAATTAAAGATTCAGACTGTGAGTTAAAAAAAGGCTTACGGTCACAAACAGTTCCTAAAGTCTCATCAAGCAATTAGAAAATAAAGCATTATCAGTATTTTTCATCCTGCTACCTCGAGCAATACACGAAATTTTAATTGGTACCTCCCAGCAGCAATATATATCACCAGTATCTTAAATATGTTCACATTTGTATCTGCAACATATACTTAAGTGTTACTACCACAGGCAAACATACATACAGATGCATGCCATATAATAGTAACTGTAGAAATGATAGGTTCTCTAGAGATATTTTCACAAGGAGATCTAAAATTATTCAGATTTTTTACAGACATTTTTCAGTTATTTTATTTATTTTCTTATTATGCTTGATTGTACAGTAGAAACTGTGGCTTCTAAACAAAGTTACCTTTAACTGCAAATATAATGAAGAAGATGTAGCTTCTGAACTGTGGCCCATTTCTGTGGTGATTTGTATCACAGTGCATATATCATGTCACAATACATTTTCTGATGGTAATTCACAAACCATCTAAATTAGCAAACTGTTCAAACAACAAATCCCAGGACAAATTTCATTCCCTTGCAAATTAGGGAAGTAGAGGTTATAAAATTGGTATGTAAGGAGTACCTTTAAGCAAAAATACGGTAAATGTAGCATTTCAGCAGATTATTAAACAAATTACTTGTAGATATGAAAATGCTGCTAGCAAGGATTTTCTTGCTATTTTCTAAATCCGTGAGAGACTTTTCTCTCTCACAGAAGAGGTAGCAGAGTATGTAAACAACCAAGCCACCTGCAACCTTGAAAAGTCTTGTTTATGGTATAGTAGGAAAATATTTTGACAATGGATGTTTTAGGATTTTAGCCAATCACCCCAAGGGGTGGCTGATACTTTGTCCAATTAGACTATGAAGAAAAAAGTCTATAAAAGAGTTTGTAAAATAATTAAATAAATCAATCTTGCTGCACAATTGCTGCCTGCTGGATCTTCTCTCCTCCTCCTCCCTATGGCTGCAGGACATGGTGATATACCCTAGGGCCCAGGCCTGAGGTAATAATTACTAGCTGTATATAAAACATAAAGCTGAGGGCCGACAGAGAAACAGAAAGCAATGGAAAGAAGAAAATGCCATGAACATTTTCTCTAACCTGTACTTCATTAAATATTCTGGGGAAAAGAAGCCATATAAATTTAAAATACTTTTTTAGTGATTTGTTGAATGGAACCATTTAGGTTTCACAGCACTCTTCAGCACAGTCTCCCTCCAAAGCAATGGGATTCACTCACAGCAGGTGGCTGGGTCCTCATCGCTGCCATCAGAGCAATCCGGGTGAGAGGCACAGGCTGATCCAGGCACCGCGGACTGCCCATCGCTGCAGGTGGGTCCTTCTGAGGAGCAGAAAGCTGGTGGCTCTGATGGTGCAGCATCCAAGAGCTGGATGCTATTCAGGCAGATGAAACCTGCCCTGCTATGGAGTGTTCCTTTAAACATAAGCTGTAAATGGTTACAGTTAAAGTATTTGCATTAACAGACAACGGAGTGAAACTGATTTTTATTTTCACAAAGCAGTTCTAGGTGTAAAAAGTGCTGCATAATTTCCATTGCAGAATCATGATAAATTTCCAGTCAGAATCTGAAATTTAGTGTGACTATCTCAGGTGGAAATTACAGAAAATTTTAAGCTGAAGTTTAATAAAAAAAAAAGGTCTATTTTAAAGAAAAACTCCTAATCTCATAAATTTTTAGCTAAAAAGTAGTAATGTTTCTGTGCTTTAGAAAGGTGTCCTGAAATGTAATATCCCAAAGACTCCATCTTCCTTTCTGAAGTGTCTGCAAAATCTCATTTTGCAGATGCTCTAGAGAAAAATTTCCAGTTACAGGTACATAAATTGGGCTGAGGACTGTCCTCAGACACCAACTGGCATAGCAGAGCTTAACAAGTGATAACTGTTTCATCATGTAAAATAAAATGGATGCACGCCGTCTCTGCAGTGGGGTTCTTCCCTACCTGCTTGTAATCCTGGAACTGTTCTGAGCACTGGATGGGATGTGGCCATTTTCTTAGGTCAAAACCTTCCTAGGAACCATGCTGATGTTTTAGTTATTTGGCCTATCACACACCAATCTTGGGCCTGTGCCCTTGCCCTGCTTATTTTACTGCTATTGACATAGACACAGAGATTCAGAGGCCATTTGTCTCTCTGACGGAGTTGCCTTGCTCTGAGCAGACTTAGCACAAGCTGATTTATAGCAATGAAATTCCAGAAGAACATCTGTTGCTCCAAGGTGGAGCCCAGCTCTCCTGGCACTCAAAGCAATGAAATTACCCAATTTGTGCTCTCCAGGTTTCTTTTACCTGAGTTAAAGCAGCAAGCAGGAGGAAGAAAGCTTGGATTCTTCAAAAAGATTAGGATGGCAATAAAAGAGAGCACTGAGAAACAAGAGTAGAAGTTGGAGAAATAAATAAAAAATGAATTTGTGGGTTTTGACAGGCTGGGACATGACCAAAGTGTGAGTCTCAGAAAGTAGTTATGTGCAAGAGTCAGAAAGCAAGGTGTAAGAGTATCTGGCAAAACAGAAGGAAACTGCAACAGACGTGATTTGGGGCATAAGCAGAAGGGTCCAACACACTCCCCAAAGCCTGGGAATTAGGTTGGAGTGAAATCTCAGGAGGCATTTGTCTTTCTAAAAAATAAGTTATGTGTCATTATCTTCCGCTAGAGACAATTTCTTCAACATGACAAAAGTCTTCTAATACTCTCCATTCTCGCTCTACCAGTTCAAAAAGCAGAATGCTGTGCTGAAAATATGAAATAAACACAATTTTAAAGATAGTATGTTTCCTTCCCTAAGTGCAAGGGATCCTTGCAGTCTTTGTACAAGAATACCTCGTTTTGCCTTCCTACTTATATACATATAAACTGAGCAGGCTTTTGTTTGTTTATTTTTAGATACTATAGTAGCTTAATTACACATCTGCTTGTTTATTCAAAATTATCCTTGTGGGAAAAGGAGAGACAGGCAATAACACACACTTAGAACCTACTAGCTTGCTGAAATGCATTCATTCTATACCTGTCAAAACATCAATTTCTGGAGTGGGCTTAGTTTTTGTCCTTTCATAGAGATTATATATTCAGCTGATTGCTGAAACAGTAAAATATGATGGTTATTTACAGAACTACAAAAAAAAAAGTGTAAAGGAAAAATTATTTAAAATAGAAATTGTAAATTCATATAAGAATTAAGAAGTTGAAATTTAGCATTTACCTCTATGCCCGAAATTTCAAGGAGAAGGTATCTTCTCAATTAGTGGTTTACATCATTTCACTGAAGTTCCACAAAGATCATTGACAGCATCTCATTTAATAGTATATATACATTTAAATGAGTTGGCAATACCTGAGTTGGACTCAGATGACTACTTAAAATCAGATGAGATTTGTATTCATTTTCTTGCATGTTAATTAAGCCCAGCAGCTTCTGCACGTCATGTTTGTGTAGATGTTTTGTTGAGCTAACACCAGAGATTTACTCATATTGAAGCAATGAAAAAAAAGCAAGACATTCAAGATACACACAATTTTAACAAATTTTTAGGCTTCCTAGAAGATTTATAAACAACAAAGTAAAGCATCTTCAAAAATTGAGGACATGCCTTTTTCATTCATACCTTTATATTTTCTAGCCCTGTTGGTAGCTGTATATTCACTTTGACCCATTCCCTCTTAGTCATGCTGTTGGTTTCCCACAAGACCTGCTCCTCCTGTAAAATGTAGAAAACAATGTTATAAAGATAATTTTTGTTCCTCCAGAAGTTGTCAAGGCCATTTTTTGTCCTCCATCTTTTCATCTCCCAGCCGAACAACCGCTATACACAAAGTTGCTCCATGTGAAAAAATAGAGTTTCTCATATTCATTTGCAATCTTTTCACTGAGGTCTGTTGGAGAGAGGAGAAACAACATATGTGTATTCTGACTAAACAGACTAATAATATAATTATCAGGAGTAGACTTGGTATAGTTAAAGTTAATTAACATGTAAATTAAGCCATGTTATTGCTGAATTTAACAATATGTTTCCATGGTGTTCTCTACATAAGTTTCCTTTTCATAAATAACTGCTTATATTTTGTCACGTAATTAATTAGATTTAGTTCTCTTAGAGCTGAATTTTGGGTCTGCCAGAATTGCCCAATCAATTGTGCTAAAAACATTTTTTTTTAAGATCTGTAAAGCAAGCACACAGAGTAAAACCTAACAACTTTTAGTCATGCTCTGAGTTACCTTAATCCTCCCATTTTCATTCCATCTCCTAAGGATAACAGCAGGAGTGCTAATTATGGTGATGTTCCCTTTATAGAAGCACTCCAAGCCCTTTTGATTCAATAATCTGGCAAAAGTAGCTCCCACTCATTCTGCTTCTGGTCATGATCCTGCTTGGAACATACTGACGCATAAAGGAAAGAAGGCAGAAATTTGAACTTTATATATCTTTAGAAAATCTTTTCAAGAAGCAGTTGCAAAATAGAGCAAAAAGAGAAAGATAGAAAAAGCCTGCAGGAAAAGTTAATATAGGCTATACATACACACAGACTTACTATTAAAAATATCAATATTGAGACTATTTTTAGGAAAGTGCGAAGTATTGGTCATACCTTTTCCACAAAGGATACTACAGAATTAGTGGCAGTTCAGAAAAAGATGCAAAGCAGGATAAGAGGAATGAAGAGTCTCTTGTATGAAGAGAAATTGAAAGTATAAAACCAATTTATCTTACAGGAGATTAATAAAATGGGTTATGATAGGTATGTGAAATGTTATCAATACTATAGACAAAGACAGTTATTTTTTTCCTGTTTTGTAATATAAGAAAGGAGAAATGTGCTGTCTACTGCTTGATACGCTGTGAGGTCTGAGCCAGCAGAACAACACTGATATGATTTGTGATGAGCAGCCAATTAGTGCTCTTTTCCTACTAAGGCCATTCTGATATATTAGCAAAGCTGGAAGATTACATCCCTATTGAACATATGTTCAAAGATCAGTTTTGGAAAACTGCAAGACAGGGCCAAGGCAATACTGTAATTACAGACACTCAGTAACAGAAGAGATCAAATTGGATAAAGTACGACATACTTCAGAAATAAAAGTCAGCCGTGAGTTTCCACATCACTATAAGATGTATTTGTCCACTTGTTTATGCAACATATTCAGCAAAAGTCTTTTGGTTGAGGAGACTTTATTCTGTGTAAAACTTGCTTCACTTTACTGAACAATTTATCTTCCAAAGGAAATCTATTAGCCTACATCAGGCACATATAAGACCCAGAAAAGGATGATGTACTAGGAGCCATACTGCATGGCAGGTTAAAACCATAGCCTGTGGTTAAATGTCTGCTTTTTGTTAACATATTCCCCCTATATACCTGCATAAAAACCCCTTCAAACACATCTGTATGTCTTTGGGGAACACTCTGTATTTGCTGTGTATTTGACAGGATGCACCTCACGTTCACATAACAGCTTAGAAACCCAGCCCCATGACCATTTTTCTCACAGATTCATTTTAATAAAAATGGCTTGTAGCAGAAAACCTGAGTTTTCTGTACAGTATCCAGACCTTCTAGGACTTTTATTTACACTGAAAGCTGTAAGACACCTCAGGTGAACCAATATTTTAAGCAGATTTTACCCCCTGATTTTATACAGCTCTAATAAGCCAATAATATTATTTCTCTTCCTTACAATACTTGTAGTATTCACTCTGCTTGCCATATTCTTCCACCTCTTTGCTACAAATGGGTTAATCCCAGTAGCACATTCCTTGTGTCACTAGCCTTCTTCTAAAATATGGAAGGTGTTGCTTTTCCAGTACTTTCCTTCAAGATTTATTTTGTTGATTCAGGGGAGCAGTTTCTCAAGATACTTTTACTCTATTCCCCTTACTGTGATATATTACTATCAATAAACAACTTTCGTAAAGCTAAAATGTTCCTTTTCCTCACAATGTTTTTTTCTGAGATAATGCTACACAGATTTGAAGGATGGAAGAGAAATCATGACTTTTTATAAAATTCTCCATTTATAAAATACTTTTTATCTTTTTTTTTTAATATATTTCTCTATAGATACGTGCACTGCTGTGCAACTGCACCCATTATTTTGTTCCTACTTCTCTTTTAGAGAGTAATTTGGAACAAAGGCTTATTTGTTCCCTCACAATGATTAATAGATCAACTTTACCTTCTGCAGAGAAGTGTACTCACACGACTTTTGCAAGTGTTGTTGAACACGCAGAAAAATTTTAGTGCATTAGGATACAAATATTCTTGCACATATAAGCATTAGTTTAAAATTACCTTTTATTGCTTAATTTCCATATTTTTTAAAGCCATACAAGATGTAAAGATTAAGACAATAAAAGGAAGAAGAATAAGTCCATTACCCAAGGAGAGTAACAAAAAAGTAATGAACAGGAAAAGATAGACTCAACATTATCTTACTTGGTTTTAGATTTTACAGAAAATGTCAAAATTTATCTGTCAGTTAAGAGATGGTTAATTTTGTACAAACTGAGGACTGAGAGGCTGGAGAGCAGCCCTGTGGAAAGGGACCTGGGGTCCTGGTCCATGTCAGGTTGAACATGAGCCAGCAGTGCCCTGGCAGCCAGGAGGGCCAAGCGTGTCCTGGGGGGCATCAGGCACAGCATCACCAGCCAGGTAAGGGAGGGGATTGTCCTGCTCTGCTTTGCACTGGGGCGGCCTCACCTCAAGTGCTGGGGGCAATTCTGGGTGCCAGAATATAGAAAAGATATTAAACTATTGGAGAGTGTCCAAAGGAGGGCCACAGGGATGGTGAAGGGTCTGAGGGGAAGTCATAAGAGGAGCAGCTGAGGTCACTTGTTCTGTTCAGCCTGGAGAAGAGGAGACTGAGGGGAGACCTCATGGCAATCTACAACTTCCTCATGAGAGGAAGTGGAGGGGCAAACTCTGATCTCTTCTCTGTGGTGATCAATGACAGGACCTGAGAGAATGGCCTGAGGTTGTGCCAGGAGAGGTTTAGGTTGGATATTAAGAAAAGGTTCTTCACCCAGACAGTGGCTGGGGACTGGAACAGCTCCCCAGGGAAGTGGTCACAGCACCAAGCCTGACAGAGCTCAAGAAGCATTTGGACAATGCTGTCAGGCACATGGTGTGACTCTCGGGGTGACCTATGCAGGGCCAGGAGTTGGACTTCAATGATCCTAGTGTGTACCTTCCAACTCAGGACAGTCTATGATTCTGTGAATATTTTATGTTAGTTGAGCAGTTAATATTGCCAAATGGGAACGGAAACATGGACCGGAATAGAAGAATAATGTTACAAACACATATAAGCCAGAATTACTAAAACTGGAATGGAATTAGGAAGTTTTAAGTAAAGGTTACATACTGGAAGGTATATCTTACTATCAACAGCAAGCTCTGAGAACCTGAGGAGAATGTGCAGGAAATTAGACAACTGGGAGAACAAAGGACATCTATTGCAGTTAAGAGAAAAATATAGACTATGCAATTATAGCCAAGATGCTGAACAATTCTTAAGACACTGGAACAAATTGCTAACAACCTTGTAAGCAGCTAGAGTATTAGAAAGTTAGAAACCTGCATTAGCTGCTTCTGATGAGGAGCGAGTTGTGTTTAGCAGTGTAATATTTTTTTTTCATCATAAACAGACTTGAAAAATCAGTCACTTCATTTTGTTAAGGTTTTTTTAACAATCTCATATAACACATGCTTTAAAAAATTTGTGGTGATTTGGTGTTGATAAAATTACTGTAAAATGTGTGTGCAAATAGAAGTGTGATCTTATTTCAAAGAGGAGATGTCAATAGTTTTCCATTAAACTAAAAAAAAAAAAATATAATAGAGTTCTGCATAGGTCTGTTCCAGAGCCTCATATAATTATAGTGCTAACGAACTGTCTGGAGAGTGTGGAGAGTGGGATGAAAAATAAATTTTAAAATAATGTGGATAATACTATATTGGGAGGAATTACAAGCACTCTGAAGGACATCATTAGAATTTAAAATCATCTCAGTGTACAGACACCAGTTCCAAACCAATGAGACAAAGTTCAAAGATATATGAGTCACAATTAAGAAATTAAGAAAAATCAAATGGTCAAATGCAGTAGTGTTTAATGAAGAGTAGTTTGGCAAACCAGCAATAAAAGAGGAAAAGCTGCAGATTATCATGGACTGCAAGTTAAATGTAAGTAAACAACAGGTTACTGTTGACAAAAGGAGTCCATTTTCCCTATCCTTCTTCATACCCAAGAGCAATTTAAATTCCCTTTCTTCTGATTGATACCATAATGTCTATATTACAAAATATGTTCATTCATCTTTGCCCTTGCTGCTGAAAGGGTGAGGAAAGCCAGGGATAAATTTTCAACATCTGTGGCACCTGCCCTCTAACAGTACCAAAACTGTACATTTAGTGTAATCCAGTCCATGTGTGTTAGGCCTGTCAGTGCTGGGATTTAGCAAGAGTTATCCAAAGACAAGAGGTTTTGATCAGTAAATATAGTGATAGGATGTGCAAGAAAACTGCAAGGTACACACAAGTGAAATGTTATTTTGAAATGACAGCTTCCATGACAGCAGCTCTGTTGTCTTCCAGGGTCAGAAAAAGCACTTGACCCTCACTTCTGTTTCTTAGTATTGGCTAGTTTTGAAAATTCATTTGTTTTTCATAAACAACCTAATGATTCAGTAGCAAAATGTGTAAAAGACAACTCTTCCTTCATTTCAGTTTAAGAAGTCCTAAATATGAGTCTGTAGTGGGGGGTTTTGAAGCTACCAGCAGAAGCTTATGTTTTGGAAGGTTTTTTTTCTGGCAAATTTCACAGTATGAGTAACTCACATCAGCTTTAAATAAGTCTATGTGCAATAAACACACTTCTGATTGAAGGAGAAATACAATACCTAAACCACAAAAGGGCTAAGAGAACCTGTGGAAACAGAGTGGACGGATGTAATAAATGCCAGAAAATGTTCTTCTAATGGGCATGTAAGAACCAGTTTATCAATTAATTCAATCTAGCTCCCAGTTCTATGGGAACTTAGATGTCAGTTTTCTTATGGTTTTCACTTACATAATTTGCTCTGTTTTCAGGGAAAGAAAACTCTTAAATTGGGTCCATTGATGCTGCTACTTAGGTGAACCCCTGAAATCAATATTCCTATTCTGTCTCAAGATTGCAGCAAGTGTCATGCCTGAGAATTTATTGGCAAGTACTATGGCACAAAATTCAGTGTATTCTGACCAGAGCACTGGTTATGTTACAATTCCCTGACACAGTAATGGGTCATAGAAAAATACCACTATGCACTTCTATAAATGAAACATGAGCAAAAGCCTGGAGTTGTTTTCATGAATACTCAAAGACACAATTGGAAAGAAATAAATTATTTCCATTACCTGTCCTGATTTGAAGACCTCTTGGTTGTGTTACACTTTGGGGTTTTTAGCTTCTTATCTTTGTGAACAAAGTGGATCTAATTTTTTTAATATGTATATTGTTGGGTGATAAGAATTCAACTCCAGCATCAAGATATGAGAGCCATTAACTTAATGAGAGCAGCTCTACTGCTTTCATTAAGTAGCAGTACAAAGCATCAATACTAACCTATTAAACCAGGTTTTCAAAAGAGAACATCCTAGCATTAGAAAGTCTCACAAGGTAAGGGAGGTAAGAAAGATGGAAATAGTTAGCATTGCTAACTGACGTTTGTGTTTCATTCTGACAGGGCTCTTTTAGCTACGAATAGGTAGAAGAATAGAAAACTTACTGCTCTAAAACTTGGGCAAAGAAAAGCAGGTGTTTAATCAAGAACTTTCCAGTCATCTTGAGTGAATGACATCTTTTATAATATATCTCCATAGACAAAAACACCTATTTTCTTATTTCCATAACAGGAAGAGGGATAGAAAAGCTGTTACTATAGATCTCACCCCTGAAATCTGAAATTATTTAAATTCCATAACAGCTGGGTTTGTCCTTGAAGTCTTATTGCAGAAGATTCACCCATCAAATTAGTTTAGAGCTGATATGGCGAACACCCGGTTTTTGCAATTGCACGGACCAGTGGAATGGCACCAAGATACTTTTTGCACAAACTAACTTAGGGGACAGGTATGTAGCAGCAGGTGTATCTTCTTGCATTTTGTCTGGTAACACCTGGCTACCTTTTGGAAATGAACACGTGTTTCTCCTTACCTGATTCATAAGCAGTACTGCCTTGAGAGCACTGCTGTCTGCCATGGAGTAGTGAAACTGAAAATGGCAATTCTTGCTGGAACAATGACACATGGAGCTGTTTAGAGAAGCACTTTCATATAGTGCATTGTCATTAGCTTCTAACCGCTCAAAATGGCCTGAAGAAAAAATGAAAGGAAATAAAGGTCACTTTTTCACAGAACACATTTCTCAATCTTTGAAAGTAAGGACAGCTCTCATGTAATTACACCAAAGACCTATCCCAGCAAGAATGAAATCTGATCATCATGCTGATGATGTGACTTGGATGTCATCTGTCTCCTATTAAATAGATATATATATATATATCTTCATTTTACTCACAGATAGCCCCAGCAACCAAGAAATATATCAGTCGATAGTATCTCAAAGTTTTTACTTTGCATGTTAAAACCTGCAAGAAGTCCCAGCTCAGCCTCCTTACATTTACAACCATTCAATATCTAATGACAAATATGTGTGGAAACTGGGCTTTCTTCCCACTGTGGTTTCCAGGAAATATGCTTTTTACAGCAATGCTTAAAAAAACCAAACCAAAACAAAAAGGCAGTCTGCATTGCTGCTACAGGAAGCAGTCCCATCTGCATTGTGTAATCAAGGTCTTTACTTCTCAGCCAGAACTTCTGCAACAAAATGTTGGAAGCATATTGTCTTTCCATCTGAAGCAGAAAAGCAATTTGTGCTCTTCTTGACCTACTGGCCCTTATAAAAGCATTCCTACAGAGATCTAAAGGAGTACTCCATCCCCTCAACAGTGTCTATTAGTTTTCAGAAATAAAAAGGCTAAATATTTTTACCAAATAAATCAGCTCTTTCCCCTGCCTCCTGAGTCACTGAATATTTTGCTGCCTTCTGCAGCAACTATTAAAGTAATAAACAAGGACTGACTAAGGGTCTTAAGTTTGCACTTTCTGTGTTTATTTTTCTAAATACAACTTATCTCAAATGAAAATGTTACAAAATCTCAAGGTGAAGGAAGAAAGTGTCATTTCACAAGAAAAATGCTGATCTTTATAAAGAACCATGTATTTTTCCTTTTGTTGCCAGTTTACTCTGTGTTATGCAATGATTTACACTGTAATATATTCTTGCAATTTCCTTGGAATTAAGCTTGTAAATTCATGCCACAGTAACTAGCCCTGATATAAGGAAATATTATAGATTTAACCCAGATTTCTCTCTGACTGACATCAATAAAGCATCTACACTTCTACGACTACTACCTTGTGCATAAAACCAATATACAACATTAGAAGATATGCTACCAATTCTTTATCTAACTTCAGAGTTCTCTGATGTCATTATAAAACCAACCAATTTTAGTTTCTGAGCCCAATGGTAATTAACATTCTTTTCACTCTTTCCTTTCAAGTACCTGAATCTTTAAAAGCAGGGCAAAGAGAAGTTGACATGATTTTTTGACAAGAAAGCAAGTACACAGGACTAGATAAGCCATAGTCCTATGAAGCATCCAGAATGATCCTGAGTCCAAAGAGGGATGCTTACTCTTCTTTATGGAATATATTTTATGCAAGTACTGTGATTACTTCTGGGGAAAATTGAGGCCTTTTCATAAATGAAGACTACTGAAACTGAAAACTGACTTTTTTATTTTTTCTCACCTCTTCTCTGTGGCCTCTAAAAGTAGAACAGTTTAACAAAGCAATAAAGGAACAAAGAAAAATAGTCTTCCAAGGACAGAAAGTATTTCATTAAATATAAGGATACCAGCAAGGGAGGATTGTTCAAAGACTATAAGAAATCTTTACTTTATAAATATAATTGTCTAGACCTCTGCTTTATAATTTTGCTTCTTACCTCTCTTCTATTCATAGAAGTGAAAGCTTTGATCAAAATCAGAATACAAAGCTTAGTCAAGCTCTATTTGCATTGCAAGTCTGAGCCCTCAAGTGTCTCATTTTGCAGTTTGCATACCATTTCTTTACTTTTTAGAATATTTTTTTTTAATATTCAGCCTCTTCATTTATATCTCAACACATCTGCATGAATACAAATACTGAATGTATTGAGAGGTCAGCAATCACAGTTCAGATTTTTCAATACTTTCCAATGTTAATGATGAGTTAAATTCTGTATATTGTTTTGATGCTTGTTTCTTCACACATTTCTTTATGACTTGGAAGTACAGGGAATGTCCCCAAGCAGTTAGGGAAATTCAGCCGACTCAGCTCCCTGTTCATATCCATACAACAATGCCCAAGCACCTATATAGCAAACATTTCCAAATATGTTCTCTTTCCATAGACAGTGCTTGTAATATAGTCCTATAAAAGCCACTTACAGAATTCCAGGTTTTTTTCTGTTCTCAATATTGCCTTAAAAGGGAAATCCATACCTGTTAATAGCCCTTAAGGTCTCATGTTAAGGTATGGCACAGATACAACAACTTTCAGGGAGGTTTTTCAAATAAAATCAAATGAAAAGTCTGTCCTTTGTTAGATACCCCAGTGGAAACTGGAAGATGATGTGACTTTTTTCCTCATGTTTAAGGTGGAAAGTATCTGCTGTACTCTATGCTCTCCATTATACATACCTGCAAAAATTCATTTTAACGTAGTGTATACACTCAGGTTCTTTTGCTTGCTATTCAATGATAATTTGACTTATGGTTACTAGACTGTATTGAAATGCATGCTGAAATTTATTTTAAAAATCTTTCTTAAAATGAAAACAATATCTAACACTCATTCTGCTTCTATCAACGAGATGTGCTCCATTTCTCTGGGCTCAAAGTTCAAGCAGTAATCTCCACACTCTCAGTTCTTCAGAGCTGCATCACAAACTGTACTATTACAACTAGCACTACTTGACCGCTCTGAAGGCAGTCCCAATACACAAGCCAAACACTTAGCAGGCAAGACAATTCCATCTCACAATAGAACACTGAGAGATTTACATCCATTAAGCTTTCAAAAACCTTTCCCATAAACCCATAGACACATACTACACAGTGACCTCCAAAACAAGTGATGCTCTTTGCTTCTTAAAATTGCAGCTGGGCTAATTTTATTGGTTTTAAGGGTAGGAAACTATTTTGTAGAATAACTGTTTATTTACAGTTTCCCTAATAAAAGGTTTAAAATTAAATTCCAGGCTGTACCTTCAAGCAGAGTAGTACTACACAAGTCAAACTGCCAAGTATCAAAATCAAAACAAAACAGAAAAAAAGCACACACAGGGGCTGTGGGCTTAGATGAATTTGATTTAATTTAATTTCACAAATTCTTCCACAGTTCTCATAAAAATAATAAACTGGAGAATAAATCAGCTATTATTTTTGAATTCTTATGTTAAAATATTTCATGGATACCTGAAAAAATTTCATTAATTCTTACAATAAAATATTTCATGTCTTACCAGCAGGAGTGCTCACAATGCCCTTATTAAACAAAACAAAACAAAACAAAACCTAATTTAAGTACAAGCCAAAACAAAACCTAATTTAAGTACAAAATATATACAATTACTTTTTGTAGTTTTGTTCTGTTTTGGCATTGGGGCACCATCTTGCCCTAAAAAGCACTATATTCTTCATGACAGCTAGTAATTTTGAGTTAAATTAAATCCCCACCTTCAGTCTTGTTGCTCCAACCCTTCAGGAAGGAACAGGAGGCAATCTTGTGCCCGGCTTGCAGCTGTGCCCACTGAGCAGGCTTAGCTGGCAGGTCTGAGTGCCACTCGCATATGCCAAGCTCAAAACTGGAAACCTGTGGTGCTAAAAGGCAAAAATAACAATTACTTCTTAAGAAGTCATTATTTATGAGACCATTCCCCATTAGAAAAATATGCTTATTAAACTCCTTGACAACATTTCTGCTTTTTCAAAAGGTTACTTCAAAAGCCCTGTGTATCCCTGGTTGCTGTCCCATATTTCAGCCTGCCATCTTTAATTATTCTAAGAAATCATTTCCTGAAGACAGGTGCTTCTTTCAAAGCAATGGAGTGCTCTTTATGTTAGCCAGTCATCACAACCTTCATGAATTCAATTCCGCAGAGAGAGTTGCCAGGTAATATAAAAACTGACACATAATAATAAGAAATACCTATTTACTTTCTAGATGATAGCTACAGAAAAATCAATTTTAACTGAGTGGTTAAACTCAGCAGCATCTCCACAATACTTGTAACAGAATACTTCTTTTTAGAGACATAAAGGTTGTGAAAGCATCACCACATATTTTTAAGAGCTTGTTTAAGGGCACAGCATGCCTGACTAATCTAGTTGCCTTCAGCAATGGTCAGGATTTTAAGCAGGATTGAAGTATGATAATGGAAGTTCCATTTCTTAATGTGATTGCAGGGGAAAGGTAATCTCCTGGTTAAGAGACACTAATAAATAAGAGTCAGGATAGCTTAGAGAAAACATAGAGATTCCTAACTATATGGAGAAAACAATTTAAGGTCAGTATACACAGTTACTGTCTCCTTCATCCGAGAGATGTATTATTCACATTGCTGACACCTCAGTGAAATGGCCTGTCCAGCCAGTGCTGCAAACCTTTCATTTCTTCCCTCTTCCAGTGCTGGATAAATGTGCACTTTTTTCAAACCATGTATATTATGCGAGAAAGAGCTTGTCAAAAACTTGTTTTTCATGGAAAATGCAAAATCCCACAAGGGTCTAGAAAAGGATGGCTTTTGTCAAATTTCAACATGCAAAAGAAGTTGCAAATTCTTTCAAAAGGAATCAAGATCTTCTTTTAACACTTTTGAAGTATTGACACAGAACATTTTGAGTCATTCTGTGGTGTTTTTTTAAAACTTAGATTTAGACATTTTTGAGGTTTTGTTTGTTTTGACAAAATACCCATTTTCCATCTCCTAATTCCACAGCATGCCAGACGACAGTAAGATTAGTGTTTTGGATTTTCTGACTTTCATCCCTGTAGCAGTTCATCTCAAATACCCTCTTCTGTAATATTAAAGGCTACGTCTTTGCAGGATTAGAATTAACTAAGGAATTAAGTTTAAGATTTTTTCAGTTGAAGTATTCATACTGGATTTTTGTCAAAATTTATATATCATAAGTAATACATATATAATTACTTCAGTTTCCTGAAAAAAACCCCATAACTTTGTAGTGAGGCTTTGTCACTTCTGTGTTACAAGTGACTTAAGGAGGACAAAAGCCTGATTCTACCTTATAGCGTTCCACTTTCATGCCTTAGACCTCTTTGCTTTCATCTCTATATGTAGAGATCAGAAGGACAGTCTTAGTGGGGTTCTTCTCATATATAATTCCCTGGCAGTTGAGAGAAAATTCTGCAGAGCAGCCATTTGGATAAGAATATGAAGCCTTTGGACAGAGGGTCTACTAAAGGTATAATTAAAGGAGATTTTGCATTAAGTGTGTTTCAGAAAATAACTTCAATATTTTCTATTCTACAGCCAAAGTATTTTATTTTTCAGCAGCCCATATTCAAATGTATAGCAAAGAGCTGTGAGGGTTTTGAGTGATAACAAACTATTTGGCAGCTGTTGGGGGAACTACAAACTGTAGAGTATCTTAAATTGCTATATTGAAGATAGGGTTTTAGTTGTGTTTTTTTCAATGCATGAAGTTTAGTCTTCAGTAGAATTGGACAACAGACTGAAGTAAGACATTTTGAGAGACAGGGGAGGGATAGAAGGGAAGGGAGAACTTAAAGCATAATGAAATTACTTTTGTATTTAACAGTCACAGTTTGTATCAAGAAACTCCTGAAAGCACAAATATTTAAGGTATTTGACTTACAACCCTTAAAGCACAGTCATACTAATGAACACAAATGCTGGTCATCTCTTATGTGCATTTATACTGGGATTAAAAATCATGAAGGGTACATTAAAAATGCAAGTTTTAACTAGGAATTTCATGAAATTAAAGTGGTTTTCATTAAGAGTCTACTCATCCAGACATTCCATAAGGACTAGAGAAAAAAACAGTAGTCTGACCTTTTGTTTTAATTATTGGAAAATGTTCTGTAGTAACATTCCTCTTTCAGGGAGAAAATTAAGATTCTTTGACCCTGTTTCTGGCTGCTGTGAGCCATTTAGATGTCACCTAATGAAGTTGACTTCTCCTAATGAGGAAACACAGGATAAGAACTGGCTCTTATTAGAATATACCTGAGGCACTTAACAGTGCAGCAGCTCAACCTGTAAGACACAGTATGCAGTTCAACAGCTGGCATGTAAGGTGAGTTTAACACCCGGATTTATAAGATATGGTGAGTACATAAATCAGTTTCTTTTTTTTCTTTTTCCCTCTCTTTGAGATGGTATTTCATCTTTATAACTGATTGGTTTTGGTTTAATATTTTTTGCTTTAGAATAACTGTGTTGAAAAATTCGATATTTTTTTACAGACAGATCTACATCATCTGGCAGGAACTGGTTAAACAAGTACCTAGATTTCTAGAATTTAGCAGTGCATTTTTTTCATTTTATGCCAGCCTTTTATCTGCAGAAATCCTCCAGGGAGCAGAAAGAAGCTGGGTTAAAAATCATATACTTGTCATCTTTACATTGAGGACAAGTTTCAAATTCCATCTCAAATTCATTTTTTCAAAGTAAGCACACTGTATACTTTCCTGAGTTCATAGACAAGAGTACCCAAAATTTTAAATTAGCATCTTTGCCTTTCAATTAATACAGCTAGAAAAGCTTTACAAAACAGAAAAGCAAGTTGTGCCCTGGCATGAAAATATTCATATAATATTTGCATCTATAATTCTCCACTGTAAGAAAGTTTTAACATGAGGAAGCTGACATGATCGAGTTTAGGTACCTGAAACTTCATTTCCCCAATATAGATCCCCTTTTATCTAAATAGGCATGCCTGCTGGCATCATTAAATTAGGGTTTGTATCTTGCTTTGAATGTATCTGCTTGCAATTGCTCAGCACTCTAAGATAGTAATATGCATGTGCATCTCTTTTCAACAGTTTTTTCCTATGGGGAAATCTATAGAGCACTGTTTAGGAGTATGGTACACACAAAACCAACCATGCAACCTAGCTTGGTCTGTGTCAAACATTGCTTTCCATATCTCAAGTTAAGTTTAAAGTCTAAACCCTCTGTGCCCATGCCAAGAATAAGAGAAAGGAAAACAAAGGAGGTGCTTTGAATCAGGACTGCCCTCACCTGAGGCTGTGACATAGGTGCCACAGGGCAGTACTCTTGTGTAATACAGAGCAGCAAGCAACTTAATTTATGCTAGGATGGGTAGTGTTCCTTTTCCATGAAAATACATTGGGTTGAAAAGGGAAATAGGAAATGTTTTGCTAAAGAATCCTGGCATGCAGGGATGGTCTGACTGCAGAGATGACCAGCCTGACATTACAGCTCTTGGATGTAGCAGAGCAGAACAGCATAACCCCACCTCACAGCTGAGGATCAGGACCTTTGCGCATTTAGAAATACACAAGTGCCTTGGGAATCTTCCTAGTCAGCTCCAAAGCTTTGCCTGAGCTGGCTGAACACATCAATTCTTCTGCCAAAAACAGTAGATCTTTTTTGCCCGCTAAGCCCTACATTTATAATGTATCAGATTTCTTAAAGTATTTATTGTCTTTCTTTGTAACTGTGTTTAGATGTGAGAAGACAGATGATTGTTTAGGGAAATTAAAACGAGCCAAATGAAACCACTTACAGCGTTAAGAAAGCCCTTGAACAACAAAAGGCTTTCCATTGTTTCTTCTTTTCTAATCCAAGGAAAAGACAAAGTACAATGACCTACTCCTGAAAAGCAGGTATTCTTACCACATGCCAAAGAACATCCTTCACTGAAGGTAATATCATCAATGGCAACAGTTTCACCTTTTGTCTGGGTCTCCACCATCCCCCAAAAGATAACCTAAAGAGATGAACAGCAAATCAACAAGAAACGGAATTTACCAGTGTCACAGAAAAAAAAAAAGAGCACACAGTATATGCCAGTCTAGCCCATGGAGTTTCTATTGGAAATAAGAGAACTCTAATCACACATTTAACAATTTTGAAGGATTACCATCCTGGCTTTTTCATACATCCGTGGCTTATTCACACAAGCACAGATATGTAGTCCAATCATCTAACTCAAGATTAAAGTAAAATTCAACAGGAAGGATCTGAAAATCACAATAAAATGCCTTAAAATCTAAGCAAGGATCGTGACAATTAAAGAATAAAACACAAAGGATTTTGTGTTTTATCAAGTCATTATTCAAGGAGAGACTATAAATGTGAACAATTTCTGGTTGATTTCAGAATTTCTCAGAAACCTGGAGGAAAGTCACAGCAAAAAAACACCATTATTCAGAAGTCTTTAATCAAGTTTTTAGCAAAAAGAAACCTTGAGGAGTACTTGGTCGACCATTATTCTGCTCTAATGTTACAACAGTGATATTTGTTTTCCCTACCAAAGTCTTCTATACAGAAAAAATTACAAATATTTTACATTTCCATCTTAAGGGCAGATTTCAATCCACATTTGTAAATGTACAGACTGTCACAGGTTTTCTGCAGTGGTGTACAAGGGAACTGACTGATCAGTCACAGTGCTTGGGAAAACACAACAAGAAAACATACCAATCAAAACAACCCAACGAATCAATCTTATGAATAACATTCCTTAAATTATTCCCTAGCCACAGCTAGGGATGACACAGCTCCAGAATTTTCCAGAGTCTTGGAGGCACAATCTACCTAGAGATACATTCTAGCTCTTAATAAGGAATTCACAGTGTTAGCAATAATTTTTCAAATATTTCCTTGAGAGTTCAGAAACAATGTTGTGCATAGTTTAACATATTGATGCAGAAAACCTATAAATTATCAAAAATTGGGTTTTTCACTGTACAAGATGACACAACTTATCCAATTATATGACCATTATGTTATGAGTGGGAATTGTTTTGAGGGGTGTAACCTTTTGTCTTTTGTTCGTTTCTCTGAAGCTGCAGTTGGCTTGCACAGGAAGAATGGCAGCCATATCCCATTCAAAAATATGTTTATATAAATGAAATGCAGCATCATGGAAATTCACTCATTTGATTTAGTTCAGAGAACAGTATTTTGAATTCCTGAATTCTGCTGCAATGATATGTGCAGTTAATGTGTACTTTCATGACATCCCCACTAGAAGGACAAAAAGTGTATTTATATTTTCTGTTTCTATCATTACATGATTTCAGATAAGTTTCTAAAACAATATAGTGCACTGTTTTATAATTAGAAAGAAGAAACAAGAAATATTATTTAATATCAAGGATTTGACAAATATTTCACCTTTGCAGAGTGCTGTTTCATTGTGAACTCAAAATTCAGTTATTAATAGCTTCGTTTTTAATGTATATCTTTCTGTAGCTTGCAGATGGGTTTTCAAAGATTTTATTATATAGTGAAACAAAGTGACTTAGACAATGCTAAAGAGGGACTAGCTCACTTTGCTGGTCCAAAATCAGAGGCTGCTTCAAGGTCATATTCCATTATAGCCCATTAAGTCTGTATGAACTTGTGTTTCCCCAAAACTCATGAACAGTCTCTCAACTTCCCCAATTCCAGAAGATAATATTGCTAGATGCCTCCAGCTGCTCTTGTATCTAAAAAATATTATACAGGCTTTACTGGTGCAGATGCCCAGCTGACCCCCGCTGAGTTCAGTCTAATACCAACCAAACAGACTCACACCCAAGTTTACTCCAGCAAGGAATCATTCTGTTTTCTTTCTCATACAAAGTCTAGAGTTCCTTAAGCTCACAAGTCAATAACAAAAAGAGTCTACTTAGTGGCACTTTTTGCTCATATCTGCAATGATCTATATCTATGCAATATCTGTGAGCACCAGAACAAATTAACTTTGCGGCCCCATTAGTGGGATGAAAGTTCTAGGTGGACTGTAGGTGGGATCAAACACAAGCTGGACTGACTCCACAGTGCAGCCACAGGGACAGATTGCCAGCACAGCAGCAAAGCACAAGGTAGAATAGGAATCAAGCACAAAGACAGAAATGAACCCCAAGCCTAGAACCCTTTCCCTTAATGAATTCTAGGAGACAGAAATTTGTTCTCAGTAAATAAGAGGAAAAGTAGCTTAGAAGAAAAAATCATGACACAGTTCTACAAAACCCAGCCAAAACAGACATACTGAGTTTGCTACTTGTTCAGTAGCTAAATCACTGACAATCTTTTTATTTCAGAATTCCAAAAAATGGAGATTTTTAAGTGCCAACATGAAATTCTGTAACCCATAAATATAATCCAGACTCTTAGTAGGAAGAGACTTAAGTGTTAAACAGTCAACATCAAAATGAGCAAAGAAAATAAGCAGTGGAGGTTCAGAGATTGATTTTAACTAACATCTCACTTCAAAAATATTTGTAAAATTGACAAAAGTATTAAAGCACCCTATTTCAAAGTGATTTGTACATCCAAATAAAAATTATGTCTCCCATCATTTTTTTTCCATAGAAACATTAATAATCAAAATTTTGTCTTGAAAAATGCCACAGGTATCCCTGTAGGCTAAGTATCTTGTCATATAAAAGAACAAGTGCAAAAGGGCAAGTGAGTTGCACTCAGTTCTATGACAGTGACATCTTGCATGTATTCACTGGAGCAAAATGTGCAAACAAAGAAGAAAATTTGCTCAGCTTCAGACTCTAGGTTTTGTGAGGGGCTGAGCTGTATTTCTTAAACTAGTTGTAATGATTACTGCACTAAGTTTGACACCTGCCTCTTTAAAGCTGGACTCTGCCCATCAGTTCACTTGATAGAGGCCAAAGGATAACCAGGTTTGCAAGCAATGATCTAATTAGGATTTGACCTAGCAATTCAGAGGAAGTAGGTGCCATATTATATTAACCATTCCCGGACTCGGTCAATTTTCCAAATAATATGAAGCATGAAAAAAATAAATCTAGAAGTAAACCCTTCCAGTACAACCTCAGATTGCTATATATACTCTCCTATCAGGTAGAGGTAAGTTATTGACCAATACCAGCACTGATACTTGGGTTGAGTTGGGTACGGGTATTTTGAAATAGACATTCTCAGAAGGGTTGAGCAGGCCAGTATTACTTCAAGCATCAAGATCCTGTTGGATGCTTTAGCACAATATGCAAGTCAAGTAATTATGTTACTCATTTGGTGTATTGAAATGAGGTTGTGCTGCTATGCCTTCAGGTTTGTATGCTAAGCAACTTCACAGTAACTGCTGTAGCAGGAAAGGCCTCTCATTTTCTGCTCTGCTCCCCACCTTCTCTCCAGTATTACACATGACAGAGAGTGTACATCACCCACAATATTACAGCCCTAAGTTACATTTACTATGCTAATGTGCTCTGTAAATGCACATGTAATAACATTTAAATAGCTTATGACATTTGCATTGCTCTTCAGTAGCTTTGAGCAAAATAAAACCGCACACATGTGTTCTGTTACAAAGGCCCAAAGCTGCAATTAATAGTTAAGTACTGTGTTTGGCACCTGCAGCACCCCTATAGAAAAAAGTACCTCATAGTATAAAATGCTGTTTCCCATACAAATGAAACCTTGAGTTTATCAGTCCCGTTAGGCTGCGGCTAAGAGAATACTGTATTGAAAGTTAAGATCAGAAGTATATCACCTCTATGGGCTGGTAGATAATTTATGGCTCAATGAGACTGACTTTTATTTAAGACACATGCACAGTTCAAGCAAAGTTTGATATTAGTTTTAACACCATTAAGAGATAAGGACAAGCTGCATCTGCTAATGCAAACTATGATCTTCAAAATGGCTTTTTTCTTGTTTACCTCATGATAGTGCTGTCTTTCCATTTACAAAATATTTAGTGCTGACCTATTAAAAAGGCCCACAGTTTATAACCCATTTAAGAAGTCTCCTTTACAGCAACCTCAATTTACTAACCTGATACTTTTCGGTGCTATTGATTGTGATGTTATTTACATTCCACTGATTTCGTAGTTCTCCAGACACTTGCCAAATATTTGTAATGGTATCTTCAGAGTGCTTTTGAAGCCCCACCATCAATGCTCCACTCATTTGACTGACCCAATAATGAAATCTAATCTAGGAAAAATAAGAACATCTGATTATTCTAGGGAAATACTACGGCAAAGAATGTAATACAAGGACTGTGTATTAAAATACCTGGCAAATGTGTTCTTCATCAGTTGGAAGGAAAACATTTGTCCTTAAAGTTGCAGAAGATGATTGCATTTCAGAGGACAATGAGAGGAAATAAGCTATTAAAAGGAATAAAAAGAGAAAATTTAGAAGCTTGGAAAAAAAAATCAACAACAAAACACGAAGAGCAATATGCACAGGTATAAATTAATAACCAAAAAGCCAGCTAGAATTGTTTCCTCGGAAAAGATTAATAGCACTTGTAGCCATTGTGTTCCAAGCTTTTTTTCATGTTCAATATTGTCATGGTATTGCTCCATGTTCCAGCCAAAATTTTAAGTAGGATTCCAAAATGTTTCATGTGGTGATGGCTTGAATACTCAACTTGGAAGTGCAAAATTTTGGGACAAAGTGAGACTAACTCAGAAAGCTGATCAAAGACTTTAAACTCCAACTATTGAATAGATAACATATTTCATGCCTAAACATCAAACTGCCATAAGCAACAATACACATTTATCATGACAATTCAGGTCTCTGAGGAGATGGTGGAACATGGGAGAGAAGACTGTGGTGTGTTTATAGGTTCTGCTGGTGTTCAGATAGGTGTCTGGTTTCTGGCTGCTGGGAAAATTCCCTCACTGCAGAGAGAAGGTTGTGGTATCCCTGTACACATTCCCAACATAAAAAGCTGTCTTCAGAATTTCAAAGCTACCATTAAAGGTACCATTATCTTTCATTTACAAAACAAGCCCTTGCTTCACTTGAAAGTCTAACAGCTCAAGAGGAGTCAGTGAACCATGGTTGTTGTCCTGACCTTTGATTGATTGTGTATCTTCCTAAAAATATTGTTTCAGGTCTTATGAAAGATGGAAGGCAACCACCCTTTTTTAGGATATCAAACACTGCAAGTCAAAATTTGGCTCTTCCTGAACATGAAGATTTCAGAGATGTTAGATGTTAAAGGATGCAAGAGGAAATATAAAGAATAGAAAAAGACTCAATCTATTTTTAATCCTTTTTCTTCCTTTCTCTTCTCCTTCCCAAACTCCAAACAATGTCAAGTAAACTGTTGTCCTCTGACATTAACATTCTAATGAAAGGAGGAAGATGAAAGAGAAAAAAAGCCAAGTGGGACTTGGAATTTAAAAAAAAGGATTAAAAAAAAAAAAGGAATAAAAAAAATCATAAAAATAAAGACTATTACATTAACAAAATATTAGAGGATAAATCAAACCATCTAAATACTTAATTTATTAAACTACCCACCTTGACCTCTCATCCTTATGTGGAACTGGAAAGCCCCTGATGAAGCACCACCAGCCCAGCTCAGGTCTGGAGCCAGCTGAGCAATCCCACAGAGGAGCATTTTGCAGCCTGATACCAGGGCAATGGCCATGCTGCCCCCAGGTTTTAGACCTTTCCTGACTGCTCAGACAGCACTTTCAGAGCCTGCCAGCTGCAAGGATATTGTTCCTACCCACAACAGATGGCTTGGTGCCTCTGCAGAGCCCTGTGCCTGACTTCAATCTGTTCCATTGGATGTTAGCTTCCATGAAATTTTGAAACTTTTCTTTTAGTTCTCCGAAAATAAATGTGTCTAAGAGTTAAAAATATATTTTTCACTGCCACAGGATTTTTTACACAGATGGGGCAGAAATAGTAATTTTAAGAAATTCTTTGAACATTCATCTCACATTGGACCTTTGCATAGAGAGTAGTTTCAGCTAGCAAAATCAGGTTGTGTTTTGGTTTGGGTTTTTTTCAAAGTAGTTGTCACTGGTCTGCTCAATTACTTTTTCAGTGAAAAAAAAAAGAGCCGTGAGAGACTGACCTAAAGAAATGTTTTGGGTTCTACTAAATACATACATAAATCTTCAAAGGAGTTAAATTTACCAAGGGATCTTTGCTTTTCTGCTAGAGTGTATGTATTATCCTGATGGCAGGAAGTCTTCCCTTTAACACTTTGCCACAGAGCATACTCTGCTCACTTGTCACAATAGAGAATCATTTCTGGGTTTTAAGCAGGATACAACATAAAACTGATTACATAGGCTGTTGAGTCACCAGCAGTGGGAAAACTTGACTCACTGCCATAAGAAGATAAATATTTCCTAGGCGATTAGAACCGGCATTTAGAAAATGAAAGTACAGTTCAGACATTCTCCAGGTAGAAAAATAAAAGCAAATTAATAAAATATATTTAAATCTCCTTAGCTATTCAGTTCACAGATCTGAGTACACAGCCTCTCAGAAAGCTGAATAGCTGCAAGTATTCAAGCTTCCTGCTACCTGAATAAAATAACTTAGATCAACATGACGACTGGACAATTCAGACCTGGCAGACACAACAGTGACTGAATGCCCAAAACAAGTAAATGTGAACATACAGGTGACTGAACAGTTTGTTTTGTCTATAACAAACACTTCAGTTGATGATTCTCAATCTTTTGGTAGCTTTGGCTGTCTATATAAGTAAAATTTTCCGTTCCCCACTAGTTTTTTGCAAGATAAGTGTAACCTATTTTATGGTTATAGGAGCATTTTTCTGGCCTTTGTTATGTCCTGATGTGGTGTGTACTAGCAATCATGCACAAATCCTAGAAACTTCAACTACAGCAAGACTGTTGTCTGGCTAACCTGTTTAGATTCCAGCCAAGAGTTTGCTACATTTGTATTCCATGGTACTTTTGGGTTTTTTTAATGTGTTTCTTGATCAGAAGTGTTTTATTATTTTAAACTATTTCACAACTTGCATACTTGAAACAAAGCTTAAGTTTATGAAAAAGGTTTGGCAGCTGCTCATATTTTTGTGCTCGTATCAGTTTAAATCAATGCTTATTCAAGAGCAACCTTATGTTTGGAAGCATAATACTCACAGCAGTGCTTCTGTGATACACACAAGCAAAACTTGAAGTTGCTAAAACCATACCACATGTATAAAGTTTCCTAATTGCAGAGTATCATGAGAGTTAGCCACTGTGAAATGAGAACTTGAAGTGATCAGAAGGAAAAGGTAGAGTGGGGTTTTTTGTTGTTTTTTTCAATAAAAATGTTTAAACTTGGGTTCCATTTTCATCTGCTGATTTCTAAGCAAGTTTTCCCTTCATTCACCTTGAAACCACCAGTTTATACTCATCAGGTCAGGGAACTTCTACCTGTTTGGTACCTTATGCAATGTGTAAGAGATGCTACTTTAGAACAGTGCAGATTTCCACGCTCCCAGATCATCACAGTTTGGGAAAAAGATGTAAAGCACGTGGGCTAATGACAACAACACTTGCATCCCACATAGGATTATCTTCTTGTACCTGCTCCAACACCGCATGCCTGCCTCCGGGTGCTCACACTGAGGGCTGCCAAAGCACTGCTTGTGCCCAGGAGAGATGAGAGGGTGTGGGTGGAGATGAAGGGAAAGAGAATAACAAAAAATATGGAGAACTAAACAGTTATTGTATTACAGTACGTATTACAGAAGGAAAAGCAGGATTAATTTGGCCATAGGACAAGTATAAAGGGTATGTTCTGTCTGAGAACAGAGAAAAGGAATTAGTTGAGAGATAGTCTTCAAGGCAAAGTAGAATTGTAAGAAGATTTAGAAAGAAGCTCAGAAGCTCTGGCTCAAAGACAGACTATCAAAGCTTATTCTGTCTCCAGATATAAAGTCTTCCTCTCTCAAAATATTTGAAACAGTAATATTAGCCACAGATAATAGATATACAATCCAGGCATTTACCAGTCCAAGAAAACATGAAAATATGTCTCAAAATTTCTAAACTTTGCAATCATCAAGACTGAATTTATAACCCAGTATCTCCAAAACAAGTAAAGATCACTCTGCTAGATAAGCACATCTTTTGAAATGGATTATTTACTCCTCTATGATAATGAGAATTGCTTACTGGAATACTGTCTTTCCCCATCCCCCCCCCCGCCCCTCAAATTCTGGATTATTGTATTTGCAATCACCTAACAACGTAAGACATAACTGCTCAGAAAATACATAGCTGAATATAATTCAACTATCAAGAAATTAGCAAAATGTAGCAAACTAAATAGAAAACTACATAATTTGTAAGAGTCCGTGGCTTCCTCAAAGAACATGAGGAGTCTTACCACTCTCATTCCCACTGTGGTCAGAATATGGTGGTCCCATGCCAGATTGGCCATTTCTTCTTATCCAGACAGGATGTAAATTGAATTCAGGAAGAGCTTTGCACAGATTGGTTTCAAAATCACACTTGTCCCAGGAGGAACCTGAATTGAAGAAAACAAACAAAAAATTAAAAGCTTAAAAACAGAAGCAAAAGAGTATTTTTTCACCATCACTTGCTGTTTAATTAACACACAGAAACACTCTGAACAGGGCCTGAGAAAAAATCATGAACAAAGAAACAGCACAGTGGAAGAGAGACAAGTGGGAATGAAAATGAACATTGGAAAAAAACCCCAAACAAAGAACCAAGTCCTTCCTTCACCAAACCAAATCCAAACTCATCTGCTTATATTTTATTACTATAATATATGCTCTTCTCATCACAAATGTGTGTGTAGTTACCTTTTTGTAGGAAACTCTCCAAGCTAGTATAGTTTATATGCAGAGACTGTTCTTAAAATACACTGCTGCTCTAAGGAAAAGAATTTGTCCAGAGTTCTTGCATAGAAAAACAAAGACTTAACATCAGGATGTAATCAGATAGCAATTTTTTTGTATTCCACATCATTAAAACAAGAGATTAAATGAGTCCTCAGAACCCAGTTTGGTGTACGAGTTCATTCAGGCAATTTGAGGAGGGTATGTGACCAGATAAATAATTACTTCCTGGGATGGAGGGACAGATTTTGGTTTCTGCACGGGTGTCAAAAAGCTCTTTATGCATCATATCCAAGCTGAATGAAAGTGCCTGGATGTGCTTGACAGGCTAGATATCCCCATTCCTTGAAGAACTT
Source organism: Corvus hawaiiensis (assembly GCF_020740725.1). Lineage (NCBI taxonomy): Eukaryota > Metazoa > Chordata > Aves > Passeriformes > Corvidae > Corvus > Corvus hawaiiensis. The sequence goes on from NC_063213.1 coordinate 19,921,778, forward strand.
ATTGTGGTGGTGGAAGGATTTAATTAAAAAAAAGAAAGTCTAAGTAGAGGCAGCTGTAAAGAGCAAACTTTTTGCAACTTCAGCCCAAGCAGGGTGGCCAGTATGTGGTTCTGTCTCTGGATTTCATGTCCTGTGTGGAAACTTTCTGTTTCCCTGCCCTTTGTCTTACACAGCAGAGGAAAATGGGTTAAGACCCTGCCTTCTAATTGGGATTCTGGTTAGACACAAGAACTACAATGACTTCACACTCCCTCTCAAATTGGTGCTTGCTCCAGGCCCCAGCTAATGCCTTTGGTCTAGTCTGTATTATCACAGTTCTCTAGGCATTTTAAATAAAGTTGCAACTGCAGCATTTATAGTCACACTATGATGTTCAATTTCATGACTTTCATATTCATGTCAGTTTACTGCAACTATTAATTACAAGGTGAGAGAGGAGAAAACAGAAATAATTCACACAAGCATTCCAGACTCAAGTTAATGTGCAGATTGGCTGAATCATCAACCAAATTTTTATTGATGCTTTTATTCCTTGGATGTTTAAGTGGCTAAAAAGCATGTCAGATGTTCATCAAAAGCACAAACACTGCTGAAGCATATCTGCTTCACATTGCATGAAATGAACTAAATCATCTTCAGTATTTCTTCAGGAATTTTCTCATACCTGAAAAAACAATTGCAAATTAATATGCATGAAATAGCAAGAATTATACCCTTTTAAATTAATTTTTAGGTTTTAAATTAAAAATTAATCATCATTATTTTCCAAAGCAATATTCATTTTCACAGAAAATATAACTTCAAAGCAAACCAATGTAAATTTGCTGGAAGATAGATTTACAAAGGTAAAGTCACTGCTTAGAGAGGAAAAGTTCAGAAGGATGAAATGTGTGGGATTTTTTAGACAACTTTTGCTGAATTTCCTGTGAGCAAAAAAATTATCTAAAATAACCTCTACAAAAAAATTCCAAGTGTTCCAGGAAGAGACTACAGTTAAACATTCTATTTTAAGTGTGTGTGTGTATAAAATCTCAGTTTGGGATATTCTAGGAACAAAATATTTTTAAGGGTAGTTAGTTATCATTAATTTCCTGGTAAATATTTTGCAATATGAAGATCAAATGAACAATAAAAACTGGAATTCCAACTTTTATATATTTTCACTGCAGAAGCTTCCTTAAATTTGAGCAAAGCCCAAGGGAAAGAGCAGGAACCTGTCACCAACATGAGATCAGGATCTGAAACCTAAGCAGAAAAATAATTTTGCAATAATCCCAAATCACAAGAAAGAGTGGCAGCAGGACAAATCTTAGATTCGACAGCCTGATCTGTATCTTCATGTCTGACAGCTGATTTATCTCCTGAAGTAATCCGGAGCATTATCCAAGCAGTCCCAGCATGCAGCCTGTCCCTCAAAGCCTAGTTCTACACCTGTGGCTCATTCATATGAAATACAATATAATTTCATATTTAGGTTTTTACAGAGCCCATAGACTCATTTTTCTATAATGCTCTTTGGAGAAACCTTTAATTCCCTTCTTTCATATAAGTATTTCTCTATAGCTGTATTCCTTCAACAAACCAGTGTAAAAAGCCTCCATAAAAAAATAATGGAAGAGTGCACCTCTTGTTCCATATTCTACAATCACAATAGAAAGTGCTGCCTGGAGGAAATGCCCTTTCCAGGGAAATTAAGACCAAGCACAATCAGAATTTCAAGGCTATGCAGCAGAACTCAGGATAACCATCTCTTGTGCAAGTGATAAAAATCTATTCTAATCTGAGATGTGTTAGACATGTTAGGGAATTCAACAGGCATAATTTGCAGCCATTGCCATTTAATACATTTTTGTACAGCTCCAGAAACTTACAAAAATGTACTGATATCAAATACAGTCTTAACAATTGCTCTATATGCAGAGAAATAAAAGTCAAGTATCCAAGATTTGATTCTAGACTCCTGTTCCAAACAGATCTCTGCATCCTCTTTGGATAAAACAGGGAGTCTTATCAGAGAAAGAAAAACTTTACATAGCTGGACACACAACTGTAATTTGAAGAACCTAGATTTAAGTCACTGCTCTTTCTCACAGATTTCAGCTGAATTCAGTGATTGCTATCAGTTTTAATTAGCAGTTTTCAGTGTGGACAGAAAGACACAGGCTCATCTAAAGACCATCTCTTTTATATTTAAAGTGAAATTTAAAATCCCAACAAAGGTGGTAGCTTCCTTTGTTGCATAGTGAGTAGAAGAACTTAGATAAGATTTTTAGTTAAAATTAAAATTTTTGATAAATACAAGCTCTTCTTTGCATTCAGAACAAGAAATCCTCAAGGAGAAGGATTATCTTATGCGTCTGTCCTGGTTTCAGCTAGGGTAGAGTTAATTTCTTCTCAGTAGCTGTTACAGTGCTGCTTTGGATTTGGAATGACAGTGTTGTTGATAACACACTGATGTTTTGGGTTTCTGCTAAGTCATATATATCCTATGGCAAGGACTTATTTTGTCCCTTTGTCTCATGCTCTGCCAGTGAGGTTCGCAGGGTTAGCGCAGTTGATCAGAGCCTGGTGCGAATAATACCAAGGCTGTAGGTATGGTCTGCATATGGGCCATGCACTTAAGAGTTGGACCCAATGATTCTTTTGGGTCCCTTCCAACTCAGAATATTCTGTAATTCTGTGAAAAAAATAAAAGAAAACCACCAAAGCTTTGGGGGAATATAGCTGGGAAAGGTCATGCCCAATGTATAAACTGGGGGGAGTGGCAAGCAATTGTATTGTGCATCACTTGCATTTTTTTCCTTTTTATTAATATTTTGATTTATCATTATTACCCTTACCATTATTGTATTTTACTTTATTTTTATTTTCAATTTTCAAACCCTTCTAATCTCAACACACAAATTTTACTTCAAATCTCCTTTACATTCCAGCATGAGCAAGTGACTGTGGTGTTTCATCTCCAGCTGAGCTTAAAAAACTGACATTAAATTATTTGCAGCACCATTCCGTAGTACAGTATTCTGGAAATACTAGAGTTCTGATGCAAATTTTCTCAGACAATAGCAGTTAAAATTCACTCTCACCACTTAGATCAATTCCTTACAGGAAACAGCACCAATAGTATTTATAACCAATTAATGTCACAAAGCCAGGACAATCAGCTCACGAATTCAAGAAAATTTCCAGCCTTGTCTAGGCAAAAAAAAAAAAAAAAAAAAAAAAAGCAGCTCTGTTGTAGCTTATACGTTGGTCTAGGAATTTTGGATTAAAACTGAATTCTATCAAACAATTTTACCACAAATTAAAGAAAAATGTATTACTTGCCTGATCTGCACTGAATTTGGATGAGGAAACACTTGCTTTGCCAAATAATATCCATTTGAAGATTTCTTAGAGCCTTGCACTTCACAAATGTTGAAATAAAAAAGAGCAGGAAAAATCAAACTGAAGCTGGAAAAGCCTTTCTTAAAAAATGAAATGAAGAGGGTAAAAAAAGAATTCTCAAACATTTTTTAACATAAAAAAATCCCCCTAGTTCTCTCTGCTGTCGCATTCGGTTACCAAACTGTATCACACTTCTGCTAAGGCCCATGAGACTTACCTTGTTTCTCATCACTGCTGTCCCCACACCAGCTGGTAGAGATGCAGACTTCTCCAGGTGGCGCAGAAGAGCCATTACAGCACTGGCATCCACTTGCTGTGGATGACTGAGTATCCACCGGAGCAAAGAAACACAACACATAGACATGTATCAGCCTCTTCATGGGCTAGGTTATTATCCAAGCCTTCACTTGGAAAACAATTACTGAAACTGCCTAGTACTCGTCATGAAGTGCCTTTGACCAAGCTGTGTTTACACACATCTCTCTCAGAGATGTTTTTAGAATCTCTCTTTTTGAACCTGAAGGTTACAGGAAATACGGCTTCTGCAAAGCAGTGACTTTCAACCTGGTGTGTCTTGGGATAATATTTAACTGAATTATAACGTTTTATGACTAAAAAATGTTGGCACATGCTATGCAAGTCAACTGTATATCATTAACTTACTGATTGGATTTATTGCTTAGTGATTTGAAAATATATTACAAAAGAAAACAACAGGAAAACAAAGTAGAATTACTAAATGACCAACATTCATAAAGATCTCTATTTGCTCAGAAGGAGTTGACAAATGCTTACAAAATGTATGAAAAGTTTGTACATCAGATGTAAAAAACAGTCAAGAAATTCAAAGTTGATTTTGCATCAGAGTCCTTTCTATGAGAATGTTTTAGTAATGCCTTTCACCATGTTTCAATGTTTCACCAAAACATACTGGTTCTGGCCATGCTTTTAGACTGATGACTCAAGGATCTTCAAATGGAGGAGGGGGACTTGGGAGGGAGATCTGGACAATCAGAAAAGCCAGCCTTGTGAGAGAAAATTGAATCAACTTGTTTCATCAACCTAGAATCACATGAAATCAGGGAAATTGTTTTAATGAAGTACCTTAAACTCTTTAGATGCCCCAAACCCGGGGATGGAGAGATAGTAGGTGAAAGATAAGATTATTGTAAAAGTAAAGGACAACATTAGCCCAAGGTGAATGATGGTGAGAACTAGACAAAATAAGTCTGGCAATCATGTAAACATGGCACTCCATTAATAGGAATAGTGAGACAAAAAAAAATTTCCCAAGTGACTGCTTGTAAAAGTAACTGATGCCAACATGTCTGGAGATTTTGTCACCGGCAAATTCACAAAATCAAGTCAGGGGAATGCACATTCCACTGTGCATAGCTCTGATTTGCCTGTTAGACCTGGTGAGCAGAAATAAGACAGGATATATCTCTGTAACTAAAGTATACTGATTGGAAAGCACAAGTGCCACAGTATCTGTGAAGAGAAACATGCTGCCTCTGCCTGGAAGGGAATAAAGCATTGCAGATCTGTATTTTCATAATGTGAGAAATCTCTTGTCAGGGAACAAAGACTACTACTCCAACATCACCTTAAGGAGAGAAGTGCAAAGTCTGATGTAACTTCCTATTATCTCCAACACCAGAGGCAGGCACATGTTTATTGTGACAAAGGTTCCTGTTCTGCCTAGAAAATATTTTCCAGCTCATTTGGTTCAACTCCGCCCTTTCCATCATTATTTCTGTGGATATCATTTTCTCTACCTTGTTTTAATGCTTTGTCCTCAGGCCATAGAGCTGTTTGGAAAACTTCCGGATGAAAAGCAGATCTATGACTAAATTAATTAAGAGTCCATTGAGAGATATATATATTCCTCAAGAATGCATATCATTGAATTGTTTTCTTCCATTCTCTAAGTACAGCTTTTACTAGAAGCTTATATTAAAAAAACCCAAAAAACAGAAAACCCTATGCCATATATTTCATGTTACTACCTTTGTAAAAGCTTAAATATTTCTGCTACTCAGCTGCTTTCAATTCATTTTTTCCAATATACAATATTTCATCTTATTTCTCCTTGTCCTCTATATATTCTAAAACTCCCCCTCACACTGATAAACTTCACAATAACAGGATTTCCCTGTCTTTCAGGTTTCTTTCATTTTATTAAAACTCCCACTGCATTGTTCCCAACTGTTGCACTGCTCTGCCTGTAGTATAAATCTGTATACAAGTATTCTGAGTCAAAGGGTAATTTTTTACAGGAACTGGTATCCATTTACAGTTTCATATGCTCTAAAACATTCATAACAAGCAAATTCACATAGCCCAAACAAGTCAAAGCTACAATAAAATCTGTTATGAGTGGAAATAAATGAAAAATACATTAAATATTCAGGAATATTTAGGGTGCAATCCATGGATTTTTAGTGAATAAGGGAAAAAGTATTTGAGTGAAGATCTAACAGAAAGTGCAAAACCAAAGAAAAAGTGACTCTTCTTTCTTTGGGCAAGTGTTTCTTGATGATTGCAACAATTCAGCCCTCTTGTCAACTAGGAATTAGAGCAAAGGTTTTTATATCTCGGAGAATCATCTAGAAAGGAACAAGAAGATGACTCAGAAGCAAAGGACTTTCAGGGAATGTCAAAAGGACAAATACTTCAAGTACTACACAGCAAGCACCCTGAAAACCAAAAAGGAGTCAGAGATGGAGAATGAAAAGTACAAACTGCCAAAAACGTGCAGGATGTCAAGAAAAGCAGAAGATTGGCACTAATCAAAGGGTATTTTTTAAAGCACTAGAGAAATATTGCAGAGAAAATGAAGACTAAAAGGAAAGCAAGCAGAGCAAAACACTATGTCTATTTTCAAAGTTACTTTAGCAAACAAGCAGTTTTTAAAAGGAAAAAAAAAGTTAAAATAGAAAAGTGCTTGAATTTACATCAAAGCTGGATTTTTCTGGCTTAGCCTAATTAATTTCATTTAAGGCAAGACATACCACATTTCATGTAAGTGAAAAAGATTGCCCACTCAGCCTTCAACTTAAGTAAATCTGTTGACAAATTTTTAGGTATTTAATCTAGGAATTTTAAAAGGTAAGTCTTAGAAAGAAGTCCAAACAGGCTCTGAAACAGGGCCAGAAAAATTTTGCATTTTTAAGTCCATTTTTCATGTGAACAGAAAGTTATTTGCTTAAGCAGAAAATGGATTGCAGTTAGGAATTCTGCTTTAGTTTTTTGTAGAGCCAATTACTAACAATGCAACAGAGGAAAGATCTAAAAAACTGGCTATGAGATTCACCATCTGAGAACATGTTCAAATTTTGCTTCAAATACTTTCTTTCAGGGAAAAGTTTTATAGAGTAGAACAAAGTCACCCTTTCAGAGTAATCAAAATTTCATTAAGTTTAACATAACTTTTTAATGGCAAACTTATAATTTTTTTTTTTTTTTTTTTAATGTGGTCAGATTGGGGAGCAGTACTGTGCCAGTGTATAAATCTTTAACATTTATCTCCTTTTCTTCTAATATAGAGTTTTAGTAAACATCATTAGTTTTAATAAAATCCTCACAAATTTTTTATGCAAGAACAATTTTAGCCACTTGTTAATAAAACCACCAAAACTGTATTTTTGAAATAATTCCCAAATATTTAGACAAGACTTAAATCTGAGAGCCCCTTCCCAAAAATATCATATTCATATTATCATATGACCATTCTAATTTTAAACTGTCAAACTGTAACTGAAAGACTTCTGTACAGTAGCAGAAAGTCAAGCAATCACAGTTACCCCAAAGTGATCCATTTTTAACAAGAATTGACAGAATTCTTTCTTTTGATGTGACAGGTAATAATTGCATGGCATCTGCTTCCAGTTAAGTGGCGCTAATGCAATAGTTATCTTGAAAAAGGAATAGGATATTAATATATTGGACTAAAAAGGGTTCTGGGTAACTGTTCTTATTACTCATCTCTGCTAAAAGAAATTAGTAAAATCAATTGAGAGGTTAAAACCAAACAGTGCACTGATCAGTGCACAGCATGAGCACTATAATTACAACTAGTAAAGGAAAACATTCCATAATATTAGGAAAAGGTGTGATGAACTAGATATAATCAGGTCAAAGTCCTAGATCATTACAGTCTGAAAAAAGATTACACTTCAGGAAACAATTTGGTAGCATATTTTCCATCTTTGTAATGACAGACCATATAAATTTCAAGAGGAGATCACATGTGCTGATAAAGAGAAAGTAGAGAAAATATTTAGTGGGAGATACTAAAATCCCTGTGTATACCACGTACTACAAATTGTCTCTGCACCTAGAGTTTGAAGAAAAAAACTACTTCAATTCTGAACTGTCAAGAACTGCCCCTCTTTCTGTAAACCGCAAAGTAAGAAGAGGGGAAAAATTTCCAGAAGTGCTTCTAGTCCATAAAATAATATCCTATTAGAAGGCAAAACTATTAATTGGCATAAACTCTGATCATGCAGAAGCTTTTCTACCTCCTGCCTATATGCGCTTCTTCAGGGAAATAAGAATGGAATAAAGATTTTCTCAGCATTTGCTTTGCAGACCAAAGACTTCCAACGGGTTTCAGCATGTACTGCTCCCACACTGTCTTTCCTCTATCACATCATTCTACCAAGAATTTTGGTCTGTTCTCTCCTATAAGCAGCTCCCTGGTCCCTGCAAGGGACCTACAGCAAGTAGCACTGTCTCACAGGAGAGTGAAACCCATGAGGCAGAGGACCTGAGGCATTATGTGGTATGAACTATTACACAACATGGCTAAGGATGTTTCAGAAGGTGTTTAACTTAAACTAGCCCCAGACTAGTCCTGGGAAGAAACACCCATCGGTGGCCAAGGAGTGCTCCCAGAGTCCATTCTCTGCTCTAGTCTCATGCAAGGGTGTCCATTTCACACTCTCTGTGGTTCCTCTGCTTCAGGTCACTCCGGGTGCAGGGATTGTTGGAACATTTCTTTCAATAATGCAGCCCTCATTAGAACCAAAATGTTAACGTGCTAAGCATGCTTAGCAACTCTTGGAAAAAGAGCTGGCCTTCCCTTCCTCCTAAGGAACATAAACAGATCTAATTTTCTTTCAAAGTGTGGTGAAAAAACCATATTATAAAAACTAAACCTGAACCAAATGAAACAGTTATAAATTAAATTATCCATCTCAACTCATCTATCCAAACCTTGGCTGCCAGAGACTGGGACAGCAACCAAAGACATTAGAGGTAGCACAGACAGATAAACACCTCCTCAGGACAAACCACCCAAAGAGGTCTATCTCTGAGTGAAACAACTTTAGAGATGCCTGATGTTTTTTAACAGTAAAATAAACTTACCCTTTGGTATCACTTCTAAATATGCAATGAGGGCAAATAAATCCTTCCAATGGTCTGTCTGCTTCTGTCATACACAACATTAGTTAGAAAAAACAGCACAATCAGGGAGAAATCTGGAAGAAAGAAATATCCCTGGGCTCGTCTCCCATAACTGGAGCTAAATCAGCACAGCCGAGGTTTGTGTCTCCAGAAATATTAACTTTAGTTCTGAAACATGTCCATATGCCCAAGAGCTGAAAATTAGGCTGCTAAGATCTAGAGAGAGTCTCAACAAAGTATACACCTTAGTAACCAGACTAAAAATAAAAACCCCTTATCTACCAAGTTTTCCCATATTACTGATTTTGTCCTTAGGACATCTCTGGCATGACACTGCTCCTGAGGATTTCCAAGCAGTCATGCTCGCTCTACATATTTCTAGAAATTATTCCTGAAAAAGAGACAGGAGGTATGTTATTACAAATCTTTCTTGGTCAAAACTCCCCTTTATCTCAATTTCCTCATCCATAAACAAATAAGTGGTCTGAAAAATTCTCAATTTCTCTGATCCCCCCTGATAAATAAGACTAAATAGAAACTAATGATCCTGAGTAACCTTTCTCCATCAATTGTAAGTCAACCTTCAATATAATAGCAATTTCTTGATATCCAAAGAAATAATATTCCACTAAGAGAGGGATATTTGTCAGCTCTGATTTTCAGAGATATTAGATGAAAGGATAACATCCTGAACAGAGAATAGCTCCTTTGAAATATACTTTCAGTGAAATTAATACTATGTTCAACTTTATGCAATGAAGGCACATGCTTTGGGAAAAGTCCTAGGAATTAAAGCACTATGGATATTAATTGTAGTAGCTTAGCACTTACAATGAAATTGTGTAAAACTTCAGAGTACATGCTTCACTTGGAAAAAAAAAAAAGAGTCAGAGGATAACTCTGTGCTGCCTCAATAAAACAGCTCTATCCTAAGTCTAAAATGCCTAGTTATACTTCTTAAATTAACCCAGACATATTAAAAATTCCATTTAGAGTAATCACTTTTCAATTGGAGCTATGTGTTACTTAGAGCAGTTTCACACTTCAAGGAGCTGTAGGAAATATTCTATCACTGTTATTAATTTCTTGACTATCTTTCATTCTATCATTACCAAAAAAAAAAAAATTATTTAGATCTAGAGATCCATTTAATCCTTAAATCTAAGATAAATGAATATGAATTGGAGTCTAGATGCATTATCAAGTTAATGTGAAATGTAGTACATTCTCATAGATCACCAAAATGTTAGCACATTCCTTGCAGGTTTTAACAACTTGTTAATGTTGCTTTGTACTTTGGGTGACTTTGTTTACAGTGATAGATCAATGGGATAAGCAAAGAAATGAACAAACAGAACATACAAACAAACAAACCTTCTTATGTCCTTCCTAAGCCAGCTGCCACTAAGACATGGACATTTTTCCAATACTGTAAAAACTCTCATAAAGCAACAGCTGTAGGTATAGCTCAAAGGGACATTGAAGCTGCTCCAGATGATATTTCTAGAACCACCCCAGACAGGGAATGAATCAGAAACACCCCATACCTCTATTTCCATCTCCCAATCACACAAAATAACCCTAGACCTCCTGACCACTTCTAGGAAAAGGGGGTGTAGCTGACAGACTAGACAAGTCCCTGGTAGTTGAAGTAAACACATTATTCTCTCCAATCACAGAAAAAAACCCAAACCAACAAACAAAAAAGTAAATCCCATTCAGAGCCCCAGACTCCTAAATACCTTAGTCTACCATGCAGAATCTAAATCTTCCCAATTTCCTATTCTTCCTCTACAGTTCTTACCCAGACTGCTACTTATCCCTACAGGATTCCTTACACCTGCATTAAAGTGACGAGTTTTCAGCTGCTCTCTTAGGAAAAAAAAGCAGAATGGTTTTATCTACAAGCTTCCTAGAAACTTGATAGATTTTGTTTCCTCGAAAAAGCTTGTAGTCTTGGAGTACCAATGCCAGAGAAGCTGCCATGATGTGGGTCCACCACCATGGGGGCTGTCCTCCTGCAGCAAGCAAAGATTCTTCCAGAGTTGCTTTGAATGCAGTTGAGTGTATCAAAATTAGAGATAAAAAGAAATATTTTCTCATTTTATCCCCTCCTCCATGAAATGCATCACACATTTGCAGACTGCAGCTGGCAAAGTTGTGATTGAGATTTTGAATCACCCAGCACTTGTTTTCAAAGTTTACATGGTTGCTGTTTTTCACAGTTTAGGTATCACCTACCATCAGCAGCAATAGTGTTCAGTCCTTATCAGACTTATTGAATGCTTTTCTTGAATTACAAAGTTTAAAATGAATGTGGTGTTTATAGATAATGACAGGTTATTTCAAGTATGGCAATAAAATTTATTGCTTTTCCTTACCAATTTAAAATTCTAGACAGCTGCTGTGAGCTAGGTATTTACCACATCAAAAAGACAACTCACCTGAGTGAACAAATTCCCATCTGTATTTTTTTCAAATATATAAGCAGCAGCTCAAATAAACAATTCTAATGAAGATTTTAGCTGAATATTATCAAAACAACAAAAACTTGAGTCTTGAGAATGTCTAAGTTAGGCCAAAAGTTTGCCCCAAAGGATAAATGCTTAGATGTCCACCACACTAAAAAGAGGCAGAATTGTTTCACCAACTCCCATGGCTGTATTTCAGTATCAAATAACTTAAATCTTAAATATATAAAACTGTTACACTCAAAATTTTCAGTAATAGGGAAACACATAAGTGTAGACCTAAGAATTTTAAACAGCAAAATTTCTAATTGTCCAAGTTATCTAAGAAAATCCTCATTAATTAAGTTGATGTACATGACATTCCAAGTGTCTAATTATTTTCTTCCTGTTGTGTTCATCTCTACAATGGTCCTCTGGGTCTTAACATCAGCAACTTCAATCTCCCTCAAAAAGAATAGGGAAGTATTGAGTCAAGTCATCAACAACCTGAAGTCTGCACCAGAAGGGCAACTATGGTCTTTTAGGGGTATAATTCAGACAGTCTTCATCTTTGGTCTAGGATGCATTTGGGTCCAATTTATCACACTTTCTCTTAGGAGCTTTCTTCCTTGTCCTTGGTTCCCAAGTGAAGTATGAGAGTTATTCAATGCCTCCCTCATCCTCAGCTAAAGTAAATGACTGTTGTTTGTTCAGGGAATGTATACATTTTTCAGACATTTGCTGCAGAGCAATTATCACAGAGTTTATGCTAAAATGGGACTACAATGAATTGGCCTGTATAAAACTGTTTAAACAAGCTCAAACAGGGCAAGACAAGCCTTGATGAGCTCTGAGATCTATGCTGTCACATTGACATGAAGGCTACAGCCTGTGACTCTATATCGAATATCTTATATAGTGGGCTATGAAAAAGGATGGAAAACAATTTAATATTTGGCTTTTTTATCCTTGATCATGCCATATATGTCATCTGGACCTATTCTGTGAGCTCTTTCAATAAAAAGTGAGTTATGCTTTCCACCGGTGACACATAATTTCAGATCTACAGTTTCAAAACCTTCAAGATGCAGTACCTATCACTGAGACTCACTGGGTATCACTGGGTTCCTATTCCCAGTAAAAGCCTATTGATTAATGAGCTTTCTGCTTGTCTTTATAAGGTCAAAAGCCTCACTGGCTGCAGTGAAGGATATCTGAGGACTTCAGATCATACTGAAGCAATTTGAGCATAACCTTCAGAGGACAAAAAATTAGAAACCAACCAGTAATTGCAGGTAGTCAGAGCTCTACCCTAAACAGTTAATCTTCAGAGATTGGTAAATGTATATTAATTGATTTACCGCCTATTACTACTCTATTTTGGAAAGAAAATTCTCAAGACAATAAATAAATGACTGGATATCCATTACTGTAAGAAAATTACATTTTTAGCATTAATTATGTATAAATGAAGTAACTTATCAAAGAATAGTTGCATAACTTAATATCGGGTAAATTTACAGTTGTGGAGGAGGTAGAAGCCCAGTGTAATGTTTCACAAGCAGACAGAAACTACTTTATAACAAGCAGTTAATCATTTTCTGGATCTCTGGTAAATACAGACTATACACTCGAGCCCATCTTCAATATTCTTGTAAGATTATTAATGGAAATTCATTAAAAAAAAATTCTGACAAGATCATAGAAAAAAACCCTGAAAATTTGAGACGAAATTATTAGTAAATTGAGATTGCTCTGTACATGTGTACCTAGACAAGCTTACCTTAAAATTAAGTTTTTATAGCAGAAGTTTTCTACTAACAAACTTAGAAAAAGTATCATCACCTGTCCAATTAAACAGAATATACCAAGTACAATGGTGAGTATTCACCTTACCTACTGTCACTTCACACGTGAGCTAGAAGTTAGCAATGTCCCTGAAACAGATTCTCAAGATATTTAAAATGTCAGAGCTCCTTTAGATTTTTGTCAGCTTACTTCAGACTTTGTTGCTCTTCAGCTCCTTTGTTCTTCTGCTGAGGCTGCTGCCAGCAAGGTGCCAGTTCTTGCTATAGTAATTCCTGTGACATACAACATGGACAGCTTTGACATTGCTGACTCTTTCCATGGGAGACAAGCAAACACCACCTGACAGATACTAATGAATTTCAGCCCTGGTGGCACAAAGGAAATGTTCACAGCAATGGCTGAAGATGTGTACCAAGAAAGCAGAAGTTTGTGGTACAAAGAATACAAGTTTGTGGTACAAACCTACCAGTGCATATCTGCAGCATGCCTGGATGGAAAATACACAGTCACGTCAGCCAATGACTCATGAAAAATTAGGGACTTTCCTTCTAATTGAAACAGCAAGAAGTTTTGAATAAATAGCTCCAAAGCAGAGGTCAACTCAAAACATAATGCAGAATGATCAGCAGGAGAAGAGAATGAGTGTCTGGCAACAGGCAGGTCCTGAAGCTGGCTGGATGCAGGGGGAGGAAGTATTGACAGATTTGTTACGTTGTCCCTTGCACTCAAACCCTCTTGAAAATGGATTACTGACAAGAGAACTACACTGTCGGTGATATAACCCTTCCCCAGAGGAAAACTAGACCTCGCTGGGCGAATAATACCTACCAAAGCCAAGAAAGACAGTTTGGAGGCAGACAATGAAAACACCCTCTGCCTACAACACAGGTCCAGTGTTCTACTATCTCCTTCCATACAACACACTGTGAAATGTGTGCTCTAAGCATTATTAGACTGGAAAAGAGTGGTTATGACAAGCAGGAAACAAATTTTTTCTCATTGTCTTTTTTCCTGTGACATCATAGTGGCAAAGTCTTTCTAAAGAAAACACAGAAATCATGGCAATGGTTAGTGTTTGTCCAGAGGTGTTCAGGGAAGTGACAGGAACAAAGCACCATCACAGAGCAAAAGCCTAGGTGAGGAAGACATTAGGTTTTCAGTTAATAGCTAAGAATTTATTTTGAAATTATAAGTTCTAGCACAATAGAAACCAATTAGCAAAAACTATTCACCTTGAGGGAAGGTAAAAACTGGTGGTATACATCAAATACAGTATGATATCTTCCATTCCAACATATGAACTCTTAGGAGGTTTTGAAGATGGGAACTTAAGTGAAAACTTTCCTCTTTCTTTCTGGTAATAAATTACCTTCTGACAGTGTAATCAACAGCTGTAGAAATAAATTTTCTCTGGAATTCTTGAGAATAAAACAAGATCAAAACCTGCTGGCAACATCAACCGGACCCCAGTTTAGAGTTCAATTTTGTATTTAGTTTTATTTGATGGAACAAATAAACACAGCTTAATAGACACAGGGGTTTTTGAGAGAAAATACACTTTGTTGGTTAGGAGAAGAGGGCTGAAAACTTTGTTTCTAACTCCTAACTTGCGACTTAGGAAACTGCAATCTTTAATATTCCCATATGCTATAGGAACATAATTATATGTACTACTGATGGACAACTGCTGGTTTAAATTGTTGTGGACAGTCAGACCAGATGATCAGAAAAATCTTCTTTTGTCTTAAACTCTGTCCTCCTAATGTTATCATAAAGATGGGATTTATTAAAGTTTAGATGCATCTTTAAGAGTCTTGGAAAGACATTATTAATGCCCATTTGAGTAATGACTTTTTTTTATTTAATTAAGCACAAATGAGAGTGTATTTCTCATGACAAGTGGCCACATTTCTGGCAGACACTCAATGATACAAGAGTGGAAATGATTTATCAAATAAAGAGAAAGGGGATTTTAAAAATCAAAGTGCAACAGAAAATAAAGCTAAAACTGGAAAGTCACAGAAAAATAATGCTAAGACTGGAAAGTCAGCCTTAGAACAAAATCTCATGAAACAAAAAATAGAACAGGTCAGAAATGTGCCAGAATGTACAAGACAGATGGGGTAAGGGTTGCTACATCTAAGTTCCATACAAATGTCCAAACAAGTAAATTATAAGTAGTTACTTAGGAAACACATCCCTGCTAGCAGTTCCACCACTAAAGGGCACAATGTCAGAATTCTCAGTGCAACAATCTGCAGTTAATTTAATTTGTTAGCAGAATTGCTTTCTGAAATTTTAAATAATACTGTTACATGCCTCCCACAGTCACTCACAGCTAAAAGCGCTTACAGAATGAAAGCACTGTGCAGCAAAATGAAAACAAATCTGTCACCCCCACAGAAGTATACACATCTCCAAAATGAGAGAAATGGGCATTTATCCAAAGAGTCTGCTAGCACCACAACACTAGTTGATCTTTGATTTGGCTCACTTTTGAAAAAATAATTGGGATTTTTGTTGAGCTGGACTATCCTAAACTTAAATCCCACTGGGGATGGGAGGTAGAAAAACAGGGCCAGTGGACTGTGGCACAGCTGCCTCTTCTAGAAAAAATCAATTCTTTATTCTTGTTTTCTTAAATTTGTATGAAAGACAGTGGCAAAGGAAGTGCAATATTCCTTTTTCATACGTTGGAAATGAAGGGAGCCTCCATGATTTTCAGCTTTGCAGAGGCAAGCAGCCACTTTAAAGCCTATACTTACTCCACATTTTTGTCCAGGTCTGGTACCAGAACACCAAAAAAAAAGAGAATGCAATGGAAAGCATGAAAAAAAAAGTACATAACTCATGGCAACAGCTCCTGTGCTACTTAGAATATAAACAGGGCTATCAACAGGAATACCCAATATATGCAAGTACAGAAAAGTTATGCTCAGGAGGCAAGACTTGGCAGACATGAGGCTCATGGAGGACAGAGCAGGTGTTTACCAGCAATTGTGTCCATGCATGCTCACATGGACTAACAATGGCATCTCTTAGATTCCCAGATTTGCTCCTGAATGCAAACTTTATTCAAAGTTAAGGCTGCTAGGGGAACAAGTCCTACCACTTGGACAGGCTTTCTGATCAAAACAGATGTGGATGAAGTACACACAATTAAAGAAACTTTCTATCAATCTTTTAGTAAATGAAGGTCTTCCATTTCTGTCCCAGTGTAATGCCAAGAAGGCTGAACAAACTCCTATCCCATCCACAGAACTAAAACGCCAATAAAATTAAGCAGGATTAAGACATAACCATAATTATGATGATAAAAATTAACTTTAAAGACAAAAGAAGTGTTCTTTTAATTACTGACAGTAAGTAAAATGTCAGTGGATGTTGCATAAATTGGAAAATCATTCACTGTGTAATAGAAGCTCCAAATAGGCTTATAGATGAAAAGTAAATGAACTGGAAAAGAAAGAATAAATGTGCTGGGAATGCTGTTTTTCATATTATGTATTGTGTGAATCTGAAGAGATCCCACTAAACTGGCTTTTTCACTTCAGTTTAGATGGAAATGTACTGGCTTAATAGAGAAACACATTTGCATTTCATTTCTTAACCTTTCTAAGCGTTTAAGAATATTAAATCCATTTCCTTTCCATAAGTACTAAAAAATTACATATTTCATTGTCAAAATCATATATCCAACATTATAATAATAATTTTTCCCAGGATCATTAATCTCCAGATACAGATGATGTATTTGTCTTAAATATCAAATAACTTGCTTTATTTTACTGAAAAATGAAGTGAAAGTATAAACAGGAGTAAGAAATTACACCCTGGTTGATCTGACTATAAGAATATATTCAATTTTATCTTTCTATAAAGATAAAAGGCAGAGTAAATACGCATGGCAGAACCCGGGTAGCATCCTCTACCTCCTCAGTCAATACTTAGGCTTTAAAGCCCTGCAGCCAAAGGAAATGCTATTAATAATTCCAAAAAGCTTTGAATCAAGACCTTTGGAAGTCACCAGGACTATTCACAAGTATAATATTACAGTGTATTGTGGTGGCTGATTGACCAGTGGTACAAGAGGCAGAGAGAGCTCTTGGTGAGACAGTCTCTGGTGCCAAAGACTTAGGTTACAGTGAGGGAAAGAAGCCTCTCCCAGGATGCCGTGTTGGGTTTCGGTAATGTACCCCAGTTCAGCTTCCCCGCTTGGATCCTGTGTTAGCCACAGCCCTGTACTTACCCTGAGCTGTCACGTGCTCGGGGTCATTGGCCTCTGGAAACCTTCACAAGTTGTAGCAATGAACTGCTTTCTGTGGAACTCTAAGCAAGGACCCTTCTCAACTCCTTGCCGTCGGCTCAATATTACTGAAGCCATCCCTGCGTCTGTGCGTTCATGCGTGTGAGCCACAGAGCCGTAGGGGACGCAGTAATAGTGAATTCCTATGCTTATCGGCCTTGTGAAGCCAGAACATATTTCTGACACTGGTTGCAAAGCCTAAACCGGCTTTTGTCATAGGGAGCATCAACCCATAGTTCCTTAATACAGTATTTAACTGGGATAATAAATGCTCCATCTTTCTGATTTTTCTGCCTCTGTTCATCTTTCAGGCATTCAATTCCAATATTTTCATCTAAGTTTATATAAATTATATCATACCCTTTTCTTTGTCACAGTTGTTTTCTTCTTATATGCAAATATAGATGTGTAACTATGGCAGGAACATGAGTCTGAAATTTCTCCCACCAGTCTACAAAGCTTTTTGTTACAACAACTGATAATGTTTTCAGATTGAAATTCTTAAGATAAATGAGTTTTTTATTAGATAAATGAAGATGGTTAATAGTCCTTAAGATTGTGAAAAACCCACTTTCATCATACTTATAATTACTATTCCATTACCACCATCTTCAGGTTTCTACCCAAGCAAATATCAGATGAATCTAGAACACAGATAGAAATTGAAAGGCAAAAATGAAAATGTTGTCAGAGAGCAGTGTTTCCTGAAATATTATAAAATCATTATGGATTAGGCAGCGCAACATCATGTGTCTGGGGGGTTTTTTGGCTTTTTTTTATATTTGTCTTAGCTCTGCTTCTTAATATCAGACCTTTCAAATAAGATTTATAAGGTAAATCAAATAGAGTCTGATGAGTTGCTTTATGGGGCCCAAAAAATGACACTAATATGGTATTTATAACCATAATTTTTGATCCATTCCTTCATATTTTTTAAAAAATGAGAAACCTCTAGTCTCTGAATATACCACATGTACAGAAGGAAGGGTTGTTAACACCCCATGTAATACTCCTACATCCAGGACTTCATTTAAAACCTTTCTACAAGTTTCTCTCAGGTCTGTTTTCCCAGTTTATTCCTAATCTATTTGTTCTGACTGTGGTTTTGATTTACACTGTCATATCCACAGTTTTTCTCCTCTTTCACTCAGATACAGAAACATTCACAGAATCATAGAATGGTTTGGTTTGGAAAGGACCTTAAAGATCATCTAGTTCCAATCCCCCTTCTGTGGGCAGGGAAACACTCCATTGGACCGGACTGCCCAAAGCCCCATCCATTAAAGAAATGGGGCATGCCTAACACCAAAAATTTCTTTGTAATACCTAATCTAAACCTGCTTTCTTGCATTTAAAGCCATTCCCTTTTGTCCTATCACTACAGGCTTTCACATAAACTCCCTCTCCAGCATTTTTCTAGGCCCCCTTTAGGTACAGCAAGGCTGGTCTAAGGGCTCCCCTCCAGCTGAATCCCATGAACTCTCCCAGCCTCTCTCTACAGCAGAGGAGCTCCATCTCTGATTGTCTTTGTGCCCCTCCTCTGGACTTGATGTAACAGATCCACACCCTTCTCATCCTGGGGGCCCCAGAGCTGGATGCATTACTCCAAATAGGGTCATCCATCAAGCAAGGGACAGCCAGCTGCCTTGCTGGTGTATGTGTAATTTAGTTTGTCTGAGTTTGGGGTAGTGCTGAGTACCAGCACTTTAGATTATGGTTTTTGGTTTAGCTGGTAACATGAAATAGCTAATGTTTCATTTCATTTACTGAAGAGTGGTTTCATTCACAGTGTGAACAAGTTTTAACTCAACACTTAA
Organism: Corvus hawaiiensis; assembly: GCF_020740725.1. Taxonomy (NCBI): domain Eukaryota; kingdom Metazoa; phylum Chordata; class Aves; order Passeriformes; family Corvidae; genus Corvus; species Corvus hawaiiensis. The sequence continues at coordinate 19,940,959 of NC_063213.1, forward strand.
AACTCATAATATTCATGCAAGCAGAAGGGACAACTGGTTTTAAATGGGTCTGCCCACCTGCTTTGACTACCAGTGGTGGTTGTAGAGCTTAATTGCCTGAAGTGTGGCTTATATAATTGTCTCTATTTCAGGCATAATATACATAACTAGGTGATCATAGATATAATGCAGGTGATTTCAGATTTTTAAGGCTTTCCTGAGTACACTTATTATTATTACTAGGATTTTCACAGGTATATAATGATTTTTAAAATAAAGTCTTAATTCATCCCCTTAAACTTTTACTAACATAGTGCTATACTTGGAATTGCAGAAATTAATTTTTCTAGTTTAGTTATTCAAACTGACATTTTATCTAGACATCTGCTTCTGTCAAAAAAAGATCCTTTATTACATCTCAATTTTTTATAACTCTCTTTTTTCAAACACGTTGTATGTATAATATTATTTTCTTTATTTTTTCAAGGGCTTTTTCCTTCATAAAAGTAAAAAGTAAAATACCATTTACTTTTTTAAATGAAATATAATAACGGTGAAAACAGTTGTGGGAGGGGAGATGATTGTTGTTGCCAACTTGTTGTATGGATATTTTTATAGCATTAGCATACAACTTTTTTACCTAGAATCAACATGTGCTTGATTCAGGATGAACACAGCAAGAAAACGTCTTTGTTTCTTAGTGCTTTGTTTCAATGAATGAATTTGTCCCATGCAAGCAGATTACTGAGGAAAAGCTAAGATGCAGGAGTGGATCTGGATATTTTTTCTGAAAATGGTTAAATTTTCTGAAAGATATGAAGAGGAAGAGTTCACTCAGCTATTCAAAGTGTTCATACTTTTTAGTGAGTGATTTTACTGCTATCAAGTGTATGCAAAGGCAGCTCACATTCACTTGATGCCTTCATCATCAGAAGTACAGGAACACAGTGGCCCAAATTTTATTTGATACACTGTTGTGTATCAAATTTTATTCTGATACACTGTTGCAGTCTTAAGCTTTATAATAGCAATGAGAAAATTATGGACAAAGAAGCTGGTTTTAAAAAAAAGGCAACAACAATGGAATGAGGTAATTCTTTTAATGGATGAATATCTAATTATGCTGACAAATCATAATTTAGACCTTCCATAACCATAAACATTAAACCATAAACATTAAACCTACAGTAAAAAAAAAATACCATGTTCTCAAATATATCAGCTTCTAAAGAGAAGCTTCTCTAATAGATGTACATACTCCAGCTATGAATTTTCCTCCAGGAGTTCCAATATGCATAAAAGGGAGGAGGTCAAATAGCCTGACTAACAATGAAGCTAAGCAAAGGCAGAGAGTATAGCAAGACAAATCTGATGCCATCACAATTTTGAAGAAATGACCATCATTCTTCTGCTGCTCATCACTTTCTTGAAAATAAATTAATTAGTAAATTAGATTTACTACTTTGTTACAGAATGTGAAAAACTTGCCACTGACCTTGAAAAAAATTGTGGATATTTATTTAGGAAACATAGCAGAGAAGAATGCAGTTTTCCACTTCTCTATAGGAAGCAAAAATTCTGTTCTACTTCCACCCCACCAAGTAAATAATTTGCAGAATTGTCAGCACTGAAGGAAGGAGCCACTAAGATAAAGTCACGCACTCACTAAACTAATAATGTAATTATAATCATCAGAGCAACACTGCAAATGGCCTTGATGGTATTGCTTGACCCAACAACCAGCCAGAAATTATTAGGAGGTTTGTTGGAACTCTTTTTTAAACTGGCGGACTTTTCCAATTAAAACGGTATTTGCTGCCTTTGTCTCTAAAACAGTCAGTTATGGAAAGATTTCCCAATAGTCCCCAGCACACAAATATTACGTGTCATTAAAACCATTAAAGTTCTTTTTGGGAGCTGATTGCTTCTCTTATTGCTCTACTTTGGTCGATTGCCAATATTGTTAGAAATGCATATGTTTTTGTCAATGTATCTTTGTAGGGTGCTCAGTTATGATTTCTTTATGTGGTACCAATACCATTAAAATCTGTGGAAGAGAAAACTTCTTGCCATAGAAACATCCAGATAAAACAGCTTATTTCTTAGGTAAGAAGCTGGCGCATTCATACAGTCTTTGAAGGTACATAAGATACAAAGTGTGGTCGCCAGTGAGCCTAGAATACAACGCACAAAGAGACTCCACTGGTAGGACCGCCCCTAGTACCAGAGATTCCTCTCCAGGTTAGGGTGACCAGAAAGGCTTCTCCCACGATGCTCTGTTCTGCTATGTTAATGTACCCCAGTTCTGCCTTCCTGGTTGGCCATTGGCCTCTCCACCCCCTTTTTACCTTATATGTCCCAAGCCCTAGAAGTTTTTCCTCTCCAGGTTCCCCCAATTGCCCCTTGCCCCATAGCCACTCCCTCAGAGTTTCCTATTGGCTCCCATTCCCTAGTCCCACCTGTGTACCACCCCCGTGCCTTCAGATCATTGGTCTCTGATGCTCAGCCCGTTCCCATACTTAAACCTGGACCTTCCATTGTCTTTTGTCTTCATCCCTGGGTTCCTTCATGTTGTGGCTACAATAAAGCTGCATCTGTGGAACTCTACACGGAGACCCTTCCCAGATCTTTGCCATGGACTCATGCTACTGGAGCTATCCATTTGTGTGTGCATGCACTCGTGTTTGAATGTGTGCTGATGCTGCTGAGCGGCTTCGCTAAGGAGATGCTTTTGAAATGTCACTGCATCACGCTCCGGCACTGCAAAGCCACACGTGGCAAGCGACAATAAGGCACAGAAGAAATTTCAAATAATCATCCTGTGTTACATATGTATAATTTTATTCCTTTTTTTAATGCAGTGAAAGTCTATTCAATGAAACTATGAAGAAATTTAAATTTATTAGCCAAGGAAATATTAGTGGCATTACATTTTATTGTTCAACCGTAGAAAGTAGGTTTGCATTTAAATGTGTGATGAAAGAACGTTTTCTTCTTGCATGCATGTAAAAATAATTAATTTAAAAAGCACAAGCAAAAGCACTTGCAATAAGTTAACTAAGATACAATGAAAAATAGATCAGATATTTTTGTTTAACTTTTTACTATTGTCATTACAGTAATGTTCTTTTCATTTTGTGTTAACTTACTATGCTTAAAATGATGGGGTCTTTAAAGATGAGGCCATCACCAGTAGCTTGGATTCAGTGTGTTAAGACCACGAACTGCATTGTTTGGAGAAGACTCCAAATGCAGTATTGAAAACCATAAATATAGCTCATCAGCAAGTCAGACTTGGATACAGAAGTAATTAACTGTGTCAGAAGAATGAACATTCTGCCTTCAAGGAAATAACAAAAGTTGCATAGAATTTGCATACAGTATATGAAATATGGAAATTTTTCTGTAAACAGATGTTTTTTCAGCTTTGATTTACTGTCATCACTAAATGATGAGGATGTGCATGAATACTAATATGATGGTATTACATTATTCATTTACTAGAGAAGGGGAGAAAAGACAGAGCGAGAAAGAGAGAGAGATAGAGAAAGTAAATTGCCTTAAATTTGTAGAAAGAACTTTTTTATTTGATGGAGGTTAAGTAGATAAAGAAACAACTTGTTCAATTTGATGCTGGAAGAGAAGGTAGGAGGTTCACACAGAAAATTTTAAAATTATGTGGACATAAAAGCTTGAAACGAAGGAATAATACTGTTTATACAAAATATATTTTTGCTTTATGGCTGAAATTGAACACAAAGCTCATATGTAAACACTCGAAAGACAGGTTTATTCTCTTTCTGTGACAGAAGTTTTCATGTGTTCTGGTCAAATCTTCTCAAGAAATGGCAGTGGGACATAATCGAAATCTATCTGGACCTAATTTTATCCAGCCCAGCTGACCAGCTTGAATTTTAAAAGACATTTGAATGCCTACCTTTAGCCTGTGAAAATAGGTGTCAAGTTCCTACTTAAGTAAATGGCGTGAAATTTTAAGCACTGTTGATAATGCTTAGAATGTAGACCAATTCCAAAAAGGACTGAGAAAATAAAATATAAGCAGAATATTGTAAGAAAATAAAGAGGGTCTTAAAAAAGATTCTTACATCATATTCAGTAGATGTCCTACAGACTTATGATTGTTTACACTGCATGTGTTCTATTCCAATTTTCTATTTTCTTAGTGTTTGATAATGGTCAATGCCATTTCAGTTCAGTCATTTTCACAGCTGTCTTGTATTTCCTATGTCCTCTTACAATGAATGTAAAAATATACTTTAGGCAAGCTTAAGGAGAAAAATCTGGATATTGTCATGCTGCAGGGACACAGTTTTGTATCCTGGAAATCTACTCACTATTGGAATCTTGTGTTGTGCATATGCTGCTTACATAAACAGTAGATTTGTTTAGATCAACAGCATAAATAAACATTCACCTAATACTAATCAACTTTTAACTCAATGCTCTGTACAAATCCTGTTATATGAGTTTTATACATATAATCAGTATGTAAAACTAAGAATGTCCAAAGTCTTCTCCACATGAAGAGCTTTGGACATGTAAACAAAAAAATCTGCCTCAGAGTCTTTTGCATGAAGATTCAGTTGGAGGCCTGTCACTAGAGGTGTCCCCCAAGGTCCCATACTGGGCTCAGTATTGTTTGACTTTTTCATCAGTTGCTTGGATGAAGGTGCAGAGGCGTCATTAGCAAGTTCACTGATGACACAAAGCTGAGAGGAGTGGCCAATGCCCCAGAGTGCTGTGCAGCCCTTCGGAGGGACCTTGACAGGCTGGAGGGATTGGCAATGAGGACCTGTCTGAAATTCAGCAAAGGCAAATGCAGGGTCCTGCACCTGGGGAAGAATAACCCCACACACCAGCACAGGCTGGGGGCTGACCTGCTGGAAAACAGCTCTGAGGAGAAGGACCTGGAGGTCCTGATGGAAAATAAGCTGTCCATGAGCCAGCAGTGCCCTTGTGGCCAGGCACGCAGAGGTTACGCGGGGCCATCCTTCGCTAATGAAATAATAGACTGTATAGACCATTTCAGACCTGTGGGCTCAAAGATAGTTCTAACTTAAGGTATCAATAAGGAATTCTAGAATTTCATTAGCAGTGTTAATGACAATCAAACTAGGTGTGAATCAAAATCCTATTCTGCTATTATTTATTTTGGTATTTCTGTTTTACAAGGATCATTTTATTTGTGTATGTACACCAAAATGTTGAGCTAACATCTTCAGTGAGCACGAAAGTCATTCAACAGACACCTGCAGAAAGGCTGGATCAGATAATTCTTGAGTATGAATTACATTAGTTTTGTGAGAGTAAAATCACTCATATTTCAATCCCAGACTCACTAAGAAAATAATCACCCCTTCATAAAAACCACTCATAAAATATTTAGTCTTCAATCATTGAGTTATGTTTACTAAGGTTTCTTTACATGCCATTAAAAATCCAAAATTTGAAAGTAATACAGCAACATCAATAAAGGCCAATATTGCAATGACAAACTCTGTATGCATCAACTAGCCAGATTTTGCCTTGAGTGATGTCACCAGGTTATTTTGAAGTTTCTATCTGACATTTAAGTTAACTGTTAAATATAAGTATGGGAACCATCTGGAGATCTATTGTAGGCAGAATATTCCAATAAATGTGATGTGCAATGATGACATGCCTTTAGATTATTTATATCTTCTGTTTGATTGTAATCTGAACTGATAATTTGTTTCCTATTTTTTAGAAAATTCAGATTTAAATCTTAGTACTAATTTTTGCATATAGTTTTATTTTATTACAGTTTCCTCTGGAGATCTGACTCTAGATCTTGGACTCACTTTGCTGAACAGGAGACCAGTGAGTCAAGTTTGTTTACAAAGTGAGCAGTGCCCTGGTCAGGACAAGATGTTGTTGCTTGGTATCTTCACCTTAAAACATGTCAAAATGGCAGTGCAATAGTCAAAATGATAAATTGAGAGAATAAGTGTGAAGAACTCTCAAACCTTCTCACAGATAAGAAATGAAATATTCTCTGCAATCAGCAAAATAAATTAAGTCAGGAATTTCATGCTTAATTGTGTATGGTCAGTCACCTGAATATTCACAATACCCTGCATCACAGTGAAAAATTAAGGAATCATTTCTGCTGATTTCTTGGACCAAACCCAGCCAATTTTTCTGTTAAGCAATAAATTATACTGTCTTGATATACCTCTATTTATCCTGTGAACTCAGCCTCCCAGCAATTCTCCTCTCGTATTAGTCCTGAACAGCACCAGAGCTCTGTATATTATCTGCTTCCTGAGGGTCCCAAAAAATTCCATAATGCCTGTGGAAACCTTAACTAGCTTTTCTTCACCCTCAGGTTGGGGGAAGGAATAGATATGAAAGACTGACTTTCCCATAACTATTAAATATGTGCTGTTCTACTCATCTTGAATTTCAAAAATTATTTTTCTGTGTCTGTGACCCACTGTGACTATTACACCAATTAAAATTCCATGAATTGTGGCTGAATAGTCTTTAAATATCTGGCTTCATGTTCCTAGGGCAATTTAAAATTCTTAAACGTGTCACCAGAAATTATCGTAAACAGCACTATTTTAATTTTCACTTAGCTATGCATGTGAGGTTTCACCTTATCAGCCCTGACCCAGCAAAAAAAGCAAGAAAATCAGAACCTTTGTATTGGCACTATTCCAGATTTTGGCTGAAGGCTTATGCTTCATTAGACTTAGATAATTTAATATCATTTCATTAGACTTAAACAGAAATAAATCTAGGCACCATTGGTTTATGAATCATCAGTCACAGTCTGGGCATTTCAAAGCAAGCCACACATGCTTGCCAACAAAAATAGGTGCTCCAAGAAAAAGCCTGAAGAACCCAAGGATGACAATTCTAATGGAAGATGATCACCAGAGATAGGTGGTGTGCAGAAGATTTAAATCAAGTAATATGTTAAAAATTGTTTGGATTCTGTTTTACCTCTGAAATCCATCCTAACCTGAAGTTAGATTTTTAGAAAGCAATTCAATAGCACATCTTGTACATTTATATCACTGATGCATCATTGCTAGATATTCTTTGACCACACACCTGTTTTCTCTCTTCCAAAAGCCCTGAAGAAACAATCCCATGCATATTAAAAAGAAGAATAAACTGTAACCCAGGAAGCCATAATATACTGTAGTCTTTTCAATTAATAATGTCACAGGCAGTAGAGCACCTTGGAAACAGAAGCTTCACAATGCGCTACTCCACATTTCACAAGCAAAAAAGTATGACATATAGAGTCTTATTACTTAGAAGAACAATGGAGCTTGAAACTCTTGCATTAAGTTTGAGCAGCCTTGGTGAAAATGAGATCTCGTTCCCTCATTATGCAATCTGACATCCTTCATCTAAAACCAAATGAGATAATAAAGTAAGAGAGATGAGATATATTTTCTGCATAAAGAACCACATAATCCTTTATCTCATTTAAATAATAGATTCATAAAATCTTTTTTTAAACATCCAACTAAATGATGCAGTGAAATATTAATATATCTGCATATTTAATAATACTAATATCACATGCTAAATGATAGATTAATTTATATTCTTAGAGATATACCAAACAACACCAACACAGCTGTGATAGGCTCTTGAAGTTTGTAAAGCCCTACATATAGCAACAGGTCTCAGTATTGTGCAGATTCTGTGAAGTGCTGTGTATCAGCACAGCACTAAAATACTGACTATTTCATGCTTACATAAGTATTCATTGAAGAGGTGTCTGTGCTGATATTTGAGACTGAGTATCAAGAGATTGAGTATCAAGAGCTAACATTCTTAGTGCTTTACAAGGCAATTTCTTAACTTGTCATGAGAAAAGAATCTCACCAGTTGTTGAGAATCAACCTGATGCTGTGTTTTCAGGCATACTGAAAAACACGTGAGGCATTTACCCCATCCTTGCACTAGGAGTGGGGCCCAAATAGACCCTTTTCTCCTCCCTAACTTCTTTGTAGCTGTGTCAAGTTACTGTTAAAAATAAAATGTCAGATAAGAATTTAGATTAGTAAGCAATGAGCCATTAAACACAAATCAAAATTATCCTGACTTTGCCTGAAGTAGATGAGAAATGGAGATCCAAACACACAGCTGGGGAAATGCCTGACAGACTTAATCTTCAGAAACAACAGGGACAGGAACAGGAAAATGTTTCTTGTTTTCTTCTGTCTGTAAATTCTTTTCTACATCTTTAAAAATTTTTAAGTATTACACAGCCAGGAATTAATTTATCTTCATAACCACTTTTTTATGTACAGGAGGGTCTTCAGTCTCTTAAGAACCAAAAACTGAGGCATAGAATTGTAAGGCTGAAATCCAAAATAGACTGTGTTGAAATATCTAGTGAAAATTAAGCAGAATAGAGGCACATAGTTTGAATCTGAAACCCCTTAGAGGTCATTCACTACCTGTTTCTGGGGACCCCTAAAGCACTAAGTGCTTTATTCACCAACGTTAATGTTTCCAAAGTCATGGTGCTCCCTCAGAAGTACCCTAGAGCTGGCAGTGTGAAGCAACCTGATTAGTTGTTTAAAGTCCCTAATCCCAGTCATGGTCTCTGACACATTTTCTTATTTACTGGAAGTGGCAATGGGAATGTCATCTCATATGACTCTGCAGAATTTAACAACAGATACCACATGCTTCAAAAGGACAGTGGAAGACACAGCTACAATACACAAATACTCTGGAAGAAGGACTGACCTAGGAGTCTCTGTGTTAACACCTAGGCTAATGTCCTAGCAAAATGCATTTTTAACTTCCAGTTCCAGAAAATAACAAACACTGGAGACTCTGAAAGGGGTGCATTAGGATAGGGTAAAATGACTGTGAAAAGCACAGGTTCAGAGGAGTCTCACTGATGTCTAAAATATAAGTTTAGTGGAGATGACAGGAGAGGAGAAGGTCTCATCAGATAACAGCTGACAATATCATGTAGCCACAAAAGAAGCTGCATAATGAACAGAGTGAAGGAGCATAACCCCATTGTCCAAAGCTTTAGTGACAATGCAGAACAAATACTTTGCAGAGAATTAGTCCTTCATTTACAAGAAAAGTTTAGTTGCAGCAATAAATATAAACTACCTAGACTCAGAGAAGACATGAAGAGACTAAAATAATCTGAAGAACCAAACCAAGGCAAGCAGACAGAAGGGTAAACACATCAAAAGGACTTACTTGAAATAAAATGGTGTTGGGAGAAAAATTATCAGGCATAAAGTACCCATGACTAAATCTCTAACCGACAGAAGAGTGTAATTTTGGAATACAAACTGGGGCCAAAATGTCACTTTTAATCCACTAAAGAAAGATGTTGTGGCATATGGGTGTCTGAAATCACAGGGGACTGGATGTCAGCAGGCCAAAGGCACACTTTTCATTCCATTTTCCAGGGTGCAAGTGGAGAACTTGCAAAGTGAAGTGAAGAATTTTCCAAGATTTCTATGTGTACTAGAAGGGAAGGCTACTTGGTTAAAAACCACATTAGTGAAGGATAAAACTGAAAAATACATATTGCATATTGTGACGCTTACATATGTAATGTAAATCCAAATACTGAGTATACAGAATCTGTCCAAAGAAATGAGTCTAACTTTCCTGAAGTTTATAAATACATGAAAACTAGTAAATATATACTGATTTTCCACTGGTGATACTTATATGCTATTATTTCATAAAGTGTTTCCAATTTCAGAAAATAATGTGTATTTTATGGCTAATTTTCAAAGATCTAGGGTTAAAAATTAATCCAGTTATGCATGTGGAAAAGGCAAAAGATCTCGATAAAAGCTATTTCATAATACTTTCAGATATATTTCTTTCCTGAGGAGAAAACAAGGTGGTATCTCAGAGGACAAGCACAGACTACCCTAAGAATCCTCAGTGCATACCTTATAATAGACTTATTTATCTGCCCAGGAAAAGAGAAACAGGAAAAAGAATCATATTAAATAAGGGCAGGCCACAGTGATGAGAAGAGGAAATAAACATAAAATCAAAATATAGTGTGTATTTCCAGTGGTCCTTTCAATATCTCCTTTTTGCTTTCTGCCATCTTAAATGCATACACATTTGTGATGATCCAAGGTAAAACTGGAGCATTTTTAGTGCGACAACACAGTCCGATTGGTCCAAATTGGATTTTTTATCTATGTGGGAAGATAAATTATTTGATTTTACTGCCTACAGTGAATTTAGAGGTGTGGCAGTTCTAAAGGCTTCTTTTTAATGGCGAAGGTGATTTATTACAGTATAAGTAAAAACCCAGGAGCATCCAAGTGTCAACATTGCTGTCACTCTTTCAAAATCTAAACTCTCTTCAGTCTGACCCTCGCACTTTATATGAACATAAAGCACAGAGACACTTTGCTAATATATATTTTAATTATTTAATGTTCTCCTTCCCTCCAGCAATATATTCTTTCCAAGGTGCATTTCAAATTGTATATGGTCAGCCAAGAAATGACAGAACAGCTTTTTATTCAAAAAGAACTGCTTCCTTTAGGCTGGTGGTAGTATCATCTTTGTGTTATTCAGGATGATATATGTCCTCATACATAGTCTCCAAACATACTCTGTGGTATAAAGCCTTATTTATATAGGGATGATAGTTTCAGTAGAGCAGATTAAATGAAATGGCATAATTGAATGTAAGGCTAAAGCATGAATTCATTTTGAATTGCCTGGTTTTCATTTGCTAGCATTTGTTGTGTCCTATACAGTGAAATGCCAAGATGTTTGCCTGACCTCCTAATGAAAGTCCAAGTGATCAGCCATGTCCTACAAGACAAAGGTATGTGTGTCTGTACCTATGTACATATATATCTCTGTGTATGTATCTATACTTGACTATTCCCACATATGCACACACATATATATACTATTCTTGGTGACTATACAGAGTATAATTATATCTTTGCATGTTATGTATGCAATACATGCAACCAGCACATGCAGGAAGCATGCAAAAAGTGACTATCTAGTCATAACCTCGACTTTGAATTTGTTAGACAAGAACAAAACTATATGATGTCTGGGAAATAAAGAAGTTGAGATCTGTACCCCTTTTTCTTTTCTTTGTCTCATTTAGACCAAGTAAATCAGAAAAGTACTATCAGAGACTTTTTGGAATAAGACACAGGTGCATTTCAAGTAGGTAGAAGGTGGAGAGGTTTGAGGTTTGTTTAAATGCTTGTAATTAACTGATTAATCCATTGACATGGTTCCTTATGAAAAATTCAAGTTTTAAACAAAACTAAAACAAATCCAAACACTAGTTAACATAACTGATGATCAGACAACAGTAAAAAGACTTGTCTGTATAAAAATAGTAGACTAAGAATAATAAATTTTTGCCTAGCAAGAGCTTCTCCCACAATCAGTTGCGGCAATGAGTCAAAAACATTTTTACCCTCACTACTGTAGACAATGAGATACTGATACAAAGGCATATACATATTTCTTTTCAGTACATGGAATGATTCTAAAACTTAAATGTCCTCAGATCACTTTCAAGCTCATGTTTATCAAGACACAGACATTTTCTGTAAAATATTTCCCATGACCTAAACCCACTGGTTTTACAAAAATAAATTACTACTTGATTTTCATTCTTTAACATGCTTCACCTAAAACTAATGCCATTTGATTTCATCTCATAATATCATTATGAAGATATATCTTCATATATTCCAATAAAATAATCACTGCAATAGCAACTTGATTGCATGAAGAATAGTGGCCATCAGGATATATTATCATTATACAACGTGCACCTAAAATGAAGCAAATTTAAAGCAATGTTCTACCACTTCATTATCATGACAAATGAAGACTAAGTCATTTTACCCTTACGTTCTCATATAACTTCCAAATAGCTCAAAGTGTACAGCAATTAGTACACTTTGGAAAGATTCTCTTTTTTTCATAAGTAGTAGGACATTATAGATGGAATCAGCTTGAGGAGGGTATTGCCTGATGGAATTGCACCATTCTTGATTACACTTTAGAGAAGCATATCATTGTTTTCAGTAGATGGAATTACATGACATGAGAGCAATAATACACATGCTCTTTGAATTGACATTCCTTGTCTTCAATTTTTAATACCAAGGTGCACTATTATAATGGCATTATTTATGTTACCATGATTAGCAAATAATACTTTTCAAAACAATTCAGGAAAGATCTAGTTTGAAATATGCTGCGCTCTGGAACTAAAAATCAATCCAAGGTGTTTCAAAATGTTGAAGATGCAAAGAATAAGAAACAAACTGAAATCCTGAGCTACACATTCCATTGGCAAGTTTTGATGTAAAATACTTGGCACATGCTTGGGTGGTTTAGCCTTTAAAAAAAATAATATCAGAAGAGGTTATGGAAGTCTTTATAAAAGCCTATAGAGTAAAAAGTGCTTGCAATACACTTGTTATAATGCATCATATTTCTGGAGAAAAGAACATTTTTATACAAACCATAGAAAAAAAATTGCCAGTGAAAAACAGGCTTGTGTCTTTACGCCCATATGAAGTTTGGCTTCATATGTCTTTACACCATACTCAAGACAGAGGTGTTACTTTAGCAGTGATGGTTACTTCACTGAAGGTGGATGCCAAAGCAATGGAATGACAGGCATTTCTGCTTCCCACTGCTCTGAGCTGCAGATCCTCAGCACAGTTTGAACAGGTCTGGCGCGAACTAACTCAATAATGTAGATGGCAGCAACATTACTAAATTTTATTGTTTTAATCTGTATGACTTAAGTATAACATAACTTACTCCTGTTATTTGTCTTACACCAGATGGAATAAACCAAGTAACTAGTTGAAGCTGGTAGGTTAGGGAAAATAACAATCACAGCAGTCACATTAGAGAATAAACATTTTTCAACAGGTTTGATTAGATTGGTGCAGATGTTCTGCAAGCAAAATTTTATTTAAATACCTTATTATGGAAATCGACTTTAAAATCATTCCCTTGCATATTCACATGCTGTCTTCTTTATCAGGCAGGATACAGTGATCAGAAAGCACTCCACTACAGCTTCAGGAATTAAACTTCATCTGTATCTCGCTGCAAATAGAGGACCTGAGCAGGTAAAGGTGACTGAGACAAGATTAATCACATGAGGCATTTTGTATCACTGGCTATAGAAATTGTCAGCCATGCTGGCCAATTTCACCAGTTCTTCCTCCTTTCTTTCAAGGGTACAGACTATTTTCTGGTAGAGGAAAGACAGTGTTTACAGACCTCTCCCCTGGCACTCTGGCATAAGATGACAGAAGAGAATCTTGACTGCATCCATCCCAGCCCTATGCAGTTTGGAAAATGCACCACTTCCATCATGGGACAAGTTTGAAAAAATTCTTCATAAACTGAGATCAAGACAGAAATGTGTCCATAATTTTTGGAATAAAATTAAGTGCTAAGCAATGTTTCCCAAATTATCTCCCTGTAACTGTTCACCAACTGTTTCTGAAGCCATTTCTTCAGGAAATAATGAAAGTCTCAGAAACTTATCCTAGATGTCTTCTTCAGTTAACAAGATATGTCAATAATAAAACAGTGAGGGTAAAAGAGAATGGAAATCAAAATAAATTAGAAGTTATGAAGTGTATAGAAGTGGGAAAGGATAGTAAGTACTTTGGGAAAAACCAATTGTTGCCAGAACAAAACACAAAACCCCAAGTGTTTTAAGCACATTGAAAAATATTTTATTCATTATCAGATGGAAATGCTAATGATAATAATAACAGCAACAACTAACATGCAGACCGAAGTGTTCAATAAATATTTCTATTTTACATTTGGGAAGATGCAGGATAATGTACAAATTGAAAAATGTGGGAGACTATGGGGAGAGATGTGATAGAATTGGGTTATGGGCTGTGGGACACGCCTGCAGAGGCACATGGCAGCACAAAGGAGCACATGGCAGCACAGAGAGGCTTGTCTCCACTGGACCCTGGGGGGAGGAGGTGTCACACTGCAGACCCCTATGGAGAGGGACCTGCCCGGAGCTGACAGACGGGTGAAGTGATCACCCCACAGAAGGGCATTTAGGAGGCGTGTTACTGACGTGGCAACATGGGATAGGTCATGTAGTGAGAATTGCCATGTAAGGAAATACTGTGCCTTGAAAAAGTGTATGAAACCAGCTTCTTTCTTTTGAATAAACAATTCAGATTCCCTGCCAGTCTGAGTCCATGTCTCGGTCATTCACAGAAGACTTCACAATAATAGCTAAACAAACTGTTAATCAACACTTAGTAGTGATGGTCAAATTTTCAAACTAGTGGACAATCTTTGGTCTTTCCATGTTCCTTCAAATAAATCTGGAACTTCAAGGAAATGCTAAAATATTGTTGGAGTGTTTGCCAAAGTCACAAAAGGCAAAGAGGATTACAGGAGTAACCATTTAGATCAAACAAGACAAACTTGGAAAACCTGCTACAGGAATCAAATAATTTAATTTGTAATTGTCTTACAGGAAACTGATCTTGTCAAGCAAAGCTGACTTAATCATTGGATGAAATGGCAAATTTGTTTAAGTGTTCCTACTGTAGAAGTATAAGACTAAAGGACTAATAAAGGCATTTGAATTAACACTTCTAGTGCATAATGAGAAGATTGTAAATTGGCTTATTAGTCAAGCTTGAAAGGACAGTCTTTGTGACTCATAATTTTTCTAATAACAGCTAGATTTCATAGTATGGAACTACTGGTGCTCAGATCGGAATATAAAGGTCTTGCTTATAAAATGACACACCAAATAAAATAGATTTCTTAGTTAAGGATTGGTTTTCAAAATCTTGATTCAATACAGCTGAATGTAAACATTTACAGCAAGAAACAAGGAATGCAGTTGGGAACAAAAACTACAGAAATTATGTGGGAGCTATAAACAGCCAGATCCCAAGGAACCACCATGAAGAAAAAAGGGTTTAATACGATTGTTACTTGCAAAAACAAGGACTAGCAAAAAGGGAACTATGATGATTTTACTTCTGTTTAATAAGATCAAGACTGGAATATTCTGAAAAGAACCTACCCGGGAAGAAAAAATCTTTCTCAGCTAAAATATCATTTTTTTAAAAATTGAATTGAGGTGAAAATAAAAAATGGCAAGCAACTTCATAAAATGAAATTTCAGCGCAAATCTATCACACAAAAGAGAAAACAAAAACATGACAAAACAACTTCTCAGCTGGTATGCACATGAAAGACAGTATCTGAACTCAAGTCAGAAGTCTATCAGCTATCATATTGATTTTTCTGTAAGGTTTGATATATTAGATTTAGAAATGGGTTTTTGGAAAGTTTTAGTTTTAGAAAAGTGAATATTTTCCTATTAAAATGTTTTGACTATATCTGGTGGTTTAGAATAGTTTTTTAAAACTGCAAGATTTTTCAAATAATAAAAATAAAGTGTAATGAAATTATATAAGTAAATAGCACCTTAGGTAAAGGAAAGCACCAGGATGTTAAGGGACCACTTAGGTTATAGAAAGAAGCTGACAACTCCACCCAAAACAAGTGAAATGGGGAATAAGGATTTTATTTTATAATCAGGGTGATTAACCACTGGATGGGATTTCTCCAAAACAGTAACAGACTCTGCAGGTCAGTTTTTGATTCCTTCTAATCTAATTCCTGGATAAAATTAAATACCGTGTAGTAAAAAGGAGGTCTGACTGGATGGTCTACATGGTCTATAATCTAGTAATCTATTTCAGGCATAAATTTTCAGGGGGTGTGATACGGGCTACCCTTTCTGACACTGACAGTGCTTTCCAGCTGTAGGTGACAGTACACAAAGCAGTAATTAAGCTCCCCATTGGCATGTAACTGCCAATGTTACTTCAATAGCTGCAGACACCAGCACAATTTGAATAGGGAGCATTATATGTTAATATTTGAATTCAACAGATTTCTCCCTTTACCCTCAGTGAGGATAATTACAGCAAAGATCATTCTCCATAGCACTGTAGCAAGGAATTATGTATTCTAGTTCAACACACAGAGCCAAATTCCCCTTCTTATATTTAAAAATATTATTAATGGACTTGCTCTCAGTAAAAAATAGGTTATCATGTGGGATATATCCGAAGACTTTTACTGTCCTTCGTCAAAACACAGGGTAGTTCATAACTCAGCCAGAAATAAATCGTTCCCTTGATGCTACACTTGATTAGCATTCCACTAAAGCAAATTCTATATTGAATCCAAAGAAAACATCTTTATTTTGGTTGAACAAGTTAATCAATAAAGTAATGAAGGCATAATAGCAGCAAAATTGTCATTCTGTCATGTAACTGTATGTTTCACACCACATCTCAGAAAGGGAAAGGACATTGTATTTAGCTTATTTTTCTTGTTTTATGTGCAACATATTGTATTTAGTTTAGTTTTCTTGTTTTATGTACAACCCTCATTTCCTCCTCCTTCCTGCTATCATGTACATTCACTTCATCATCTCCTATTTCTGCCTCATGGAGCAAGGCAAGTCTTCTACCACCAGGAAACAGAAGAAATAGGACTGATTTACATCTGAGTTACAAGCCTCATAAAATTACCATACATAGTAGACATCTTATTTTAAATGTTATAGTATTTTATACACCTTTAATCGAAGTATCAGACCCATTGAAACAGCAAAGAAAGCAGTGTTTTGCCAATACTTACTACAATTTTTCCTAAAGTATTTAAAAAATATTAAATTAAGAATCAACATTCCCTCAGGAAATAAATGAAGGAGAGGCAATGTAAGCAGATCACTCACCCACTGCAGCATTGCCACTAGACAGCAATTGCTCACAACAGCTAGGAACAGATAGTGAGAAAAGAATCTCATATCCAGATGAAATGGCATGGGGAGTTTGGGAAGGCAGAATGCAATTATCTGAGATGGAATTTCATCAGGATGGTAAGGTTGTACCAACGGAACATTAATGATCACTTTAGAGCCTCCTTTGAAGGAGAGAAGCTGGACTCAGGTATAATAATGCACTCAAAGGATTCAGGGCATAGGGACAGAGAGATTTCAGATTTCCTACACCTCCTAGTTTGCACACTGAAATACAGTGTGCCCCTTTTGAGGCATTTTTTCCCTCCTAGAGTTCACCATTACAGTACCTGAGCAACAGGCTTAAAAGAGCTCTGACATGCCAAGGAGTTCATAAGAAGACTTCAGTCACAAAACAAAGCTGTAACTGCAAGACTGAAAGCCTCATGACTGATCTCAGCAGAAGGCACAGCCAAAACCCTGAAGGGTCCTGAGAACATTCAGGGGGATACGAGCTGTGGAGTGCACATTGCCCTCTTGTATCGTATAGACCCTGCAAGAGATGACATTGCAAACCCTTTTCAAGGCTTCTTTATCCTTCCTCAACTCTGAACAGCCATGAAGGAGGCAGATGCCACACAGCCCCAAGAACCTAAAGAAGCTCTCACTTATAACTTTCAATACCTCTGATAAAGATCACAGGACTATGTTCTTAACAGTGGATTATTCCTTGCTGCAAAAGTTTGATCTAATGTATTGCCAGATGCACTAAAAAAGGTACAGCACAGCACAGCACCACCTCACTAAGGCTTTAAGCACATAAACTGTTTGGATACATATTTCCTTGACACTTTAGATTACAATGTTATTTTTTCTTGGCACTTTTAGGAACTGGAATATAATGAAGTTTTGATGAACTGCAATATGGTCTGTTGCTTCTAACAAATCACTGTGACCAAAGCTGACCTCATTAGAAAGACTAATTTTTAATACAAAGGGCCAACCACTGGCAAAATTTAGTTTGGATTTTTTTAAGCATTCATAATTAATTTAAATAGCAGTTTCTATGTAAAGACAAACACAACCTTGACTGAAGAGGGGGAAATAAAAAGCTGGTTTATTACAGATTAAATTCTGTTCTGAGAATAGCCTGCTTGACAAGCAGAAAATCCACTCTGTACATCCTCAAAAATATGCAACTATCAGTCATTTCCAGTCAATAATAAAGTGATGAATTATCTCTGCTAATTTTTTTGTTTTCTATAATCCCAGAATTTCAGGTATATCAGAAAATTTGTATAGCCCTTTTCACTTCTGCTCACTTTTTCACTTCTGACCCCTTCTCTTTCTATTGGATTATTTAACTCGTAACACCTTTTACTGGTTTATAGACAAGACTGCTGTTGATATACGTATTCAAATTGACCCAGATTTGAGTTGTAGTGTGTGTTGAATGAGAGCAGTGGTGATCTCAAGCCTGTTTTATGCAGGGGTCCATAGTCCCAAAGTAATGTGAAAGAAAACCTTCGTAATACACACTTCATAGTGTGATACATTGCCATGAATATATTTCAGTTGTTCTTCACCTCTGCAATTAGTTCTGATCTCTTTCTTTTAGGATTCAATGTAGTGATTGTAAAGGTCTGCCCATTCAGGAGCCATGTTTCATGGAAGTAATTTCCCATATATTAAGGTAGGGGGACAAAATAGCCATCCTCTGAACAGTTTCTTATTTCAAGGTTCATACTCATTCCTAGGAATAAAATATTGGATTTGAGATTTTAACATAAAACATTTTTTTGGTCAAAATTCTCTATCAACAATGGAGCATAATGGGAAACTGACCTATTTCCCTCAGACAGTATGTCTGCTTTGTCCAACTTCGAATTACTTGCTGTCTGACGAAAAGGTGGAGCTACATCTGGAAATTGATCCATGAACTCTTCTGTGGCAAAATTGGCAGCAGTTTGGAGAAAAAAATCTTGTCTGTCTTGGAGACAAAAACACTTTCACAGTGGCAGATATATCTTATGGACAGTAATACAAGCAATCATTCTGAATTCACATAGTATATTACCTATATTCCTCATGAAACTAGGCAAGTTAAAGTATGTTCCTTTAAATCAGATAATATCTCACTGGAATTAACATCATATCTTTGAAATGATGGGAAAAAAATACACCAGTGATTACAAACAAGTGAATTTCTGGCAAACACTATCCAAAGAAACACTGATGTTGCTAATATATCTGATCTGTAACTATGCTTCTTATAGACTGTGTCTTTATTTCATCCTCAGAAATTAATTTTAAGGGCTAAAAATGTCTCCTTCCAGGACATTTTGGACTCCATTTGTGGGCACAGTTGCTTTTATAGTTTGGTTCAATACTGTCTAAAAATGTGCTATTTTTCATTACCTCGTGTTTTCCTACTCCTTTATTGGTCACTGTATTGAAGGGAAACTACATTTTTTAAAGTCTCAAAATTCAATTCATAAGAATTTCATATTTGATTAAATATTGAATGAGGGTTCTCAAATTTGATGTATGCATATCATAATGGTTCCAATAAATAATGCTTATAAGTATAGAAATATATATTCATCCAACAATGCAAACAAATATATCTATAAACACATATATATGGATATAAAAAGAAAGGGTATTTTTTAGAAAATGAGAACTCTGATAAAGTGACATTGAACAACTACGAAAAATAATAATGTGCACAAAGAAGTCCTAATGACCTTAAGAGGATAAAGCAAACTTTATTTAGACCATAATTCATAGCTATAAGTTAGGACAGGGACTATTCTACAGATGCAGCTGTAGTCATTAAAATTCAATATCACTACACTTGTGTCTAGCAGTGTCCTTTAAAATCTTTAGCTTTATCCCCTAAAGATCTTTTGGAAATTGAACTTCTTGACCCCGCACAGTCTTTTCCAGTCATACACTTCCTTCTGGTTATCTATTACCTGAAAAGGTCCAGATGGGGTCAAAGTCATTATCTGTAAATTCTGAACACCAGAGAGAAGGAAAAAAATAGTACAACTTTTCTGTTATCCCTAAAACATGGTTTTGGATAAAGAGTATTTTGTCCCAAGTATCAATAAATATGATGCACAGCTGGTGTATCCTTTTAAACACCAGGGAATCTATGGGCTGTACTACCTAGTTGAAAACATAAGAGCTGATGATGTAAGGACTAATAATAAATGTTTAGTAGGTATTCCAAAATCAGAGATGAATAGACTGTGGAGCCATAAAATGAAAGTGTAAAAGAAGTTCTTAAAGAAGATAAGCTTCCAAATCCTTTATACCTGTAATCATTGTAGAGATATTAGAAAAGTTGTGATTACTGAAACTTTCTTTACTTGGAATAGACTGAAGAATCTGACTCTGATAAAAGTGTTAGAAGAAGAGGCTTTAGAAAAATATATAAAATGAAATGACAGATGTTAATATTAGAAAAAATTCTGAAAAAGAAAAGAAAAATAAAATGTCAAGACTATAAACTGTGCTGCTAAACTAAATTCCTTAAAATTTAAGTAATACCAGGTGAATAGAACCTAGCAAAAAAATCTTTGAAAGCTCTGAAAATAAAATATTGACAACTGTTTCTGACATCTGCACTGGGAAAACTGGTAGAAGCTGTAACAATCAAAAAAACATGGAAATGCAGAATCAGTGAGATTGGAGGAAATCTCTGGAGATTGTTTTGAGGTAATCGAATTCCTGCTCAAAGCCAGAAAAGAGAAGTCAGCTTACAGAAATACCCAGTCAAATGAATGTCTCCAAGGATGAGACTCCACACCCCCCTGGGCAACCTGTTCCTTGTTCAAACACTCTCACAGTAAAAAAGTTTTACTTTTTTACATGTGAATTCCAATGTGTCCAAGACTTGCTTGTTCTGGGGAGTCCAGCAGTGGACAGGGCACTCCAGATGTGACTCACCAGGGCTGAGCAGAGAAGGACCACCTCCCCTGACCTGCTAGCAATGTTCTAACACAACCTAGCACAGCCCAGGAACCTGGGGGCCTTCTGTGCTGTAAGGGTATCTTGCTGACTCATGCTTTACTCCTTGTCCACCAGCATTCCTAGGGACTTCCCTGCAGAACTCTGGTATAGATGGCTGGCCCCAGCTTGTACTGGTGCATGGGGTTATTTCTCCCCAGGGAGGAGACGTCTCCATTTGATGAGCTTCACGGGTTTCCTGTTTTCCTTTTTGCTTTTTTTTGTTTCTCCAGCCTGTAAAGGTCCCTTTAAAAAGTGGGGCAACATTCTGGTGTGATCAACCACCCTTCCAATTTTTAATCATCAACAAACTTTCTGAGAGTGCTTTATTCCAGTTCTCAGAAAACTTCCCCTGTCACTATGACATTTCAAAGATGATCAGTAGTGGCCTCAAAATGACATCAACCAACTTCCTCAGAACTTGGGGTGTATCCCAACAGGTTCCCATGGGCTGTAGGAAGTCCAGTTGGTTTAAAAAGCTTCTAACCTGATCCTCCTCTACCAAGAACAAGACTTCCTTTCTTTAAACTTTCACACTGATTCCAGGGGCCTGGAATTCCTGAAAGCCTTACTAGTAAAGACAGAGGTGAAGGAGGTGAACCTTTTCTGTGTCCTTTGTCACCAGGTCCCGTGAACCATTGAACAGCAAGCCAACATTTTTCCTAGTCTTTCTTTTGCAGATGAAAAACCTTCAGAAGCTTTTCTTGTTGCCCTTCATGCCCTCCCTAACCCCATTCCTGCCTGTCCAGACAGTACCTCTATACTCTTCCCAGGACACCTGTGCCTGCTTCTAAGTCTTGTATGCTTCCTTGTTCCCTCTGATTTTAGTCAGAATTTAGGTCTTTGTTCGTCCTTATAGACATTCTGCTGCCTTTGTCTGACTTCCTGCACATTGCTGTGGGTCAGTCTTGAGCCTGGAAGTGGTGATTCTTGAAAATCAGGCAGCTCTCGTGCACTCCTCTCCAGGGACATATCCCATAGGATACTTCCAAGAAAGTCCTTGCACAGGCAAAAGACTGCTCTCCAGAGGTCAAGGAAATCCTGCTTTTTGCCTTGTACTCTGCTCTCAGGATCCTGAACTCCACGGTCACTACAGCCAAAGCTGTCCCTGACCTTCGCACCTGTAGTGATCCTAAATGGCAGATGGTAAAGCCTCCCACCAGGATCAAATTCTGCAAATACAAGGTTTCTTCTAGTTGTCTGGAAAGGCCACGTCTATTTCTTCTTTCTGCTCAGGCAGTGTGCAGCAGATGTCCACTACAATATCCTGTATGTGTCTGCCTGCTGATTGTGACCAAAGAAGAAAATGGATCAGTAGGTACATTAAGAAAATGGGAATTTTGAGGAACAACCAGTGTAGATTCTGCAGAGAGGAGTCGTGACTAAATATCTTTGGAGCTTCCAGAATGAACCAAAATAAGTTTATAGACCAGAGTAAATACATCATTTAATCGTGGTTTTCTGTGGTTTTTTTTCAGTGAAGTTCTTGTCAATATAAGAATATAGAATATTAATGTCATGAGATAAGAAAGAAAATTGTCTTGTGGATTCTTAGCTGCAAAATAGGAAGCAGAGTAAGAATAAGCTCAAAAGGTGAGAGACTCATTTGCATGCCAGAGGAAGCTTAGTTAAATCTGATACTTTTCAAAACACATATAAATGGTTAACTCTGGCAAGTGTACACAAATTTGGGGAAGGTAAAAAAAGGAAGATAACAATATCTTATCATGCTTATAAATTTAAGCTAGTAAACACAAAAGCCTGAAGAAAATGACTAAGAAAGGACATGCTGGAGGTAAGTCATTGAACAATGTACTGGGAAGTAAATTACTGATAAAGGTAAGGTAATGCACGTAGGAAAACTAACACAGACTAGATGCATACACACTGATGCATTCTGAACTAGCTGACATTCCTCATAATATGTTAAACAGGATACTTTCAGAAAAGCAACTATGATGTTAATATTTTTCAGGAAAGGAATATTGACTATAGCACAAAATATCCCTACACTATGGAATAAATCCACAATACATTTTAAATGGGTGTTCCAATTCTGTCACTAAGACACCTAAGTAGAACTAGAACAGCTGCAAAGAAAGACAAAAAAGTATAAAATAGTGCACACTGAAAATGTAACTCAATAGATTTAGACTCTGAAGTCTGGAAAACAATTGTCTGCAAGGAAATGTAATGAAACTTTTTAAAAACATGAGTAAAGGGAAATAAGGAACAGATGCAAAAATCAGAAGATATCAAATGCAAGTGGCAAATAAAAAAAATAGAATGCTTCTTCCACAGAAATCAGAGGTAAACTGTGCAATTCATTGTCCCAAGATGCTGAGAATGCTAGTTTACTTGGTTTCAGAAGTAACCAGACACCTTAATTGAGCAGAAATACATTAAGGAGTACTAAACACAAAGTAATGACATCTAATCTCTGAGCCATAGGTTGCTGGAAGCTGGGACACTGCATTTGGGAGCTACTTCCTCAACCTTGCTTTGTTCCTAACCATGTTCTTATACTGCTTCTTGGCTGTGTGCTTTGAGCCATTGTGCTTCAGTGAAAAAAGTCATTTGATGAAAGAGATCACACCTGAAAAGCATGGAATGGAAAATCATGGTTATAAATGAAGAAAAATCTCAAATTCATCTGATCTGGGAATTAAAGGGAATTAAATATGCATTAACAATATCTAAAGATGAAAGCAAAAAGAATTTCTAGACCTACTTTTTTTTTTTTTCCCCATATCCTCAACTTTCAGAAAGCTGTACAAAATCATGTTTGCCCTGCCTGTTCAGGAAGCACTATCATCAGATATTTCTGAAGAGTTATAGTACCCTCAGGAAGCAGAGAACTGTACATAAATGTTCGATGTATTTGAATAATATTCCTCACTGAGTCATAGACTATCAGTAGATCTGAAACAAGTTTCGGTAAATTTTTAAGTTAAAGAGTTTATATTTTGTAGAAAATAGCATAAAATAAGCCAGTTGCCATATTTTTTTTTCTTTAGAGTAGCCTAGAAAAGTACACAATGTTTTTTAATTTTAAATAGCTCCACATTTCACAATAGAGCATCCTGTTATCATCTCATTTTGCATCATTTACTACCCTATTTATGCCAAATCTGATTTAATTCACATCAGGGACATTCCCTTTACTTAACAGTTAAAGCAAAGATAGACTCCTTCCAAGTGAGCTTTTTATACTCTTATATTATACCCAGTGATTTTTAGGAATCAAAGAAAAATTTCTTTCTTTCATTAGAGGCCTCAAGCCAGATGTAACAAAAAGGCCTTTGCAATGACAGGCATCAGTTCAGATGGTTGAATATGCATCTTGCCCTGAGCTTCTAGGAAGGAAAACAGCTTCTCTATAGGATGCTTTTATTATCGCCACCTTTTTTAGTGAGAAAGCAAAGTATTTGTATTCCCGTGTGAGGCTAAAAGAATCATCCAGTATCTCCTTCCCCCAGTGCTAGCTCTCAAATGTAAAACTGTAGCACTGTAACGCTTATAGGGAATTCTTGTATTTCAGGATAGTGTGGTCTCTGTGCAAGTATAAAGACCAGAATGTCATTAAATGTTCAAGACATAGGCTTACTGGGAGAGCTAAAGGGACTGGACCCCATCTTCCCTGCAGCATGGGCCAGTCACAGAGATGGTCATAGTCCTGCCACTTCTGGTGGGGTCTGCCACAGGCACAGCAGTTCCTGATCAGACATGATTTAGATTGTGAGAGATTCAAACTGGCAAATTATTCAAGTCCAGAATGGTCACACAGGGAGCACAAAAGTCTTTCAAGCGAAGCCACAGAATTCCATCACTGCATGGAAACTCCAGTTGGAAGAGAGGAACTATAAAGCAAGTGAGACACAAGTATTCTTATTACTAGTCAAATCTTATCCATTTAGTAAAGTCTAAATGCAGTTAGAACAAGCTTTTCTGGTTCCTCTCTCACTTCTTGTCCTTCAGTTTGGATGAATCTGTCTTGATCCTTTCTAGGGTTTAGAGTTCTCTCGGACATGCGCTATATATATATATATATATTAAAAAAAAAAAAAATTAGAAAATGAAGCAATGAAAAAACCCACTACTTTCCTTGCTATGTTACCAGACAGTTATATCACTTTATCTTTCCTGGAGCAGAAATGCCTAAATTTTCTTAGGTCACTTCCTTATTTACATATGTATTTTAGTGCTGATAGAACAGATGCTGCCATCAGTTATGAGAGAGCTGCTGCAGGAACAGGACTCAGGAGCTCATGCTTGCTTCATCTTCTGCCTGACAACCTGTCTCAATCTCAGTGGTACTAAATCACATACTCTATAAAAATCAAAATTCTGGTTCTATAAAGCTCAGCCATGCTTGGCTTTGCAATGAATTCCTCTTGGTATTTCTTAGGTTTTTTTCATTTCTTGATTAAATTTGTAGAGATTTTATTTTTTAGGAAAGAAAGGAAGACTTTCAGTTAGAATGATGTTGTCTGAGCCTGAGACTCACAATTTCCACTGTGAATCTCATAAAGTGTTTGCTTAACTCGAAGCACAAGAGTAATGCCACTGAGTTCTCAGGCTCCGACTGACATCCCTGTAGTACATTTTACCCTGCTATACACTTCTCTCTAAGCAGCAAATGTGAGGTACTGCAGTCTCCAGTATAATAGTCAGAGCACAACTTCAGAGAACCAAATCCTGCTTATGCTGTCCTTGGAAACGATGTCACTGATGTCAGTGAAAATGTTCAAGTGAGAGAGCAGCCCTATCGTGGATTATCTTTCCAAACTGGCATACATACTTTTGCTGGATAAATAGTACAGCTTTCTGTATCCACACAGTTATGTTTTAAAACTGCAAGTTTTATACAAACACTGTGTACGTAACATTAATATCAATCTGTTTCCTCTTTACGTAATAAAAAAATCACAATTAAAAATCAACCGTTGTTTTTGCCGAGATTTTGTTCATCTTCATTGCCAGAAAAGACATTTAAAAGGCATTTTAGAAAATCATTATTCCCTGCATGTGAAAGTATGCTTCCTTTATCTTTTGCTATGTTTTAAAACTGCAGGAAGACGCTGGCTCTCACCCAAGATTGTGATTACCCTGTCATAAGTATGGACACACACATGTCAATAAGAAATCCTTAGGATTTCTAGATGTCTATTTAAAATTAACATAACCTTTTCTTTTTCTTTCTGAAACAAAACATTTATCAACAATGAAGTGTTATTAAAGCAGTTCTGCAAAATGTAGTCCTAATCATTGTCCACTTCATCACTCATATTGTTACAGAGTCATTGAATGGCTGGGGTTGGAGGGGACCTCTGGAGATCATCTAGCCCAGCCCCCTTACTAAAGCAGGTTCACCTAGAAAAGTTTGCACAGGTTCACTTTTAAAACTAAGTTCCTATGAGACAGAACTGATTGCTCCAGTTTAAATTATTTAAAGTGGTACACCCTTTCTTCGGACAAGCTCCCTTTCTTACTGTCAACCTGATGTTTTTCACAAATGCTACACTTTAAAAATCATTCTAGAAAAGCAGACATGTTGTTATAAATATTACAGGGAAGACCTCTACATACTCAGGGGATGAGCAATGCTTCTGGGGGACCAGCACTGACTTAACTCACCTGTTATGATTCCTCCCTTAAGAAATATTGAGTAGAAGAGTGTGACAGCAGGGAAGGGAAATACATATCTTTTCGTTATGTGAAATCCTGCTGCACACTGCATTACACTGACCTCTTCAGGTTTTCTATGTTTTGATTGTCTACTGTACAATGCACCTCATTCCTCAAAGGTTAATGAGGCTAAACAGAAGACAAACAAAAAGGTCAGACAAAAAAATGCTGATCTATTGACAAAGGCTACGGAATGCAAAAGTAATGCAGAACTCCAATACCGTCATTCCTGCATTGCTGACACCACACTGAAACAAATGCCCACAGACACCTCCTTCAGAAAATTTTGCTGTGCATGAGGCAGAGAAGTGACCCTCTCTCTCAAGTTCAAAAAGCTGAATCAACGCTGTTACACCCCAAGGGCTAAAGTTCCTATTTCAGGATAACTGTGGCATGAGGAAGAGCAAAGAGCAAACTAGGGAAGAAGTCAGGAAAATTACCTCTCTAACTAATTACACATTCGTTGGAGCAGGTACATGTGTGAGAGGACTGAGGTCTGCCTACCAGCTAACCATGTCACTTCTCCGGGCTCAGGTCTTTCACCAAGGCCAAGTAAGTGCCGGCTGTCCCAGACACTCCGCTGCTCAGAGGTTGTACGAGCAAGTGTGTTACAGCTGAAACTTTTGTCTTCCTGTCACCAAGGCTGAAAGTAGAAAATGGCAGAGAATCTGTCCCTCAATCCAAATGATGAGCAAGAATAATGACTAAGGAGCAACTTACTATGAGAACATTTTTCCATTGTAAAAATTTGATTGTTCCAGGCACCCAGCTTTTCATAGGAAATGGCACTTCAGTCAATAGGAAGAAATGTCTGGTCAAAATGAGCAAGGGAAAAAATGTATATTCCTTCACATCTCTGTCTGTCTGAGCAGGGATTTAAAGATGCTATTTTTTTTTATAAGAGGAGAAAGGATTTGTTCAGATTCAGAGCTCAAGATACCTGGGGATCTGATTTGCTTCAGAAAAATGCAAATTTTTAACTTCCACAAGTATTTTAACAAGTCTGTTCTGGCTGCTGGAAGCAGAATGAATACTGTTTAAAAATAATCTGCTTTGTTTACCTAACACAGATCTCCATCAATTTAAAAATGCATTTTTTTTTCTTTTGTTCCATTTCTTTGACAACCAAGAGTTTAGAAGAAAGCAATAGCTTGCAAAGCCCTTCCTGGACTCCTTCTTTAAGTAACAGCAATGCTGAAAAAAAATTACACTACTGATAATTACCAGAAAGTTGTAGGACTATAGAGTTAAATAGAAATATCTAGAGAATCAGATTTGAAAGAACAGTCTAAAACAATACATGCATCTGCAAGAACGATGTGGAGAGCTGATGTGGAAAAAATATTTTACCTTTGTGCTTGCAAACCTGCCCTTTACAGTTAAATTAAAAAATGGTAAAAGTTGCCTTGGCAGACAGCTTCATCAGTAAAGCTAAAAAGTAAAGGAAAAAGGAAACAAAAAAGAAGGATTGAAAATGTTTTCTTTGCATAGTGAACCAGAATAAAAATGAATAATCTAATAGAGTTGATTCCAGAAATTACAAAGCATAAAATAATACTGAATACCTAAAAACACTGTCTCATGTTTTATAGTTCCCCACAGTCCCTTTTTGGTTTGTTGCATTTTGGAGGGATGGGAAGTGAGGCACCAGCGCCTGTCACTAGACCACTAAACAAATAATGGGTCTTCTCTTTGCATGGGCCACTAGAATGGAATTGCTGCCTGGTGCTCCTATTACTTCTCCCTTGACATAAATTATGAGCCACTTACAATGATGTAAAAGGATAGATTTTTTTCTTTGACTGGAAACTTACCTGCTGATTACTCTGGAGCTTTGATTAATGTTTCTGCCCCATTTTGTATGAAGGCTAGCAAACTAAATATAGTTGGTAGTCAGTAACTGCATCAGTACAGTGGACAATAACGAGCCGTGGCTGGAAACAACTGAAGGTTTTAAATTGCTAGTGGCATAAATGAGACTAGTTACAGACCGCCAGGCTGAGTCAGAAGGGGAACTCCTCCATCCTCTGTCATGATGGTGATAGACCAAGCTGTTAGGTACTCAGAAATTTTGGGTATGGAATACTAAATACAGCACTGAATTAGTAGTTGAGGGATCTGTCTCTTACCACTGGGAAGTACTTTTCTGAGGTATTTCTTTTGTGATAAATTATTAATGGCTGTTATATTACCATGGAAAAAAAAAAGCAGATACTTGAGACAGTGGGTGCCCTGAAGGCAGCAGCTGATACTGGTCCTCATGTCTGGGGACCACAGGCAGTGAAAATGCAGCCAGCATCCACAAGAAAGTTTAAGCTTAAGGAATTTCTTACACTAGTTTGCACAATCATGCAGGGACATCAGTTTCCAAACAAAAGCGGGATATGACAGCAGGAGGACAGCATAGGAAAGGGAGGGTAATTTATTGTTTTGATCAACTGTAAGTACAAAGGGTAAATTCAGAATTAACTACTGCAATTGTAAATTCCTCTTTTTGAAGAAAAAGATGGAAACTACTCATTATTAATATCTGGTCAACTACAGTAATATTACTGGTACATTATTAAAACTGTTGGAAGTAAATTTGCTTTCTTTTCTCCAGTATATAGCCCCCTGCAATCTAAGTGATATTTCAAAGTCTGGAGCTGCGGGGCCAAACACATTTCACTGTTTCCATGTGACCACAGATGGTTGCCTGAAAGTCCACCAAACAATGCTCAGGGCCATGAATTCAGAGTTTACTGTCTAAGGAAAACCTTTGCTGAGTGTAAGAGCAAAGTGGAGCAGGAGGGACTGTGAAATGTCACCTGGAGCCATTTGCAAGGAGCCCATTTAGTCCAGCCCTCTGCTCAGCTGCTAGTTTTGGTTCACAAGAGAGTTTTCTTCATGTTCACGTATTTCTTTTTCCACTTATAATTTTTTATAATATATTACCTTTCTAAACAATAAACACACATGCAACCCCCTCTATATATGTATGCAAGAACATAAATAAAGATTATAGTGACTATGTATGAAGCAATAGTTGGATGACACATACAAGAATATATTTTAAAAGATAAAAAGACTGTTAAGGTTGCTGAAAAGAATAGATGAGGTTATATGACAAGGTTACTTGGCCAGGTTCAAACAAGAATATTTATTATTCCATAGGCTTTATGTACAAAATGGACTGTAAGGATTACTTAGTTTAAAATTTTGCATAACATAAGTTATAAATGTTACAAGGCATTTACTGGGTGGGGGGAAAATTGCTATTTTCTGCAGTCATTGCATGTTTCTTTTAAGCATCAATGATTGAACTTTCTAAATAGAACGTTCATCAATATTAAAAATAAGGCTATATTAATTAAGAAATAAATTACCAGGTTCTTGTTGATTTGACTAAACATAATGAAAAATTGACTCGGTCAATGAGAAAATGAAAATGAGGTAAATTAACTAGTTTCAGACAAACCTTCTTAGGCATGTCTGTGTCTTTAGAGTGTTCAGTGAGGCAAAAAGGCACATCTGAACCATCACCCTGGGCATGGCCATTCTGAATACCTCTCTTACTGCCTGTGCAAACTCCTTCTAGTTATAGTCCTTGCAACTTAGAATTAATCGACCTTAATAAATTCTGAGGCTGCACAACAAATTCACTTTAACCACTTAAAGACCATTGCAGACCCTTTTTAATAAAGGTTGGTGGGAACATTTATCCTGTTACAACTGGATTTTAACTCCCTTGTGGATAGCGAATTGACAATTACTTTTGTAATGGGTTGACCTTGCCTAGATGCCAGGTGCACACCAATCTGCTCTATCACTCCTGCTTCTCAACAGGACAGGAGGAGAAAAATATGAAAAAAATCTCATGGGTCAATATGCCGTGGTCTGTGCACTTCATCCTGCTCCAGAATGGAGTTCCTCCCATCCAATACAGTCCTTCATGAAGTTCCCCAACGTGGGTCATTCCCAAAGGCTGCAGTTCTTCACAAACCGCTCCCATGTGGGTCCCTTTCACAGTGTCCAGTCCCTCAGGAACCGGCTGCTCCAGCATGAATTCCCCTCAGGGTCACAAGTCCTGCCAGCAAACCTGCTCCAGTATGGACTCCTTTCTCCACAAGGCCACAGGTCCTAGCAGAAACCTGCTCCAGTATGAGCTCTCCATGGAGGAACAACCTCCTTCAGGCATCCAGCTTATCCAGTATGGGATCCTCCATGGGCGGCAGTTGGATCTCTGCTCCACAATGGGCCTCCATGGACTGCAGGGAGCCTGTCTCACCATGTCTTCACCACAGCTTGCAGGGGAATCTCTGCTCTGACACCTGGAGCACCTCCTGCCCCTCCTACATCACTTACCTTGGTGTCTGCAGATTTCTTGTTCTCATTTTTCACTCCTTTTCCTCAAGTGCTCTCGCGCAGCACTTCTTGCCCTTTCTTAAACGTTGTCACACCAATGTCACCAGTGGGCTCTGCTTTGGCCAGTTGTAGATCCCTCTTGCAGACAGCTGGCATTGGCTCTGTCTGATATGGGGGAAGCTTCTGGTGTCTTCTCACAGAGGCTGCCTCTGCAGCCCTCCTGATACCAAAACCTTGCCACATAAACCCAGTGCAACATTTTCAAGCTATGATCAGCGATGGTCACTCATTCATGAAATGTCTGCCTCTGATTAAATTGATGATGGTCAACTTCCTATTTTAGTTATCCAATTTTCATGACTCAAAGTTTGTTGTTGTTTCAACTAGCAAAAAGTATTTATCACTCTGGGTCTTTTGAAAGGAAACCCCCTCTTCATTTCATGGAATCAGGTGACGTTCATTTCCTACAACACTAATATGTAGCTGCTAAAAAAGCTGCAAGTATTTTATTTTTTCCAATGTATCACTATATCCTAAACGGTATTACAAATATATATTAAAGAAGTGTCATTACAGGAACACTCAGAACTCTTGGAATACATTTGCATGTAAACAAGTAAAATAATTATTAATGTAAGACCTTGTGTCTTCAAATCCTGCTTTTATAACAAAGTGGCATTTTTCAATTGAACTATCGAGTCTTGAGTTAAAGAACTGTCTCACTAAATCAATTTTAAGCTCCATTAAGCTCATGGAGGTCTACTCCTCTCTTCAGAAGGCTGAACTCTGTGCAGCATTTCCCCTTGAAATTGTGTACCACTAGAACTGGGAACATTCCACACACCACAGAACTGAGCTTACTCTTGCTCTACATGGCCAATCTAGGTCTTCTTATAAAGCTTTCGTTTTAAATTTGATTAAGTCCCCAGTATCTCAAAGCAGTACAGATGTAATTAAGGAATCTATTTTAGTTACAAGTGCATGCAAAGGGTATTTAAGTTAAGTTTAAAATATGACTCAGACACGTGCTCAGGTTGACATTGTTTAAGAGGTCACTAGTTGAAAACTAGGCTGTGGCAGCCTGTCCACCCCAAACCTGTAGCAAAATGAAGCAATGCCACTTACTTAAATCTTGTTTAGCTGAGACTTAAGCAGACTTAACTTGTGACTTGTCCTGTCTGTAGCTGCATTGTGGGTAATTCAGGATAGAGGGGGGGAAATGTAGGTGATTAGGGATAGGAGTTCGGAAGATATCGCGTTGTACGGGACAGGTAGAACCCCTCCCCTCTACAGGTAATACGTGAGCAGAAGGAAGTGACGCGGCAAACCCAGGTTATTTAACCCTATGTAGTCCATGAATAAACGCCATTTGCCGTCCACCACATTGGTGTCTGTGAGCTGATGGTCCGAACGACCTGAGGTGGTCGTTGTGCCATTCCTGAACGAGGTCGCTACGCCTCCAAGAGGCAACAAGTGGTGCCGAAACCCGGGATCCGGAATCGGAATCGGGATCGGGAATTCGCCTGGACGGGTGAACGGCGGCCAGTGCAGCAGGACCAGCCTGGCGGGGGGGACGCTCCCGGACCAGCAGGGAGGATGGAAGCTCTCGCGAAGGTCGTATCTCAGATTCATAAGCAATGGGGTATTGATAGCAAGCCAAAAGATTTTACACTCGCTGTTGCGAGGTTATTGGAAATTGGGGTCATAGACCGACCGGTGGATGTACTCCACCCAGAAGTATGGGACAAATGTTCCAAGGTTCTAGCTGATGAAACAATGTCCTCGGGTTCGGGGAAATACCTTAAATTATGGGGAAAAGTCGTGCAGGCTTTGTGTAAGGCCCTGCAAGAGCAGGAGACCTGGAAAGCCGCATGGAACTGTTTGCTGGCCACACCTCGGTTGGGAGTTGGGGCGGCCACGCAAACTACAGATGAAAGCAGCCCTGCCGAGCGCACAGACTCGCAGGAGCAAGCACCCTCTCCACGGCCCCCCAGCCCAACCCTACCTACAGAGGGAAAAGAGCGGGCACAGTCATTCTGGGGCGGGCTGGTGGAGGAGGCCAGGGGGGCTGCCATTAAAGCGGAGTCCGGAACGGCGTGGGCGAGACCCCCGCCCTATTCCCCTCAGAATGGCGCCGACCCCTGAGGGGATGGGGGGGGTGCATACGCGGCCGGTGGGAGCGGGGGAGGTGCGCCAGGTAACACAGACGCGGCCGGCGGGAGCGGGGGAGGTGCGCCAGATAACGCAGACACGGCCGGTGGGATCAAAGAAGGTCCGCTAGGTACTGCAGACGCGCGTGAACGGAAAAGGGGGGGGAATCCCGGAGGGGGAACCAGGGCCAACCAGAGCGCTCGCCCAGAAACATGCCCATATATAGCAAGAGCCTCCCTCAGCAAGGCAAGGCAAGGCGAGGCAAGCCCAGGGGGAAGTATCGGCCCAATCCTAAGAGAAAGGGGCGGGGTAGGAGCCCGGCGAAAAAGCTCCGGAGCCCGGAAGTATCCAGTCAGTCGACTTCCGACTCCGAGTCGGACTATAGCTGGAGTGAGTGGCCTGACGAATGGTCCGTAACTGACTCTGACTCCGACAAAGATGATTTAAGAATAGATAAAAGCTATAACCACCGTGCTCCTACTGGGGCCAAGGGGAATTCGAAAAAGAACGTACTCTGCTTACAGACTGGAGAAAGATAAAAACAGCCTGTGCTGAATGGGCCCCTTCAGCCACGCTAGCTTTCCCGGTCCGAGTAGGAGGGCAAGCCGGAAACCAGAGGACTTACTCACCGATAAATCCTAAAGATATACAAGCAATTGTTAAAGCAATTGCAGACAGAGGGATTAATTCGGCTATGGTTTCCACCCTCATCGACAGCCTTTTTGGAGGGGATGACATGCTCCCATTTGACATTAAACAAACCTGCAGATTAATTTTTGATGGGGCAGGGATGATTGTTTTCAAACAAGAGTGGGAAGACAATTGTGCAAAGCAACTAGCCCTAGTAACTGGGGCAGACCACTCCCTCCACGGCTCCAGCCTACAGTGGCTAATGGGCACGGACACAACCATGATCAACCCCCAGGTGCAGGCCGAGGGCCTACGGGCCCACGAAGTCATGGTAACTACCTGCGCCGCTAGAGAAGCTATCCGCTCTGCTTCCAGAGTTATTGCTAGACCACCGCCATGGTCCACAATAAAGCAGAGCGAGAGCGAAAGTTTCACACAGTTTGTGGACTGCCTCCAGGCAGCAGTCGATTCCTCTAACTTGCCCTCAGAAGCAAAGGGCCCTGTGGTGGCAGAATGCTTGCGTCAACAATGCAATTCTGCCACTAAGGACATATTACGGTCATTACCAACCGGGTCCAGTATTGCAGATATGATTAAGCATGTCGCAAAAGAAGAACATCTGGCCCCGATCCAGGCAGCCGTCCGCACTGCGATAACCAGCGTAATGGCATGCTTTAAGTGTGGCCAGGCAGGCCACGTTGTAATGAATTGCCCCCAATTAGAGCCTCCATCAACAGCAGTTCCCCCACGCCAGACACAACCTAGAGGGCCATGCTGGGCATGTGGGAAAAAGGGACATTTTGCCAGAGAATGCAGATCCAAGCTCCAGGGAAACGGGAGGGGGAGGGGGCATCCGGGCCACACACAGCTCCCTCCCACTCGGGACGTGAAGCAGCCCAACTATGCCAATCCTCAATGGGCCATGGAGCTCCCGCACCCACTGCCCCCCCGGGAAATGAACAATTCCACAGCTCAACCGATGGCTCAATTGAACCTGT
Organism: Corvus hawaiiensis; assembly: GCF_020740725.1. Lineage (NCBI taxonomy): Eukaryota > Metazoa > Chordata > Aves > Passeriformes > Corvidae > Corvus > Corvus hawaiiensis. Next base: position 19,975,612 of record NC_063213.1, read on the forward strand.
CTGCGCTCCAGGCACAGCAGGAACAATCCCCTGGGAGCCAGATCCCTGGGTGGCTTTGGCCATGAAGGTGGGCAGCCACCCGCCGATCGTGTGGGGAGTTTGCTGTCTCCGTAACAACTCAGGTGACTGCTATTCGTCTCCCCTTTTTGATTGATATGGGATCAGATGTTACCGTCGTCCCAGAAACGTACTGGCCTATACATTGGGAACTGGAGGAGGCCCCCATGGTGGGCGGAGTTGGGGGACTATCTCGGGCCCAAAAAAGCACCCAACTGATAGCGATAACGCTCCGCACCGAAAGAGGACCGGAGAAAACTATCACCTTTTTCCCATATGTTATGCCAAAATGTCCACCCTTGTTGGGGAGAGATGCCCTTGCCCTACTGAAAGTCAGGGTGACAAATTTATTCTAAGGGCCACTGCCGCGTACCCACCGCTGCCCATCAAACTGGTATGGAAATCGGTTGATTCGGTGTGGGTCGAGCAGTGGCCTTTGTCAAAGCCTTGAATGACCGCCCTCCTCGAGCTAGTTAGCCGCGAGCTACAGCGGAACCACATAGAGCCCTCCACAAGCCCATGGAACACCCCGGTTTTTGTAATACCCAAACGATCTGGCGAGGGCTTTCGCCTCCTGCACGACCTGCGGGAGGTGAACAAGAAAATCCAACCAATAGGTCCAGTCAAAACTTTGCTGCCCATGAACTCGATGATACCAAAAGGGCAGCCTTGCGCGGTGCTTGACATTAAAGACTGTTTCTTTTCCATACCCCTGCATGATGAAGACAAAGAGCGGTTTGCCTTTTCCATCGTCTTCCTGAACAGTCAATGGCCTAACCTGCGCTTCCAGTGGAAGGTGTTGCCCCAAGGGATGGTCAACTCCCCCACCATCTTCCAGATCACGGTAGACCGAGCACTAGCGCCAGTCCAGCGCAGCGACCCAGCCGCGACCATTATTCAGTACATGGATGACATCCTGATCGCCGTGCCATCAATGAGCCAGGTAGACCGACTAGTGTCGACAGTCCCAGAGACCCTGAAAGCAAATGTCTTTGAAATCGCGAGCGCAAAAATAAAAAAGGGACCATGTGTAACCTTTCTAGGAGTAGGAATTACAAGCTCCTACATAACCCCACTCCAGATAAAAATCCGCAGGGATATCAAGACGCTCCATGATATGCAGCAGCTGGTGGGATCTCTACAATGGCTCCGTAACATCATCCTGATTCCTCCCGAGGTCATGGACCCCTTAAATGACCTCCTGAGAGGAAAAAACTCATGGGAACAGAAAGTTCTGACACCAGAAGCGACAAGCTCACTCGACTTTATTGAGCAGCAAATGTCTGTGAGTACGCTTACTAGGTGGGACCCAGGAGCACCACTTGATATATATGTTCACTTTACAAAGAAAGGAGGGGTAGGAGCGCTAGCCCAGGGGCCCCCTGACAAAGCCCAACCGATACAGTGGGTAGTCTTGGGAAAGCCGTCGCGCGCATTTTCCCCGGGAGTTGAGTGTCTTGGCAACCTTATCATGAAAGGGAGAAGACTTGCCCTGAGGTACTTGGGCACAGAACCCGCCAGGATATACCTACCCTTCCGCAAACAGCTCTCCATGCAATCAACGACAATATCAGAGCTTTTAGCCATAGCCCTCGCTGGTTTTGGAGGAGAGATTCGCTATGCTGCAAAACCCCCATGGACCCAGCTGCTTGCGATCATCGACATCGATCTCCCACCAAAAGTCATCGACCAACCGCAACCGGGACTGACGGTCTTCACAGATGCATCGTCGCTAACCTCAACTGCAGCAGCGGTGTGGCAGTCGGGAGAGCAGTGGCAGTGCATCAAAGCAACCGACCCTACGCTTTCAGTCCAACAACTCGAAGCAGCCGCCGTAGTGCTGGCGTGTGGACTGTTCCCGGAAGAGCACCTCAACATTGTAACTGACTCTATGTTTGTGGCTAAGCTCTGCCTAGCCATGTCAGGGCCCTGCGTGTCAGTGTCCACGGTGGCTGTGATGCTTGAAGAAGCACTCTTTTTGCGGAAGGGCACCATATCTGTCATCCACGTTAACAGCCACAATCCGGTTAAAGGATTCTTTCAAATCGGAAACAACAGGGCAGATGCCACCGCAAAAGGACTGTGGACACTGAGAGATGCCCGTCAGCTACATGAGTCTCTCCACATCGGAGCTAGAGCACTAGCAAAAAGGTGCGGGATTTCAACTGCTGATGCGAAACACATCCTAGCCACATGCCCCCAACTGTCAAAAATCACCGCTGTGGTCCAGCGGAGTCAACCCCAGAGGCCTTAAAGCCTCAGAGATATGGCAAACAGACTTTACGCTATGTCATCTACTAAAACCCCGAGCGTGGCTTGCAGTGACTGTGGACACATATAGCGGAATGATCGTGGCCACACAACACCTAAGAACTGATTCTAAAGCAACCATCCAACATTGGCTAACAGCTATGGCGTGGCTCGGCGTTCCGAAGCAGATCAAGACAGACAACGGTCCAAACTTTATTTCAAAATCAAGCCAAACATTTGTTTCAAAGTGGGGTATCACTCTGGTACATGGCATCCCGTACCATAGCGCCGGGCAGGCCATTGTTGAGCGGGCAAATCAAACCCTGAAAACCAAATTGGAAGTGTTAGCAAAACCAGAGGGCTTTACCAATTCTATTCCCCCAGGGGACCAGGCGCGCATACTGGCAACTGCCCTGCTAGCACTGAACCAATTCCCTAGGGGGGATGGGACAAACAGTCCCGCCCAAAAACACTGGGCCACTCGAGCACTAGATGAAGGCCCGCAAGTTGTAATCAAAAATGAGCTGGGGGAATGGGAACAAGGCTGGAGACTAGTGCTCACGGGGCAAGGATACGCGGCTGTTAAAAAAGATGGTAGAGTCAAATGGTGTCCACTTAAGTCAATCAAACCTGACCTTCAGAATAAGACTAATGAAAGCTGCGAGGTTTTGTTTGCAGGACTGGATCTTTGGACGCTCCCGTGCCCCATACATCCCAGTGCCTGAAGGAAGCGACAAGTCATCGAGTAGCCCAACAGCGCCCAAGAATCCTACACCAGTGAAATCCAAGCAACAACGGTATCTTTGCGTAATTTTGCTTTTACAGCTCCTTGGCAGAGGGCAAGCCGATGCGGAACATCACCCTCACCAGCCATTCAGGTGGGTCCTATGCCACCTTTCGGGCGACAAAGCAATCAAAGAAACCATCACACCAGACAGCCCATCTTTAGAGTTTAAGCTAAAAGACGTTTTTCCCTCGCATCTACAATTCCCCAATTTTGGTGATTTCTCACTGTACCAAACCTATTGGTGTCCTGCTTCAAACCCAGGTAAAAGCTACTGTAACTATCCAGGGTACAGTTATTGTGGGTATTGGGGGTGTGAAACTATCGTGACAAGCGATAGATGGCAACCACAGCAACCTGATGAGTTCCTCCAAGTCCTTGCACCCCAAGGCTGTCGCGAGCCAAAATTCGCACTTGACAAGCGAATATACCTGCCCCAAGACGGGAGGAGACACACTTGCAAACACTACAGAATGACAATTCTACAGCCGGCCCATAAGAACTGGGCCTCAGGTAGAGCGTGGACAGTGTATGTTCGCGCTCCTCACAACTATTGGGTGAACGTACAAATTGTCAAGCTCCTACTGTCAGAATCCCGACCAGTCGGGCCTAATCAGATTCTTACGGTAAATAGAAACCCTATCTTCACCCCACCTGGCCCATTAGTTACCTATCAAATACCTAAATCAGCTCCTTACGATCTGTTTCTCAGCGTACTGAACGCTACCTTTTTGTCATTGAATCAATCAAACCCAAACCTTACAGAATCATGCTGGCTGTGTTATGACGTGCAACCCCCTTTTTATGAGGGCATTGCACTTAATGTTCCTTTTGGCTACTCAGCAGCACAAAATCCACACCAGTGCAGGTGGGACGCCCCCCGGAGAGGAGTTACTCTGAGTCAGGTCACAGGCCAAGGCAAGTGCTTTGGCAATGCAGTCTTAGCAAAACGAATAGGCAATGTCTGTACTGAATTTGTCAAACTTGACAAAACGATCAATAAGTGGGTGGTCCCATCCGCGTCAGGAATGTTTGTTTGCCAGCAATCTGGAATAAGCCCCTGTGTGCTTCTTGATAAATTCGACAACTCTGCTGATTTTTGTGTCCAAGTTTTAATTGTTCTTAGAGTCCTGTATCACCAAGAAGAAGAAATGTACCACCTTTTTGAAGAACCTAGCCAGCTCCACAAGAGAGAAGTAATAACAGGCATAACCATCGCAATGCTGCTCGGCCTTGGAGCCACCAGCGCGGCCACAGGTGTTTCAGCCCTCGTGACCCAGCACCAGGGACTTTCTCAGCTGCAGATGACTATTGATGAGGACTTACAAAGAATTGAAAAATCCATCTCCTTTCTAGAGAAATCTGTCTCCTCTCTCTCAGAGGTCATCCTGCAGAACAGGCGAGGACTGGACCTCTTGCTCATGCAACAAGGAGGCCTGTGTGCCGCCTTGAAAGAGGAATGCTGCTTTTATGCAGACTACACCGGAGTCGTATGGGACTCAATGACCAAACTAAGAGAAAGGCTAGCCCAGAGAAAAAGAGAAAGAGAAGCCCAACAAGGATGGTTCGAGTCATGGTTTAACCAGTCTCCATGGCTGACCACCCTTGTTTCCACTCTAATAGGCCCCCTCACTATGTTTCTCCTAACGTTGATTTTTGGGCCTTGCATACTAAACAAATTGGTGTCATTTGTTAAAAGCCGGTTAGAAAAGGTTAACATTCTATTTGTTGACCGCCAACAATTGCTCTAGAGTGCATTTATTTTGTAAATGTTATATCACTTTTTATAACTTGTTATGTAGGTTTTTACTAGTTCTTGAAATTTTATACCATTTATACTTTGCATGTTTTTTAATCAATCATGGCGGGGGGGGAAATGTGGGTAATTCAAGATAGAGGGGGGGGAAATGTAGGTGATTAGGGATAGGCGTTCGGAAGATATCGCGTTGTACGGGACAGGTAGAACCCCTCCCCTCTACAGGTAATACGTGAGCAGAAGGAAGTGACGCGGCAAACCCAGGTTATTTAACCCTATGTAGTCCATGAATAAACGCCATTTGCCGTCCACCACATTGGTGTCTGTGAGCTGATGGTCCGAACGACCTGAGGTGGTCGTTGTGCCATTCCTGAACGAGGTCGCTACGCCTCCAAGAGGCAACACTGCATGAATGAGTAATTATCATGATCAAATGGATGCATGTTGGGCTAACTTGTATGTCTGTTCCTTAAATTAATATGCAATCATATCCTTTTGGATTGCTTTAATTAAATTGATTTTTAAATTATTCTTTTAAGATACATACATCCTTTGTGTTTCCATAGCAATGTGCTAACTGGTGTTTTTCAGGGAGAGAAAAAAAATTGAATTAAGAAAAGAGAATGTAGCTATCACGCAGAGAAAAATATTGCTTTTCTTTGCAATGCCACAGTTTCAAATAAACAAGCTTCTCTTCCTTCAGCAATAAAATCTGGTTTTGGAACAAGATGCTACCAAATAATTTATGTTTTCATTAAATAGCTATTTAATTTTGGCCTGCTGATCTGCCTAATTTGTGGTTGCATATTTGGCATGGCTCTGTGGACTTTGAGAAAGTACTACTTACAACTGATAAACAGCCAAGAAATTTCATCAGTTTTATAGAGATTTTTATGTCCTTGCCACTTCCTATCAGCTAATTTCCTTTTTTCTTCCTAGTTCCCAGAAATAATTGTTTTTCTAATTGAAAAATAATTCCTTCCAGAGATAAAAGCTTTTGAAACATTTAATATCGAACAAGGTAACACTGAAATTGGAGCCAGTCCTACACACACAAAAAGAAGTCAATACAGCAGTAAAGACCAATATAAAACTTTTTAAAAAGCAACAAAAAAATTCCAAGTGGATTAAGATCTTTAACTGCATTAACCTAATTTCTCTCGAACAATGTTTAGTGTTTTCTTTGCATATCAGCAGCTACTCCCAAATTCTTAAGCAATTCCAGAGTTTCTGTGCTAATCCAGGAAGCAAAGTAGTTTATACCACTGCAGCCCGTTAAAAAGTTATATATGCAGTGGGATTATTAGAAAGATTTCAAGCTACTCTTGAGACATTATAACATCAGAGAATATGAAAGCCAGAATACCATGTGCCACGTGACTTGTCTCCAGGTCAGCAGTTTGTACCAGGCTCAGGATTTTCAGGCCTGCTTTTAGAGGGTTCACAGCTTCTTAGTAACTTAAAAGAATGACTGAACCAAAATACCTTCACATCAATTATGTTCATAAGGTGACTTCGTTGCTCTTCCAATGCATGTATGAAAGAGCTCTTGCCTATATGTAGTTTTATAATACATGTAAGGGAGCTTTGGGGTTAAATATTTCTATCTAACTTATAATGATTATTAGAGATGAATAAATTATACTGAAAGACATACATTTAGCCAAATATTAACAGAAATTTTTGTTGCTAAACTGGCATCAAAGACACATTTGAATGGATGTCCATTGATTAAGTCAGGAAGATTCTGATACAGTAAAACCTCATTTTTGGTCTATGTCATTGGGTAAGTAATGGAAGTACTTTATCTCCATGTATATGAGTACATTTATTCAATGAAATTAATATATTGCTAAAAAGAAAAAAAAAGAAAAGAAAACCGAAAACTTTATTACTAAATGTGATGGCTGGTGGAACAACTGCATGGTGGGAGGTTCATATTGTGTTTGAGCTGTTCACTTTAATGGTTTCAGGTAATCTGGTGTTTCATGCATGCGTGCATGTGTGTCTTTGGCTTTTTGAGGTCATTGGGATGGTGAGGACATCATAGGTTTCTTTGTTTAATAAAAGATTAAATATGATTGCAAAGGAGGTTTCACAAGTGAATGGGGGATTTCAGAAAAGACATTAGCTCCATCTAAGCACTTCTACATTCAAGGAGACTCTATGCCATTATTGGCACTTACGAATAGTTTGAACAAAGCTCTTATAAATTCTGACATATTGGTATTAGTGGAGTGCCTTATTCCTGCTGCTACAGGTCTTAAAAGTCTGGACTATTAATGAAAGAAAATGCAGTTAAGGAAAACACGACCTGAATTAGAAAAAGGCCAGGGCTGGGTAATAGAGTGTATGCTACCGTCAGTTACAATATGCTGCAAAAATACCTCTATGAGAAAGGCTACTGGTAAATGCAGAATTGTATTTAATAAATAGAAATACTACATATTACTATAGTATCCTGCTCTGGTTTTTAACCATGGAAATAATTCCTTTTGTACAGATGGGAAAGCTGATCAGTAAGATTATGCCAAACAAGTCAGAAATCGAGTCACCTGCTTTTAGTCCCCTGAGGATGTGACTGAAATAGTAGAATCTCATACAAATTGATTTATAACCACGGAGACATAAAATGTGCGTTCACGCTGATTTTATTTGCATACACACAATTGTACACAAAGTGATGTTCAGAAGGGCAGTCGGACTTTATGATGCAATTGCATGGAGTGACTTGCTAGTGAGGAGTACCAGATTAATTTCCCTTTTAAAATGTTATCACTCAGCATTCTTTCATCCTCCTGCCATGTAGGGCTGTATGATCTGTGTGATCTATAGCAACCTGTACAAAATTAACCTTAGTCTTTCCTAGTTTGCATTCAGTTCTTGGACTCAATAATAATTTTTGCAGTCCTAGTGGGCCTCTTTCTTTGGATGACATCTAAAAATGCTAGCTCAGAAGTTAGCTGAGATCAAATCCTATTTTGGAGGCAGCAGGAGCACCAGAGAGGGTTTGTTTGTTTGGGTTATTTTCTCTATTAGCACTAACCTTATACACAAGACAAGGAATAGAGCTGTCAAAGAGCCACTGAATGCAGATATCTGCAGTCAGTGACTCCACTTTCCACATCAAAAAAAGTATTCAAAATTGAACAGGGGAGAGTATCAGCAAAAAGTGGGAAAATAAGCTATAGCAATGCTGAACAAGATGATACAGTAAAATTAAAACTACAAGCTCAGTAATATTACCTAACAGTCTAGAAGAGAAATCTGCACATCTTTTAAACATAATTGATTGAACCCCACAATACATGATGAGAATTATCATCTTCAGTTGAAGGATGGAGCATCATGAATTGACAAGTGGCAGTTTCAGATAGATGACAGAATTGGGCCTTAGCTGTGAGTCTGGTGGCACTTAACCAAAGAGAGTCAGTGAATCTAAGAAAGTCTATAAAAGATAGAAAAGCAGAACAAGGCAAAAAATGGCTGATGAAAGGCCAGGGAAGTTTGGAATATTAGGTCACAGAGTAGATTTTTGAAGTGTGATATTGCTAAGGGTATGATTTTCCTCTTAAGCAAAAGCATTTAGCAGGAATAATTAGGGAGTGGTATTAATTTAAATTTTCTCCAGCAGTAAGGCAGCCACCTCAAACTGAAAGCCAAACAAATTGAGAATGAAACAGAGAAAATTCAAAGAAGCTGTTCAGGTTACCTTTGACACCTGCTCTGCATAGTTTACGGTGAAGGTCTCAGAACGTCTTATATTAGTACTATGGAAAACACAAAGTTTCTTCCACAGGAGGAGCTCAGACAGGAGTGTTTTTTCTATATGCATGATTGTCATACTAGGTTAAAATTGCATGAAATCTTTCTTCATTTATTCTTTGGAAGTTTTACAGTTCTCCTATAAGCAGAGGTTCATGGAGGTGATTTCAGTAGTAGGAGCCTGTACTTTGATCAGTCAATCATAACAACTAATGAATACACTGAGATTTGTATAGCACTAATTATGATCTTTCTGAATTAAGTAGATTGGAGCTCTTTATTCAAGTACTGGTGAGTCCAATTATCCTTCTATCATACCAAGCTGCACACCTAGACAAGTTTGATGTTCTTTGTCAAGTTATCTTGTTATTCAAAGCAACTTTCATTTTGCAACAATGACCCAAACATCCATTAAGAAACATCTTAATAGCTCTTTGTAGACAGTGTACTGATTTTCCACTCCACAGCTGTCAGGTGGATATTTTTTGCAGATATAACTTCATTAATTCCCAGTAAATTATGCTGACCTTATCTTAGAGCAAACCTTAGCTGGTTTATGTCTTCATAGCAAGGAGTAGAAAAAGTCTGAATTTTTTTACTTAATTTCTCTTGGAGTAACAGAGGTTCAAGCTCACTTACGTTGATATTGGAAGGAAAAGATCATCAAACTTCTCTTGAAAGCTAAAATGCTCAAACTGAGTACACTTCTACTGTAACATTTCCTTAGTGTGGATGTCCCTGACACCGCAAAATATTCTGTGTCAAGTAAAATTGCCATGGAAAAGCAATTTGTGTACTCTGGCTAATAAAGGGAGGGAGGGGGGAAAGAGGAGGCAGGAAGGCAGAAATCAGATTAATTTAAACACTCAACCTCCTTTTACTCATTTATTCATTTGCTCAATCTTTTTATGTTTGAGGATTTTTTGCTAGAAATGAAAACATTCTGTGCTGGTTTCTCCACATCAGCCCCACTAGTAAAGGCTGTACACTCCATCTGCTCACCTTTACTCATAGCAGCACTTCCATGAACAGCTTTCTGTTTGAATGGAAAGTGAACAAAAATTAAAGCAAAGCTGTTTTAGGAGAATGATGACACTTCCATTTCTCATAGCATGCAGCCATACCAAGTTAAATGGGCATGGAAATCTGCTTACCTCCAGGCTGGTGTTTCTCCAGAATATCACTTCCAGAAGGACTTCCAGTTCCATGAACACAGCAACCATCTTCTTTACATCATACAAATTACTATTTTGTTTTCAGGATGTTTGTTTGAAGAAACTCTTGTCTGGATTTTTATTTTGTATTTATTTTGGTGAGTGATTTTTTTTACCAGCCATATTTTAAAAGTGCTTATAGCAAATAGCACTAAATACTCATCACATATTAGAGTAAAAACCACACAGACACTGGAAACCACAGTTTTTCACCAAAGTTCAGTACAGGTCTGTCAAGGCTGCAGAATTGTGAAGTTTACAACATCTGTCAAGACTGTCAGAGTGTGTGTAAGAGGGATTGGCTCTACAGGCAGAAAAAAATCAAAGCTACTGAACTTCCAGCAAATTTATCAGCAGAACAACATAGATTGTGGAGTACAGAGGTTTTTTTTTCCATATACATGGAAGAACAGACTGAATAAAAAGGAAAATATTCTTGTTCTATTTTGGACAGGTATATGTGGCTTATCTAAATAAAAACTTTGTTCGAGACATGTAAACGAAGAAAAAAAGGAATGTATAAAACGGAAAGATATACTGAAATGAAAATGAGCATTTTCCTAAACTGCTTTTCATAGGCTCTAAGATAGATTTGTTCTGTTTTTAAAAAGCCTTTTTTTACAGTTCCTGTGATTAGCCTGTAAGCAATCAATCAATAACTCTCTATCACTCTGACACAAAAAAAGATTTGGGAATAGCAATCCTTTGAATAAGGAGATATTAGCATTTGGAAACGTGCAGAGCTATAATAAAAATTTCCACTTGACTTAGTGTATTGTTTCTAATTCTTTGCTGAGAATCCCTTTCACTGCAGAAATGGTGATAAGGTCTTGACTTCTTGAGTTCAAACTACAACTGGTGCTAAATGGTGTTGTCTCAAAAATTTCAACAAACAAATCTACTATAGCTGAATCTTTTGCCCAGTGTTTGGAGCTGTATTTACAGACAGGAGAAACTGTGCATATTTCTAGTTACATGTTCCTTTAGATCATATGACTGCTTTGTCTTATAGCCTGGCAGTTAATATATGGATTTTTCAACAGAAGTTATGAAAGATTGCTGGCACATCATGTGCTCATACACACTACCTCTCTATATGTGCATTTTATGATCATTCTTTCCCCTGAGCACTGGGCAGAGCAAGTATTGCAGGAGCCATAATTCTGATTTGTTCTAGATGGGGATACTTTTGTTCCTCTTCCAAGTCATACACCAAGCTTCTCTTCATTAAATTTGCTTTTGCTAGTTGACACAGGCAGGGATGCTGCAAAAGTTTCAGAACAGAATCAAACTCGGTGGCTCTTCATCAAAAGCTGAAAGCTTTTGGAGTTCACCAATCTGTACTGCACCATTAGTGAGTGTTCATTTACAACTTTCAAGGAAGCCCATTAAATAGATAATAAAAATAATATGATAGTTAAAAGTTCATATTATAATTGTGGCTTAATATTTAATCTTTTTTGTAAAATACAAATGGGGCAGTTTCTAGTTTTTACACGCCATTACTGTATTCACTGAAATAATTTTTTTTAAATAAAACACACTGAATGCAATCAGAGTTTCCAGTTATCAATTCTTATATGTTATACCTCAATATCTTAGAGGGAAACAGAAATTCCACATTCAGCTCTCACCTAAAACTATGCCTTTTAGTCCTATTAGCATACATACAAATTTTATGAACGAAGAAAATACATTCCTCACTTCAATACACATTTATCTCAGTCTTTGCACAAAAAATAATAATACATTAACATATATAATTAGGGACTATTCTATATAAACATTCTATATATTATAGATGAAAAAAATTTAAAATAAATGTTTTAATGTATTTTTTATCAATATTATTGTTCTTCATGGTATCAGAAGCAATCACACACACAGCAGAAAGAAATATATGCCACTTGTGGAACTAAAATAGGCAGATGTTCTTCTGCACCAGATAGATTGCACTATTGCATGTTCATTTTTTGTACTGGTGCTATACTGCAAATTAAATTAGCAATTTGCAGGACAAAAAACAAACAAACGAACAAAAAACCCAGATGTGAAATTTTGCTTCCTGCTGCTTTGTAAGTTCCACAGGCCATTTGTAGGAAACCTTTCCCCTCAGACAACAAAAGAAAACAAAACTAGAGTGTGAGATTTATGGCAACCTGAATACAGCTTTCAAAAGCACTATCATTAAACAATTAGTACAAAGTGATGAGTACCTAGAGTTTTAATTGAAGCTAACATGAGTCCTGGGTGCCCTAAAGCTTTGAAAGCCATCCAAATTGTGGCCACTTCCTTGAAAAAGTTCTTGTGTAACTTAAGGCATCAAATCCTAACACCATTTTATACTGTAGCACAAAGTTGAAGCCATTTTCTATCACCTTCCATGGGTTTTTTTCTATACAATAGTTGAAAAAAGGACTTATGTCTGAAGTTATGATTACTGAGATGAAAAATAGACATTAAAAATATGTGGAGCATATAAAAATATGTGGAGCAGGAAACTGCAAACTTCTCCAGGAAGCTTTTATCCAAAGAGCAAAAAACAATGATATCTATGCTTCAGAGGTGGAATTATCTGACTTGTTCCTCTTTAGATTCCAGAAAACACTGGAACATGGAAAACATGAAGATGTGATGTCACAGAAAAAAAAGCCAGGATGAACAGAACAGACAAGTTTTATGATACTAACATTATTGTGCTAGTTTAATCAGCTTCTCCATAATTATAAATTATGTCTTTTTAATTATTGCACTAGGTCTCACTCAGCACTTTTAAAATTGAAATTACATGGAGTGGAAAGCTCTGAGTAATAAAGTGTTCATCTAACAACTCTTCCGACACTTTACAAGATTTGCATCTGTGCTACTGAAATAAATAAGAAAACAAAACAAGCACGTCAGCTGCTTCCATCTTTACATTATAATGTTGAACTGCTTATTTCTTAGGGACAGGTTACATAGAAATCGCACCTGAGTTTTGTAAAATGGCAGGTATGCCTCACATACCTGTGAGACATCTCAGATATGTTGATGGATTACTAAGGAGAACATTTCAAACAAAGCTGGATGATAAATGTAAGGAATTTCTATGTTTTCCATATCAAAAATCATGAAAGATTCTGTAATATATAAATCATTAGACACCAAACTACTGCAGTCTTGAATACAGTTGTTTGCCAGCAACATAGAAAAAGAGTGGCAGCAAAGGTAAACATGCACTAAAACAAGCAATGTATGTGTTATGGAAAAAAAGTTGTAAGTTAATGTAAAATAGCACAAGTGAATGAAAACTCCATTTGCATACTGAAGCTGATCCAAGTGGGGCTACTGAAACACCATACCAGGGAATTTTTTTCTCTGTTATTCCCTTTACCATTACTTAATCCACTTCAGGCAATGCTCTCTTACAAAATTAGAGTTTTAAAATGTAGCTTTAAACATTTGCCCTTAGAGAAGGATTACACAAATCTCACCATATCCATCCTACATGGCTGAACTTCACCCAGGAAAAGTTACTACTATTTGTGGCAGAAAAAGCCTTGTGAACATGAGTGATTCCTAGCAAGACTAGTATTCAGTCAGTGGTGGTGGAGGGCAATGGGGACAAGCAACAGGTCTCTGTAAGAGCCCTATTCCCATCAAGACCAATGCACAGAAAATGGCAGAGCCTCCAACCATTGCTCTCAAAACTACTGATCATCACTGCTGGTGAGATGGTGAGAAAGAGAGGTCATGAATTTTTGGCATTATATACCTTATAGCCCATTTAGAAAGACTCAGTTAATTTATGTCAGGCACACATTTAAATGGACTGAGTCACCAACTAAATGATTGTCATTGAATGTCAATCATACAATGCACAGTCTGTGGCCTGTGCCCTTTCCTCTCATATAGAAATGACTGGCTGAAGAGAAAATTGTAAATTTGTGTTAGTTTCTCTTGTGTGGCTTCTGACCCACTCTTTTGCCATCACAGGCTGGAAGCAGCAAAGAGAAAGCTTCAAAGAGCCAAGGATCTACAGATGTGGGGAGCTTCAGGTGCTTCACCTATGGAGCCCCAGACAGATCTGTATGTTCCCATGGTCTCTTCTCCAAGTCTGCTTCAATTCCTAGTTGAAATATATCTTGTGATAGCTGAAGTCTGCCTTAGTGGATCCTGAATGTTACAGTCTTTCTTTGCTGCTGGCAGAGGTGGGCAGCCAGAGCAGCACTGTGGGATGCAGCTCAACATGAGCCCCACTGAGGGAGATGGGAGGTGTCGGACTCCAGGAAGATGCTTTGCTAAGCCAGCACATTCATTTTGCGAGTGGGAAACAGACCAAAAGCCATGGCATCCTCTGCAGCAACAGTATAACATGCAGATCTAGGAGAGTGAGGAGTTGAGCAAGCTTTTGCTGGGAACAACCAGTTTGAGGAGCCACCCCTCCTGCTGACTTTCCTGTGGAACCTATGAAATCACCAAAGCTAATAACATGAACCGTGCTAGAGCCTCAGCTCCATAATAGTTGTTCCTAAGTGTTCTGCTCTGCACTGTAGTTTATAAGGAATGAATAATGACATTTTCAGCTACCCATTTTTGCTTAAAAATAACCATAACATGAAAAGAACAAATAAACAAATGATTCCAATATAAAGCAATATCACCTCCCTCGTCTCCCATGTTGCCTAACAAGTTAAGCACTAGTTAAGCACTAACTAGTTAAGCATAGAAGTAAGTAGTTTAAATTGTGCCTTGCCACTTTCACTCTTACATTTCAAATACATGAGCTGTGTCTCCAGTTACTGAGGGTATATGAGAATATGTGAAATACAGAGTTAATACTCCATCTCGTGGCAGATCATTATGTTCCCTGCAGACAAAAATACACTTACAAAAAATCAAGACTGTATAATTTCATTAAGACTATTGTATAATTCTGTTAAGATTAAAAATATAAAAATAGACACCTTTCCCCAGAATTAGAGTAGAAATATCTGCACATATGTATGTGGTGGTAGAAAGGAATTGCAGTTTTAAATCCCCAGTTTGATGTAAAACTTCTCCCTACCAAAAAACCCAATCCCCAAACCACCACCACCACCAAAAACAAGAACAAAGAAAAAAACCAAATCCCATAACAAACAAACAAAAAACCCCAATCAAATTAAAAATGAAATAGAATTCCTGGAATATAAAAACTCAGCACATTGTTTTCTGATATAAATTCTTCACATATTTAATAGAAAATACAGCAAAAGAGAATAACAGGATGAGTTAATTTGACTTCTTGTGTGTTATAGATCTGTAAGTATTGATTAAATATTCTAATACATACACAAAATATTGTAGCCTTCCAAAATAAAATCTATGCTCTAAGAAAAGAACGTGTGTTGCCACCTTAATTCTTCAGAGATACACTTATTTATGTGTATTTTTTGTGTATATATGTGTATATACAAAAAATAATATGTATATTATTTATCTAACCCCTGATCCACACATAAATAAAATCAATCATCAAACCATTCTCTGGTTCATTTGCAAAACTAGCACTGTCAAGCAGCTAGAAGCCCTTGAAATTAGTTGGATCTTACCAATATCAAATTATAATACTGAATCAAGTCAAGTAAACAGAAAGTCAAAGAACCCAAAAAGCCTAACAGCAGTTCAGTTGAATATTGGGAACATGGCACCAAGTTATTCCTTTCCTGACAATCATGTGAGCAGACAGTGACAGTTCTGAAAAGTCCTGGAAAAAATCAACAATAGAAAAATACGATCCTGAAACTATTTCATATATGGAGGTGTTACTCTTAAGGGCTCAAAGAGATAATGTTCTTTGTAGGTCCAGGCTGCTATAATCTGTTAATTCTCTAAGAAATCACAATTTTCCTTCAAGATCTTTTGTTGTGTCTCCACAAATAGCTTTAGGAGATACTACAGGTAGTAAACAACAAAAATGATATATTTTATACTCCACAGTGTCTGTTGTGGGAACACATTAGGATGTTTCTATATTATTGGAGCCTCCCCTGCTTCATCAGACTGGAGCATATTTTAGGTTCTCTGCAGAGTGCTCCAGTCATATACTGACTCCCTTTTAGGGTAAAGTTAACAAACACTAGTCCCTTCTCCAAACATTTCTTTCCATGGAAAGGAACTATAATTTTGCAGATTAGATGGAATCACAGAATTGATTGGGTTGGAAGGCACCACTGAGGGTCATCTGGTCCAACATCCCTGGTCCATCTTTAGCAAAGTGGAAAACGTGAGTTTGTAGGCAGCCTGAATGCTTGCAAGGCTTCTGCCTCTGCTTCTGAGCACAGCTAGGACCTTTATTAGAGATAACATGCATGTTTTGAAGGGAGAAATCTGTTATTAAATACCCACACACTAACAAACAATGCTAAAGAAGCCGTCGCACTACTGATGGCACTAGTTAACTTCTCACACCATAGATTTATTTTAAGAATAATACCAAATTGAGAAATTTATAGAAAGTCTGCTACATTATCTGGACATCCATGTTCCTGAACAACGCTGTCAGACTCAGATCACATGAGAGGCACAGGGCATGGCACTGGACTCACAGATCACCTCTCCCTTACCCATGGTGGAACACACAACCAGAATTCACCACTACCGCTTGTAGCAGACAACTGCTTAAATGCTTTAGAGGTGAAAAGTAATAGTGAATAATCATTGCAAACTGAACCAAAACTTGACTATTTAGACTTTCATTTTCAAGATCTTTCTTAAGGAAAGCACATGGCTTTGTTAGCCAGCAGAAATGCACATGAAAGTTGTCCAGATGTCTAGTTATATTAAATTTGAGGGACAAGCGTATCCCAGCCCATTCCCACCCCAAGCCTTGCTGTTTAACTTTCGATGGAAGAAGAAGTATCAAAACAGACAGGCAGAAAGAAAAGAATTTTCTTGGTTTTTTCCTCCAATATCACTCAAGGGAGAACTACAAACTTAGGATTCATTGTAAGTCTTTACTACCTTGTATTCCCACTACAGCTACAGTCATCTGCCTCTGGGTAGAAAGCTGTCTTTTTTAGGGACATACAGTTGTTTCAGACTTCAGCTGTTCAGCTGTGTTCTTCGGCTACAATCATCATAGCTAAGAATGTCCAAAAATAGCATTTTTTGGACAGTCCTAAATACTGTACCTGTTTACTAAGTGTCAGAGGTCACCATGAATACTCCAGACTACCACTTCGCTGTCTACACTGAGTCTCAAAAAATAGTGAGGTTCAAGAGCTCTTTTCTGATATGCACAGTCTTCTGTGGTATTAGAACTCACTTTATCCCCTGAAGGGGCCCTGAAAAATTGATTAAAAATTGTTAGAATGTCCACCAAGAACCAGTTTTATTTTTAACACTGTATTTGTGCCAGGAAACTCATGTGAAAAGTATGACAAGGACATTAATAATAGACAAGGAGAATGCTGTATGATCTGTTTGTGATTAAAGCCTCTCAGATATCGAATACTTGGATAAAACTATAAAGTAATATACAAATCAGTATTTAGTCAAGACTTTGCAGTCAGCATCATCATCTTAACACATTCTTTCCCTTCTGGTAAGAAATATTAATGAATTTTGATAAACAATATGTTTTTGCCATTTAATGTTATTCTGGGAGACAGCGAGTAAAAAGAGAATCAGATAGTTAATAACCGATCATTTATCTCAAAGTCATTATTACCTCTCAGTAAATGTCTTAGCCTCAGCAGACAGACTTATGAAAACCTATGAAGGAAACAATAACCAAGAAGACAAATAACCAACAGAACCTTAAAATGAGTGGTCTCCAAGAAAATCAGGGCTCTGCTTATGTAAAAGATTCCTGAGATGGAGTGGGGTGGGAGAAGCTAATTTAGAATTAGAAGAAAAAGAACATTTCTAGACCTCAAGGAGGAATGTTTACCTTATTAGGTTTTGAAATCATCAGGATCAGACAGTACAGGCAAATATTATTAAACAGAGAATTAAATATGACTTTTTCTGATAAAATCTGTTTAAAGATAACCATGGAAATATGTTCAGTAATGTAAGCAATCCATCATCACTATTTTATCTGTTATGATCTTGCTTCTACAGACAGCACATTTTTTAACTTAACTGAAACAAATTAAAATGGCTTCATATTACATTCTGACTAACTGAATGCCCCTTCCTGTGTTAATTAGATATATTCACTTCATGCTCCTTTACTCAACAGCTGATGTTTACAGCCCTGAAGCATATCATGTGTTGGTGTAGGTGCAGCAATTTATTCTCTACTCATAATCTGCAATGTCATTGGGGCAAAAAAGGTGCCATAAACATCAAATTACTATGCATATTTTTCATTTGGATAAGTTAGTGTCTCTGGACTTCATAAAATTCTTCTCTATGTATGCTGAAACCTCCCCACCAACACCTGCATCCCAGAGACACCTCTCTGCTCGAAGTGGGGCCAGACATGTCCCTCTCCTGTGGCATTATCTGGAGACTTCCCACTGGAGACAATACATGTAACAACATATATAGAAAAGGACAATGAAAACCAGCATAAAATATGAATATGTAGAGGAATCAGAGGGAACTAATTTTCCTTTTAAATTGTGGAATAAAGTAACTCCTAAAAGGAAATAAAAAACCAGAGTGTTTTCAAGATCCTTCCATAAGAAGGATCAGCTACTAAGGATGTGAAAACGTGGTCGGGACACTTGGCTGGTGGATGTTTTAACAGGAAATGCTAATCTGGTGTTGTATCACCTTTGTAGAGGTAGTACAACCTACATTTCCACTGGACATTCCTTTTCAAAATATTCTGGGATTGCTCAAAAATCCAGAGAGGAAAGGGTTTCCAAGGTAGTGCCTCACTGACAGCTGTCCAAAAAATTAGTTCTAGTACACTAATTGATTACATATGTTTTGCAGTCTAGTTGTACAAACCATTTCAATTAAAAATATTTAAGTTCTGATTTTATAGAGTATTTATTCTGAAAGAATAGAATGAGAAGGAAGATTAGCTTATTATCTGAAGCACTGATGAACTTTTCTCTGGTCATACCATATCCGGTTTCTGCTGATGCTTTAGCACAGACATTGACAAACAGGAGAACAATCAGAAAAGAGTTGCAAAAACTAGTCTAGATTTGGGAAAACACTTTTAGATTGAAACAATTTTTAAAAAGTCAATTTAATGTGATTTAAGGAGGTTTAAAATAAAGAGTAAGATATCTAATATGATGTTCGACAGCAGAAAGCTTTCTGTGCTAGTCAGATTCCTCCCCCCCACCAAAAAAAGATCAACTGAGAAGACAAGCATGTCAGCATTTCCTCAGTCATTTCTATGAACTAAGATCATTAAAAAGAGGAAAGGGGTAGGGAAGAGAATGCAGTATGAGTTTGAATAAAAGGGGATAGATGAGAGATGGATTATTGGTTTTCATATGCTAATATAGAATGATTAATATCTATCAATATGATACTAAACTTCGGCTTGTCATATTATGATAATTATAGTATTTGACCCAAGAGAGAATAAAATTTTTTATCATCTCCAGTACTTGTAAGTCTTCATCCTTTCTTAAACTTCAGTTAAATCACTAATTTGACCTACTTTCTTCTAATATAGTTGGACAGGATATGCCACATAACATGGGACATGGGAATTTTTATCCCACCTTCTCTGTGACCTTCTGCAGCTTCTTTTTCCAGTAAGCTTTTCTTTCTCCTGCTTATTCAAAAACTGTCTGTACTTTTTCCACCTTCTGGGTTTCTTCAGCCCAGTATGGGGCCTGAAGCTCGTTCCAGCTCTGTTGCTGGGGAGAGCTGTAACTAAGGAGCATCAAAGACACTCAGTACTGTAGAAAAGGAGGGTAGTAGGCACTGTCTTCAAGAGTTTTGAGAGTGAAGTCCAGCGAGTCAAACACTGCTGGTCATCACCTGCTTTTCATGTTGTTTCATGGAAACTTTAATAAACTTGGTGGAAACACTCTGGAAAGCAGGATAACTTTAAAAGATTTTAAGGTTGTGGAAACTGGAGGAGCATAGGAGGGAAAAGCCACTCAATATTTGTTCAGGTCTCCATCTCCTTTCCAGGTATCTGCTACATTTCCTCATGATAAAGAGGATGCTTGGGAGCAATTTTTGTTCTAATTCCATTCAGCCCAAATCAGGTAGGGTGAAGAAAAATACAAGATAAAGACAGAGAGATTAAAATAAAATGCACAGATATTTCTCAATGGTCTCACACATTTCTCATCTGTTTCTTTGACTATCTTTTCTCTTGCTTCCTTAATGCTACATAAGTCCCATACCAGCTAATCTACTCCCTTTCTGATTTCTGAATGCTTTCATGAGCACTCACTTCAGAGAATTGTGCAGCCTGTGCCTGGAGTGAACCAGTTATCACTGTCTTCTGAGGGACGGATACAGGGTCCCTGCAGCAGCTGTGCCAAGCCCACACCATGCCACATCCATTATTTTCATTTGAAAAGAAAGGGAACAGAGATTCAGTACCTGCACTCCACCGAGTTGGCCATATTTTCTTTTTGTTGGATACATTCTTTTCCCTTTTGGTTCTCATTAATGATCAAGACAAATTCATGCAAAATGACAGCACACACTTGAGAATCTACAGCACTGTTTGTCATGAGGCAAAGGAGTATTTTTGTGCTCCTGTAGTTATGTAGCTATATCATGGAGAAAATACAAGTTGTTCCCCATCAGTTCCTCGTCTGTTCCTAATTAGAAAAGCATGCCTTTATGCAGTTCCAAACTTCATACTTGAATGAGTTGAATATGTAAAAGTCATGATAGAAAAGTTGGTTCTCAGAAATAACATTCTAGATGGTGCTGTGCTCACCACTATATGAAGTTCCTCTTTCACAAGACACTAACTCAACATTTAGGATTATTATGATGCTACAATGCTATTTCATAAAGTTAAATTTACATATAAGCAATGAAACAATTAATCACAAGCTTATACCTTATTATAGAAATGGTTCTGCCCTTAAAGATGTTTCGGTAATTTATTTTGTAATACCTATTTTCAAAAGGCACAGTGGTTTCAGAAACCATTACCCTATACCCTTGTCAAACTTAAGATGCTATCAATGGCCCAGGGACTGGCTCTTGAAAGAATTTTTTTCCTTATAGCTTCTTGGAATGAAAAACAAACAAAAAATATACAAATAAAAAAAGATTTTTTCACCTATCTACTTCCAAATTTTGTCATAACTCTGGCAACACTTAGGGAATCAAGCATGAATTACAGTGAATTTAATTTGAAAAGAACAAGAATAAACTTCTGTTCTTTTATTAGAGGTGACAAAAGTGAATCAGTTGAAAAGGATCAAAAATTTGGAGGCGAACACAATGATATCCCTTTATTAAGTACATCTTTTTCTTTTAAACTTCATGCCACTCAGCCTCTTCATGCTGATTTGTAGGTACTCATGCTCCAGGTTGGCAATACAATTTAAAATTCAGGGCATAGGTTAAAGGTTTAAATGGAATATCCACCAAGTAAGAGTGAGGAAAATGAAATCCACCTGTCTGAGGATGCTTGAGCTGATTTGGGGAAAAATAGAAAAAAAAAAGAACTCTTTGAATTCTTACACTAATGAACCTAAATTGTTGATCACCACAACAGGATGTGGTCTTTCCATTTCCACCTTAATTTTTCACTTTACTGACCTTTACCACTTCTGTGTTGTAGATAGTATTTTTAAAATGTCCTAGAATAATTCAAGAAACTTAAGAGCAGCTTCTGTTCTGGTCTATTGAGGCAGACTGCTCCTCTCCTCTCTTTAAGAAAAGATAGAGTCCTTACAAGGTCTCCATTAAATATCTTATTAAATATTCATAAAGATTTTGGCTTTAATTAAAAAGAACACATTTTGGGGTCTTGACCTATCCCAATTTGAGAATTACCTTTGAGATTTGTCTCGTCATTATCACACATCCTTTTAATTAGTAGGTGGACAATGATATGACCGACAGTATTCTAGCAAGAAATGCTAAATTATGTTTCCACTAATTTGATGTAAAGCCCATGAGAGGAATTTAGCTATTTGCAAAGTAGGCACATAGTGGCAGTGCCAGAAGGAAAGTCCTTACTCTACTTCTTCATTTATAAAGCAAGAAAGTCCTCCTATAATAACAGAAGGTGAAAAAAAATGCTTCTGTTAAAGTACACTGAATGAAGACAAAGAAATAATATCCTAAAGATTGACTTATAAAATGCTAAGTGAAGTTAGCAGGGCTGACAGCTTCATACAAGAAAATTACCCCATCACTACCAAAATCTAAGGGAAAGAGAGCATAAATGAGCAGTAGATCCTCTTATAGGGTGAGACAATAGGCTTCTCATCTAATGCAGCCTACTCCTTTGAGCAGTGTCAACACTGAATTCAGGCCTTGCCGTAATAAGAGGCTTCAAAGCCAGAATCTGCATTCCAGCCTACTTTTCATATGGATAGGGCATTTTTAAATCAAAAACATTGGTATCAATTATTATCAGAATCTCCATCCAGCACTTCAGGAGATATACCTGCACAGCAAAAGAAACATCCTCTTTAACTAAAGCATTTGCTGGCTACCCTTCTTTTTTTTTTTTCTTTAAAAATTAGATGTATTTTTGGCATCAGAGACAAAGCATATATAAGGGCTGTGCAAAAATTTACATAAGCATTTACAGGCAAGACACTGTAGTACTCTGATAGTCCAGATCACAATAAATGAAGATAGTAGAGGCATAAAAGTGGTAGAAAGTATTTTGTTTTTGGAAAAATTGTTTAATGACATGAATAAAGCCACCTAATGGACATTTTGCACCCAAGTATTTCCCTAAGGCCTCATTGGCTGCAATCCAGTTGTCAGACAACAGATATTTATTAATTTTCTTAGCACAATAAACTTCCTTCTAAAAGAAAAAAAATATTTTTTGCAAGAAAACATAAGGATTTTTATTAAAACAAAACTCTATTTTAAACTCAAAGTATAAACACTGGCACAGAAACCCATAAAATGCCTTTAGACCCCTTTGAACTTCCTACTTGCTCTCTATTGCTGAAGACAGTATCCTGAGACTGTGATAATGCAAAGACCTTGTTCCAAATGGCAGACAGGCTGAACAAAAAGCAAACAGGATTAGTGGCAGAATGCTACCATTATTCTCCAAAAAAAGTACAAACAAATAATTTATTACCTCATTATCTAGTTAGGAAAAAGCTTTCTGTCTAATAACTTCAGCACTGAAACATAAAAACATCTATGCCAGACACTGAAAATATAAATCTGTGTGTCTTTTTGCTGCATGCTTCTGTATAAGATTTTTTCTAGGAATGTAACCCAAATGTTTACTGGCACTTCATTTTTTGTAAAGGAAAGAAGTCTGCAGTAAATTTACAAATAATCCAAGAACTGCAGACCAAATTATTTCACCCACTCTATGTCCCATAACCAAACTAGTCCCTCTATATTGCTCTTTTACATTTCCAGTATCAGTAGAGAAACTATCATACAGAAAGGTATGTTTTGTTTGTGCATTAATTCCCGTATTTTCTAAGACATGGTGTATATTTGATGTTAGAGTGAAACTACTTAAGAAATTACTAAATGGATGCAATTGGAATATTGCCCAATTGCCCTTAAATTCAATGAAAGAGTTTCTAGATTCTGTTACAGAATTTAAAAAGCCTATATTCAAGAATTCTAAATCTATAAAATCTTGCAGTCAAACACCTAAACCCAAGCTTCTGGTTTGCTAGAAGCCAATGAAATACAATACATGGACAAGATAAAGTGGAAGACAAAACAGGTGCTGTCCCTGCTGAATTTTTCTGTACAAACAACAAGCTGTTCAGATCAATATTTATGGCATATTGTCCAATGGGATCAAAGATGTAAATTTAGGTGTTGAATTTTTTTTTCAGAATAAATGTTAGAGTCCTTCAAAACCACAAGCTGTGGAATACATAATAATGGCATAGTAACAAGAAATTATCACAAATCGTTGCATAAGAAATATTTGTCATCTAGAGAGTAATTGCAAGTTTTCCATTATGTAATATATTTTCATCAGTATGACACTGAGTTGTAAGTCTGAAAACACTGAAACTGTCAACAATGGGTAAAAAAGTGTTCTTGTGTGCTACCTGAAACTTAGGACCCCTAGATGGTAGAGTATTTCATAATGACACTCTTAATAGAAACGGATACCAGCCCCAGAGCAGAGTGCAGAAAAAACACAAAGCAAAGCTGACCAAATAATGCTTTGATGCCTTGGAGTATTGTGCAAATTACAGAAAGGAGATTTAGGCATTCCATTTAGAAAGAGCATGCTTGCTCTTTCTAAATAGAAAGCTCATGCTTGCACGAGAGAAAATGTACTAGAGAAAAATCGTTAAAAGAAAATTAAATAAAAGTAAATAAGAAGTACATATCTACAAAGAAAATGTATGAAAAGGAAAATGTTGATGCAGATAGTGCAAACAGACTGCAATTTAAGTTCATATTTGGACATGTTTTGTCTGCTGCATTTACCCTCTCATACAGTGTTTGAAGTGAAAGAAAGAAATTTAAATGTGGGAAATAAATTCTAACCATGTAGCTCGGGGAAGAGTTCTTTAAGAGCAACCTTATTCATCTTCAGACAAAACACAGTCCTTGAATTCAGAAGGATTTCCTGAGCTGCAATGATCTCCCACTGACTTCAGCAGAAGGATTTGATGTGAAATCTTGCAAGCTCCCTCCAGGTCCTGCCCATGTCCCCACTGTCCACAGACTGAAGCCATTGGGCACCTGGGTGCTGTCAGACCATCCCATGCCTCTGTGCTGACTGAAGCTGCCCCTCAAGGTTTGCTTTTCCTTGGCCAAGGAGTCTCTCCTATACATGGATGACAATTTTCACTGAAGTTATGCAAAAGATGGTACCTCTTGGGTTTTCACCACTCTGCTAGATTGTTGGGAAAAAAAATAGATTCTGAAGTTGTTAGGCAAGAATGACAGGTGAAAAAAAGTTAAGGGACTCACCTGCTTAAATACTGGTGTCTAGTGCCATATTTATGCCTCAAGCACCCACAATACCCACACCAGATGACCCAAACATGACCCAGAACCTACTGGACTCCATTCCCTTTTGCAGTTGCAGCTAGAAGCCAAATGAGAATTTTCAATACTTTAGGTATTGAAAATAAAGGCTTTTTTCTTGTACTGTTCATCAGATTTTTACTTTTTTTTTTTTTTTTTTTTTTTTATGAATATTGGACAAATAACAGGACAATCTCTAACTTTTCTTTATCTCATTACAAAATTGCTTTACATTCCTGGATGCATTTCTAGGTACCAAACACTGCTCTATCTAGGTTTCAGCTCACTTCCTCTTTTTTTACATGGGTGCATTTCTATAGAGGATAACAGCCATTATTTTTCGTTCTTCAGTGCTCTAAAATGCAACATTATTAAATGAAAAACTCAGCTATCATTATCTGCCAGCTATCCCATCCACTGATTTAATTCAAGATAAAAATAGCCAAATGGCTTTATATATGATAAAAAGTGAATAAGGCAGATTGCTTCTAAGATAAAAAGAAGAAACTATGACAAGTCAATCATGAGCACAGGAGATGAGAGTTAATACATATTGGTGTGATGAAGACTGACATGCTCATTACCAAAGTAGAACAATTTTTAGCAGTAAAAAGATTAAGCATGATAGTGTGAAATAAAAAATTGACTAGACTTTATAGAACATGGAAGTTCAGAGAATTCAACAGGATTATTAAAATTTGCTGCAAAAGAAGCCTCCATGAGTAAAAAGAATCAGAGATATTATGCTACCCCTTAATGTAAGAAAAAAAATTACTAATTTATCTGTTCTACAGCAAAATGCAGAAAAATTATTTATAAGTAAGAAAGAGTGAAAGAATGAAAAAGAATAGTAAGCTGCAAATTGCTGCAGAAGAAAATTACAAAATAAAAGATAATTGCCAGGCAAATACAAACCTCAGCATTGCCTATTAGCAATCTAGAACTTGAGGAAGAGTCTTTTAGCCACAAATATACTAGATATTAATTTTTTGGATATTATTTTCAGGAGCTGGTCATTTACTGCTGATCATCTTATCAGAAGCTGCAACAGGTATTATTTTATTCTAGTGTCTTCATGGGCCTTTAATTTGCCTTTATGTTGGATGATGTAGTGAGCAGCAAGTCATCTCTCTTTCAGAGCATCACGAGTCCTCAGAGGACAGATGACACAGTCCCTTCTGCACTGACACTGCACCAACAGATTTCCACAGTACTATGGCTTTTGAGACAGCTAGCGAGCCACACGCT
This sequence comes from Corvus hawaiiensis, assembly GCF_020740725.1. Classification (NCBI taxonomy): domain Eukaryota; kingdom Metazoa; phylum Chordata; class Aves; order Passeriformes; family Corvidae; genus Corvus; species Corvus hawaiiensis. The sequence goes on from NC_063213.1 coordinate 20,001,764, forward strand.
GGTAGGTGGAGGCAATATCAAGGGCTTAATTCAGCTTTAGAAATGCATCCACGAATGTTTATAACTTCATTAATTCCCATTCATACACTGAAGACAAAGGTGGCCCAGTGCGTCAAACACCAGGGTACTTGTACCACATTGATGATTTATACCATCCCAGGTTCAAACCATTTATTCTTCTTTTCACGTTTTATACTTATCACTGAAGATTTTTCAGACTGGATTTACAAGCTTTTTGGTGTGATATACAAGCAAGACATCAGAATTGTAGGCTTTCCATTTCAAATCACAGACTTTTAGTATATTTGTTTACTTTGTCTAATATTCTGTAGCACATATCAATGTGGTACAAGCATTTCAAAATGCCCAAGAAACCCTTACCTACTTTCAGGAAGTATCATTCCACACAAAAACATCATTATTTTTGCATTTAAATTTTTTTCCAAATACATATTAATTGTACACAAATGCTCAGCGTCTTTTTAAGCCTACTTATTGATAAACTAAAAAAACCAGCATAAAAAATGCACTCCTTTCAACGGGATATTGACTTTAAAAAAAAATGATGGTATAGGATGGCATTAATCTGATTTAGTATCAAATCTACACTTGAGCTAATCACACACAATTACCTTCAAGCGACAGCTCGCAGATGTAGTTAGAGGAGGGCAGGGCAAGAGTCGTGTCATCCTAATGCTGACATCTAACAAAGAACAAGGAAACCATGTGCTAGCTCTTTTAGACCACTGCAGAAAGAGAATAGTGTAAATATCTTAACCATTTACAACAAAAATATTTAACTGTCTAGATTTATCATTGATGTCTCTCATCCACAGTGTCTAGCAGGCATTTTTTCCTGTTTGTTTGGATTAATTTTGCCCCTATTTGTTGCAGAGTTGCTAATGCCCAAAGAGTACGGCTGCAAGTAAAGACTGATGGAATGAGTGTGAAAATTCCAGTTGCTCTAAACCTTGTGCTGGCCATGGATCATCAGTGCTTGACAGTTCCCATTTCTGTGGAAGTTTGCTACCCTCTCATGCCTAGGTCTGTAAGTTAAAATTGTGGGCTGAAAGATAGATAAAACTGCAGAGATATTGCCCTCTAGATTTCAGAGAGCACATAACTATTACCTTCAGCAAGAACTGTGTTTTGCTGAAATAGATGTTTAAACTATTTTCTGAATCATGGCACTCTGGAGATATTTTTAAAACTGGGATTTGCTTCAAGTTATATGTATTAGAAACCAGTGAACAAAACCATGAAAGGACGGAAATAATCTTACGTATTTCCATAAGTAGTAGTCCCTTCTATGAGATCAGTTTAATTGCTTTCAATGAAACTTCAGTTTATATTTGCTATTACCAAATAAGCAAAACCTTCAAATTGGAAAAATACTGAGAAAAAAATCAGTTACCAGAAGGGACACAGTTGTATCACCTGAAATTGTCCAATTGGTTTTTTAGCTGTCAAATTTTCAGTAATGATGATACTTTGATTTGTGTGTGTGAGGTAACTGTTGGTCTGATGAAGGAGTTGCCTTAAGCATGTTCCTAAACCTACTAAAACCAGGATGAAACAAGCAATAGCAAATACTTATGCAAAACACTGTATTCTTTCTCATTTTTCAAGCTTCTGGGTGAAGTAACAAATTTAATTTTTTGGGTTTCCTGTTTTTTAAACACTCACAGGGACAACTAATGCCCAGCCATTGTGTAAACACCAGTTTTCCAGCGACCCCTCTGCAGCATGCTGCAGAGAGTGCTGCCATTACTAGCACAGTGAAAGTGGTTTGGGATAGTTCTCTTAGAAAAAATAATTTTAAATTTAAATAACTACTAAAACTAAAGTTCGCTTGTTTTCTCAGAAAGGGGATTGAGCTCCCCTGAGCCCACTCCAAGCTGGGGTTCACCTCCTCTTGCAAAGAAAGCTGCATCCACGTGAAGGATTGTTCCAGCCCAATTAGGCAAGTACAGACACATGCATAAGAAATACATTAATTCTAAGTAAAGATAAAATATTTTCTATTTGAACAGGCAAAAGGAATTTTTCAGAAGGTTCTGATAGATTAAGGTTCGCCACGATAAGATCTAGGCGTTATTTCTCAGAGCATATATTATTGCCTGACATTCCCCACTGTGTAATACAAACAGGGTAAGGCTAAAACTCTCTATTTTAAGACAGGTGTGACCTAAGCAGGAGAAATACATAAAATTTTATTTCTTTACATAGTGTATGTCGCAATTCCATTGTTTCTAAATGAGACATTTTGATTCAAACAGGAGAGGTGAGTTGGTCTGTAACATATCAAGCACACATTTCTTTTTCTGTAATTTATTACTTTAAGAAATAACAGGGTAGATCTTAGTCAAAGAGCAGTGGCTGACCTGCATTTCTGAGTAATAGTTTTTAATTATTATTTTGTTCATAGTAACTCTTTTACTGACTGAAGAAACAGAAATACCAATTCAAATGGATCCATATAATGGAAGAAAATATCAGCTCTAATTAATTTTTGTTGACATTTCCTGTCATTTAGGCAACATACATTAATACTTGAGGGTAATATATTCAAAAAATAACCTTTACCTATTTCTTTCTCCTCTGTTTGCAGAAAAATATAAAGCTTTGATCTTTCTCTTTGCTTGTTACAGAGATGAGGGTATAAAACCTGTATCATAGTCTAATATCAATGCATGACAATTCAGCTACCAAAAACATCTTCCTTAGATGGTGAAATGTTACAGTTCTTCATGCCTTCCTGTGGTGCCTGTGACTAATCTAATGCAATAGTGACTATGAAAAATAGACAAGAAAGCTGAAACTTCATAACTACAGGAAACTTGTTTCTCTTTTTCTCCTACATACCTGATGCTATTTTTGGAAAAGTACTGGTAGTGTAAGCTCAAGATACAAGCAATTATAATAGGGCACGGTATTAAGAATTCTTAATTCCTATCATGAAGAAAAAGTAAATTTCATGTCATGATGCTTGAAAATTTTCTGCAGTTCATTGAGCCAATAAGAACACTCATGGGCACCTATCTGCTTGAGGAAAAATAAATAAAAGTAGCTTTTAACAGCAGCAGCCTTGCGATCAATCTACACATTGACTTTGTGTCATGATGTGAAGATTGAAGAGAGAGAAATGTTGTGCTACGAAATTATGCTCCTGGATGCTCTGAACACCTGAGGACCAGGATAGCATCCAACCTGCAAAGTTGAGGGATGTTCCTGTTGTGTCACTTCTGGCTCTGCGAGGAGAAGGATGCACACTCAGAGCTTTTTTCTGGCTCATTTGAGTTGGTACTGCCTAGCCATGGGCAGGATTTGGATACCTTTGTACCTTGCTACTTCTTTTCTTTTAAAAAAATTCAAACAATTCATTTATTTTTCTTTTTTTTCCCCCTACTCTCAGTTCTCCATATCGTTATATTTTCTTGTACCAATCTCTTATGCCTTATTTTCTGAAACTTCAGTCACCTGCTTGTGAGAGATGTTAGTCAGCTATTAGTTAAACATACTTTTTTACAGCAGCTCTGTACCCTAAGCCAAATAATAGTTAAAGAAAATAGTAGTAATAAAGGCAAATTAAAAAGTCTCGGTGAAACCCATCTTTTGTTATCTGGCATGTCCCACATCCCTGGCCTTCATTCTCCTATTTTAATTAACCCAAGGGGTGGGAACACTGAAGAAAAACAGTTTGAAATTGTAGGGAGTCAAGAAAAACTGGATAATCTGGAAAAAAAGTCTGCTACACTTGCAATCTAGGAGACAAATGCATATGTTTCAGCTGTGGGAGGATTCAGGATGATCAAAATTTATTTTGTTGGAACTTCACTACAGGTGTTCTGCTCTACGGCACTTGTAATTGCCTCATCTCTCCCTTGCCTGACCAACGCACAGATGATGTCAGTGGCACCCTATCTTACTCCTGGCTGCATTTTCTGCTTTCTGGCCCTCCTAAGCAAAGAGGTGGTGGCAGCTTCATGGGCAAGGGAGAACCAGGCACCTCTGAGAGGGAGTCTGGAGCCAGTAGCAGAGTAATGATGAAAGACTGGGAGTGAGGTACTGAATTATGCAGTTTTTATGAGCATGTTGTGGACATGTCAGCATGCCTGCATCTCTCAGCAATGGATATCCCTGATATCTAACCCCACGTGGTTCAGTGAAGGGAAGAACTGCATTGTGACAGGATGCAGATACCTCACTCAGAGAAAGTGTAAGGATCTGTCCCTGAGCTGAGCATTGGACATGGGACATACCCCAGCCACAGCAGCTCCTTCTATGTAATACAGCACCAGCTGCTGTTATTTTCTGTCATGATACTTTTCTCCTGAAATCATCCAGCTGGCAAAGACAACAACCAAAATAATATTTGAACAGACTCTACAAACTGTAGAGATAGTTAAAGGGACATTTTAAATTATACCTGTGTAGGTATGCAAAGAAATCTATGAAACCAGTTGTCTTTGGATTATATCTGAAATAAATCTACTCTTGCGAGGAATCTGATTTTTACTTCCTAAACTTGCAGGATATTTTAAAGGAGATTTAATGTACAAAAAGAAGGTAAAATACAATGAAAAGATAAAAAAATTCCTATTTTAATGTTCCTTCTTGACTGATATGCTTAATAAAGACAAGACAAAAAAAGAAAATAACATTACCTATGTATTGAAATCACTGAATGACTGTGTACAAAAACCCCACGATTCTTGTTTGGCGACTCTTGTCTTTTATTTATTTCCTTTTTTGTTACTTTTGTTTGTCTGGCTGGTTGGTTTTAGCTTGGGTTTTTGTTTGTTTTTAATTTTTCATCCTGATGAGACTGATTTACTCAGAACTGATTTCATAACAAGAGAAGGACACACAGGGCAGGCAGTCCCTAAGAAAGCTTTTTTAACACTACTGCTGTGCCAAATTGCAAGATGGCATTGGTGTATAGATAAATGTCCCCTGGGGACAAGGGTGCACAAACTCATTTTAACTTGTGACCCACACCAGATTTGAATTCAAGCTGGTACCTGAACATACTGAGCTGGGAGAGCTCCTCATATGCAATTCTGCCCCACTCTCCTCAGAAAAGCTAATTTCAGCTCTATCACTGAGGTCTTGTCTTTTAAGCCTCAGCTGCGCCTGCAGTAACTCTTAACCTGCTCTAAAGCTTTCTGCTGCATAAGATATCTCCAGACCTTTCACATGACATTTTCTTCACATCCTTTCATGTAAGATTCCCTGGTATAAGGAAATGGTTGAATAAACATTTCACTGTGAAACGAGTGGGAGAGTAAGCAGCCAAAGTGGGAAATGAAAAATGAACTGAGCCATCAACATTCACACATAACTTACTCAGGGAGAATTAGAACATCACTAGTCCAGTCAACTACTTCTGTGTTAGCAGTCATTTACCAGGTATCAGTTGCATTAAGATGGTTCTCTCCTCAGATTAGCGATGATCTGTTAATGTCTTAATGAAATACACCTCGAACATCCCTGTGCAGACTCAAAATACAATTAGCAATAGATATACTAATACACTGGCTCCAACGTAAACACGTAAGAACTATCCAAGCAGTGCATTTCAGTGCAATACTTTCAGCATCATTAGACCTACTAGCTTCCTTTTGTTTATTTTAAACTTTTTGGGCTAGGTCACAAGTTTTTTGCCGGGGTTGACAAAGACAGAAAGTCTTAATTTGCTCACAGAAACTAGCAGAACTCTTAATGTGTTTTAAACAAGCAACTAAAATATTTCTTTGCAAATGTATCCTACTCCTTTTTTCTTATGAGAGTGAAGACAGACATAAACCTACAGGGTGAGATAGTGACAAAGAATGCATATTCAAACACAGCTGTGTCTGTTCCTAATTTTGTTCATATTTAAACACAACTTAAATGGCATGCATTATGTATTTTTAAGGAGGTATTTTCCCTACAGATAGCAAATTCTGCAATCCCAAGAAGCTCAGCACAGCTGCACATAGTTCAAGCCAGTACACATTTCAGATGAAGCTCTTTATACAGAATGCAGCCCCATTAAGCAAACTCACTAGAGAACAGCCCTTAAAGCTATTCATTATACATTAGGTGGTGTATACAAGGAAAATAAAACAGGTTCTATTATTTAACATCTACTTCGTGTTTAGAAATGCATGCTCCATGTTTGGACAGTTTAAATGGCACTCAGGTTCCATGCACTAAGTCACATGCGGTACTTTTGGTGACTCTCAAAGTCAAAACACAAAAGAAATGTTGTTTGGCAGTTGTTTGTGTTTAGCAGAACCTTGAGAGCTTTAATTGGGTGGATAGCTGCTGCTAAATTTAATCTCTAGCTCAGAAAAGTATATTTAAGATACTGGAAGTATTGCAGCACATTAAATTTTCCCAAGTTATTTATATCACCAACATGACCTAAGTTTTTCAGCAAGTTATAGAAAACTACATTGCACTTCCTTAATGAATTTGATTGCATTTTATGGTTTCCTGTTCATTCTTGTTGCTTTAAATTGATGGTGATAAGCAGACCATCTTATGTGAGACTTCTGCAGTTTGAATAACCCAGTATAGAGTGCAAAATACAATCAGCTGCCAGAGTAATTCACTGATTATCATGGAAGATCACTGATCAGTAAGGCAGTAAGAATCTACAGCCTCAGTGGAAGGGTTGTCAGAATTGAAGAATATTAGATTATAATTCGAAACATTACATGCACATGGAATAAACTGCAAATTCTGTCAGAAATCTCATTACATGAGTGCAGATCTGTCAGGCTATCTGCTGAATGATGAATTTGTTCACAACTGAAGGAGCAGCTGACTCAGCACATCAACCACTCCTGCAATCCATGCTCTACATCGGTGGGAATGTTTTAGAGGTGTTTGACACTTGCGATGCTCGATGCCTGGAATTTTGAGGGTTTGTAGCAGTTAATATGTTGTTCTTCTAGCTTTTAACTTTTATTGCCTCCAAAATACTCAATCCCAAAGCTTGCCAGCTTCCAATTTGCAGTTGAAGTCATGCACTGCATCTAAATCTGTCTCCATTAGAAGTGACTTTCTTTAATACCTTCATAGAATCTACACTGTGTCTTGTTTTCAAAGCACATTTTGCTGTCATAAGTACATGCATCTAATGTTAACTTCATGGCATTGATATTTTTTATCTTGAAGTCATGAATGAGAATAGAAACTTCAGGGGTTTTTACCATATGATTATTTTCATTAATATAACATTTCACAAATCTGAAATGAAAATACCTATTTACTGCAGGAGTTTGAAACCAGACATTTATGTACAGAATATGGTTTGAACTAATCAACCTAAGAGGCCAATTGTTCTATGACAGTACAGATGCCTCTGCTTTCAGGGAAGCAGTTTAAAATATTACACTATTAATTGATGAACAAAACAAAAGGAAAGTTGAGTTGTAAAAATAATCTGAACTAAAATATAATTAAATTTACCAAACATGTTCATGACTCTATATTTTAAAACCCCAGTGAAGCTGGGTGTCATTACATAGTATGGAATACGGGATGAAATAAATTGCTGAAGAGGAACTCTCTAGAGGAAAACAAATGATCAAATAAAATTATGAATAATGCTAGTGAATAAAGTAGTTAAATCTTCAGAAAAATATATTTTTCATCTCAAGTCCATCTCCTTTAGACTTCATCCAGCATATGGTGGGGGAAGCACAGAAGGTAGGACTGTTGCAGGCAGGAAGAATTTAAGACACGTATTTTCTATATTTGCATAGACATCAAGCTACTAAGCACCATTTTATATTGAGGAAACTGTTCACATGAAAAATGCATGGAATACAAAGACAATACAGGTTAATTCAGAATGCCATTTACAGTAATAACACTTGATGCTATTGAGATAGTCCAATTTACTAGGTTATCTACAGCACCACTGAAACATACAAATATTGGAAGAGAAACTCAAAATTTTCCAAGTGGATGCTTCACTTAGAAGCTTGGGAAGGAAAGGACAGAAACAAAGAAACCACATAAGAAAACTCCAAACATTCAGAGAATGACAAAGAACAGAGCAAAAATTAGTTGTGTCCAGATCTATTTTTGCACACTATCTACAAAATACCATCTTGTATTGCTTTACTGCACTTAAATCTTCCCCTTTCATCACACGCTACCCCATGCCCAATCCTACCCTCATTTCCTCTCATTACACCATTCTTGTTGGAAAGAAAAAAACCCAAGAATTTAAATAACAGAAATGCAGGATCTCTCAACTGGAGCTGGTTGTTGATTTCAAAGTACTATAGCAAAATTTCATCCCCATGACATTTGATTGTCCTATTATCATGGTATGTGCTTCAGAAACCTGATGCAGAGCAGCAGAAATCACTTTATTTATAAACAGCATAAAGCACTGAACAGCGTGAGAGTTAGCAGATTGACACATAGAATCAGAGTGAATGTGACAGCTCTCCATTGCAAGTTCAGATATCCTAGGGGGTAAATTAAAGGTTTTTCTATACCAAAGAACAAACCTCAGAAAAGACTTTGGCTGTCATTGAGCTTAATATTAGGCTATGGAAAAGCTGAGCAAGATCTATGGCAGAAAGGTTTTGTGAGGCTTTTGTTTGTTTACTAAACACCAGGGTTTATATTTTACCTATATTTTTCACATCAAATCCAGAATTTGAACTGTAGCTTTCAGTAAGCTTTGAGAAATAACAGCAGATGCTTGTTTTTCTATGACATTTCTGTTCGAAGCCTGAATTTGAGACATTGTCAAGAAAGGTACTTAGGCATTTTTAGATTTTTTTGGGGTGTTGTTTTGGGAAGTAAAAAGAATGTAGTAGCTTCTGATTATGTTTCCCATTCATCCAAAGCACAATTTAAATTGATGAAACTTCTCACGTGCTTAAATGCAAGATGTTTCCCACATCACTCACCTGTGTGTGCATTGTGAGGGGCAGGAAGAAGGGATAATTTTTGATTTGCAAGGGGGTTGTTTCTTTACTGCATCTCATCACCTTGCTTCCTTCAGGAAAAACCAGGAGAGGATGTTGTTAACGCCAATGTTTGAAGTCATCAATGTCTTGAAGTCACCTAATGGTGGATTTTTAGCCAAATAAGCTTCCTGACTCTCAGTGTGGTCACATGAATGCACAAACTGATTCCCTGGGCATAGAGATGGGACTGCAGCAGGGGAGGACAATGTGGGCAAGCTCAGTGCCCCACTAAGTGCAGACCAAGACAATGGGACAAGGCTCAAAGCCTAAATTTAAAGTTGGCCCTGCTTTCAGTCGAGTACTGAAGTTAGTGAGCTCCAAATACATCTTCTGGCCCCAGCTGCATTCCAGTTGCCACAGAGCAGTGCCCTCTGACTCATGCAGACTTTGATGTTTGCTTACCTGGGCAGACTCAAGGCATTTCCACCTCTGATGCCTTTTCCCTTCACCACTCATTTCTCTTTTTTTCTTACTCATTTCACCACACATGGAGCATCGTTCCACCCTCCTACTCAGGGACACTGTAAGACAGCCAGCATCTCCTCTTGAACAATCACTGAATTAAGTATCAGGGGCACATGAAGCTAAAAAACTACTCTGAGTATCTGCTAACAGCTGAAACGTTCCTGAAATGTGAAGGACAACAAAGAAGGTTTAAAGCATCACTTCCATTGCTGATTACTAGAAGTAGGTTCAAGAGTGAAAGGAAGACAGCCACAGGGCACTGCTGTTGCAATCAACTAGTTCTGAAATAGATTCAGCACACTTTTAAATAGACTCTATGAAGAATAAGTGAAGGTAGAAGGAGTCCCTGACTAAAGACTGAAAAGATAAATATGTGGTTTAAACTTAATCTAGAAGGAATCTGATAAAAAAAAGGAGTATGGGACAAAAATAACCTTTATGGAGACAATACATTTCCCATTCAAACATCACTCAACTAGAGATGAAGTTCATGACATACAGAGAAACCTATAGTACTGCAAACATGACAAAATCCCAGAGCAAGAAAGAGAAGCAGAAGGACCTGCAGAGGTTAGCACTGGAGCTAAGACAAGACAAAAAGTGGCACAAAACATTAAATTATATGGTGGATTCACAAAATAAGAATATGCACATAACTTAAAAATAAAATAATAAAAAGGCTCCATGATTTCCCAAGCAAATGCAAACTTTAGCGGAGTATAAACAGCATGAACAGGACTGGAAACAGCATTATTACCATACAGGAAGGAATGAACAACACAGCACCACAAAGTGAATGGGCTATCAATTTTAAAGAAGGCAGAATGTTAACTTCAAATTGGACACAGATGAACAATCTGGTGTTATCAGGACACTGTAATTGTTACTTTTGAGAGAAAAGCTGCAGGAAAACAGATGAAATTCAAATGCTATAATAAAGACATTTTGTTTCCAGCCAAAGAAGTTTATGAAATAAATGAACGGAAACAAAACCAAGGGAAAAGGTACAATTTACATACAGCATTACCAAAGGGAGGGAAAAAAATCTCAACTAGAGTAAAAGATGTGTCATGATCTGTATTTCTATACTGGGGAGCCCAAAACAGCTGTGTGAAGGTTTTGAGGCTGGTCCTCACGGAACATCCCAAGAGAGGGTCTGAGAGGCCAACTACTTCATGTTCCTTGGGCAGAGAGAGCAGGTGAGGTTTTATTGTGTGGGACTTGCCAGCTGAACTTGGGACATCTGAAACAACGCCAAGGAAGAACCTTGCTACTGGCTTCTGAACCACTGCACCGACCTTTTACCAATTCCCCATGTGGTTCAGCACTGCCTGTTTTGGCCCACGTAACTTGTCTCTACTTCATCAGGATTCCATCCACGACAGAAACAGGGCATCCAGGGATGCCCAAACACAAGAATGGTACAACCTTTAACTACTCCATTTATCACACAATGCCGTTTTACAGTCAATGTTTTTTAAACCACCACAAAAATTCCTTCATCAGATTCCACCCAACCAGGAGTGACAATGGATAGGTAACTACTGCTTGAAAGTAAAGTACATCTATCCACAGGATAACTACTGTTTCTGTGCATTAATTTAATATATGAGTTTTTAAAAATAGTTAATAGGACTTATATTTAAAGAAACATTATTTTGCTCTCAAAAGCTTTATTTAAGAATTTTGGATGTGTTTGGAATGCCAGTACCACCCAAAGAGGACACAGTGAGGGGATAATTGACCTTGTCAGCTAAAAGCAGTCTTCCTTGGAACATTTAACTCATAGATGCAGTCAATTACCTTCAGGTAATGCCTGCTTCAGGGGTTTTATTGCTCTGTGCCTTTGAAACAAACTAGATTTACTAGCCAAGTTAGATCTATTTTGCCTGAAGTTCCAAAAGCATTTTAGCATAATTTTAGCAATATTAAAATTCTATCCAATTCTAGTACTAGGTTTTAAAAACAAAGCCACTGACATCTGTGTTTCAAAGCAAACAAATATTTATGAATCTTGCAAGTATTTTTGTCTATAACTGAATTCATTACTATGCATATTAGATTTATAGGATGAATAGCTAATTTTCACTTGTTGCATTGTAAGTGTACTGGACAAATTGTCTTTATACCTCATAATTGGTGGGGAGAGTCTTTGGTTTAAATCAGAAATCCTGGCAGAGTAAAAACAGGGCAAAGAAGTGTGCTGTGGTTTATAACACTGTCACCAATATGGTCTCTGCCCAGGAATCTTAACAGTTTGGGTTCAGTGCTGAGAAATCCCAGCTGATATGTCATCAGTAGAACTAAAAGAGAATATTGGGAGTATAAAGCCCATGCCTCACACATGGTGCCTCTGTCTAGTACTTGTTCAGCACAATTAAAAAACCCAAGTTCTTTTTTCTCCAAAGGAAGGACAGAACGAGGCAGACAAATTCACATGGTTTGACTTCAGAAAAAAGTACTTTTGCTCCTTCTTTATTTCAACTCACATACAGTTAACCCTTTTTACTTTCTTTTTCCTTAACCTTTTTTTAATTTTCTTTTTCCCCTTTTTTGTAATTTGGCAAGAAATTGTAAATCTATGCTTAGTCTAGAAGAAACAGTCTTTACTGCACAGAAGAGACAATCAAATAAGCAACTGAATTAAGAAGGTACTGAACTTAATTGCTTATTACCAAGACAATTCCTGTTAATGTAAGATCCCATTCTCATTGCAGCTAAAAAACAAAGCAAAAACATAGAAAGATTCAGAGCAAGCAAAAGAAACTTTCTACACTTGCAGAGAATCAGTGTATGGAATTGCAAGCAGTCCAATATTTTTTCATTAACTCCTAATTAGATAGTTCTATAAAGAAGAATGAGTACTGTTGGATTTTGCATCCTACTTCAAGTCCCTAGACACCTCTTGTATTGTTTATTTTCACAGAAGCAACAGGATTTAATTCTACAGTAATTACTTACCAATTTTCCTCCAGAACAGAAGTATATTACATTTCCTACTAAACTGAAAATGGATTCTATCAAGTAGCTGCTGCCTTGCAACTAACGGATAAAAGAGCAAAGGGAAAATATTTTAAGAGGTTGTATTTATCTTTGAAAGGTGCTGAATCCAAAGCAACTGTTGGATGGGAAAAGTAGTGCTAAGAACTGAGAGCTTAGGCCTTTGTAGGATCAATACGAATCTTGTTCAATACTCACTGGACAGACTACAGTACGTATGTGCACCAGTTTCCATTATATATGAGAAACTTATATATACATATATATATTTGTATCTCTCAAGAAACCCCAAGTCATTCATATTTTCCTAAGTTTGAACATTAATATTTCAATTGACTTCTTCAGCTTCCAATTGTAGTGCACCCAACTGAAATCTACATCAAATGTCTAGCAATGTTATTTAAAAAAAAAAAACATTCAAAGTTTTTCCCAACACTGGAGTATTGGTGGTAGTTGAAGATATCTTGTCAAACTTTCGGGGTTGACCAAAAAGTCCTTTTTTCAACATGAGATTAGAATATCAAAACTCCAAGCCTAAACTAGTGAACTAATCTAAAGAATGGAATAAAACCTCAAAGCAAATATGAGAGAAGCTAATGGAAAAATGAAAAGCACTCAAATGATTCAGTGAAAACACTGCTTTAAAAGTGCAGTCTTGAAAAATGAGGGACCAGGAGCCAGAGTTTTGTTGACAAAACAGTCATATTTTTCTTAAAACTGTCAAAGATTTTGACCAGTTTTAGCCAGTTACCAAAATTTTAAGTCACTATCAGTTTTAGCAACCCTATTTTTGAAACACGTTTTCTGAAATTTTTTGAAAGAACTCAGTAGACATTTTCCCAACCAACACTGCCTTTTAATTAATTTAATTCCAAAATGTCAGTGGTTACATCTGAAAATTTTAGTCAATACTTTCACTGAGGTTTACCTTGGTACACTTCATTTCAGCTTTCAGTCACTTCATGGTCATTTCAGGAGAGGAGTGCAGTGAGAGCAAAGTCGTCTCTGGAGGCAGATCCACCTCATTCTTTGTGGATGCAGCAAGCGCACCGTACGCACTGCAGAGCACAGAAGCCTCTGTGTAGGGCTTTGGAGACAGCTTCTGTTGGCTGAACAACCCACACAGAAGGTGTACTCACACAATCACAGTGTGGGGATCTCCAGGTCAGCTTTCTTGGAAAGCATGCTCAAATCCTGAATGCGTACTAGTACATCTATCTGAGCAGCTTTGGGAACAGAAGGGGATCTCACCCTGTAGACTCTGAGCACAGCTAAGCTAGGTCATGACTGCTCCCATCTGGCCCACCAGAGGTCTACAGTTTTTTCAACTAAACTCTTTGGTACAACTTGTACATAAAGGTTAACTTTTGCTTCTAGTTGTAAAAGATGAGCTGTCAAAACAGCGAGTTTCAAGTTGTTCTTGCTCATTGCTTCATTACAGAATATGCTTAGAAAATACATGAAATTTTGGTCCTATAGACTTCACTCCCTCCTGAGATGCCCCAACACTATTCACCACTTTTCTTGTTCAGTATGGAGGATGAGCCTTTGACGTCATACAAGTCAATTTCACATGTAATGAAGATTGGGCAGCAGTAACTTTCAATGTGGAAATAAAAATGAAGGGCAAATTATTAGGCAATACTCTTGTCAATAGTAATAATATAAATAACTTTTTAAATCACTGCATAAAGAGAAACACACAAATATGACATACATTGTGTCAACTGCACAAGAAACAACATGGGCAATGAAAGCCTGCTGTTGGTGGTACTGCCCACTGCAACTGCTGCTATTTTGAGCACTACTTACACTAAAAATAATCTAAATCTTGCAGTAGAACTACTATTTTGCTTGAATTTAGTCTTCATATGCAGTAGTATATAGTAAAGACTACAAATCATCATCATAGCTAAACCCACTGCAAGGTGACAGTTCAAATGTTACAGATCCCTGCAATTTCTGGGGAGCAGTAGTGCAACAGAGCATTAGAGGAGCAACTATCATCAACCAAAGTTAAAAAAAAAAATCAAGCATCTCATGGACAACAGACAGAAGTTACTATTAAAATGAAATATGCCAGGAATTGTATTAATTCTTTTTGTTGTCTACATTCTCAGTTGTAGAAACAATAAAAGGTTTGGAATATAATTCTAACCATAAAGAATTAAGACAAAGTGCCTTTAAGCTATAGAACAATTGTAAATTTTTTAAAACCTCACTGTAAGCTTCCTTCCTACCGAAGATGTGATTCAACCTTCCTCTCCTTTAGGCTGTCTCCATTATATCTAAGCATGATCCCCACAATTGAGCTAGTGATATACAGCCTCTTCATTTACCAAGGCATTTTTAAAGTCTTTCACACAGATGTCAAAGAACACAAGCTAAAGCAGGTTTGGCACTGTTAAACTGAGCCTTTCCTGCCATCTAGGGGACACAAACTGGTGTGCAACTGGAAGACTGTCTTCAGTTACTTCCAGGAAAACTTTCTGTATGAAATGCTTTTCTCTACCCAGCAAAACAAAAATCAACTTAAATGAAGAGTAGCACACCTACCAAGAAACTAACCTAACATAAAAACATTCTCCTGCCTGCAGGACAGGCACGCGCACAGTGCAGAGAGCATGCAGCTTTTCTAGTGCACAATCCCCTAAGAAGCAAAATATAGAAACACTCAATGTTGAAAGATCATCAAGGTAATTTTAGAAAAAGCTGAAGGTTGTTCCAAGATGCCAGTTTCTATTGCTAGTGTTGGCATCATGGCCAGGTTTCTCACCCTGCTCTCCTCACGGTTGCCTTCCAGGCTCTTTCACAGGGCAGACTCTACAAAAGGAAAGAGCAAACTCAGCTAAATGCTAAGCATAGCCAGACGCACAGACAAAAATCCATACAAGTTTTTTCCCAGTCTTTTGTTTAGATTTGTTTTGTTCTTACTTTGAAAGGGAACAGTCCACTAAAACAAACACCCTTCACTGAAACAAACAAAGACCCATGCTTCCCATGGCTGAAACGATGTGACAGTCTTTATAGGATCAAAGCTGGAGCTTCTCTGAGATGAAAGGAAGCAGGTGTCCAGCCAAGATGTTCTTCGAACTGGCTACAGCTGCACATGATGCAGGCCCTCATTCTGCCCCAGTGAACAGACTGGAGATGAAATGAAAGTGACAATGCTACACTACTGCAGTACCTCTTCAACACAGAGCACTCACAAACAAAAACCCCACCCAACTTAACAGAACAACTCAATTTTACTTTGATGGCAAGTATTTTGAGCAGCTGTGCCCAAGTCCTCTTCACCTTACTGAGTGCAGTGTGTTTAAAGAGCTGGAAAGAATCCCTGCTTTGGGGATACTGAACCTCTTTGCCACCGAGACAAAAAAGTAAAAAAACATAAATAAAAAGCCACGTGCCAACCCATTTACAGCAGTACAATATACATGTGCACAGGACACCGTAATTTCTTGACCTTAAGGTGATTAACATTGTTCTTTGTGAACAGCATATTAAACACAGAATACTTTCAAAATGCAAAACTACCTGCAAGATATTTACCACATTCAAATTAGAAAACATCATGCAGTATTTGGGAATGCAAAGACACACAGAATATTCTAAGGGACCCCTTAAAATATATTTTAATCAAATCACTTTAACAGGCTTTGAAGTTATTAAAAATAAGGCCCCCAAAATTCCACACCAAGCCTTTCTCCCCCCAAAAATGATAATAGCAAAAAAAAAAACCCCACAGCAACAGTGCTGCAGAGAAACCAGTATTATCAATGGAAAACTGTTGCAGAAAATGGAGCTGTTAGGTGATAAAAATCATAGCAATTATCAGGAATGTTTCATTCTGTAAAGATACTCAAAGGTTTTAAGTGCTAAGAAATTAAAAGAAAACTTCAATTATTCTGATATTCTAATGTCTACAATCAAACCATTTCCTCCTAATCAAATTCATATGTATTACCTCAGATAAGACTGGATTTAGTAATCAAACTATAGATTTTCAAATAGTTTTAGCTAGAAAGCATTACATATAAAATCATACTTTTTTTTTTTAACAATCAAAGGGCTATACATCCAGTTAGTGCTCTTTGTAGGTATTCAGGAGTACATTCTGAATGACATAAAAATAAACCTGAAAATAAATCTAAATTGCAAACTGGAATTAAATCACCAAACAAGAAACATCATTCATACTATAATTTTATTTTTTTCCTTTATAATTTGCTTCCCTAAGAGCAAAACAAATCTTATTTTCACACATTAAAACAGATGAACATCAGAGCAAACAGCTTTAATACCAGATTTTAACCTCACTTTGCATTCGTATTTTTTTTTAATGCACTACTTTTTGCTGATTTTAATTATTTTCTGAACACTTTGACTTGACACTCAATGTAGTCTTAAATGTAACTTTTGCTAACTGGCATTAATACACAACTTCATTCAACCAATCACTGTTTCCACATGTATTCAAAGTCTTTCCAACACTTATGACAACATATTTGCTGATACTTTAAAAATTTCATTAAGTTTTATTTAAATAAAATGGAAGCAAATTGAAATTTACAAAGCTTAAGATTTTATTAAAGAAAACTCGGTGTGCTTTAATTTCTGGAACAAGATTTAACAAAATCATTTTGTCATCAAAGGCCTACAGTCAGTTTGCAAAATGGTTCTGGTAACCAAACTCCATATGGCTTTTAGGCATGCAGAAGTGCAGAACAGTGCTTCTGGAAAACCTGCCAAGCATTTAGATACGTTGGGTACCTGACTGCTGCTGGGACTTTGCTAGGAATTGGGTGTCCACTATTGGTTTTGATTTGTTTGGTTTTTTTAATCCTCATGTGGGGTTTTTTGGGGTGATTGGTGGTTAGGTTTATTTGATACCTAATGTCTCAATTAACACAGTGTCTTTAGATTTCTTTAGATTTAACTTAATTCCCTTCAAATTGAATTAACAGTTACTGGGTCCAATCTTTCACCACCTGTTTTTCAGATTTCAGGTGAAGAAATCTAACTCAAACACCGTCAAAAGTCCTCTGCTCGTGCAAATAAGACCAAAAACAAAAATGAAGGCAAAATAATTTCTCTGCAACAGAATCTGAAAAGGTATGTGATAGTAGGTAAATAAAGGTCAAGATTAGCTTCACTCTGAAGTCTACAGATACAGCACCATGGTTTTATTTATAAGTCTGGCTTCCCTTTTGATTTTGCATTCATTTAGAAAACAGCCCTCTCACTAAAAGGTGAGGAAGGCTCATGTATACAGAATTTAAAATTGTAACAGAATTTAAAATTGTAACTGAATACAGCAAGTCTACACATAACACTGGCTGCTGTGATTCCAAATTTAATTACCAATTTACCTTTGAAAAGGTATTCAAGTTCTTAATGACTATACCAGCACTCAGTAGCAATATTTTTATGCACTGTACAGAGATGTATCTTCAAGTAGAAGAATATCCTAGAACTACATACCACAGAAACTGAGACTGAAACAGATTTCTTTTAAGGCAGAAGTTCCATTGTGTATCAGATTAAAAGCCACCACAATATTAACTATAACTAATTCATTAGGCATTTTAAAATTTGCATTCATAACTATTAATTCTCGTGCTGGCTAGAACTCTACTAAAGTTCCAGGAAGTCCAGCTGGAGAGATACAGTTATCCTTTGAGGTTAAAGCTATGGCAGAGTAAAGTTAACCTAAACACTACTTTTAATTATTAAATAAAATGTGCTCATTTATGTTAGTAATTTATACAACTATTTAGAAAGAGGAAGTATGAAATATTGACAATGACAAAACAGATTTTAAAAAGCTATCATCGAAAAAGTTAGAACTCATATTCAGAGGAATTTCAATGCTTAAAAACAGATTCACATATGTTCATCCAGTTGAAGATTAGTGTATTAAAAAAAGTTAAGAAAATACTTTTGTGTTTCAGTTCAACTGCGCTTGATTCAAGCACAGCTTAGAGGTTGGCTGATATAAATTAAACATGGTCACTGCCTCAGCAGCCAAAAGTACAGAAAAATGTACATGTTCACAGGATAAATAGAAGTCTCTTCTTTTGGAGGAATTGAAAAAAAAAAGCAAAAAAAAAGCTATCTCACTCCAATACGGGAGGTCATCCACTCCAAGCCTTGGCATAACCTGAAAGATAAGAGACGTTATAATTGGTACTAGCGGTATTCCAGCATCTTGAAGGTATTTTCTACCTGTTTTTATGTGTCAAAGCAGCTACTTAAAATAAATTAGATCATCTGGAAATGGGATTGAAAGCTGAACAGAGCAAATAGTGTTTTAAACTAAGTCTACTTATGCTTTAGCCACATGAAAATGGTCAAGCATTCTATTTCATTGAAGCTTGACAGTACTGCAATTTTTTGTTCCTTGTAAACCTAAAAGACACTATTCTTAAATGGTTACTCATAAGTACTTGGAAACAAAAACCTTTTTATTTTTCTACAGAATGCTAGACCTTTACACACTAATACTAAAAGATAAAGGGCAGGTTATCCAGACTGAATTGTTTCATGAAAAGACAGCAAATCAAAAATTCTAAAATCACGTTACAAAATTAAAAGTATGCTTATATTGAATACTAAGACTGCATGGGATCTAATCTGCTTCCTAACTCAATCTGCATCTCCATTTAAAGTCTTCCATTTCAGAAGACAGACTTTCCTTTGATTTTGTAGGGATCTAGTTACCTAGTTTATACCTCTTTGAGCTTTACCTTCATACAGTAAATCAGGGTTTAGCTATCCAAGAATTGCTAGCTTCACTCACACGGGGCTGATCCCCCCAGATTCCTGTCAGAATTGCTACCACCAGGGGCACAATGCCAATTGGCAACATCCAAATTAGTATGTTTTATGAATGAAAATCATGCAGTGATACCCACAGGGGCCACTGGAACATCTTGGAAGAGACAAGACTTTTTAATAGTAGGCAAGGAAAGATGTAGCATCATAGGGCTCATTGTTTTTCCATCAATTGTTTCAGTAGATCAAAATGGAAGACTCAGGTCACTAAGTTCATCTCACTACTGTCACAGTCTAAAGTATTCTAAATATTCACCCCTTTTTGGTTCACAATACAAAGAAGCAGCCTAGGATGGCCACTGTTTCTAAGCTAAACTTCGTATTTATTAATTATTACTTTCCTTCAAATGTCAACTTGGTTGAAGATCTTAATAAGTACATAAACTGTGTATTCAAAAGTGACTTTAGCAAAATTGGTAGCAGGAAAGTAGAGTTAACTCTTAGAACAAAACAATACAATCCAAAGACCTCATAAAAAAAACCCCCACTTTGTTCTAACATATTGCACCCCAAGGAAGTTAATGCCACCATTCACTCTACAAGATATCTCCATGACATTAGACTATACTTCATGCTATAAAGTGAGGTAGATGCTTTCCCTTCCCAAATACTCAGTTGGATTCACTATTTTTGATGTCACAACACCACATTATTGTAAAGGTTGTATAACAGAGCCAAAAAAACCCTCTAAATATCACACATTACAAGACTGCCTTAAAAATCAAGATGAAAAATTAGTACACTTCACACCATACAAGCAAGTCATTGTCCAACTTGTTAAAAGGTATCCAAAAATGTTTTTTGGTCTTTACAGACTAAGGATCTAAGGCTAGCCCAGCATTTCATTTTAGTAATTGCTGGCATAAGGTATACATATTTCAAAATTAGCTATACTAGCCAGATACAAACAAAATGTTTAATATTGGTAACAATTTTGTTTTATGACAGATCTATGTAACTTTTCATCAAAAACTATGTTTCAATGCTAATCAAAAAACCCAACCAACCAAATAAACCCCAGAACACCTCAACCTCCCAGCTTAGCAGCTTCCTGTAGTTTAGAATATAAAGGAAGAAAGAAGTAGCTTATTTCTTTAATACAGAAAGACACACAAGAGTAAGAGAGTAGTACAGAGAAAGACAGCTATGTCAACAGCTACATACTTAGATGGAGGGGTGGTGTTTGGTTTTTGATTTGGGGTTTTTAACAACAAATGGAAGAATTTCGTATGAGTTTGGAGTCTGAGCTATGAGAAAAAACACAAGGTTCAATTAAGAAAATGAAAAATTTAAAATGTCCCTCTGACTGCAAAGTTCAGAAAATATGAACTTTCAGAAAATCCATGTTGGTGTCAGCAGGCTTCTAAATCAGTATTCTCATTTACCACCAATTGCCATACTAAGCAGTAAGCACTTACCCTTCTCCTGTCAAAGCACAGCAGGACTGAATGTGCCATGGGTGATCCTTTATGGAGCTGAGGGTGAGGTATGCAGATATCTCAGCAGCTGTCATGCAGCCCTTCATGTCCTGCTTGATTGCAAAGATGAGAACCGCAGCCTTCCGTAAATCCTAGAAATGATTTACAGTACTCATAATAGTTATTATACAGAACTAAAAGGCTATTGTGCTAACTTCATTTCTTAAAAGAACTGTATCCAAGCTCATCTACAATTACACAGGAGCATGGAGTTTTAACTGACTTACTGCACTAAATACTCATTGCAGTAAGACTGAAAAAACTAATTTATTCAGAAGCGTTCACCACCACAGAGAATCAAACTGTAATGTATTATATGAGTATCCTTTTGGTGTTGACCACATGTTCATACATAACTAATGAAAGTCTTGTCAAAATACATTTTATAATGCTCTAAGCCAGTGGAATTATTTCTGGTTAAATATTCAAAGTCTTGCAATAAATACTATTCAAATGGAAAAGCCTGCTAGATATCACTCCCTTGAAATTGCTTTCAACTTCCTTAAAGAAGTTCTGTATTGATTAAAGCAGTAATAATTTAAGAAAGTTTTCTGAATTCTTATAAGTTTAATCCTAGTGTTCCAAAAAGGGAGCTCTAATAATGCTGCATCAGCTTTAATAACTAATTAAAATTGTTTTGTTTCAGTATGGAGTGTAGCATTCCAAACAGCAATGAGATGAACTGGAATGTATAGCTTTAAAAGTGCAGAAGGGTAAACAAATGTAATACTCAGGAAGCTGACAGTTGCAACTGAAAGTGTTCAATACATTTCAGTGCATATTAAATTTTGAGAATGTTTTTCTACCAAGAGAAAAAACAACCCAAAACAAAAAGGTTTATGATCTACAGCTGAAAATTCACCCCTAAAAGTAGTCCAGTCTAGGCCTACCAACTGTTTTCAAGAGATGGTAGATCATGATTACCTAAGAGTTTCAGACTGGAAACTAAAAAACTACATGGGAAAACTTCACCACAGTAAGTAATTTTTCCACCTTTTTTGGTAGTGAATTTACTCCTTACTATTAGACCCAAACTACAATTAATAATAAACTGTAAATCAAAAACTCACTTATGTGAAACACAAGTCTCTCAGAAAAATGAACTTAACAGTATTACTTGCATTGTAATAAATCCTTTTCTTTCAAAAATGAGGGAGAATATTTAGATTTAAAACAACCTTAATTCAGCTTCAGAGTGATCACAAAAGGTTTTAACATATTTTACCTAAGCCAATGTACAAGTTAATTTAAGATGTTTGAGTGAGTTGGCCCAATTCTGAACAGTCACCAGGACAACATATAATAAAAACAGAACCAAATAATTCTGAACGAAAATGAACTGAAATTAATTTACCCATAGTATGATATATGCTCCTTAATTTTAAGGAACAGGATTAAAAAAAAAAATGTTTCTTTAAATTCTAGCCATTTAACTGAAACAGTCAGTGCAGTAATAGCTGGTTACATTAATATGAAGCGTAAGATATTCCACAAGTTCAGCATTTGCAACCTAAAGACTGATTTGATTCCAATCAAGCAAGTCCTATTAGAAGAGTACTTCATAATAATTTTTCTGCTTATTTACAACTTACATGGTTTTAAAATGTGATCAACAGGCATACACATTCTCAGAATTTTTTTTCTGATGGTATTATTTTTGTTAACATAGGAAGCATGAAATGTTATTTGACTGTTCTCAACAAAACTATTATCCCAACGCCCCACCATACCTCATGAGCCAGCATTCTATAAAGTTCTTCTTTTGTTATAGAAAGTCGCTCTCTATCAATGCTGTCAACAACCAGAATGATGAACTAGAGAAAAACACCAATAGTATAGTATGTAAATATAAACTACAAATTACAGAAAGCACATTTTCAAGAGACCACTACCCCAAGTCTTCCTACAGAAGAGACATACACTTTCAGAGGACACTAGGAAAGAGAAAGTGACAAAAGGAGAAAAGAGAGACAGTAACAAAGAAGGAGAATTAGAAATCATTGCTGTAATTCTCCAACGTATGCTCCAAATCACTTGGCCTTATAAAATTAAAGGGATTCATTAGCCATTGAAAATGACCACAAAGTATGAAAAACTTTGTCAATTTAATGCTGCTGTGACTTTGAGATGCCCAGCAGATGAGGAGGAACAGTAATGGAATTATTCATGAGGGAGGCTAGGATTAGCATAGTAAACAAAACTCTTTCTTCCTCAACTGTTTCCAGCAGGCAAAGCTTCTAAGTAAAGGGTAAGATCTTCTTTCCAAGTACTAGAAGGCACTGGATTTCAAACACTTACTAGATAGAATATGAAGAACACACCAAAAGTATCAGGAAAAGAATATATACATCACTCCAAATTTCAAAACCAAAGATACTCAAGGGGTACATGCCAAGAACTTATTGCAGAAGTCTCTTTATCCTCATATGTGTCTTAGATGTAGCTGTACTTTTCCAGATAAAATAAAAAATTAGTCTAAACTACTAGAGATGATGGTTGAGATATCATCACCAGGCTTACAGCAGATCTAGGACGGATCACTGATCTCACCTCTCTTCAAGAGGAGTATAAGAAAAGATATAGAAAAAGGAAAAGATAAAAAAGGTAATTTTAAAGGAGGATGGAATACTTCTATAATGAGTATCTAGAAGAGGTCTCTGCTTTCAGTAGAAATGGTAAAAAATGAAGTCTGTAATATCTTACATCAAGGTAGGTGTCTCAAAAAGAGTCCTCAGAGGTTATATGTGCCTTTTTGTATTGATAACCTCTTGGCCTCAATAAGACTGTCATAAAAAACAAACCCCAAAAGTAAACCAGTGCTGAATTCTACTCCAACCTTTCCAGCAACAGCAGCTGTGCCAGTACCTCAAAAACAGTGCACAGCAAGACTTTCCTTCCTCCTTTGGATAAAAGCTACGAGCTGATGAGCTTTTAAAATACTGCTGCCTAGGCCTAGAGAAAGTCTCATTCCTCGTCCTTAATTATCATTATTTCAAAACCATTTCACACTGGATATACAGAAGTCCAGCTGACCACTACAAATCATCACAAAATTTGCAAATTACATTGCAAAATTTTCTTTTTAAACTACTTAAAAAAAGCAAGTAAAAAATCTGATCTAAAATGTATTTTTTTATCATTTGATTGCCTAGGAAAAAAGTCTTAATTTCACAGTTTATAGCATAGATCAAATAGCATTACTGTAAAGTATACGGAAAAAATACTTCAAATGTTACCAGAAAAACGGCTGCATACCAGAGATACCCCACACTTTCTGAGTTTATTCTTCCTCAATAAAATTTAACATCAATACAGCTGCCATCTTTACAGAAGTCTACCAATATTCCTAATAAATGAATATAATTTCAAACAAACTTATTCAATTTGCAGATTTCAAAACATTGTCTCATACCTCTGTGTTTGAATAATAGGTATTCCACGACGACCGTAATGATTTTTGCCCTCCAATATCCCACATTAAGAAATGAGTGTTTTTCACCACTATTTCTTCTACATTGCTTCCTATGGTTGGAGAAGTATGAACCACTTCATTCATTAAGCTAAAGGAAGCAATATCATACCATAAGGACCAATCAGCAAAATCTACAAGGCTTGTTACAGCTGAATTATAACAATTTTTTTGTAGAAAAAGTAAATATGTGTAACTGATTAAAAAATATTAAAAATTTAGGCATATTTTAAAAAAGCTATATATTTGAACTTTAGAAAGGAGTCATGCTTAAAGAAATCAGCAATGAAAAATAAGCACATAAAAGGCATAACAAATGGATAAGCATCTGTGTTTTAGGAGGACTGTCTTTTTAAAGGACATTAACGACACTTAAAACACAGTTGTTTTAAAGTAGGAGCTACCATTCTCAAGATCCCAAATATAACCCCCAAATATAAATATAAATTGGAATATAATATTATCAAAGCAGTCTACTCAGTCACTCAATATTAAATCCCAAATGACTGTTTGGTTACAAAGCCAAAAAAAATTTCTGAATTTTCTGAAAATTTCTCAGTTTCACCTTTAAGCTTGCTCAAAAATGCTTATGAATAAAAAGTCTTTTTGGAAAGCATACTATGCTGCTTTGATATCCAGATATATGGGTATTAATTTAGTTACACCTTCTTCCTTTTCCACAGTTACAATAGTAATTATGGTCCTAACAACAGTCTTGAATTTATCATGGCTATTCCTGTAATGCTGCCAAGATTTGGGTGCAATGATGCTATTGAAAATGAGAAAGCTAGGACCCGGGCAAGAGGAAATATTATTTTTAGGAATTCTCTATCACAAGTTTTAGACACTGGAATTGAGAAACATTTGGAAACATTTTTGGATTTTTGCAGAGCAGCTAGAATTTCCATTAATTTAAAAATCTTTCCTGCAGTTACTGGCAACAAGATTATTTCTATGCTTACAAATTGAGACAGGCTTTCATGGCAAAAAAATTAAAGTTCACTTTGTGCTTGAATGTACAATTTTGTTATTCAATTTACAGTGCAGTTTTAAAGCACAGCAGTTTCTTCACTTATCCTTTAAATATTTACTCTGCCTAGAACAACTAATACCATTAATGTATGAAGTGTGATTTGGAACTTTAGAGATTCCACAAGGTTACAAAGCTGAATTTTTCATGATTAAACAGTGACAAAATACAAACAGAAAAACAATTAGCTCATATACTTAAAACTGGTAAAGAATAGTAGTCTTTCCAGCATTATCAAGTCCCACTATGATTACTTTGTGCTCTGCATACACAAAAAAATTAAAAAAAAGACAATAAATTAGTGGAAACAGCAATAATTATAATTCTGGTTAATCACTCTCCCTTACTGAAGAAAGCAACTGCTTGTTTCTCTTATTTCAGTATGTTACACAGATTAGTGGTATCTTCAGGACAGAAAAAAAGCCAAACAAAACCACAAAGCCTCATCTTCTCTTGAGACTACAGTTTCAGGAAAGTCAGCACTGGAAATCTAATAAAGGTACAGTTACTAACGATTACTTCATTTACAACATCTAGTTTTAGAAAGAAAAGTACAATGAAAAAATATAATTCATAGCAATGAACACCAACAAACATCCAAAGACCGCAAAAGATATTACCCTAACATTCAAGGCTCAATAATAACCATTTGTTAAGGTACCATCATCATTCACACAGTAAAACCTGAGAGGAAACTGTATTTTGAATAGGCCACAAATTCTAACTTTGCAACTTCTAAGCTGAAAAGTCACAGAATGATGGAATAGTCAAGGCTGGAAAACACTTCTGGAGGTCATCTGGTTGAACCTCTTTGCTCAACCAGGCCCATACAGCCAGTGGCCTAGGACCATGTCCAGCTGGGTTTTTAATATTTCCAAGATGGAAACTCCACAGCCTCCCTGGACAGCTTGGGTCATTGTTCAGCCACCCTCACAGTGAAAAAGTGTTTCCTGATGTTCAGAAGGAACTTCCGTGTTTCAGTTCATGCCCATTGCCCAGTCCTGTCATTTGCACCACTAAGACAAGTCTGGCTCTGCCCTCTTTGCACCTCTTTTTCTCATATGTGAGATGCTCCAGTCCCTTAATCACCCTTGCAGCCCATGACTGAACTCTCCCCAGTACGTCCACGACTCTCTTGTACTGAAGAGCCCAGAACTGGACACAGTACTCCAGGTGAGGCCCCATCAGTGCTGAGTATAAAGGAAAGATCACAGCCCCCAACCTGCAGTAAATTCTAGCATACAGAATAGTGATCTTGCAATTGCTGCAATGTTATTTTTTTCCAGGCACAGAGGAAGCAAAACAGAAAACAAACAAACAAAACCAGCAAAATAGTCCTCCAGAATTTATATGCTTCTCTGTAAATAATCCCTCTTAGAATTTCAAATCCAGTAGCACAACCACTTAGGATGGTGGTTCTTTTGCTACATGTGTGAAGTTACAACATACTGATCCAATTACTGACAAAGAAAGCAAATCAGTTCAGAGGGAAGAACCTGCAAATGGATTCATAAAAATTCTGTGAACAAGCTCACTTTTAAAGAGATAATATTTACAATTCTAGGGCCCTTATTCCAAAGCAAAACATGGTTCACAGTTTAAAGACTTCCTACAAAATACCACATTTGATGTACAGAATCCAGTAAGTTACTAGAGCAAAAGATCTATCACAAATATCAAATTGGTGGGTATTTTTCCCCCACAAGCGGGTGGTTTAAGGAAGAATTGTTTTGGTTTAAAATCTACTTATTTATAGTAACCTACATCTTTTTATACTGAATATTACTGTAATAGAACATTCTCTTGTATGGAACTTTTATAAGTTTTGCTATGCAATAGGGTTATAACAGATGATAAAATCTGTTTCTTTGTGCCAGTTCTCCTACTACTGCATCGTGTCAATACATTCTAAGGAAAGAACATTTCCTGGCTGTAAATACAGGAGTACTTCTAGCCCCATTAACAGCAGCATCAGTAATTAATGACCTTTCCCAATACATAAATAGTATGAAATCCTCTATTTTCAATGCTAATAAATCATGCCTAGCTTGGCTGTCCATCTCTTCTTCAAATTTAGTTAAATTTAAACAGCTTTCAAAGGTCAAACAGAAATACCCTTCTGTTGTTTTCAAACTACACATGTCAACTATAGCCAGGAAGAAGATGATTCTACTTTTGCAGCATTCTGTTTGAGTTATTTTCAAGAAAAAAAAGAAATTCCAGTCAGGAATTACTCTGCCCTCTCATCTTCTTATCAGAATACATCATCTTAGGCATGAATGATTGGAGTGTTGGATGATACAACATCACACTACTTGAAGTAATGAAGAAAAAACCTCCATTGAGATGACTGCTTTTAAAAGCCACTGAAGTGTGAATCAGCACTAACTCGAAAAAAAGGCACAGCTTATCTGTGTTACTTCATGGTCAAATGGCATTTCATACAGTGATTGAATAAGCACAAACAATGAACAGTCACACAAGTGTTAATTAATGATGATCTTGTCATGAAAATAGTAAGGTGAAATCATGGGTATCTCATACAAGTAGCAGATTCCAGAACTATAGTAATGGAAAACTCATCACTTACAAACATATTCAAAAGTTGAATTTCTGTCTAGTTTGATGAAAATACAGAAAATTTACACATAGATGTGCATTAGAGGAAAAACATGTGAGCTTAAAAACTACCAAACTAAGACACAACAGAATTTTAGCAAGACAATTACTTGTTTACAAGCGCAGCTAGTAGAAGAGAGATGTCACATTTAGGAAGAAGGACAGTTACGGGGTAAACCATAGGCAGTGATTTATTTGTGTTCTGTACTTACAGACTAACCAAAGTTTCTCCCTTTCACTGGCTGGTATTCAAACTCAGTTTAGGTTGTATTCATGAATATCTTCCCAGTCCACCATGTTCTTGGCAAAAGAAGAAGAAAATCCATAACAAAGTTAAGAGAGCAGAAGAGAAGAGTCTTTATTAATCAGGCAGGAATGGGGAGGGAAAGTAGAAAAAGTAGGCATATGGAGGGAAAAAAAGAAAAGACAGTATTAGACTATTCCTTAAAAGAATCCAATGACTTTTTGGTTTTATCAACCATTTCTAGCACACTGTTTAAAAAAAATAGTATGTAATACTGTTAAAAAAAATCCCTGGCAGTTTAGTATTACAAAAACACAGGACAGTGAAGATTATCTTCTTGCAGATGTTAGAAGAAAGACATAATACGCTCTTTTCTTCCCTTACTCATCTATATTTCTCTGTTGTAAAACAGCCCAAAACTGAAGATTCATTTCTCCCAACATGCCTTTTCCTCTATTTTGCAAAAGGTAAAAATAAAAATGAAAAAAATTCTAAATACTTTAATGATGAGTCTTCTAACATATTTGGAGAAAATGACTACTGGAATGGGTACCAATACTTTCCAGGCTGTGAAACAAAACTTACCTGGTTCCAAAGAGCAACAATCTTGGAGGCCTCAGAGTTGAAGACAGAATGCTGAAGGTCATAATTATGAAGACATAATTCTGAAGGTCGAAGAGGTTTCAATACAAAGACTCATTTTGTACACTAAGAGCTACCTTAGAATCTTCTCTGAAGTACAAAATAACTGTTAAAATACATCTCGTATCTCCAGACCTCCAGAGCAACCTGTAAGACTCTGAATAATTACTGTTCCAAATATAAGTAAACCCCAGATTTGTATGCTTCTTAAAGAATTCTATCAGACACATACAAAAAAATAAGGTATTGACAAATGTCAGTTACCTTTATCAGGGTTGCTGACATTCACTTCCATTTTTAACCCTTAGTTTTATTAAGAGCAGTTTTGATAGCACTGATGGAATGATAAATCAAGCAAGTTTTACTCAGACATATGTTAACACAGGCACTAACTTAATTGCTCCACCATCTATTCACACTACTACATGTTGCTTAGAAGAATGTGCCACTTGACTACTGAATCATAGCTTCAGCAGGTCATTTGTGAACTCTTGATTTTTTTTTAAGTTCTAAAAGTAAGTTACTAATAAAAGTAAGTTCAATCTGAACTTAGATCACTAAGGTCACCAGGTCATGCTTCAGGGCATATTTTAAATGAAAACAATACTCGGGCAATATTTTTGGTCAATTAAAAAAAAAAG
The DNA here is from genome assembly GCF_020740725.1 of Corvus hawaiiensis. Classification (NCBI taxonomy): domain Eukaryota; kingdom Metazoa; phylum Chordata; class Aves; order Passeriformes; family Corvidae; genus Corvus; species Corvus hawaiiensis. Next base: position 20,031,176 of record NC_063213.1, read on the forward strand.
AAAAGGAAAAATTATCAGGAATCCATTAGATAGTCACATAGAAAAATGACAAAAGTCTATTTTAAAGGCCATTGTTTCTCTTACAAGTAAGCATATCTCTATTTCAGTTCACATCATTCAATTACTATTTGATTATGAGACAACATATATTGAGAGCTGAAAGACTTAGGCACACCTCATCCCCCATGCTCTACTTGATAGAACACAGATGGAACTTTTCAAATCTTTGCTTTTTGTTTTTCCTTTTGCCAGTATCAAGTGCTGCAGACTATCACACAACTAGCCATGAGAACTGATACCATGCTCCTCACATAGTGGAACCTACTTGCACCTTTGGAATACTCCTTCTATATAGCCAAAATCAATGTGTAAGTTAACGTCTTAGTCTGCTCAACAAGCAGCTTCACAGGACAGCCTGTGAATTCTCTAAGGAGTTGTCAAGATTTGATGTAACTAGAAGAGCAACCAAAATCAACTCAGAAATTACTATGCTTTATTATCAGTAACAATATTATTTAGCGAAAATAGGTGTGTAGTTGGAGACTAATTTTCCATTAGGTCAAAAGTTTATGTTTGTAGCAAATTTTCTAGAATGAAATTTCAAATTTGGCCAGGAAAAAAAGCTCACTTTCTTTTCTGTGGTTACCACAAGAAGAGGTAAAAAAAAAAAAAAAAACACCAAAAACCAAACCCAAAACCAAAGCAAAAACCGAACAAAAGATAACTCCAGCACTAAACCAAGATCAGGACACACCCTAAGAGCTTCTTATTGGGATAAAAGCCAAAAATTAAATATTTAATGGTATTATCTCATCTATTTTAACTGTGAGACTAATTTTTCATTAATGCATACGAATGCACTAGGTTTGCATGGTGAGATTTTGATAGTGAAGAGGGCTACACAGTGCTTTCTGTGAGAAACTCCTAGAAGCTTCTCTTACATTTATGTAGCCAATGCCAGGCAGGGCCATCAGCAACAGGTGTAATGCCTCTGGGATAACACATTTAAGACAGGAAAAGGTTACTGCACAGATGCAATTACGAACAGAGAAAAGAGGAGTGAGAATATATGAGTAAAAACAACTCTGCTGACTCCAAGGTCAGCGCACAAGGAGGGAAAGGAGGTTCTGCAGGTGTCAGAGATCCACCTGCAGCCCATGGTGAGGGCCACATCGAGGCAGCTGTGGCCCTGCAGCCATTGAGGTCCATGGAGGAGCAGAGATCCACCTGCACCCCATGGAGGACCCCATGCCAAAGCAGGTGGATGTCAAAGGTGGCTGTGACCCCACTGGACACTCAGGTTGGAGCAGGCTCCTGGCAAGAACCTGCGGACCCATGGAGAAGAGTCCACTCTGGAACAGGTTTGCTGGCAGGCTTGTGACCTCGTGGGGGATCCCTGCTGGAGCAGCCTGTCCCTGAAGGACTGTGCCTCATGAAAAGGACCCATGCTGGAACAGTTAGTGAAGAATTGCAGACCTTGGGAAGAACACATACTGGAGAAGCCCATGAAGGACTGTGTCCCATGGGAGGGATCCCACACTGGAATAGGGGATGGAGTCCACCCCCATGAGGAGGAAAGAGTGGCAGACAAGTGATGAACTGACCACAGCCCCAATTCCCTGTTCTCCTCCTGCAGGGAGGAGGTAGAGAACTAAAAATAAAGTTAACCCTGGGAAAAGAGAGGGAGGAGTCGGGGGGAGATGTTTAGAAGATTTGGTTTTATTTCTCGTTAACCTGTTCTGATTTGACTGGGAATGAATTATATTACTTTCACAAATTAAGTCTGTTTTGCCCATGATGGTAACTGGTGAGTGATCTCTCCCTATCCTTATTTCAACCCAGAAGCCTTTTGCTGTATTTTCTCTCCCCCTGTTCAGCTGAGGAGGGGAGTCACGGAGCTGCTTTGGTGCACATCCGGCATCCAGCCAAGGTAATTCACAATGAAGAATAATTTTTCTTCCAGGAAATAATATACAATAACAAACACAATGTGTTTTCCTGAAGATAAATATTGACATCATAAGCTACTATACAGGCAAATACTAAAAGCCACCAGTTATCTCCTGATCAGTTTTCTGCTTATAGGTCTCTTTGGAGTCTTAGGAACACTTCATGGAAGGAAAGGAGTTGCAGATTGCACTATTTGATGAAAACAAAAAAAAGTACTTACTATTTTTCTGGAGAATAGGGGAAACATTGAATCTTACCGAATAGGTTTGACAGTTCAGGAAAATAAGAAATTAGCAACAAATTCAGAAGACTTTGTTAGAAGACTTCAGGAATGATGTGATAGGATGGTGTATGCATGAGAAAAATAAATGATCTGGGATTGCGTCCAAATCCCATCCTATGAAAGACAGTTTGATACACAGATGTCAACGTGCACACACACTGAGGCTTTGCTCTGGTATCTACAGAACTAGAATGGCTTATGAGCAACTACAGGAACAAAATTATGGAAGTACACCAGGTGTATCTGCCTCCAAAAACTTGCAACAGAGTGTTGCACAAAAAAGTCTTATGTGCATCAAGAACTTTAAAGTGGAAATGAGGTACACATTTGGAAACTCGATGAGAGAACAATTAGCAGTAACATCATTTTGCCTGCTCCAAGCTCAGGGCCTCAAGGAAAAAGAATATAAACTAAAAATTCCTTAACTATTTAATTTCCTAACCAGAAATGGCTAGGTAAACAAAAAAAAAAATTAGAACAAATTAACAGAAAACATAATTTTCTATTTTTATGATAACCATCTGAGGTAAAAGTGGTGGCAGATGCAAATTCTGAACTCTGGATTAGAACATGAGCCATCATTGGGGGGCTGGATGAACTGGGCAGGAGAGCATGGAAAGCGATACTATCCCCTTACGACCTTTTTATTTTTGTCTGGAGAAGTGATTTTCTTGGGTCACTAACTGTATTTAACTAGCATCATTGCCAAAACACAAACAGAATTTTTACCTCGAAGGCCCCTACATGTTTGGCGTTCTTCTTTTCCTTTTAATTAAAGACTAAAATAACATGATTTTAATAACAGATCCCGACTTAAAAAGCAGGATCGGCGAAGTCAAAAAGGACCGTCATCGTCCATCAAAGCTTCAGCAGTCCGGGCCGCCGTGGATGCCGGGCGCGCACCGCCTGAAGGGCTGCCCGGGGCAGACGACGCGTTTAACGCGGCCAGGGAGGAGGGGGAAAGGAGGGACCACCTCGGGACCTGAAACAAAGCGACCCCAAGCATGAGGCGCCGCGGGTCCAGCGCTCACGGCGCGGCACAAAGCAAAGCTCAACTTTTGGCTAGGCGGGCCTTCAGGGGAAGCCCGGCGAGCGGCACCGGCCCCGAGCCCCCGCGGCCCCCGCAGCCCCCGGGCTCCACTCGCCGCCCGCCCCGTCGCCGGCTCGGGCCCGAGCGCCCACCTTGGCTACCGAAGAGGCTCCACAGCTTGGCGAAGATTAGGCCTATGCCTGGCCTCGGCTTCCCGCCGAGTGCCCGGGGCACCCCGAACTCACCCAGTCGGCAGCGACGGCAGCAGTAGCAGCGACTCCCTCCGTGGAGGCTCCCGCAGCGGCCCCGCGGCAGCGCCGAGCGGGCGGGCACAGCGAGGGGGCGGGCACGCGGCGCCGCCCCGCCCCGCCAACGGCCCGCGCGCGCCACTGCGGTGTCACGGCGGGGGCGGCGGGCGCGGCAGCGTGGCTGCGCCGACAGTGGCGAGGAGGCAGCAGGGCTGCTGGGAAGCCGAGGCGTCTGGGGTCGGGAGGACGGAGCCGCCCCGCAAGGGACGAATGCCGCGAGGAGAGCTTGGCCCCCGCCGCGGTGGCCGGTGCCGGGGTGGGAGGCGCTGGCAGAGCGCCAGTCCCGTCCCTGTGTCCTTCAGCCCGGCGGTGCTATGGCCGGTCCACGGCCTCTGCTGTTGGGAAGGGTTGAGGATTTCAGGGCAGGCAGTGCTCTCGTGTACATTAAAAGTTGTGAAAGCAGCGGAATCCCTTTCAGGGCTGCGCTACAGGTTTCTGTACTGAGCTCTTGCGTGGGTACCCACCCGGGCTTCCTCAGCAGCACTTTGGGCAGGGTCAATGAGCGAGCACGAGCTCAGCTCCGCCCTAGCGAGCGATCCGGCGGGCACTTGGGTGCAGAAACGGTGCAAGTACAAAACCTGTTTAATCCACTCGGCAGAATTTCAGAAAACAAAACCAAACAACCAAAACAAAACAAAAAACCAAAAACAAACACCGAAACAAACAAAAAAAAACCCCAAAAAACCCCAACAAAACCCAAGAGATATCAGCAATATCTTGTCCGATAAGTCTGGGCGCCCCCCGGGCTCTGCTGCCGCCCTCCCCGTGCCGTGGTGGGGGCACAGGGGCTGCGGGCGGTCCCGCCGCGGCGTGCCCAGCTCCCATGGCGACACCGCTCCGACGGCACTTCCTGCTGCCTCCCCGGAGGAGGCGGGGCCCGGCGGGCCGTAGCGGTAGGTGTGGGGCGGGCGGTGGGTTGGGGTCCCTGTGTCGCCGCGGGAGGGCCGAGCGCGGTCCGGCCCGGTACGGGCACCTGCGTACTCCGCCCGCGTCGTAGCGGCCCGGGTCCAGCTCGGGCCTGTGTGTGCCTCGGGCTCCGTCAGGCTGAGGCGGTGGCTGCGGCGCGTCGCGCTGGGGTGCGGCCTCCTCCCGGGTACCTCTGGGCTGAGGTCCAGGCCCTTGGGGAAGCTGCGAAGAGCTGTGTGTCCCGTTCCTCCCCGCTCCTTGATGATTTCAGTTACTGGCGGAAGGGGGAATAAAAGAGGGAGCCCCATATTCTGCTCCTCACAGCAATGACCCAACTGTCGTTTTCCTCGTTTGGGAAAGGGTGAGCAAGGGAGGTTTGAAAGCCTTGCTCGGCATCTCAGGTGCTGGCTGCCTGTGACTGCTCGCAGTGTTCGTGTGTGTAGCTAGATCAAAGCCCTGGTCCGGCATCGCGTTCCCCACTGCAGTTCCCCACAGAAGCACATGAAAATCCGTGAGGAGGTGGTGAATAGGGAAGAGATGCTACCTCAGTGGCTTTCTTCTGAAGTCCGTCATGCCTTTTTTGGGGCAAGGTGTACGGCACAGCAGGTCTGGAGAAAAATAATACCCCTCTCAGGTACGAGCCTGCCTCTTGCTGAACGTTTGAAGTCTGACTGCTGTATTTGACGGGACACTAGGCAGTCTCCCTCATCAGCCCGGCTTCCTGCTCTGTCTGAACTTAGAAGCATCTGTCCTGTCCCCCCTCAGCTATGTTCCCTAGCCTGGAAGATGGCGAAATGTTTAGCCTTTCCGTATTTAAAAGCAATTCCCTATGTATTATAATCACCTCTCCCTTTTTTCTAAGCTACATTCTGACGCAATGTCCACGGAAAGGCCATATATATGAAGCTGAAGGTTGTATTGGGTGTGCTCTGAACCTCCGGTCCTGTGGTTTTGACATTTCCAGGCAGCTTACAGTGGTTTTATTCTTTTGATGGCACTTTTTAATAGCGGAATTGCTTTTCGTTTGTGTGTTGTTCCTCTCCCTGAACTAAGCACATCTGGTATTTGTCATTTGAACGCAGGTGTTGAACACCTTACAGTTCCTGTAACAGAAGAGCTGTTTGCAGTCACATTTCATGCCAACTCCTATGAACTTGTCACAGTCAAGTTGTAACTTCTCCTGTTAGGTGTTCCATGACTTCCTAAAGTGTTCATTAACTGTGGTTAAAAGCACAGATATGGCATCATGCTTCTGTGTGAGTCTACCTCTTCATACTGGGAGAAGTGAAATCTCCTTGGTTTTATTGTTTTTCTATTAGCCCTTATATTGGAGTAATTGTAATATGCTTTACATCCTGTTCAGAATGCACAGTTGTTTCTAACACATAATTTTGTTTTTGGTATGAAGTTTCAGACTATATATTTCTGCATTATTTGTTGACATGGTTGTCATTAATTTGTATCATGGGACTAGGTTATTTTTTGTAACACATTGCCCTAATTTAGGCTGGGATAGAGTAAATTTCTTCCCAGGAGCTGGTACAGTGCAGTGTTTTGGATTCAGTGTGAGAATAATATTGGTAACACACTGATGTTTTGGTTGTTGCCGAGTTGTGTTTATTTGAAGTCAAGGACTTCTTTGTGTCTCAAGATGAGCCAATGAGGAGGTACACAGAAAGCTGGGAGGGAGCATGACTGGGACAGGTGACCCAAACTGGCCAAAGGGGTATTTCACATCATTAAACATCATGCCCAGTATATAAACTGGGGGAGTTAGCTGGAAGGGTGGCTGTTCAGGGATGGGGTCTGGCATGAGTCAGCAGGTGGTGAGCAGTTGTATTGTGCATCATTTGTCTTTCTATTACTATTATTATTATTATTATTATTATTTATTTACTTTGTTTCAGTTCTCAAACTGTTCATATCTCAATCTACAAGTTTTACTTTGAATTTCCCTCCCTATTCCACTAGGCTGTGGCTGCATGGTGCTTAGTTGCCAGCTGGGCTAAAACCATGACACACTTTTAGAGAACTTCACTGTAGTTCTGTCTTTTGTGTGCAGTGTTTTTCAGCAAGAGTTTTAGGTTTTGACCACTGGCTCATGTTTCATGGTAGCACTAAGTCACATTTTAGAATTTAGATAGGTCCAAGTCATGTTGCTGACATGCTGTCAGATGAGTGGTTGGTTTTCCATGAAGAAGTAATTGTGATATCACCTTGGTCATTATGTGATATTCTGTAGCCATCATTAGATAACCCATTTAATTCCTAAAAAGATACCTTCATAATGTCAATATTGAAGTCACATGTAGGGCTTACAGACACCGCATTTCTACCAATTTTCAAATGTTTGCTTAATTATTTTCAGGATTCCAATTCTTTAAAAAATTCACAAGTTTGGGATTTTTTTAAAGGCTAGTTTATTACGCTTCTGAAGAAAAAGCTTTCCAAATGTGAGCCATATGGGGATTTTTTGTGGTTCCCCCCCCCCCCACCCCCCCTGTAATGTAGGCATTGTAGGACAACAGGCACATGGTATGTCACATTTTCTGAAATGTTAAAAGTGAGCTTTGGTGATTTCAGTTGTATCAGCTGTTGTAGTACTAGTGTAGTGCTATTAGATTTCATGGAAATGGCAAGGTAAATTCTTGGCAAAATGTTTGATTGTAAAAAGAAGTTCGTTAATTCAATTACAGTCTTTTTCTTTCAGTAGCTGCTAACGTTGCAAATAAGGCTTTGAAACTCCTGCCCATGAAACTTTGTCTGGACTCAAAAGTAAGTCTACATAAGATCACATTCTTGTAGCGTTAAGATTTGAATTGAATCAGAAATATTAAAAATAAAAATATATTTTTGAGTGTTTTTGTTTGATAAAAGTGTCAAATAGCCTCTCATTCAAATAAAATGAGTATCAAACATTCCAATCTCTCTTCTCTAAGTACATTTAATACAATGGGAATGTATTTTGATAGTCAAAATTCCTTGTTACGAATGGAATAAAACTAGAGTGATGTTGTCTCTTTCCTTCCATTTAAGCTGTTGTAAGAAAATTTAAATTTTTAGGAAGTCTCATTTCAGACTGAAGTGTATATAATTTTTCAAAATATAGATAATAGAGGGGTATTAATTTTCTCTGCTTCATTTCTGTTCTTTGTCTCTGTTTCGTGAGTTCTTTTACTCAGAGTTTGGATTAAAACGCAGGAGATGCCAGGCTTTTCTTCGGACTTAGATGTTTATTATTTATCTATATTACAGCTGCACAGAGTGTGCCTCTAAGTTAACAAGGTAAAAATGGCCCCCGAGTGCTGCCTTCCAAGGTCTTTTAAAGTCCAATCTATCCAATTATGGAATGCCAATTATTTTATTTTTACTTATAATCCAGTAACTAAACATTCATGTTCCGGCGCTGCAGGTTTTTGAACCAATACCAAAACACCCAGATTTGTGAAGAAAGAGGAAAGAAGAAGAACTAACCTACACCCAAAATCCTCCATTTTGTTACATGCATATTATGATATCCCATAAACCTAAATTTTCTACATCTCTACATATTCCACCCAATGATGTAGCTTTAATTACACAGCAACAATCTCAGTGCTATCACATAATCTGGGAAGCCTTTCCCAAGGCCTCAGGTCAAATGCAGTGTGCTTTTGAAGATCATTGCCTGTCAGCACTGAAAGAATGAAATTCTCTGAACCCAGGGTTCCAACAGAGGGATGGGGAGATACCATTTGGGAAAATAACTGTATTACCTACAGAGAAAAATGCTAAAGAATAAAATCTCTATCAGGACTGAGCTACAGTAAGACTTTGTAGCTTGGCTTTTCAAGAGGGATTAAAACAACATCTTGAAATTCCTGTACCTTTTATCCATATATTTTTTTCACCAGATAGCTTGAAGATCTATGTTAGGGATCAGTAGAATTTCTGTTTCATTAATCCTTCACTCTTCCTACTGTGAATTTAACACAAACTAAAGTTAAAGCTTACTTAGTTTTTTAAGTATATACATTAAAAATCATTGCTTGCAGTCATACATGTACCCCTGTTTTGAAGTTTTGATAATTTGAACTATGGAGGAATCCTAAGAAGTTAAGCTTGAGGAAAAGAAGAAGGGAAACTTAAGAAGATTATTTCTGAAAATGAACAGATATGATAATGGAATAGAGTACAGATATAAAAGTTGGGACTTAAATGAGTCAAAGCTAAATTCCATCAGGAGCCTTTGTGAGTGAATTCTGGAACTCTGAAATTTGTTCTCCCCAGGGATAGCTAGGGGAACTTTAATGGGACAGGATTTCAGACACCAATGCAGCAGCCCCAAAAGGTCTGGCTTGGAAGGATGTGACAGCAAGGAAAGCAGTAATCTCATTGTAAGGTGATTGCAAATGCTAAACATGTTAATGAACATACTTTGAAATGTAATGAGAGTAGTGTTACAGTCATATCCTGACCAATATTTGGAAATTTGAGTGCAATAAAATTGCATTATTAAAATGGAAAGAATCAGAGCCAACAAGTTAGTTTGTGGGTACATCTTATGTTACATTTATAAACTTACAGAATATGATAAGAACCACTAAGAAAATACTTTGCTTATTTCAGTTCCTTACCAGCAGATTTTCAAAATTAAAGGAAGATGTCCTTTTTCCCTAAAATCTCTTTCCAATATGAAGTTGAAGAGTATCTCACCAAAGTGTTCAGAAATAAAGAGGTATGTGACATAGTTACCACTAATCATCAAAAACTAATCATTTTTTAGTGTAACTTTAATACCTTGCAATAAAATATTGTCTTCACATTAAACAGAGTTCTGTATATAAAATACTTTCATATTTAAAATGCAAAATTAGTATTGATTCCCATTGGCTCAAAGTAGCATACAAGTATTTAAATTAAATTGAGCATAAATCAGAGAATTCAATTTTGGATCCCACTGAAGAATGATCATAGATAATTAAGCACATATTAACCACATAATATTGAAAATACTCCCTTAACCCAGTGTAGAATACTACAGACAATCTATTAGTTCCTAATGCCAAGGATAAAAAAACTTGCATTTTTATGTACATTTTTATCACTATTAAAGTTACTGATTGATAGTTTTGAATTTACTCTTCCATTTCCTTATGACTGGTCTATGTACAATATCAGAGAGCTCTCTGGCAGTTGCTTTGATTCTTGCTGCAGACTGTTTACAGTGATTTTGCTGATGCAGCTATTTTTCTAACAAGTATTTTTCAAGAAATTTATGAGGCTTCCTGTGGAATTAGGCTTCCAGACACAGGCATTCCTCTCTATTGCACACCACACAAGCATATTCCTCAATTTCTATGGAATGTTTATTTGGTGGGGTTCTTTTGCATTGAGCAAGAGGCTTCTGTATGACTCTCTTAATATAAAATCTCTTCTTTCATTTTCAGCTTATCACTGCTTTAGGTGCACAGGAGGCAGAAAATAAATACCAATCTCTGTTAAGTCATCTATCTCATCCACCAGGTTTTACAACTGTAAGAGTAAATACCCACTTGGCCTCAGTGAAACGTGAAAAAATAGCTGTTTGAAGAGATCCAGAAGGTTTGTACAATTTCTTTGCTACAGCAAAAATAATAGGGTATTTCATCTTTTGCCTGAACACGAGACCTTTTCATTACAGGAAGCTATACCTTACCTTTATGCATCCACTAGTTTTAACATTATGCAATCACACTGATTTCCTATCAGTGTTAAAGAAAAATGCATTGTGTACCAGTAACCCTCATCTAATCCCTCTGAGAAAGGCAATAGCAGAGGGAAGAAGCATCCAACTTTTTTTCATATGGCAGATCCAAACCTTTGATAGGATTGAGGTACTGCTGGGCTAAATATTGTAAAGGTGTCCAGTCTATAGAGATGACAGATAAAAAGTGTAGTTCAGTATGCTGTCTTCAGCATGGTTAGAACACTTTTATTTAAGACTAAAGGAAAATGTCTGTGTATCTCATTGTAGAAACTGTTTAGGAAAGTGAGAAAATTGGTATGTTTTAGAAACTGGAGCCAGAGCAATGCCCTGCAGCCACTGTATTTTCTTTTTTTAAACCTGTGTTTAATCTTTATATAATTTTCTGGATTTTTAATTCTCTTAATTAAACATTTATCTGATAATATGTAAACCATTATGTTTAAGAAATGTATTATTTTGAAACTGTGTCCTAGATCTTCACTCTGTCTAAAAAGATCTGGTTCTTCTTTGAGTAAGTTATTAATGCTACTGGGTGTACAGGGAGCTTTTGCATGACAGGAGCCAAGACATTTCTGTGGTGGCAGTTGACAGTGTTCTGCTGGCTGGGATGATAATGAGTTTTGCTAATTTTAGCTTGATTGTAGAAGTCTGGAAATGGGTATTGCAGGGTTATATTTTGCTTTAAGGGAAAAGACTTTACTGAAAACTGACATAAGACCAGCTTTTCACAAACTTTCTGTATTCTGAAGTGTGATTATGTGTTAGAAAAGGAAGCCACATAAGACTTTTGAACAAAAGTACGATCATGGATTGTTTTCTTTTTTAAGAGAAACTACTTATTTATTAGATGCTAACTGATTTATGGTTTTACATGCTTTAAGGTTATAATTTAGAAGGCTCAGATGAGAAGACATCATCTTGTTTAAATCTAGAAACCTTTATAAAATGGCAAGCTGTCATTTTTTTTCAGGTAGATACATAACTCAGGTATCAGTACCCAAACTTGGGCTGACAAGAAGAATGAAAAGTATTGCCAACCTGGCCTATTAAATAAGACAAGCAATACATGAGTAAACAATAGCTTATAACTAATAACATCAAAGAGTTAACACAGGTGACACCCAAGCTTCTATGGTGTTGTTGCCATGTTCGGACAACAACTCAACACAAGCTTCTTCCAGAAGAAAGCAAAAACCAGTGATAGGGTTATGAGTGTCAGAACACTCTCCCACTCCTGAAGTCAGTTCTCAGTCAATCTCTTTGTGGTCCTGTTATTTCTGAATTTATTAAATGTTTAGTCTTTTACACCAGTATTTTTAATATATACTGTCCCTTTGCGCACTATTTCTCAGCTGCTTTTAACTGTTTTCACTACCTTTGTGTTTTGGGATCTACAGCTATAAAATATGAATGAGAAACAGTTTTTAGTCTAATTAAGTAATCAAATATTATGTTTATTAGTAGTGCTTACTAATTATGTTTTTTTAATGAAACAGCAATTTAAAGGACTATGTGTTCCAGTTCTCGAGCATCCGAAACTTCAGGACATTTTATTAATTCCTGTCGTTGGACCCAGGTTTGAAATTTTCAGTCTTTAGCCTTAAAATGTTGTAGCACCATTTTCTTACAGTTATGATAACTAACTCACTATAACTGAGGCACAACTTCATTTGTATTATGACCTGGTGGACAGTCCACATACTAACCAGGTCAGAGTTTTAGTCCTTAAAAATGAAAGAAAACATAGCGTTCTCTGGTTATTCATAAGACTAATGTTTTATAGGGAAAAAGTGGCATGCGTGCATCCTCCCTGGAAAGCCAGGTAGGTGGCAGATAAAAGAACTAAACTTTTGCATTTGAGTATAGAACTTGAGCTAAGTATAGGCAGGGTTTTCTTCCACTGGAAGAAATCAAGTGGAATCAAGAATTACTCAGCAGTTGTTAAACACAAAAAATCACTTCACAATCATCTGGCATAGGAAGGGATAGAGGACTATTTCTCCATCCCAATATAATTTATTTGTATTCCTGTGTCAAGTTCATAATAGTGGCAGAATATGTCAGAATCTGCATTATTTTGAGGACTAGTTTTCTTCTTGATTCTTTCCTTTGATTTCTCTGGGACTAAAATAAATCTTCTAAATGTAATACATGATAGTTAACTACTTTTTCTATTATATCTGACAAAATCAGTGGTTATGAATTAGAGTTTACTTGGGAAGTATTTGGCTTTTATTTCAGTATACTTTTCTTTTTAACTCAACTACATTTTGTATTTCTAGGCGAGATTTAAAAAAACATGCATCTGAAGTCATAGTTGGAGCCCAGTGTGGATATGCAGTACTTCGAGGAGCACATGTTTATGTCCCTGGGATTGTATCCACCTCAAGATGTAAGAGTTCTCTAAATACACACAATTAAGTTGTAAAGATGGCAGAAAAAGTGTCACCCTTGGATAACAGATAAGTAAATAGTGACACGAAGTTGTTTTCTATTCTCAGCTGAAATTAATTTTACAGTTGTAATTTATAGTAATGACACTTTTAGAAGTTTTTCTGGCTTTTTTTTTAAGATTTTCACTATTTTTCGTTTTACTTGTAATAAGTTATGTATGATTATTTCTTACTGACCTGCCTGTTTTAAATTCCTTTTTCCATTTGCAATTCCTAGCTGAAGTATTAGTTCTCAAGAATTTCAGTTTCTTGTTTTTAATTTAAAAATCTTTTTAAGAAAATTTTCAATGTAAAACCTGTTTTGTTAAGAGGATTTTTTACTACTTAATACTGTAACTTTTAATATGGATGTTCCATTGAATAAACTTACAAAAGTTGGCTGCTGTGCAGTCTTGTAAAAAAAAAAAAATGAGATGCCACACCTGGATGGTGACTGGATGTGTGTTGATCATTTAAGACATATTGTCTCCAGATTTGTTATTTTTTCACTCTGTCACAAAGCCACTTACCTCCATGATTTTATTATATTTTAAGTTACAAATCTTCTTTTTTCCAATCCACTGGAAATTCACTGATATTGTTTATGTAAGAGAGATGTAGTAAAATTTTTTTTTCACTGATGAGAAAAGTCTTCAGTTTTTATGTCAGATTCTTAAGAAATGGAAATTATGCATCAATGCCTGTGCAGTAAGATAAATCTGCATATGCATGCTTTGTGTTCAACCTATTTTTGTTATTTAAATGTCAAATTAACTTTATGTAAAACCAGTATAATTTTGGATGATTCACCTTATTATTCTATTGTGATGAGATCTAGTAATCATCTTGATTTTTACTATTAAACAAAATGAGTCAGAAAAGCATTTATCTGGTCACTTTGTTTCCTTTCAGGAAAAAACCTTCAAGAAGTTTTAAGCATGTGTTTAAGTCCAATTCACTGAACAGGAATGTGTTTCAATCTAGGGCTTGATAATGAAATAAGTATATTGGAATAACAGTTGTTGAAACTGCTTATTTAGACAACGCCATAAATATTCAAGTCCTTCTTTGAGTCAGCTAGTGATTTATCATAATTGCTGCATGTAATTATGCATGTAACATCAATTCTAAGAAAATAAAGATACTGTAAAACTTTAGGAACACTTCAGAGGAATTGCAAATAAGAAAATAAAATAAAAGGGCATGCTACCCCACTTGATGCCAAATATAATAAAGGCTGTATTAAGCACAGATGGTCTTACTAGGTGTACTAGTTTGAAAACAAACCAGTGGGAGGCACCAAGTCAGAATAACAATTTAATGGAATTTAAAGAAAAGGGGAAAAAAAAAGGTAAAAGAAAACACTGTCAAACTGACAGAGTCAAGGTACAACCTGACACCCTGTTAGGCAGGGTGGTGGTAGCAGTCTGGTAGAAATGGTGGCTCCAGTCCTCTGAAGCAGTGATCCTGTAGTAAAACAGTCTGCTCTTCCTCAGGAAGTCCAATGGTGGCTGTGTAGCTCCTGTCCTCTGGAAATCCAGTGAGAAGCCCCTGTCTCTGGTGTTCAGCCTCAGATTATATCCACGATGGGATGCTTGGTTCCTCCCTCTGGGTGGAGCATCTCACAATGGGGTGATGAGTCATGAGGCCCGGCCTTGACGGACTCATTAACAGAAGATAGTCCGGAGGGAGTTATCTCTGAGTCATGCAGCAGGACAATGATGGGCAATTAACAGAAAGATAGTCTGGGGGGAGGAGGCAAGGAAACACTGCCCCACCTGATTTCAACAGCTGATGGGGATGGCAATAGAATACACCGCAACCCAGGACACTAGGGAAAAAAATAGTACAGCAAGAACACATATATAATCACTGAACTTGCAGTCCAAATGAGGGTAAACTAATGATCAGAAACTTTGAGCTTAATTTAACTAATCAAATCCTAACCTTTTTGTTTATGGAATGCTGGTATAATCTACAAAAAGCTTAGGAACTCCATGCAGAACTGGTGTCTTTTGAAAGGACGATTGTCAGCAGAATGTGAAATAAAAGCATTTATGTTTGAATACTGCAAAAATCATTGGCAGATGTGCTTGATGGAAGAGTTAAATTGCTGCAGGTTTTTGTTCAGTGAAGTTTAAGCAGACAGTATTACTGAGCTATCACTTAATGTTTTTTTTGTGTCACATTGTGTAAAAAGAAGTAGTGTAAACAAATATATTTTCAATGGCTACTCACCAAATATTACCATTTAAGAATTTTGTGGCATTTGGGCATAATCAGAAGGCCACTTGAAAATGGAAAAAGGGATTCTCTAGTACTATTCAAATAATTCTTGGGAAGCTGAACTGTCGTTAGTCTTGTTATATCTTCTGGTTCCTCCAGCCTGTCAGTCACCACAGAAATGCAGTTTTGGAATTTTTTTTATTGCTATCTGAAGAGGCCTTTATTTTTAAGCATATTTTTCAGCCAGTCAGCACATAGAGCTTGCTCACTATTCTGTAAAATCACCTAAACCATTCCTTTTCTATTTTTTTTTCTTACTCAGAAAGTTTGTTATATCTGTAGGATTACACTTCTAGAGTTAGGGGTATATTTACATACTTAACTGATCTGGTGGGTTTTAATTGGAGATACAGAACTTTCTAAGAGGATTATTGAGAACAGCAGTTGCCTTAAAGGGAAGAGAGCCAGACCAGAACAAGAATATATAATCACTTGTGTCAAAACAATAAATGGAGAAAAAGCAGCACTAGCTATGTAGCTATGTTCTAGGTAGCTATTGAGAGGTCATTAGATAAATTTAGCACTCCTGTCTTTGTTCAGTAAGGGTGAACGAGTGTTATTTGATGTACTTGTGTGCTTGGAGCACACATGGAGGACTGGATACTGAAGAGTGTGCTTAAAACTTAAGGGTGACCCTGCCATGATAAAAAAATTAATGTGCAGGTTTGTGTAGCCTCTTAGAAAACAAGCCACAGTGCCTGACTTGCAGCTTGGTGTCTTTCAGTACCTCCAGTTGTTTGGTAGCCATCATTCACTGTGTGAAACTTTCAAGCTTTATATCAGGTAATCATCTTCGATTACATTTAGAAAGTGTGAAGTGTGGTATGATAGAAGAGTTGAAGTATTCTACTGAAAATCCTAAATTACTTGGTCACTACTGTTTTGTTAAGTATATAATGATTTCAAACTTTCTGTTTTTCTTTGTGCAGTTGTGAAAGCTGGAGATCTGGTTTCAGTGGATTCAGATATTGAAGGGAAATGCAAAAGAGGGGCCAAAGAATTCGACGGAGTCAAAGTTTTCCTTGGAAATGGGATTTCAGAACTCAGTCGCAGTGAAATCTTCAGTTCAACTGGCCCACTGAAGTAAGTCTATAGTAATTGCAATCTACATGTAAACATTTGCAAAGGGAAGGAAGAAGATGCGAAAACATTTTGAATTATTTTGTACCCTATGTGAAGTCACAAGATGGCTTTGCATGTTGGGATTTCCAATATTTTTTGGGAAGCCATTAGTTTCACAGTGGGATCCAGATTCCAATTTACTTTAGAGGTAGGAGCAAATAAGTGGGAGTATTTTCATGATTCATGTTTATTCAGTTCAATAATATCAGATAGAACTGATAAATGTTCTCACTGTGGCAAAATTACATTTTGGTAAACTGTGTTGTTCTACTTCCCAGTTTGGATGTAACAGAAGTGCAGCCTTGTCAATTTCTCCATCTTTTAAAAATATCTCTGGGGGCTTTTTTTTTTTGGTGGGACAAAGGACAGAACATAAGGTCAAATATCTTAAAAAAATTACTGACATTTGCCAAAGTAGTTACCTACTTCAAGATTCCTTGCTTTTCTATTTCGTTGATAAAGCATGTAGTTTATTCCTTTTGTGTCACCTAAAACACATAAAAAGTAAGGTAGAAGACCATGGATGTCAAATTAATGACCAAAACTTTACATCTTGACTACGCACCACAAAAATTCTAGTGGAAAATAAAAGTACATTGTCAGAGAATTTCTGATTTATGAGAGCATAAATATAGTACAAGTAGTGGTAGGATGTACCTGTTGAGTTGGTGACATGGAACAGCAGTATGTAATACTAAATCTGGTGTCTGCAAGTTTGCTTTCTCATATCCTTCCTTCTTGTTGGACTATCCAGTACATATACAAAATAATACTCATTCTTCTTCTCTTTTGTTTGCAGGCTCAGTGTTGTTATTTCATAGTTTTCTCTTTTTTGTTATCCATTTCCTGGTACATTTTGTTTAACAATTAAATCTGCATCAGAATTTCATCCATATTTAAAACTTTCAGGTGATTTCTGAGTTCGAACCTTAGCTTCACAGGCAAAGCAATGTTCCTGCAAGGCTTTTCATCTAGGATTTCAATAGTTATTTGACTGAAATCTCAGAAATTTAGGAAATGGAGAAAAATCTAAGTAGGAAATCACATTCCAGTGCCTTAGTGCATACACATGGCCGGCCAAAAGCACTTACGGATTGAAGTTAAGATATTTAGGTCTGGTTTTATGCATTTCTTTACATTATTAAGGCTTGGATTAGATCTTGGTTTATCCTGTGTACAGAACCAGAAATTTGCTTTATGCAGTTTTACAGATGGTTCCAATTCATAATGTAATGCATTTTTTGCCATGATTTACTCAACTTAATGGTGTAATTTTAAAGAATATCTCATTAAAAAATGGTAGAAGTATTTTTCTTGGTTGTTCTTCCATTTTTGTAAGATTGTTGTTTCAAGTTGCTAGTTGTAAACATAATGATTTAAATTTACTACTGTTAAAATGTATAAAACTAGGTATTTGAAAATTTTTTTTCATGTTTTTCAGGGGGCTGGGTGTAAGAATGATAGAGCCAGTCTACCTTAGTCCTTCATTTGACAATGTGCTCCCTAGGCATTTGTTTTTACAGGTATGCTTGTTCCAAAACCAAAAGTCTGTACTATTTACAGAATAATGAATATTCTCTTAGCACACATTCATGGTTTCTACATTCCTTGTGCATTATAGCACCTAATTCAGACTTTGGATTTGAGGAAAACAAAGCATTTAAAATGAAGTCAGTATATATATGTAGGTGGTATAATCATAATGTGTCTGAGATATGATAAGGGCTTTCAAAGTGACATAAGAGATATTCACCTAAAAACATAGAAATTCCTCTCGCACAGGTACTCTGCATAGAACTATTAGTTTTTCGAATCTGCCTATGAGCTCTGGAATATGAGCCCCTTTTAAGGTACATCATTCTGTAATCAGGAAAATCTCCAAATATTAGGTTGACTTGAAGCTGATTTAAGTCCTAAAGACAACTTTAAAAGGTTTTTATACTTTTGTGTTGAACTAAGAAGAAAATATTTTCATATTGTCTAAGGTGCAGTACTGTGCACAATTATTGTACGTTATTTCTCTTCAGTGCAGCTGTTCTGTTTATACAATTAATAGCACAGTTCAGCTTCTTGGTACTTTAATTCAGCAAGCTTAGACTTCTGCCTTTTGGTATTACTGTTCTTTAATGTTCTGCACCAATATGTTAATATAGTAAGTGTTCCAATAAACAGGTTAATGTAAAATATTTGTAATAAACAGAACTCCTCTGTGTCTGAGCCAGTATCAGCTTATTTTACTTGGACTTTTAGCACTGCAGTCACCTCAGTCATGAGCTGTTAAACTTCAGTCATAGATACTCAGACATAGCTTTATATAAAAAACAAGCCACTGGAGACTTCTGTCGTAAACTGTCCCTTATATATTATACAAATAATTCATTTCCTGTTAAAGAACTGAGAGCAACATCATAGGTATCTTCGTTGTTGAATGATTTTTTTTTTTTAATGAGTTTGCCATTCCTTCATAAAGGAATTGATGCAGGGTATAAGGTTTGAATTCTCCCATATTTGTTTTTATGATAGAATTTACCTTCTGTGGTTGTGAGCCATATTTTAAACCCTCAACCAGGAGAGAAAATTTTGGATATGTGTGCTGCACCTGGAGGAAAAACAACCCATCTTGCAACATTAATGCACGACCAGGTAAGAGAAGTAAGAATTTTCTGTCTAAGGAGGAAAGTTCATTTGTACAGTTCTCTTCACTTACCTATTAGAATGCACAGATAATTTACAACAGCAAACAATATTTTGACATTTTATTTACCAATGTATTTTGCTACACATCAGAGTTACTGAAATGGGCGACAGACTGTCTTTATCAAATATTCACCATCACCTTTAAAACCTTATTTGCTACAAATTCACTGTTGAAACATGTTTCATTTCACTTTTTAAAATGTTATTGAATTATTTTCAATCATAGAATTTTTTACATGCAAGGCAAAGTTAAGCAAGAATATGCTGGATTCATGAAACTGAGATACATAAAAATCAGGGGTTACTACTGTATGCCAAAGAAACACACAACTCTTTACAAAAAATTATTAAAAAGTTCCTAATCTGATTAACTTTTTCTCAGTAAAAATTATCAATTCTGCATACAGATATGATTTTAGGCTGAATTTCTAGTCTGAATTTGTCATTCTATGGTAGAATGTCACAAATCCAAAACTAGCTCATGAGAAAGTAACAAAAATGAGAAGAAACAAAAAAAAATACGTAGAGAAAGACAAAGGAAAAGGGAACATACAAAAATAAGAATCTAGCTATAGGATTACAAATTTGCATGTATTAAGATGTTATGTGCACAGTGAAATACAGAAATGCAGGTTACTCTTCTCTAGCAGAAGGGAAAAATTATGTAATATTTCCTCTAAAAATTTTGGTAAGGCTTTTTTATTTTGTTGAAATAGGGTTATTAGAATAGATCAGATTATTTAGAAGTCTTGCAGTTACATTATGCAGTACTTTGACAGTTGCCTGTGCAGAAATGGGAAGGCATAGTATGTAATGGTATGAATCTACTGAGAAAAGGCATGTATTCAGTTCTGTGATGGTTTGCCTATGGAGGTGTTTTCTTCCCTCAGTATGGAACATTGGCAGAAGGCATTAAAAATGCATTAGACAGTCATTAGACATTTTTTATATACATATATAAAGCTTCCAGTAAAGAATTCCAATGTGATAAATAAAGGAAGTCTGTAAATCATATATTTATGTCATGCATTCATTTACATCTATACTTTTTTCCATCTGTGTATCTACAATTTGTATAACTTTGCAGAACTGTTTATTTCCTTAGTCACTTTACATATTTTGATTCTGCTTACCTGCAGCTGAAGTGGTAAAGATTAAGAATACAGATGTTGAATATTTATCTCAATTGATTTTCCTGAGTATGTAATTTTAAGATATGGAAGGTACAGAAAAAAGCACTTCTTATCGGATTTTTAGTTCCATTCACAGATTTTCCGTACTGATTTTTCACAGATGGTATATTAAACCATTAGCATTTCAGAATATTTGAATCACTCTTACTTTTTTTTGTGATATAATTGTAAACATTAGTATATTGTTTTTAAATGTCATAACCAAGATATAAAATTACTCTGTAATGTTAAGAGCTCTTAAATAAGAATTGGGAATAGTTAAAGCTTGAGAATTTATTATTATTTGTATTCCAGTCCAGACCACTGTTTTTTCCAGATGTCTTTCAAGTAGTTGTTCTGGCAGTGGCTGGCATGGGCCAAATGGAGAAAGAACAGAGAAGCTGTGGATGACCCATCCCTGGAAGTGTTCAAGGCCAGCTTGGATGGGGCTCTGAGCAACCTGGTCTAGTGGAAGTCATCCCTGCCCATGGCAGGGGGGTTGGACTAGATGATCTTTAAGACCCCTTCCAACCCAAACCATTCCATGATTCTCTCATTTCTTTATCTCTGCAGTATGCAGAGATGTGCAGCAAATCCACTGTTCTTGCAACAGATGAAACTTGGAAGCACAGTCAGTTCTTAGTGTATGAGTGCAATCAGTTGAATGGTGTTAGGGGACAAGCAGTGGCGCTTGGTTCTTGAGTGCACCTGTAGGAGGTGATCGGCTCACAGTAGCTGAAGACTGGACACCACTGACACAGCCTAAATACTTTCTTACCTCTCAGTCCTATTGCCTAACACAACATACAGATAACAGCTTATCTTTACTGATTTTTTTTAATTTTTAAACTATCTTAGTCATGTTACCTGTCTATAAACCTCTAGAGAGCCATCACCAAATAGAAAAAAGTTATTGTTTTCTCAGCACATTGTATTTGCTGTAGCAAGTGTAGTGGAAGTTTTTGGTCATTGGGTCTTTCTGTTCTGGATTTTACTGATGCTACTCTTTACTCTGTGTTCACAGATTTCATGTAGCAGTTAGGGGTGTGTGTCTGTTTTGATTTATTTTGGGGGAGGAAAAAAGAACTCTTATTCTTACATAAAGGGAACAATGTGTAATTGTGATTTCCCTCCCCCCACCTCTATGTTTATTCTAGTATTTACACTATTTCTGAAGTAACTTGAGTGACAAGTACTGCAAGTGTTACAGTATGTTATGAGTCTAAGCAAATCAGAGACATGGCTGAGGGTCTCATTTCCTCAGCACTGAGCTATATTGTGATCGTATTTCCTACCCTCTCCATACAAATTTAAAACCTGTTGGCCTATTTTAGCATGTATTTGAGGCTTCTACCCTCTTTCAAATGATTAAATTTTTATCTTAGTGCCCTCTTAAGCAGTTCAAAACAAACAAAAAGAAACAAACAACAAAACCACTTGCCAGAAGTCAGACATTGCAGCATCCCTTGGAGTGATAGTGCCAAGCAGTCGGAATGTGCACTGCTTCAGACTAATGCAGCTATCATGGAACACGTGTGAATAAGGACTGCAGGAGTGTGGATTTAAGAATAAAATTATTCTGTAGGGAAGACTGTACTTTATTTATTACACCTGCCCAGGGTGGGGGAAAGGAAAACAGAAGGTGCACATCCATTTAATCCCGATGCTTTTGATGAAAACTTTGGGATTTTTTTCAGGGTGAAGTAATAGCCATGGACAAGATAGCTAACAAGGTCAAGAAAATCAAGCAGAATGCCGAATTGCTACAGTTGAATTGCATTAAGGCCTTTTGCTATGATGGAACAAGGGCCCTTTCAGTGGAGAAGAGAGAGGATAAACAAGGTAAAAGAAACAATTTGGGCAGTAGTAGCTTTTAGAAGAAAATGCTAATGTTTTGCAAAAACAGTATTAAAATTGTCACAGGTCTACAAGTCCTTGAAATCTTGGTAGATACCTAAGTTGCTTCAGCACAGTGAATGCACTTTTATTTTCTACTCTTTTGTGATTATCAGCTTCTGTATGAAGCAAATACAAAAGGCAAATTATCTGTCCTTGTCACTACCTAATATTCTCAAAGGAAATGCATTCCTTTCCCAGATAATATTGAAGACTGACGAAGCCTTAAACCTTCTTTCATGATCACATTTAACCCCATACTCTGAATTGTCTGACCTAGTCTGAGAAAAAAATTATTTTTGCAGACTTGCTTCCCTTTTCTGCCTCATAATCCTCATCAGTAAAATGGGGTTATTAATACCTAACTCCCAGGAGTGCTGTAATGTTTAGTTCATTGATGTTTGTTCAGCTGTTCAGGGGAAAGTTATATACAAGCACAGTATTATTTTAAGTAATTTCATTTGCTTTTCTGAAGTGATGCAGTTATGATACTGGTTCTGTTCCCATGATGGAATGATTTAAATGGTATCTGCTGCCTTGATTATTTTTAGTTTGTTGTGCAAAGTATGCTGTTCTTTCTCACTATTTTATCTCAGTCACTGGTTAGCCTAAGTAGGAATCAGATTGCATAATTCACCTTCTTTGTCCCTATG
Organism: Corvus hawaiiensis; assembly: GCF_020740725.1. Taxonomy (NCBI): domain Eukaryota; kingdom Metazoa; phylum Chordata; class Aves; order Passeriformes; family Corvidae; genus Corvus; species Corvus hawaiiensis. The sequence continues at coordinate 20,053,639 of NC_063213.1, forward strand.
CATTGCAGTTATTCCTGCTTTGGAGGAACATAAGTACTTTCTTAAGAGTCTTTTTATGAATGTTAAATACTGTAGGTGGCAAGTAGCAATTACAGAGATGAACAAGAGCAAGCTGTAATACTGAGAGATCATGATGGCTTTTCTATACATCCCTGCAAGTAACACATGACATATTTTGAATATTTTAGTAATGGATCAGGGGTAGATAAACCAGATAGATTCATTTTGTAGTGCAGGAGCAAACTAGGTATTAGTAGTTAATACAGTGATAATACTGTATTGTTTGGCAGCAGTAGTACCTGGTGATGCTGAGCCAGACTATCTCCCTAGCACTGCAGAGATAGAAACTTCTGGGCTGTTGAGTCACTGGGGTACAGATTTAAGGCTAGGCTCTGCATATAGAACATATATATTGTCATCCTGGTAATAGTCAGAAATTGTCCTGCTCTTCACAATCCTTGGTCACCGAATCGTTCTGCCATGGTGGCAGCATGTCTCACATTAGAACTTGCAGTAGTTCACGTTATTTTCTATAGCTACATATGCATCACAAGAAATAGTTATTATATAGACAGTCCAATTATTATAAGGCAATCTCAGTTATTAACTGCAGGTTTCTCTCAGTAAAGGTTTGCACACTTCTGAGCTGACTGGGGTTCTTTACAGTCTGTATGTACAGCTCTGTACCTAGCACCTCTGACCAATCATATTTCAACTTTTTTCATTACTTTTTCATTTTACTTTCAAGTTATTAAATTAAGTTTTTAAAAAAATTGTTGCCTAAAGGGATCATTTTTCAGCTGACAGAACTTAAACTGTTTAGTTTTCTGGGAGATGAAAACTACCACCAGCAGTGCTGAGACTTGTCTCTAGCTGAGACTGTCTATAGTGCATAAGTGTTTTATGTCAAGGAAGACGTAAGTAAGAGCTTGTCTTTATCTACAGTGAATTCTCAAGGAAGGAAACAGGCACATATTTTACATTACTAACTGCTTTTTACAGAAGGACCCCCATTCTTACCAGAGTCATTTGATCGAATTCTTCTTGATGCTCCATGTAGTGGGATGGGACAGAGACCAAACATGGCTTATTCCTCAACTTTAAAGGAAGTGACCTCTTATCAGCCACTACAGCGCAAGCTTTTCAATGTGGTATGTATTAAACATTGAGTAGGTAAGCTAAATTGAACATAAATGTTTTTGCAGCATAAAACTTATCCAAAAAATGGTGCCTCATTTTCCCTACTTTTTCAGCAGCCAGGAAGTATTAGGGTCCTGTTGACCTCTCAGCTCCACCAGATCTGTTGCTAGGTGAAGCTAGTTCACTGAAGCATGGGAAAGGTATATGTAATCCATAGTAAATAAAAACCTCAGTGTTTTTTCAATTCCCTCAGTTTTATCAGTTTTACTTTATAATAATCCCAAGGGTCTAAGTTACAGAGCAGGTGACTTGGGAGCATGCTAAGGAGTGTGCTTGGGCTGATGCTGAAAGATAAGATGAAACTTGTCAAAATCTGAATGATACATATTCAAAGTGAATGACAGCTTGAAAAGCAGCATAGATACAGCTTCCATGCCAAATATATGGAAACAATTGACATCTAATATAACTGACATAAGTATTGTGTAGCCAGGGTTGGCAGCAGGTGGTGAAAACAGATCTAATCTGTCTGGGATATGCAGAGCTGTACAAATAACAAATCTTACAAGGTGAATCATCTCAATGACATTAATAAACTGCATGAGCTATAATACCTATTTGGAAAGAAGAATCTTTCTAATCCATGTTATCCTTTGCTGTATTCCCTGAGAGGAATTAGTATCTTAATGCCTAACTTAGAAAGGTTTGAGGTTAATTAAGTGTTCAGTTTTAATATTCTAGGTACATGGTCTATTAGTTAATGTTGCTTAATATGAAAGTTTTAAATTTAAAAATAAGCTGAACTATTGTTTATTTCTCCCTGCAGGCAGTGAAGTTGCTGAAGCCAGGAGGTGTTTTAGTATATAGTACATGTACAATTATACTTGCTGAAAATGAGGAGCAAGTTGCTTGGGCCCTGAAAACTTTTCCATGCCTCCATCTTCATCCACAGGTAATACTATTTTCAGAGTATTTCACACAATCTAGTGAGCTTATTTTGGAACCGTAAAGTTACACAGTATATTTACTATCAATACATCTTTTTTCACGTTGGACAGTTTTAACTGGTGTGCATAGAAATAACAGAAGGATTTCTGAGGCTTTTTTAAAGTCTATTTTTGTGCTTAATTGAGCTTTATTTAGGAATCATTAAGTAGTTTCCCACTGTGTATAGTGGGTTTTTTTGATTTGTACAACAGTCTTTTAAAACACATCAGGGACAAAAGATAGGTCATACAGGTTAAAATTTCTCTTGCAATTTCTTTAATTCATATATTTTATTCTCTTCTTTTGCACATTCACAGGAGAGGTGAATTTTTTTTTCACTAATGCCACTGAAGTCATGAAGACTTGCATATAAAGTATGGGACATAAATGAAAATAAATTTGTGTTTCAAGGAAGGAGGATTTTATATGTATGGGAGCTATTTTTGCTTTATTTAAAAGGAATGCAGGAAAGAAATTATTTCAGGCTCAGTGTCCCAAGACTGTACCTTGTCTTTTTTGGAGTCAGTGTCTACCATTTAGATGTCTGGGAGGAGGTAATATATAGGGAGATACTAGAATTTTTTTACCTATGCCGCCTACAGTTTATACAATTCAGAAATATCTGTTACCTTTATTAGTACTTCAGGGGGGTTCATCATCAGACCACACATGTCCCACTTCCTCTTTGATGATGTGACGAGCTGGGTGGGGTAGTTGTTTATCATCATGTCTTTGAGGAAAAGTCTAACTCTGATACCTGGTTAGCTTACATACTGTGTGATGACTTGTACCTTTCTTAAGAAGCTTAAATGAATCTTTAACTGAAATTAAAAAATATATACAACAGCTGTACAATGAGAAATTAATATGACAGCTGCTAAAGATTTAACAGAACTGAAGCTCTTTATCAAAGCTTTTTTATGGTCTGTTCTTCTGTCTGTTTTCTCACCATCCATTCACTAAGAATTTTTCAACTAGACATTTCAACTGAGATTATACATTTAACCTAACAGCATAAAAAATTCTCCTTGATAGAATGACAAAGCAAAGCACAAGCCTTATTAACGCAAGTGCAAGATTAATCTTGCTTAATGGACTTTCTCTCACCAGTAGTATCAGTCTTAAATAAAGCACTCTTTTTCACACACAGATGCCATATCTGTAAAAATTAATCTTTTATGTATAGTATATTTTAAATGAGACAACATTGAATTGTTTACCCACATATAAATTGTAATGCCTTATAACCAGTTCCCCACTAGTGTAAACTAAGGGGATCTTTTCCAATGAACAGAAGACAGGAGTCTAGGGTCTACTTACCTCATGTTCCTTTATGTATTTATTTCCCATATTCTTTAGTCTCAGTGGACACCTCCTTTTTTATCCAGTCCACTGTTTCCCAGTTTCTCAGTTTGGCAACAGATCCTGGAATCACATGGGGTAATGTGGGCAAGGAAAAAACAGGAGATGGAGCCATAGGCATTCTTGTAGGTGGAGGTTACCACATGGCAGCTGCTCCTTTGTGCAGACTTCCTCTTAGGAGTTTACACAGGAGATAGTGTGGATCAGCTTAAATGCAGTAACTTAACTGGAAGGAAAAATGAAAAGGTAGAGGAAAACACTGGTCTGCCTTCAAGCAGGTTACTTGAACACGTGGAATACTGTTTCCTCTAGACTTTTACCTTTCCCTCCTTCTATTACATCAAGTTGCTATCCTTGTCTCCCTTTGTATATCATTTTTCTCTCAGTTTGCAATAGACATCTTTGTTTGTCTTTTACCGGGAAAGCACTGAAATCATGCTGAGGGAAAGGAAGAATCAGTCTGCAGCCCCTTGGCTGCCCAGCTCTCCAGCATGCAGTACGTGGTTAAGCAGCTAACTCGCATCATGTGCTGACTGGGTGAGCTCATGTGTTAGCAAAGTGTGATGGCTGAAAAAATGCTCTGCTGTAGGCTGCATTATGGACTACATTAGACTAGATTGACAAAGGAGATCTATTTTTGATTCTGCGGTGCCAGCTTTTGCACACTTTGTTCTGTCTCCTTACTGAATGCATTGAAAGAACAATCCAGCTAAGAATTAAATTTTTTCCTAGGAATTAGTATTAAATAAGAAGCAGTCAAGGTTACTCTCAAGAAGTACTGAGAAAAGGGCTGGGATTTTAAGTCCTTCTCCTCTCCAGGATTTTGAAGCCAGATTTCATCTCCTGAAATTTTTCCTGTCTTTTATTCTCTGCCTCATAGACATGCACACGTAACAGTAGTCCTGTTTACCTGTTATTCTTACTACATGGCTAGAAAATTCGAAGTTATATTTTTTCTGCTGCATCATGTGCCAAAATGATGCCTCTTCAGGCAGTAAAGTATTTTGGCCTGGGGCTTTTACTCTCTCCAGTTGAAGTTTTTACTGTGAAGAATCCAGGTATTTTAGCTTGGACATTAGGAAGAAGTTCTCCACAGAAAGGGTGATAGGGCATTGGAATGGGCTGCCCAGGGAGGTGGTGGAGTCTCAATCCCTATGGGTGTTTAAGAGCAGACTGGATGGCACTTGGTGCCATGGCTCAGTTGACAAGGTGGTGTTAGGTCACAGGCTGGACTTGATGATCTATCTCCAAGGTCTTTTCCAACCTAGCTGATTCTGGGATTCTACTACTGTTACTGAGGATATTGGTAATGGGCTAAGGATTCACAATTTTTGACTTAACTCACAGCTCTGAAGTCAGTACACAGAAGTGCTGCATCATTTAGAAGTGGCAACCTAAACCCTTTAGACCAGCTGTCTGGTGGTAACAGCTTTCTTGGGATGTTTCAGCCCTTGGAGTAATGAGTTGTTTTAGACCCATCCTCAACAAGTGCTCTAAACTACTGAGAAAAAGTGGATGAGGGGCATCACCACCTCCTCAAAATACTTTGAATCTTGTATATATGTTTGTATACTATTGGCCACATGAAGGCAAGAGAAGAAGCCACATCACTGAATCTCCTGGTGTGAATGATATAAATGTAGCTTGTCCATGTTGTTAGATAGCTCTGCATATACTCAGCAGAATACATTTAGGGCATTTAAGAACTTTAAGAGATGCAATAATTTGCTTTTCTTTGTTACTTGAACAGGAACCTCACATTGGAGGAGAAGGCATGAAGGGAGCTGGACTGTCACTTGATCAGTTGAAGCTGCTGCAGAGATTTGATCCATCTGCTGTGACATTGCAAGGAATGGATATTAATTCTTTGCAAGATTCCAGAGAAGATGACCTGATTTCATTGGCAAATAAGGACTGTATAGGATTTTTCATTGCAAAATTTATTAAATCAAACAGTAAATACGGATTTGGGAATGCAACCTGAAAAAATACCTCTGTGAGTGAGTCTAAGAACAGTTCAGACATGAAGTGCCTTTCTTCCTGCTGCAATGTTACCAAGCCAACGGGCTGACGGCAGGGTTGCTGTGGCAGCACTGAGATCTGGCAGCTGTTCTGATGGGAAAGAGCCACAGGTTGCAGCAGAAAAGTCATGGTTGAGGGAAGGGCAGTATCATTTTTAAGTTTCTCTCTGCTTTGTATTTACAGCAGGTCAGTGCCTGAATGACAACTATGTTCACTCATACTGCTGTCTGTTCTGCTTTTTTCTTACCTGGTGCAGCAAACGTAGGAAGGGGATATCAGCTGCTTCACAAAATGCAAACATAAATAAAATAGATGGGAACTACTACAATGAATTTTGGAAAGGGTAGTTTCTATGGAGGTTTACCAGTAGTTAGTTTACTTAAATAGTGCTTCTCAAAACATTTTACAAAGAACTGTTTTATAAATTGATACTTAGAACCTCTTTTCTCTTTTATTTTAATACAAGCAAGATTCTCTGTACACATAATATATACACAAAATACGATTAGGCTTTGTAGCATGTCTTTTATAGCAGCATGAATATATTAAACCATCTCACTCTGGGAATGTAAATAAATAGTGTTTCAACATCAAACTTCCCATGCATAAACTGTATTGGTTCTGAAATAGCCTATTGGACTGGCTGACAAGTGACAGTTTTAAAATCAAACATTTGTAACAGAAGGGGCTACAGTTGTGATTAATATATCAAAAGACAGAAAACAATGCATAATACCATCTGAAGTGTTGCAAATCACCTTTCAAACAACTAAGAATGTTAATTCTTTATTGGTTAGAAAGCATCACCAGCTATAATCATATGAAAATTGAAACTGGGGAAGCACGCTAATGAGAACTGCCTTAGTACATTGCTCAAAGTTTAAATAACCTAAATTTCTTAACGATGTTAGATGTGTTGGAAAACTCTGCTTCAGTTCCAGTTTGAACAGTATTCTCAGTCCTGCTGGAACTGGCAGTAGCACTAAAATTAGAAGGAAAGCTAAGTACAATGGAAAAACAGAAACCGACATCTGTGTGTGTTTGATGTTTTCCTCTCACTCATCAATTTCCAGTTTTAAGAAGCATTATCTGAAAAATGTCTGTCTTTTCAAAAAAAGCTATTTGGTTGGATTAGAAAGAGCAATAGTTTGTTTATCATTTGTCTTTCTACTGTCAGAAGTGCTTTTTGTATTTGCTTGCAATCAAAACAGTCTATACAGTTCTCTTTCTCAGTAGCCTGGTTGTTTCCTTGTATTTTCCATAAATGTTTTGATACCGTATGTTTTCTACTGCTCTTAAATAAAAACCAAATGTTTCTTCTGTCCTGCCAAGGTTGACTGGTACATCCATGTAAGGCCTATACTAGCAGGATAGGAAAATGGAATTCTTGTCTACTACTTCTCTACTTTTGTTGGTCATTCTTTGCCATTAAAGACAACATGTCTAAAGAAGATTTAAAGTAATTTCGTTTCATCAGTAGTAGGTGAGATACCCTATTCAGAATCATGAAGGTTCATACTATAGTCTTTCTAGTCTAAATATGGCTAAAATAATTACCTGGTAACAAAAGGGATTATCTTTTAAGTACATGTTGAAATCTTTAACTCAGTGCTAGTAAAAAAGCATTTTCTTTTTTGCAGAATACAGAAATTTTGTAAACATTAATCAGCACACATAAACTATATACTGAAGTTTCTGTATTCATATAAAGTAAGGAACTTTACCTCCAGTTTCAGAAGCAGGATTTGTGCAATGCTGAATTTGAAAGAATTAAGATTGCTGAATTTTTAGTGGAGTATTTGTTGAGACTTCCCCCAATTTCTTTAGTTTTGGATGATAGGTTTTTTAAGAAGGTGACTTCACTTGATTTTATATGAGAAATCTCTTAGGGGTGGGAAGAAAAAGTAACTAACTTGTAGTTAATTCCAGTGTAATTGCAGAGCAGACTTCACCTAAAAAAATTACTTCTGCTATTAGGGTTGTTTCTGCAAAAGTCAACTGCTAGCCTTAAAAGAGCACTCAGGATATTGAAGGGATGGGCCTCAGCTGTTCCCCGAGGGCCCTGTCTCTGCTGGTAATGACTTCTCCATCAGGCAGGTCAGAGCAGAAACTCAATAAGATGCTTCCATCGCTTGAAGAAGCCACCATCCTTTCTCTGACCATAGGTGTGGCTAAGTTAGATGACTAAGATTGGATGGATGCCTTTTTTTTTCTTTTCACAGTCTTACTGTGACTTTAACTAGAAATGGTAGGAATACTTTCTCATTGACACAGTTCTGATGTATGGTGTATATCTGTTTTAAACATATCATACAATTACTTTCCTGATTATCTTTACACACTGAATCATTGTGCTTCACCAGTTGATGCTAAAGCACAATGGAATATATTTATTTTTATATATATGAGATATTTATATATTAAATTTAAAAAGTTACTGTCATTATAATGAAAGATTAACCCTACAAAATAGATAGATTAGGCATGCAAACAGATCCTGTCTTTAAGAAAGTCTGAAAAGAAGTTTTCTCTATTTGCAGAAACAGTGATTAGTAATAGTGCCAAATCTAAAGATCTATCTTGGTCAGTATAAAGATACTAAAATAGGCAGCCTCATATATTATGAAATTATGATACAGCTTTTTCTTGTTTCAGTGTCACAGAATGCACCAATTTTTTTGGATCACATATGCTTTTTAAGGAATGGGCTGGTGAAGGTGATCAATCAAGAAATTACTTTAGAGTGGGTAGTTTAAAATATAAAGAACTTTGTTTTTATGTTTGATTGTTCATGAATAAAAAGTCTATGAGCAAATCCAATTTTGTCCTGCTAGAATTCATTGCAGAGTAGGTATGCATGATAGATAAAAGTGGCAAGAATAAAGAAATGAGAATATGGATGAGTTAGAGGAACCTGCTTAATCTCTATTATATCTGATATAAACCTTTTCTGGGGCTGCGTAGGAATACATTTCTAGGGTGGTAAGTTATAAAAAGAAACTTACAAAACTACTGTAAGCTCATATGTAAAAGTTTGTTATATGAAAGTGGGGAAATAAATTACAGACAAATTGCCAAGCAATAAGATTGACTGAATAACATTTGATTAAAAACATTCACAGTAAAAATGGCATCCACATATTTTACAGATGATAGAAGAACTAAGATTTTGGTGAAAAATCTGCAATAAAGTAATAAATATAAGTAAATGTACACCAGAAACGTTATATTACACTCTGAAAAATAATTTCTCTGTTTAGACTTTGTAATCAAGTTTTTTGCAATGTGCTCAATTTTTATGGATGGAATAGAATTAAAGTCCAAAACATTTGGGCAATAGCTTTCAGCCTGATGTGTTAAAGCAAACAGAGGTCAAATGCAACCACAAATCAAAATAAATTTTGAAGAGGCTTTAGTAACTAACAAACACAGGAGGTGGTTTACACCAACTCTTTTCCTTTGAATAGACATTGATTAAAAGCAGTCAGACCACTCACTTCATTCCAGCTGAGGGAATGATAATGGACCCCATTAAAACCTTTGCCCATGTCACAGAATGTGAGTATGACTTTACTAACCAACAGAGCTTAAAAATGGTAATTGCTAACAGATTCATAAAAGACTTAAGGGGCAGGGTATTAGACCTGGGCAGGAACTGCATGTGTAGGATGAGTAACCAGGTATGCAGAGAGAGGTAAAAATGGGTGTCTCCCTTTAGTCAGGATTTAGTGAGTGGAATTTAATTTCCTTATCCTCCATTTATAATAAGGGCTATAGGTTAAGAGTATACAGATTTCTGTGGAAAGAGGTGCTCCACTGACATTCTTTGTGGCTTTAAAACTGATCTTCATTAAATAGGTCCAGAGCCTTAGGAGAAACTATGTATTTGATTTTATTCCTTGAGAAGCAAAAATTACGGAACTCTTTTCAAATTCTGATCTCCTGATGCCAGACACAGAATATGAATTCATGAGCATTCTAGAAGAATTCTTTCAATTCTAGGCAGTAATTTATGGATCAATTTAATAAAAATAGTTTCTTTCAGCTCATAACTCATCCCGATGCTGCCTTTGTGCACAAACCTGTTTGCTTAATCCTCCCCAGTGTCCTGTCCCTTAGCAGCTCTGAGACTTTTACTGTCACCTCCTTCCAGGCCCTCCTTGAGAATTCTTTCTTCCATGACATCTGTGTAACACTAAACAACTGGTAAAGGATAGACTAAGGCTACTCACCACTGATGTATATTCATTTGAAAAAACACACAAAAATAAGGTTAACATCTAACATATACATGCAGATTTTGAAATGCATCCCATTCCTTCCATATACTGAAATTCTTTAGAAAAATACAAGAGTTGAGCTGCCAAGACTTCCATATCACTTAACTATTTTATCTTCCTCCCTTTCCTTAGGTTTCACTGGTTTTATTATCTTTTTTAGCTCATTTGAATGGAAATTTTACAGGTTGTTTTGTACCATACATCCATAAGACTCTGGAGCTCACTGGGACCTCCACAATTTCTCAAAATCCCTGAAAACAGATACAGAAATACGAACGCATTAGTATCCTAATGCAACCAAAAATATTAAACTTTCTATTGGCAAAACTTTGCAAAGACATTTCATCACAATAATCTTTGATATGTCCTCCACTTGGAGTTTTTTAAAGCTTCTTATTGACGTAACTCTGTTAAACTGCTTTTCAAAGTAGTGCTCAGCAGGCAGGTGGTATTGTGCAATATGTGTAGTACAAGCTCACATTACAAATGATTTGTCACTCTTAAAACAGAAACTGAAAAAAAGTAGCAAGGCTAATAAAACCTATTTAGTGAGTCTGCCTAAGAAATACACGTTTGTTAGTATGTTGTCTATACATAAATAGCAGCACTATATAAAACACGTTTCTATGACCAGATGGATTTGGATTTGTCTGGTTTTTTGTGATGTTTGTACTCCATGAGTCAATATATAGGCCATACTTAAATACTAGGGCTTGGACTATGCACTTTTTCTCATTTATTTGTCTATACACAATTACCTATGCCATAGTTTTCATATACTACTCAGTGCTTTGAAATTCTGCCAATATTCCTTAAAAAATACTTTAAGAAAGCTGAAAAATAAACACTCTCTGGAGCAAAAGTAAAAAAAAAAACCCACACAAACAAAGCAAAAACTCCCAAGATGCAACCAAAGACCCAACAAAAAAAAAGGAACAAAATATTCAAGGTATTGAAGTGGAATCACTTCTTAGAGGACATAGCTGTTATGAGTGCAGGGAGCAACAGCATTTACTGCAGCTGGTAAATTAGTTAAAGCCAGGCTATACAGAGCAAGACAATATAACTTTCTTCCCACTTACATGTGATCTGATATGATTCAAACAACAGTCTTTTAATTTCATTTTTTACAGATACCCTGAAAATTCTCTTGTATCAAAAGCCACTGTTTATGTACTCTTTTATATCCATTTAGTAGTACAACGTATCTACTTACCTACTCTTCCTTTCTCTACAAAGCCATTTAGTGATGTTTAGAAAAATTATGAGAATTTTATTTCTAGAAAAATAACCTTTTTTCTTGTGTTCCCCACAGTTCATGCTTTGAGCCAAAACCTACCCTTCAATAATGACAACAGTCAGCAGCACTGGGAGGAAAGGCCAGATAACTGACAGCAGAATTTCCCACTCTTAGGTTGTTGTAAAAATGCTTATAAAGCATCAGGGAGAAGGGTAGGAGAGGAAGGACAGAGAATGTTTAAGGGAGCTTCTTGGACGCTGGGCTAGGAGATTGGAGAAAGCATGCACCTGCCATGTATCTTATCCATTTCACTAAAATGATATTCAAAATCAGGCAATGCTGATATTCCCATAATTGAAATAATAAATAAAAAGAACTTCCAGCTAAACTAATTCTTATCACACTACAGTCTTTATATAATGTGCTATTTACAAGGAAATACAAAAAGTATTTCATTCATACAAGTACTACAAAGACTACATGTGATGCAGAACAGCTTTTACACTAGGCAAGGGTATGGAACCTGGAGTCAAAAATAATAGTGAATTTCCCCCCACTTACCAGTGCAACAGGTGTTCAGTGCAAAACAAACTGTGTTCACTCCCTTTGATTTCAATGCATTTTCCCTAGAAAGCTCCTAACAGAGTCACAGTAATTTTTCTATGCTCTTATAAGCAACACAACAGCTTAGGTGAAGGAAAAACAGTGAGCTGGCTGCAGAGTGGGAATGCAGAGAATTGGCAAGTGTAGAAAAAGTGGAGAAGCTACAAAAATTTATTTTCCAACAAAATAACTCCACAAGCTGTGTAAACTTTTCTTACTAAAACAAATACTCTAAAACACAAAGATTTTACATTTCCAGTGAAACTCACAGTAACATTTGCCTGTTTTTACTCTCCTGGAGTCTCAACATAAGAGCCAGCAGATTTATGCTTTCTCAATTACCTGGGTCAGTAAATTCCCTCATATGCCCTGAATGCAATTTGGATTTTTAAATTAAAAGACAGAATGTAGAAATAGATTTGTTGGGCTTTTGAGTAACCTTTGTTTTCTTCAGTAGATTCTCACAGTTTGCTGCCTAACGCGCACACGCACACGAACGCCAATCCACCACCCACCCACTCACAGACACACCTCCAACATGTGTGCTCTGTTTACTGACAGTAGAACAAAAATTAAGCTGTGCCCATTGCAATTTTGTGACCTGAACAGAGAAGAATAATTTATAGTGGTAAGTTCATTATCTTTACCATAACTTTAAAATGCAAAATTGGGTTTGCAAGGACAGCATAAGAGTTACACCCATTATCTCAAGCACTCATCCATATTTACAATAAGTATAAGCTTTCTGCTACAGAAGAAAAAGTATTTAGATTGAACACTGTTACAGATTTCCTAAGTGAGGCTAGTTCCAGTTGCCAGTAATTCAAAAGCAAATCTGCTGACTTGGCATTAGGACTCTAAAACAGTGTGATCAAACTTATATAGTAAGAAGGTGTCTGCAGAAATAACATTTATAAACTGTATATACAGTACACAGTACCAGTATATAGAAAATAGATTTTGACTCCATGATCCCCTGTGTGTAAGGCAAGACTGAATTCTGTCTTCATACGGAGACCACCAGAGGTACAAGCAACAGAGTGGTGCTTAAATCAATATGCAAATCAAGGTGCATCCAAATTAAAAATCAGAGCAGACAAAAAGTTTTAGATTCTTTTATGTGCTGATCCTGGCTTGCGGAATACATGGGAAGTTATTAAACATCAAATGTACCTTTTTTTTAAAAAACACTAACAACACCTTGATGGCAACAGATATTGTTCAAGTGGCAGCTACCAAAAACAGCTTGAAAAATGTCATAGTACAACATCAGGAGCTCTTCAGTTGTACTACACTAATTCATATAGTACTAACCAAAAAAATAAGTATATGAATATTCTATTTCATGCTATTGCTATGCAAGCAACAGCAATACAAATCAGCATACAGAAGGATACCATATGTTCTGCAAAGAAAAACCCAAGATATTTTCAAGGGGCATTGTTACAAGACTTCAAAGAAACACAGGACTGCCAGAGGCAAAAGTTACTGAGGGATGCAAACATCCCTGTTCCACTCTCCTGCATCGTTACGTTTTTTCGATATCACTTCCCCATCCTTGTCACAATATTGGTCCCTTGATTTATGACGGCTGTGCTGTTTGTTGCATTCATTGTGGTCCTGCTCGCGGTCTCTCTCCTTTGAGCGATGCCGGGATTCTCTGTGTCTGTGATCACTGATCCCATGGGACTCGTCTCTGTGATTATGATCCCTGTGAGAATCATAGTGGTCACCATGCTCATGTGAGTAGCCCTCCTTTGGCTCTACATAAGCTGAATCTCTGCTGTCTTGTGTTTCTGAGTCAAAAGTTTCTTGCCTGTGAAGGCCTCTGCCACCACTGCGATGGTTGTGGTGTTGGCTGGAGGAAGAGCAGTACTGGGATTTCTTGATGGGTTCCACCCGTGCTTCCTCTTCAGTGTGGGAACTGCTGCGCTCAGGGACCGAGTGGTCATTCCTCTGGTCTCCTTGAGATCCCTGCTACCAGAACCAGCAGTAAGGTCATGAGGTACACATTGAAAAATTTCCCCCACTATCAAATTCAACTAGAAAGTACCATGAAACCAATAAAATTTTAAGTACAAAACAATCCACTTTGAATCTAAACTAGGAAAAAAACCCATTAGTATTCAACTTTTACTGAAAATTCAGTATTATAATACAAACAATTCTTTTTACTTTCATCAGAATGTAGTGTGGCACTTGGGTGGCACCTTCTCATTTCTTGTGATGTTTCTGACTACTCCAGTTAGCAGTAATTGCCTCCACCCTCCAAAGAAAAAGAGAGCATGCAGAAACAGGACAAACTACAGAAAAATTGAAGAGGAGATACCATGCCAGGAGAGGGCAGATATCAGTTAAGAGTTTACAGATGCGTGTCTGGAAACAGCTGCTACGGGAAAGTGATTTTAGAAGGCTGAGGAGGTGGATTCCAGCAAATAACCAAAGTACAAAACCTTGGCTCTTTTAGAGTAACTTTTTTTTAAGGAAAAAAAATGCAAGTGAATCTGGTATGAATAAAGTTTGTATTATGATACCAAATAGTATCACTGACCGTCTGTTTTCTCAGCAATAATTTCATTTCTTCTTGGTAATGAAAACTTAAACATTGACCTCATAATTTTAAGAGCTCAAGAATAGAGCCCATTGCCAAGAAAAGCAGGAGGAGAGTGATATTATCACATACAAAATTTCCTAACACACCACTGCTATTAAAAGACCAAAATAAAAATTACCAGGTAATAAACCTACTCTTCACCCGCATAAATGCTTTGAAATCACTGCAAAATGAACAAGTGGCATTATTTAACTCATTTGGCGGTTTCATTACATTAACCTGCTTTTATTGCCAAACTGCAGCCAAAAACTTTTCAAGCTTAATTGCAAAAATTTAAATAGTTAATACTGAAATTGAAATATACTTCTCACATGAGGTGAAGAATGTCACGACAAAATCATCTCTGCTGCCACAAAATTAATGTAGATTTTACCAGAGTTATATAGGCGTTTGTTTGTGAGACTGTTCTGAATTTAACAAAGTTAGTCTTAAGTTTGCCCTTCTATGTGCAGAGTTGTCTAAAAATAAGGATTGCCTCCAGGTCAGCTCAGGACGTATCTTCTTTCTGTCTTTCTATTTTGTGGAAAAGAGCTAGGGGAAGGAGGAAATTTTGTCCTTCAGCCACAGATCCTGGCAGGTGGGTTTCCTAGCAACCCAAAAAGTAAAATTCCAGGAAATTGGAATGGAAAATAATCTGTATTTAATCAGAAACTTATAAAAAGCGGCATGTTTCAAATCAGCAATTTGGTAAATTTAACAAATCCTAATTTTCTAAGACAACACTTTGTTACGTCAACTTCTGACAGACTAGCTGGGTTGCTCCATGTGTTCCTAATTTGAAACAAATGGCATAGATGAGAACAAGGTAACAGGAATAGCAGTCAAACTTCTTGTTTATTCTTGGTTTTGTGGTTCTCAAGATGATTCTGATTTGCCAGAGAGGAGTATAGTAACTGTAAACATGAACAGATCTGTTCAAGGCAAAATGAAATGACTCAACAGAGGTGAATTGTAAATGAAATCGAGTGAAAAGCGAAAGAGTCCAAAGCAACACCTGCTTTGGATGTGTAAACACAACTTCTATCAGTTCATCACCATGACTGGTTTTAAGGCACTTAGACATGGTATACATGTGAAACCCTATAATTCTCATGTGGTCAAATGCCACATATGCATGTACCTTTATATAATGACTAATAAAATCTGTCATTGATGTGGTTTGAGAACAAATGCAAAATTTGAACCTGCTTTGAACATGGTGCTACTTTTACAAGCTCAGATAATCTTCTCTGCTATGATGAGCACATGTGAAGGAGCACAATGAATAAATTTAGAACCAATACTTGCAATTTCAGAATAAGGCTGTTGGGATTTATAGGCAAATTCATTGACAGTAACTTTCCTTAAGTATTACAGGGACACCAAACAGCTAATGTCTGAATCTGGATTAGATTTTGAATTTTGAATTTATGAATGCAGCTTTTTGATTCATAACCAAATTTGGGCTTTGATTTGGAATAGATTGTGCAGTGCAGGAATTCTATGGTCCAATCTCATAAAGTTTTTTGTCTAAAATAGAGAAAGTTTGAGATAATTCTATTTCAGTACTCAGTTTGTACTTTCAAAGAAGTAGGGGTTCTTGGAATGAAGTTTAAACAGTGTTGAAAGAGGAGAGAGAAGCCTTTGCCCTCTGAGTGAATTTGCCTTGCTCCCTATTTCCAGTGGTCCCTGATCACCTGCACCATATGTGTGTGAGGTGGCTCCAGTCCTTTTGGAATTAGCCAACTATTTCCATACAAGTTTGTTCCAAAGCTCTCCCTCAGACAGACAGGAGGTGTAAGGTCTTTGCCGATTTCATTTCAAACCATCCCAGGAGGCCTCACGCCTTTAAGCACCTCATGCCATGCAACACACACGGGCAGCATCATGCTGTAAAAATGCCACTCTGGCAGCTGGAAACACAAATCCCTCCTTACAATGCACTCTGGGGACTAAAAAACCACAAACCCCAAATATGTTTCACAGCAAAGGGGCACTGCATTGGCCCCAGGGAAGGATGGCTCCAATGCTCTGCAGGGCGGGCGTGGCTCCCCCAGGCCAAACAGCTGGTGGCTTGGCTTTTCCCTGCAGAGCAGCCCAGAAAAACAGCAGAGGCATAGACTTTAAATTCTCTAAACACAGGCTCTTAACACTGTTGAAAGAATGGGTTCAGCCACCATGATTAAAAAACAGACCCGCTCTGTGCCAAGGCAGTGACAGGCTCAGGTTTGAGATGTCAGCTGAACATTTATCGTAGGAAAATGAAACCAAAGGAACGTAAAACTTTTATGTTCCATAAGAGATCCCCCCTGATTCACACTTCTGTATTAGTAGACCTACAAACAAACTGTGAAACTGCAAATACACTCTCATTTTTAGTCCTTAAATAAAAATCTGTTAGTTTGTAAGGAGACAGCACGGCATTCAGAAAAGTGTTATTAAAACTGCATAGATCCTCCAGAGAATGTGGTTAATACAATGAGTATGAGCCCTAAATCCACACCCAAAAAGCATAAAAAACTTGAGCAAAATAATTTAAAAGTCTACAAAGCAAAGAAAGTTTATCTAGCAAGGCTGCACACAACAATACTGAATTTCATACTCGGAAATTCTTCCAGCTCACAATTTTTTCAAGGTGTTTCAGCTCTGAGGACAGAAAAAAAGGCAGAAATGAGCTATAGCTTACAGTCTCTTTTCTTGCAATTGTGTCTGAAAGCAAGAGAAGGAGATACCCTTCGAGATGGCTAAAGAAATTATTCTTGTTAAAGAACAAACCTGTCAAGTCTGTGGTTTTCTAATGAGAACTAAATTACTTGACACAAAAACACTGTTTTGCAAAACAATAACAAAGATTACTTTTTTGCATTTTAATTTAGGGGCAGATCCATTTTTTTTGATTTGATTTTCTAAGAGGAGGTGTTTTTCTTAGCCAGAGTTATGAATTGTAATTTGCATATGGATATAACTTATGGGCATATATGGAACTTAGGTAGAAATTTAGATGTGGTGAGCCATTATTTGATCTGGGACAGAAGTATTTTAACCCCTTCTGTTATCTTCTCAGCCTCAAGGCATCACTCACTACTTATAATGAAGTATCATCTTGAAACACTTCATTTCATATCATGCAACACATATCCAAAGGAAAGCATCTCCTTATGCAGAACACCTCAATAAAATTATACAACCCAAAAGTCGAAGGAGAATAGAGGGGACATAATATGCCCGTATCAACAGGTACATCAGTGCAGAGGCAGGAATAAAGCCTGCTTTTCCCAGCTCACTGGAGAACTGGAGAGTGTCCTCACTGTTGAGAAGATAGAGCCTCTCAAGGTCTTTCTGCACAATGTGCAGTGCAGTGGGACTTGAATTTGACCTAGGAGTTCAGCTTGAAGGAAATCTGTACTTTTCACAGCAATGTCCAATGAATAAAAGAACAAAAGAAACACTGGAAGGGTCACTTTGACCTAGAATCTTCACTAATACAGTCAGTCATTCTCAACCTCTACAACTCTACAGCCTGTGGGAAGATTGGAACAGATTTCCCT
This sequence comes from Corvus hawaiiensis, assembly GCF_020740725.1. Taxonomy (NCBI): domain Eukaryota; kingdom Metazoa; phylum Chordata; class Aves; order Passeriformes; family Corvidae; genus Corvus; species Corvus hawaiiensis. The sequence continues at coordinate 20,071,414 of NC_063213.1, forward strand.
CCAACATTTGTGGATCTGGCCTGTACATAACCCAATTTGTCATGCAGGGCCTCTGGGGCTGGGATTTGCCTATTAGCAATAGTATGCCCATCAGTCAGAAAGTTACCAGAGGCTGGAATGTGCATAGTCTTAGTCTAGTTTTATTTCTCTGATTGGATTACATATGGCCAGCTATAAAAATGCTTGTGGCTGGTACAAATATTACTGGCACAGCGGTGTCCTGGGCACAATAAAACCTGAAGTATTCCACTTCACATCAACATATGTTTTCTGTCAGGCCAGCTTAGTCCTTGGAATCAAAACCAGCCCCCTAGTCAACACACAAACACATGCTACCATGAATACAATAGCAATAACAGTGACATGCTTGTATTTGCCTTTTATATGGAAAATGGGTGAACGTCTACTGGAAAAGCTTTTACTCTATCAACAGCAGTAAAACATATTCAGCGTATTCTAATATCAGCCTAACACTGTGCTTTGGAAGGAGAAGTTGACAGAAGAAAAAGAAGAGATGGCATAAAAACTGTACCTGTAAATTAATATTTGGACCTGGGCTAATAGAAAGAGTGGCTGTTGCAAGTGTGCGAGTGAGAAGCTGGTTAGGAGGATTGCTGCTAGGTGGATGTGTGGCCTTCCAGTAGGCTTCCAGATAGTCAGCAAGGTGCTCACAAGCATCTTCGAGCTGGTTCTCATCAAGAATTACATCGAACATTTCCTGATAAAGGAAAGGTTTTAGTGAGAATAATCACCAGGTAAAGGGAGATCAGCTAGAGACAATGATTTTGCTTTTCATTAATGAAAAATGAACCACATTTTTAGTACTTGTATTAAGATATTTTGCCTTTTTTTATTTGTGTTTGCTTTTCTGAATGCATTTGACACAAAAGACCGTAATCATAACTAGCACTAATGTTACACTTGCTAAAGCAAGGCCTTGTGACTTCCACATAGTAATGCACCAACAGTCAAAGAAGACGGGAAGAAGCAGCTTGAACAAATCTTAAATATACAGAAAAAAGGGATAAATATTGAAGAATTAACTATTGAAAAAAATGGAATGGCAAGAAAGGGAGTCAATCCCCCTATCTAGAGTAACTAAGAGAAAACTAAGGCAAACTAAGACCAATAACTAAAACAGTGAGAATACAGATCATTCAGTTTCCAAGTGTCATACAAATATTACGTAAGAGATTAGTCACACCGTCTAATTTTAGACTTCTAAAGTTAGGAGGTGAGTTTCATCTATTTCCTCCCTGGTCAGGGAGCAGAAGGCAGCTTTGAGGGCCTATGCAGGTCTCCAGCATTCTTCATTGACTTCCTGGAGACCTGAGCATCTCTTAACTGAGATGCTTGAACTGAAATGATGAGGACATTCCCTTCACTCAGCTCCATAACTATGGCAAATTATATCTGCAACTGAACTGTACTCTCATCTTCTGGTTTCTCACCCATACTCTTGACAGCTGACTATGCAGGGAGCAATGCATGCCAGGTTTAAAACACAGTTGGGGTCTCATCACCTCCACTTTATATGTGGAAATTGAGAGAATTTGCTTCAGTGCACATCTGAAGATGTGCATCTGACATACTGTCAGCTATGCAGTACCACTCAACTCTTTGCCAAAACCCTGACCAAGAACATCAACAGTGGTGGGCTGTGGTGACAGATGCCCCAGAGGAGCTACTCAAACCACTGGCTTTACCCTACACTACCAGAGATAAAGCACAGTCACTAAGAGGGTTCATTTTTAGACCAATAACTCCCTAAAAATTATCAAGTAAAACAAATGTTCAGTTTACTGAAGCACTGACTGTATCAGCACACATCCTAATAACTGATTGTGACTAGGACTCTTTTTCGCCTGCACCCTTGTGCAGAGCCGCAAGACTTCAGGAGGTGTTCTGCAAAAAGCAATAGTGAAATATGGCCAGAAGAGGGCAAACATTCCCGAAAATTATGTAATTAACCTCGTGCTTGAAAAGAAAGGCACCTTTCAGTGACAAGACATAAATTAACAGTAACTCACAGGAGGACACTGTGCCAGTTTATCAGCTGCCACCATCTGAACATTAAGGTGTTTGGCCTGAGATTTCCCTCAGGATTTTATCAACCTCTGTAAAACCTGTGAAAAGTAAGACATTAAAAAAAGTGAGCAGGCTCAGACTTAATATACATATATAACCACTTAAAATGTTTACATTTGAAACTGCTCACATGAGCAGAGCAAATTCTTCATTTGCTGGCTTCAAGAACATTTCCCATGTTCCCTCATCCAGAATGAGCTAATTTTAATTTACATCCAAATATCTCCTTTCCTTTACAAGCACTAAAAAGTTCCCCTCCTGCCTTTTTTATGCTGCTTCTGGTTTCATTTTTTCTAAGTTGAATTTTTAAATTGATCTCCTGAGTTCTCTTCCCACAAATTCATTCTTCTCTTTTGAATGCCTCTTCGCAAGGTCTGTGCATGTTTTTTCACACACAATGAAAGAGTATATTATCAGATGTTAAACTTTAGCAATCAGTCTGATACTCATTCTGTGTTCATTTCTGTATTATTTTGATTTAATGAACCATGAGCAATACTACTACTTACGTGATTGATACTAAAAGTGCAATCCCAATTAAATAATATGACATCATCCTGCAAATAATTTCTGGCCATTATCTTATTCTTAAAAGTAAATGGTATTATTTAAGTTAGACAAACAAGGAAAAAGAAACCAACAATGAACAAACAAAAAAAACCCCAAGCAAACAAGTAAAACCATATATACAATACTTTATATTTTTTTCTCCTATTTTGAAGTTCTTAGACTCTCAAATTTAAAGCATTTCTTGATAGTTGAAAAAACTGCTGGGCTTAAGTATATTACTTAAAAACTTTAATTTTGCCTAACTTTCCTGTCCTGAATTCTGATAATGATTGTCTGAAAAGCAGACACAAAAGCAAGACACATGGGTTAGAAATATGTTCATCAGGGGAGCTATTTACACAGCAATAATTATCATGTCAGCTTAGAATTTTATTTCTGCATCCATTTTTGGTTTGATTCATTAGATTTGGTGCATGAATTATCATGTCAATTAAGTGACTACAAAGTTTTCAATTAACAGTTGTACCCAAATTTCATTAATAATGTCAAAGAATTTGCTACATCCCTATCCAGATTCTTTAAAAAGGAAATAAACTGATAGACTTATCCATTTGCTGGTGTCAACTCTGTACACTTGTTTAAGCCTACACAAACTGCTACTTTTATTGTTATAGCTTTTCTAAACCAATCTGCAATAGAGAATTCCATTTGCTAAGTATAGAAACATGTCACAGGAGCTCTACATTCATACATGAATATTGGTCTTTTCCGTGCACAACGCCAATGCCTCCTAGTCCTTTGTAGAACACACAACTGACTTTTTCTAGCTCAAGCCAGGGACTGTCTATCTCAAGCCAGGCTCCCACGGCAAACTCCCAAAATGGCTTCTAATCCTCCAGCCTTTGGTTTATATATACACATACAAGCTGTTCTCACTATTTCCAAAGTAATTACTTTCACTTAATTAATGTAATTACAGCTTTAAAGACTCACACCTCCACCTCACAATTCACCGGCCTACATGTGGCTAGCCCAAGTACTTATTCTGGGGAAGCAGATGGTTTGAGTCCAAGTATTCACATGTATTTTTGCTGAAAGAACTCATTGTAAGCTGCACTGCCAGCTACTCTTGAATCAGGATGAATCCAAACATTTCTATATGTAGTCATGCATATTTTATTTTAATTTGTAAACATACAAGATTAACACAGCTTGCCTCATCTAACTCCATGGAAGTTTGGGGAAAATGGATGAGAAAATAAAACTAAATGTTGCAGGGTTTTAATTCAACAAAACTGCTGCTCTGCATCTCCTGTTGTAATTTGGAAGGATCTATTTTCTGTACTTCTCTATAGACCAATAAACAAGGGGAAGGGGGAAACCATAGAACCAAACTGCATCTCATGTGAGACACCACTGTTGGGGTCCCTCCCCTGCCGTGTAGCCCTGGGAGAGGGGCCCTGAGGGCACAGACACGGGGCTTCCCTGCCCCTGCTCAGCCTCGTTCCCATTGGTTGGTTTGTGTTCCCTGCACGGGCAGAAGGACCCTTGGTCCCGTGACTGGAACAGTTCCTCAACAGAGCCCCGGCCATGCGGCTGGAGAAATAAACATCTCTGAAACATCTAGCAAGAATCTGTCTGTCCATATATATTTCCTTTCCACGGGACGCCTGGTTTGGTATACGCGTGTTGCAGGATCCCCACTGCAACATAATGGTGGAGAATTGTGAGCAGAACGATCCCCGATCCCTAAGCGACTGATTTGTGTGAGTAAACCCTGGAAACTTTGGATTCCTCTTCTTGGTTTTGCTTTGCTATTCCATATCTAAACTATAGAAGAACCGTGGGAAGACTCTTGGCTCTCAGAGCCGCATATGGACATTTATCTTAAACTTAAAATGATTCTTGAACAACGATTTGTAAATTTTAGCTTGATTCAAGCTCAAAAAGAACTGAAACACTTCCTGGCATGGTTGTTTAAGAACTTTTTCTATGTTTCTTGGGATTTAATTATTACCAAGGGCTTTTGGAAAACCGTTTGGACACAGTTAATATTGGAGTCAAAATATATGCCGATGGAAGAATATTTTCGTGAATATTATTTAGTTACCGAGACTGTTGAGCAATGTCAGCTGTGTCCTGGCGAAGGGAAGCGTGGCGCAGGGACCGTGCGGCCCAGGCCACGTGCGCCGAGCGCTCTGCGAGCAGCAGCGAGGCAGTTCCCGCGCGCGGGCGGAGCCACGCGAGCCGCAGTGTCAGTGGCGGAGCGAGGCGCGGTGGGAGGGGCGGGACCCGGCGGTGCCCGAATGGTCCCGTGCAGCGCGTGGTGGAGCGAGCCCCGTGAATGCCCGACCGAGAGGGGCGGCACGCGGGCGGCGGCAGCGGCGGTGGCGATGGAACGGAGCCGTGCCCAGCCGAGACGCGCGCTGGAGCAGGGCACGGGGGAGTCATCGCTCGGGGGCCCGGCCGAGACGTGGGTACAGCGCCTGGCAGCGGCAGCGAAGCTGCGACCAGAGGAGGCGACACACGGAGAACTGAGCGGCGCGGCCCGGCCCGGCCCGCGCAGCCCCGAACGCGACCCCGGGAAGAGCGCGCAGGCACCAGCAGCTCCGACAATTCCAACACGGGAGCGACCGAAGGAGAGAGCAAAGACGCAGCGAGACAGAAAACAGCAGCCACTCGGAAAAAGGAAAAGATCATAGTAACTAAGATCTTAGGGATAGTAAAATGGTATAATGTTAAGCAAAATTATGGTTTTATAACAAGGTGTGACAACCAGCAAGACATATTCGTGCATAGAACTGCTATTAAAAAGAATAACCCTGAAAAATGCATCCCAAGCTTGGGAGATGGAGAGGTAGTGGAATTCAAAATTATACGAGGTAGAAAAGGGTTATAAGCATCGCAGGTCACTGGGCCTGATGGTGTTCCTGTAAAAGGCAGTATATATGCAAAAAATCATAGTCATGTTAGACAATATCTCCATTGTAAGCCCCCCCTACAGTCTCCCTTTCCTAATCCCACCTTTCCCTTTTACCCTATGTCCTATTACCCCCAGTGTATTCCCAATCCGTTTTTTCACCCATGGTTTCCCTCACAAAACCATGCTTTTGCCAATTGTTTCCCCAAAAATCCCTTTCCAATGCCGAGTGGGGGATGAAAAGGGAGAGGGAAGAAGTTAAACCCTCTCCTGCCTCAGTTTCCCCACAAAGCATGCTCAGAGTTCTGTCTCCCTTCTGTCAGCCCTAAGATGTTCCACAGAATCTGATTGGACATTTAAAGACTCAGGAGGGTGGCTTGTTTTGTTTTGAAACTGTTCTTGTTATGTTTATCCAGTTGTTTTCATTCTCCTTTTATTAAAATAAAACGGGTGAGGTGTTGGGGTCCCTCCCCCGCCGTGTAGCCCTGGGAGAGGGGCCCTGAGGGCACAGACACGGGGTTTCCCTGCCCCTGCTCAGCCTCGTTCCCATTGGTTGGTTTGTGTTCCCTGCGCGGGCAGAAGGACCCTTGGTCCCGTGACTGGAACAGTTCCTGGGCAGAGCTCCGGCCATGCGGCTGGAGAAATAAACATCTCTGAAACATCTAGCAAGAATCTGTCTGTCCATATATATTTCCTTTCCACGGGACGCCTGGTTTGGTATATGCATGTTGCAGTATCCCCACTGCAACACACCACAAGAGAAATACATTACAGAGTTGCCTGAAAACTGCAATCTCTATGGATCATTTACTTTCTCTTTTCATCAGTCCTTTTCAATATACTGTTTGTTGCATTAAACCCTGAAAATATGTTGAAAACCAGTAATAAAATTCCATGTATCACTGTGCCAATTCAAACATATAGTGGAAAGGTTGTGAGAGGATTTACTAAGTACACATACAGGGCTGGTATTGGCTAATATATAACAATTAAAGAGCAGTCAATGAAAGATTTGACAGCTAATTTATTGTAAACAGTTGCTCTTTTTTATGGAATATACTTCCTTTTCACATGAGACCGAGAAACAACTAGGTAGCATTGCAATTCTTTGCTATTGTTGAATGATTTTTTCTGGATTTGGTATTGTTGTTTTGGGATTTTTGTAAAAATGCAGTAATTTTAATGAAGTGCACAGTGAAACTAACATATTGAGCTCATTCTTTAATAGTGATAGAATTCAGGCTGATTAAATGCAATATAATGTAATTTGAAACTAGTAGCAATATAGCAAAGATTTTGTTGGAGTGGTCTTAATTTAAAGACCATCTCTGCACTCTATGGGCTATTGCCACAGGAAGTAAACATATGTGTCACTAGAACCAGGCAAGTATTTTTCTGTTCAGAATAAATACACTGCACAGAAATTTTCTTATTAATGAAGTTGTATTACATTGAAAATTGTTTGTACTCAATACATTTGCTAGTTATCTGTAGGGGTTTTTTATCAATAAATCTTACCGTTACTTTTAACTGGATTAATGCATCTTTTTAAAACACATTTCTTACTTAATTAAAAAAAAACAAAACAAAACCTCACACATTTAAAACCAAAGGTGCATGCAGAAAACTTAAGTTTTGTTCCTTGAGTTAAATGAAAGGAGTATCTTCCAGGGAGCTAGTACCTATCTTAAGCAATCTACCTAGAATGCAATGTTAATTTACAAATCTTCACTGAGAGAATAGAAATATTTTACATTTTAATATGAGGTGATATAATTTACCAGAAAAATGGTAAAATCAAAATAAATGGTAAATAAAATATCAACGAAACTGAAGTTAGCTCTAACTACAGTAGTTTTGAACTGCATTAGTCAAATATTAAATGACTGCAGGATTCACAAGACCTATTGTGTTAACTTGTACTGCCCACCCGTGGGTAAAACTGCTGGGATAAGAGCAATAGCTAACAACGATAATTAACAATAACAATAACAATAACAAAACTGGTAGCAATAGCTTACAACTAACCATAGCTAGTAAGGTAGAAAAATGAGCATAAATTAGTTGTGTGAAGAAAGACCATTTGAGAAGGTATTCACCTAAAACTGATCAAGAGGATGACCACCGTGAACTAAATTAGTACCAAATTAATTACAAAGCCAGATTTCAAAGGAGAAGTCAGCTTGAAAAGAAGTGTAAAAGTAGGATGAGAATTTTTAGTAGCAGGGATTGATAACGCAGTGCAAAGAGCAGTGGCCAACATCTGTTTTTGACATGCCAGAGGTCATCTTGCTGATGCCACAACCACTGCAGAGACCAGACAAAGCACCACCCCCACTGGATGCTGCCAACAGCCTGCAGCCAACTGCTGGGCTGGGAGTTTGGCATGCTACAAGGAGGGTGATTTCTCATGGCATGTGTACACATAAAGCTGGAGCAGCCATGTCTTCCAAACTTGCTTTCCCATAAGTGGGAACATGCTTGTACTCCACATATCCTGTGGGAGGAGTACACATGTGCTTCTCTGAATGGGGATGTACTGAATCTTTTGGGAATTACTTATAGAAAGGTGTTTAGTAATTTTTATCTGCTTATTAATGTTTTTTATTTTGATTCATCTGTAGTATTGATCCTGCATACCTACTTCACTGGTTGTCAGTTAATTATGTGTCATTATTAAATCAGTAAACTGTTTCTGTATTGTAAACGGAACAGTTTTTCCCCTAGACAATCTGTATGTGGTTAAGATCACACATTCTAGAAGAGACTCGAGCACCTGAAAAAATGTACTCACGTAGTATGATCGGTTAATGGGCAGTGTTGTTCTTGCTCAGGGTAGAGATTTGCTCCTCTTCCAAGTTGCCACTTGAATGTGTTTGTGATATGTATGGAATAGTTTCTTGACATCTGTTCCAAGGCTGGTTGATGCCATCCACACAGGCCTTTATCTTCGAAGTCACAGACTTCTGTAACTTTAGAGATTAACAGTGATTACTCATGTTTATATAAAAATTGAAAATTTTTAACTCATGTTACAATACAAAAAGCAACATGTAGATAAAACGCATTCAATTCATAGTATCTGTGAATACTTACACATTACTAACATGCATAGTTTTTTCCTTATAGATAAAACATGAATTATATATGTTCTCCTCTATTAGACAGATTCTAATTTTGGGAATACACCAATTTATTTGCACCACAGTATCTACCTTCCTATGCGTTCTGACCAGCTTTCAGCTCATTCTAATAATCTGCCATATAATATACATGGAAATTTATGTAAAATTCATCAGCCAAGAATCTGTGAGCTGCTGTATGGTTCTGTCTCCAGTCCTGTAGGCTGATGACATTAGCAAACCATTATAAATTGTGTACAAAGTCCATGCCCAAAGTTCTAAAAAAACCCCAAAACAAAACAAAGCAGTTCTCACAAAACTTGAAAGTTACATAAAAATGCATCTATTTGGTATTGGTGTCAAATACTGAATTGTTGTCTTACTAAATAAATATGCAACTGCCTTTCAATGACTTTTTGCTTCCTGAGCAACTGGACAAGAAAAGTGAGCTCACTACTGATCCTCCTTAGGGTAAAGAAACCAATTTATTTTCCATTTCTGCTATGAATATTTATTCTCCAGCACATGATCCAAGTTGAGTCTAGTCACTCTCCAGAACTTTGGAACAGATTATTACGCTTAAGTGACTTTTTTGAGACTTGTGCGAGGAAAATGAGAATTTATTTTAACCCATAAACCCATATAAAATGCTGCATCGAGAAATCATAGTTTGTTGGTTGACTGTGCCTGATACTTCTTTCCTTGAAGGCTAAAAATGGTAGACTAAAGAGAGAGTGAGTTTTGATTTACAGCTTGTATATCCTCACTAAGGAAGCAAACTGCAGGCAGTGTGATCTCATGAGTTACCCATACGAAGATTTGTGATGTTTCATGAGAATGATGAGTTGCATTAAATGCATATTCCCCTTTTTAACATGCTTTGTAAACATTATATGTAAAGTGCCTCTGAGAAAGATAACACCTTCCTGTGACCATATTTCTGTTTCAGTCAGGATGTTTTTAAGTCCTAGTCCAGCATTGTCTTTTAAGTGATAAATTCCCATCTTAGTGATGGGAGACCTCAGACAGAACAAATATGTAAAGGTGTAGTCTCCACAGTATTTATCTTGCTTAGAAGGAAAAGATGTTTTGTAAGATAATGTAAATTTCTGAGGAGAGAAATAATCAGAGGGCTCTGCATTTATTTCTCAGGGCCAGATTTCGAAGGCTGGTGTTTTTTCACACTATAGGAAACTACCCAGTGATACTTAAACATCAGATTCATTTCTTCCGGTTATTCCCACATAAGAAATAGACATAGGGAGTGAAGGATGCTTTTCCTCACTGAGTCCTCAGCCTTGAGAGAGGTGACTGAATTCCCTACACTTTGTGTAATGAATTCAGAGTTTTCATTTTCAGTGACAATAGTCTTGCTTGCAAAGGATGATGAGGTCACTGTCTCTAGATGTCTGTCCCCCACATTAACTGTCTTCAGTAAATAGTTCTTTCAAGTACTGTTCTTTGAGGCAAAAGGAAGTCATTAATAGCTTCTAAAATGCTACAGTGTGAACTGCTGCAACTCAGAAGCAACAGACAATTGCCTTAGATCTTTATGGACATCATATGCGGACCTTGTCCATTTTCCCACTTACAGCATTCCCATAAGACTAACAGCTTTACAGGCTGGAACTCACTTCTGTGTGGAGTAGGGTGAATTTCACAATAGTTGCTGCTGCTGAAACAATTTGGTGTAAAAAAATCCCCAACAGCCAAACAAGCAAATGAAACCCATACTCATTGAAGTAGGTAAGAAGTGGATCCAGTTCTCCCAGACATCCACCCCGAACATGAAACTCTAAAGTTATTCTCTCTTCCAGTCTAGACTAGTGAACATTTTAAGAAACTATGCTCACTTAAAATTGTCATGTATAGTTATCAATCATTAGGGAGCTGAGGATTCCTCCCCCTGCTATATTTCAGCAGTTACCTGAATTGAAACGTTGAGCCTGAATCAGAAGGCAGAAAGTGCATTGCATCACACATATATTAAGAGCAAAATGCTATTATTTTTCTGGGGAAAATCACATTAAAATAACATTTAGGTGCTAATATCAAATTGCAAAGATAAGATAGAACTGCTGAAGCAACGTGTTTAAGACACAAAACTAGTAAGGTAGCAAAGAACATCATCTATTCCACTCACCACAAGCTGACTCATCAGACTTATCAGAGCAGTCAGGTCTAAAATCACACTTCTGGATCATCTGGATGCAGTGGCCAGAGGCTCTGCAGACAAACTCCTTCTCTGTGCAGTTGTTCATGGGGAGTGTGGCAGGAACTGAAGTTGCTGAAGTAGTTGTAGAAATAGTGGGCAAATTTCCTTTGAAAAAGGAGCCAAAAGAACGTTGAGCACCTGGACTAAGGCACTCCAGCTTCATAATGGTTTCTCCCCTTGCCGCTCCCACCCTTTTCCAGGGTATAGCTTAATGGAAACATGCCGGGACAGTTGAGTTGAGCTCAGCAGGAACTGAATTGGAGCTGTCCTCAGTGGAAAGCACTAGTTTTATCACACCATCCATATAATCTTTGACACTTGCAGGAATTTATTTACACCTCTTGCCTGTCTTTCGAATTTGGATTAACCCAGTGAATCACTTCAAAAAACTGATGCCAAGACTCACCAAGCAATCACAGAAACTGATTTTCTCAGTGAACCAAGGCTAACAGATTATTCCGATGATAATGGGGTTTTTTAACATGTTGATTGCTACAAGTGACTGTGGAAATTACTATGTAACCTTCTTACCTTGTAAATTTATCCATGAAAAAAATTATTTTCTCATTAGAGAAATTATTCTGAGGTCACCACCTTGTTCCACCACCTCCTTTATGTTTCATTCAAACTCATTACCACTTCTTGCAAATCATCTTTTTTTGTCCTCCTACTCTTTAAAATGCACCTTTCTTCAAACTTACTCTCTTTTCTTGAAAACCTTTGCTATTATTGTCCATAAAATGAATTTTCATCATAAAACTCCTTTTTAAAATTTAATAATTTATTAAATTTTTAGCTGTAGTGCACAATGCACCTGAGCAATACACCTGAGTTAATTAAAAAGTATGCGTGAAGACTTTTTATATTAAATGTGTCTGGGATAGCAAGGAATTTCTTTTTTTTTTACCCTTGAAGGCTGGAGCAATAATACTGATAATAAATTACCCATTTCTATTTTGTAGGGTAGATAGAAAATCTATGACATTAAATAAATTATATTCCAGTCAAATGAATGATACTCCCATAATGTCCGAAAACTCAAACAAAAGACTTCGGGGAAGGAATGTTCTGAAGGAAGAATTGTATTAATTGATAAATCTATCTACAACTCATAATAATAGCAAGGACCTTATTGGTCAGAAATTTTTAAATATAAATGCCACGTTCAAGCCTCTGCTCCTGATAAGCTGAAATGGAAGAAGAAATTTTGAAGTACCCTAGCCTTCGCCACACGTGAAAAGAAAGGAGGACCTGATACTGTCTCTATTTTGAAACAATTAATTTTCTATACTTTATTAAACACCATTTTGTCCAGAGCAAGCATCACTGAATAGCCTTTGATTAGGGCATTCAAATGATGTATTGAAGCAGTACATTCAAGATTCAAAAGATTCAACATCTTCAATGTTACTTATGGGAGACTTTACCACCAAGCTGTCAAAACCATCTCTCCCTGTGAGTATTTGGTCACTTAAAGTGGAGCAAGAGCAACTGGGCAGTGCTTGATTCTAGTGCACAGGGACAGGGGAACCCTGCTTTTTCAGCCTGATCCCACTTGTGTTAAATATGGTGGAATATGCCACAGCTGTTGTCTGTTTTGCAGGCTATTCCCACAGTCTCTCTGACTGTTTTTTGGTTGTTGGGATACTTTTATGACATGGAGGAGATAAAATAAAGGCAGGACCCTGGACTGTCTCAAAAATTGCTCTCAACACTTAAAATATTTTCAGTATATACATAACACAAAACCTGATTCCTGTCCACCATTATACTTGACTATTTTATCTTTCCACACAATGAGCTTTTCTTTGTTTAGTTATTAACTTTGAAACTCTGACCCTCAATAATTTCCAAATTTCTTGTTTATTTTGAAAGTTTTCTTCCTAACTAATTTAAAAATATTTAGGTATTTTCTGATTATTTCTTTTATGTCCCCTGAATATAAGTCACGGTACATTAACTATTTACAAAAAGCCTTTATATCCAAAATGTTATAATAACAGCTTTACTCTGTATAAGTATGGTAAAACATTAGATAATTATCTGCAAAAGAAATACCATACACATTTGATATTCCTAGTAGAACCAATTATATCTACAAGAAATTTTTGGAGTGGCAGAACAAAACTCATCTGCACTAGGGTGTATATATGAAGTGCTAGGATACTAATATTCAGACACTGTTTTAAACTGTTTGCTGCTCTACAGCCCTGTCATGACTTTACAGCAACTGTCACACCATATATAACCCTGCAATGCCTGCTGCAGCTAACAGCAGCCCTCTTAAAATCCCTTCTGTGATGACCTCTGGATCTCGAGTCTGGTGTCTTGAAGTACATGTCTTTTGGGATATAATATTTTACAATTCTGTAGACATTGTACTACCCTTAGTAACAATGACTTTTGATGACAGGTTGCTCTATCACCTGAATTACTTTTGTGCTGTCACGTGAGAGCAATTGGCACAGTAAGTATATTAGGAATTATTGGGGTGGAAAGCTGTATCAAACTGAATAGGATGAATAAAAGTTCAGTTCATTTACACACAGATGAGTTTCTTTTACCTTTTAGGAATAAAAATCTCAAAGAGTATGGAAGCGGCACACTTCTCGCTAAGGGTCTCTTTTGGACCTTACATGCACAGCAGAAACTATTTTGTGCTGATGCCTGGATATGAGGGTCTGAGAAGCAGGGAAACAAGTCTGGATTTCCTTGTCAGGCATAGTCACAGTTTAACCTGGTTTATACTTTTCTAGTAGCAATATTTTCAAATGACAGCAATCAATCAGCTCACAGGTCAGAGATGTGCACTTCAGCTCTTACCATTGTAAAGAGTACAGCCCAGAAAAGACACATCATCAAGTCCAATGTCTCCAGTGAAACCATCTCCTACGGTACCTTTCACCAAAATCTAGGAAAACACAAATTACAAAAGCATTTTTCAGTGTATAAGTAGACTTCCACTTCTCATTAAATATTTCTTACGAATTGATAGAGGAGTCATTTGCCGTGTTTCACACTTAAAATGAGATGAAATTTATTCTAGGGGATATATTCTATTTAATATTGGACTCTGACAATTTCTCCTCAAGCCTGTGGTACAAGCATTAACTCTGCTCAGAACACAAACATAATGACTGATTTGTTAAATCTTGATATCCATGGACAAAAGACCCTCTAACTAATTAAAGTTAGAAAGTGGTATGTTTATTCAGGCACCGGCAGGAGGCATGGGAGTAGCCTCCTAAAGACATGCCAGCAAAGTACAAGGTTCTTCGTTCTCTATTTATTCCTCCAAGTTTTACATCTTCTACATATGTATGACCCCAGCACCTCCCATCCTCCGCTTTGTATTAAAATGAGATCGTTAGTCTTTCATGCATGCGCAGTTTCTCTCTTGAATTGGGCCAGTGGTCTCGAATTGGGTCAGTGGTCCTGAAAGATGACATCAGGAATATCTTCCTCACAGTGACCTTTTTACTTTCTTACTGTTGGCAGGCCTCTTGGCGCAGCCCAAGATCTCCTACTTTTGATCAATTATTATGAAATTATTTCTTGGTTCTATTAGTTTCCATTTGTTTTGATGACAGTTCATTTATTCTGTTTCCTTCTATAAAAAAAACTTAAAACTAAAATATAATGGCAAATAATACATCACTTAGCTCTAGCTTGGGCATCTAATAATCATTAACTTACCTTTAGTTTTTCTACTTTGTATCTTAATCAATACAAATTTCTTCTAACTCTTAGCTAAAATTCTAACCTTTTAAAACCTTGACTCATGACTACAGAACATGACTAGAGCAGGGACTGTCCCAAATACAAAAAGATAAAGCTTTGGGAAAGCTCCCTGTAAAACCAGGAGAGACCATTACTAACTTTCAAAAGCCTGATACTCTACTTCTGTGACCTTTGCTCTACCCAGCATAAAACAAAATCCCCTTCCTAAGGCAGATGCCTTAGTGAAGAGTAAGATGGTCTTCCAATCTATTCCTATGCTGAACAATTAGAAAAATTATCTCTGATCACATTAAAAAAAAAAAAAAATCAAACACACAACACTTTACTGCTTCTAAGATGATGCCATTTTAATATCTGCAATTAGATGTTCTCTCAGGAAGTAATTCCTGACAGAATACACATAGCTGTGCTCCTCTGCAGCAAATTTAGTAAGGCTTGACCTGAGAAAGAGCAAAAGGTTGTCTGGATGCTTCCAGGTACTACTTCTATGATACAAAATCTTCAGCAACAGGGCCATTTTTGCTGTCTTGCATTCCCTAATTGCTCTTATGTCCTTCCATCAACTATAAACTTACTTGGTTTTGTAGCAGACAAAAAGACCAAAAGTGCTTATTTTTTTTAAGCCAAGTCATTCTACATGTTCCACTTATGCAGCCACTGAAACAGCCACTGAGCAGTGTCAGGGTACAGGATCATTGGCAACTGAACAGAAATGAGCACTTGTGCGCAAGAGGGAAAGAGCCAGTCCTGAAGGTCCTACAACATGGAGCCTTGTCTTTTGACTTCATTGTAAAAGTGAAGCAAAGGAAATTGTTTAATTTCATACTGAAATGAACTATGGAGATTAACAAAACCCATCCACAGAATGGTTGAGGTTGGAAGGGACTTCTGTAAGTCACCTTGTCCGCCCCCCAGCTCAAGCGGGGCAGCCAGGAGCTGGCTCCCAAGGATGATGTGCAGACAGATCCAGTATCTCCAAGAGACTCCACAACCTTCTTGGACAATATGCCAGTAATGGTCACACTCACCACAATAAAGTCTATTTATCCTGCTCTCAGTTATGCAGGCAGGGATGTCCAGCTGAAAAGAGATGATTTCTTAAGCCTTTCCAGCTGAATCCAGCAGCATACACTTGCCCATGCACATTTATTCTAACACATTACTCAAAGTGATTATTTTTATTTGGTGTTTTATTTCAGAACATTCAAACCAAACCAGAGAAATGTACAGAGCACACAATTTTTATAGACTTCACCTTTCAACAGTTTTCGAAATGTTTCTGTGGCTTTTGAGAAAAAAAAAACAGAGGAGCATTAGTAAGTTATGTTCCTAATAAATATTTCCAACTTACTAGCACAAACCCCAAATAATTCATTCTTGAGGGGTAGAAGAGATATTATTACGGTAAGACTATAATTTCACATACAGCCTTTTTCTTGTTTCTATGGAAATCCTTCTAGACTTGGAAAAGTTGTTAGCCACTAAAAATATGATTTGCAGAAGAACTTATTACTGCAGCTCAAGGTTTCTGAGATACTGTGCATTTCCTGTAACCTCCACTCATTCCCAGAAACAGCCAAATGGACCAGATGCCTAAAAGAGACTTTTAGTTCTTTAGCCTAAGGAAAAAGCATCAGGCTTGGTATCAGAACATCACAAGGTCAGAATTAATCACAATCAGAGGCAGAAAAATAATTTATTTTATAGGCCTTTTCCTCTGCAAGGCCAAGTTTACAATCTCACTGTCACTAAAAAGAGACAAGTAGCAGCTTCTATTTCTTACAGAACAGTACCCTGAGGACACATGATTACTTTTAGCAACACTAAGAAAAACACTGAGAGATGGTGCAAATGATCCAGACTTTTTCAGCATTACCTGTCCTGCGTTCAGAAACAAAAGTTCTTGAAGTAAATGGTTGTGGTTTGATTTCTTTTTCTTTTCTTTTTTTTTTTTTTTTTAATTTCTATTAAGAAAATATGACTTAACAAAGCTGCAAAATGCCAGACTTTGGACCACATGTACAATCTTCATCGAATCCTGATGGGACCCACCATGTGAGGTTACAGTGAATGCACAAAAGCAGCACTGTGTTCTCCCATGCTCCTTTGTGGCTCCACATCTATTGATGCCTAATTTCCACATAATAAAAGAGCTCGTATTCACTGCAACACTAGCTTGTGCTTCCTGATATGAGGATCAAGCTCAGACACAAAGCGCACCCAGTCACAATTCAGTGCACAGCTTCTGATTCACAGATGAGAACAAAGCTACCAGACACTGCATGCCTTCTTGAACTGTTAAAACAGTAAACAGAGCAGCGGTGTGTGCATGCAATGCTCCTCTTATCTTCCCCATGATACTTTTCTGTGCCACACAAGTGCAAGTTTCATCACACAAACATAAGACACATTAAAATTTAAGGTGGCCAGCCCAGCAGTTAAAAATAACTAAGGCCACAAGATTAATTTGCTAGCTGTGTCTCTATCCTTCACATATAACACAAAGCCTGTTATTTTTGTAACAACACAAGCAGACGCCATTGCTGGTAATTACTCTGGCATTTCTTGGCTCTTAAGAGTTCAAGTCTGACTTGCACTCTTAGCTAGAAGAGGGATGGTAGCCTTGAGAAGCAGGTATGGTCAAAACAGGTACGTATTATACATATATTGCCTTACTCTGAACACTATGCTTTTCTGTTCCGGCTGACAGCTTCTGGCAGTGTTCTAGCCAACAGAACAAGGGGAAATTCTGAATTGATCCCTCTTTACAAACATTTTGACTTCATGATCTTTTAGACATATGCAGTTGCTGATCAGGACCACAACACCTTTTCATAGATAACACAAGAAGTACAACACATTTGCAAGGAAAAGAAATTACCCTCATATTCCCCCTCTCCTCCACACCAGATCTCACTCTGCATTTTGGTTCACCTTAATTTTAATGCAGACTCAAGTAATTTTCTCCCTTAGAGAAAGGGATCAGCCAAGCAGAACTATATTGCCACTTCCTACACATAATTAGGCCAGGGCCATTAGCAGTAAGAACGTGTACAGACTGAATTACCTGTGTCTGGGAATACACTCAAATCCTACATCGGCAAACCTGCAAATAGAGCATAAGGCAGTATGCTGGCATTCCACAAAAGGTGTAGCAGAATCCCTGCATGCCAAAAAAATCAGAGACAGGGACAAATGGTGTCATGAAGGCAGTCAAAGAGCACTGCCAGACAGCAGAAACCTCCAGGAGAATGAGGGCCCTGAACACTGGGCTCAGCCACACCGGCACTGGGGAGAAAGGCAGGCAGGGGCTCCTTGCCTCCTTGCCCTTCTGGTCATTAGCACAGCTAGGGAACATGCCAAAAGAAATACTGAAACAGCATCTGAAACTCACCACACAGGTAAAGCAAAAACCTTATTTTTGAACTGACAACATTTCCTTTATAAAGCAGTCTGGCTGAGTAAAATAACATATTACCACACCTAATGAAAGTGTCTGTACACAAAAACACACACGCACACACATATTTGTCAGTGTTTCTATTAAACATAATACAAGAAAATCCTTCAGGAAATCCATCCCTCATGAAGAATTCAAATTAGTTATTTTATCAGTTATGGTACCTGCATTAATACCTGAGACAGTTACTTAATAGCTGAGCATTAATTAACATTGCATAAATACTGCAGAGGGGAGGAAAATTAAACTTCATGCCAGTAGCATTTGTCCCTAGTAAGAGAGAGAAAAACTCAGGACACATGCAGACACTAGGACTTCTAAAAATAACACGTGCTGTATGAACACACATCATCAACAGCCACAAGTTAGGCATCTAAATAAAGGGGATAATTTTCAAACCCTTCAGCAGATGAGGAAGATATTGCAGAGTCATCAATGCTTATGACCTGTGCAAAGTCACCTTCCTCTCACACAATTTTCTAACAATAGGTACCTATACTTGAAAACAAAACCATGACTACTCATGGAAAATTATTGCAGCTGCAGGATTTAGCTATAATTGCAAACATCTCTCCGCTTCATTAAGAGGGTCTCCCACAGGTCTTAGTGAAGGCTGACATTGGATTGGCATTACATCCCAACTCTGTATCAATTTCCTCAGTCAAGTCCAGGGCCCAAACAGCAAGTGGTGATAAAACAACAAACTGAATAGCTGAATATACTCTGCCATGTTAAGCTGGATAGTATGTGCTCCACTAGTTCCACTGGTATCCACAGCTCTGTCAACTGCTAAGTGACACCAAACAGCCAGATAAAGAGGAAAGAGCAGTGCTGCATACAAAGAGCAGTTTTATTCTACAAGATTTAAGCAGCCTTTATTACAACTGCCATGGAGAGAGCAAACAGTTGTGGAAATCCTAAAGGTGAGAGAGTTAGCAGGGGTATATGCTGTCAAGAGCTATTGATAAGGAAGGAAAGAATATTTTAAACCCACCAATGAATGGTGGAACTGTTCTGCTAAGATGTAAAAACACTATTTGTGTTAGTGTCAGGATTTACATGTTTCAGGATTGTTACTACTTCATTTCCATACATACATTTGTATAGCCCTGAGGTCAGCCAGCCCAGCAAGGAGGGAAGACTAATCAAATACTAACCCTTAGGAAAAATTAGTAGCACAGAGTGAGATCAGTAGACACCTGAGAGCCTTTCTCTCCCCACTGACAGGCCAGACACATCAAAATATTTCTCTTCAGAAGGCAGTGAAACTATTGGACAACTCATCTAAACCATTATACTCAGTCTCCATTTGCTTTCCATTTTCACAAGGACATAGAGGAGAGAGAACTGGTGAGGCAATCTTCAAATATCTACACCACAATGAAAATTAAGTGAGACCCATAGAAGGAGAGCTTGAAGGAATAAGATGGTATCTTGTACCTTCCACAGCACAGAGGCAAGGCAAAGCAACCTTGCACCATCCTCTGGATTTTCATCTAGCCTGTCATTAGCCTGCCATGAAGCATAGTTCAGAATCAATTAATCAATCTATCTATCTATCAAACGATCTATCTATCTTCCAGTATTTAACTACTTTTTTTCCAGCAGGAAAACAGATCACAGAAGAAAACTATCCAATGGGTGTACATAACATCAGTTTTGAGCTTCAGATGGAAAACGCAAAAAGAGATTTAGGAAACTGCCTGCAAAAAAGACATGTACAACTGCATAGAAGGTGGTAGAAATCTTCAGTTTGCAGAATCCAAATGTGCTACTGCTCAACTGCTGACTGAAGGCCTGTGTGACAAAGTCGTGTGGTCTCAATCGACTGCCTAGTTCCTTCAAGTGCCATTATGGCATGTTGGGGTTTTAGTTTAGTCTTAGGTTTTCCTGTTAAAGGAATTTTCTCCCATATGCATGTTGCTAGGGGACAAATAGCTGTACTTAAGAAAGACAAAAAGGGGAGTGGGGCGGGCCTGGCTACTCTTTTGTCTACACCTGGGTGTGGGGACAGTTCGCTCTGAGCGTCCGGAGAGAGAAGCTGCAGAGAAAGGAGCTGCTGCTTCTTTCTTTTTGGCCGTTCTTTCTTCCTGCTGGAAACAACGCCGGGACCCCAAAAGCCGCTTTCCCTGCCCTGCTGGAGACCGAGCTGTGGCTGCCCTGCTCCGCTGCTGCTTCGAGCTTTCGCTACGCTGTAGCCCTGCTCACCCTGCCTGCCTGGGCCTCCGTGGTTTTTTCCCATCTGGATACATCTCGTCTGCCACCCGGGATTTGCGTCCGTCCCTGCCCTTCCAGCCTGCTGTTCCTGAGAGCCCGGGATCAGCTGCCCAGCGGTTTGTGAAGCCTTTGTTCCATTCCTTCCCGGGATCCCAGGGCACTGGTGCCGCGTGTGTCCCGAGCTTGCTCCGGAGCGCCCCCTGCAGCCGCGGGGGAACCATCGCACCTGCCCTGCTCACCGGGAGCCGCCAGCGCCCCTGCCGGCTGCGAGCGGAACTGCACCCGAGGGGAAAGGGCCTGACAGCCGAGAAGGCTGGGACTGGGTTTGTGATTGCTGTTACTGCCATAGTTGTTGTTGTTTTGTTTGACTGGTTATATACATATATATATAGAGTAAAGAACTGTTATTCCTATTTCCCACATCTTCGCCTAAAGGCTCTTGATTTCAAAATATAATAACTTGGAGGGAAAAGGGGTTATATCTGCCACTTCAAGGGGGGCCTCTGCCTTCCTTAGCAGACACCTGTCTTTCAAAACTGAGACATGGCAGAAAGCAATTACACACAGCAAGCTGCCCCACACAGCGGGTTCCAGCTAGGTGCCGAGGCATCCCTGTGCAGCAGAGGGAAAATTTGCAAGTGCAGGTTGATGCTTCTGGAGAAACTTGAGGAAATTATAAGGAGAGGTGGAAGAAAGATTCTCACATGGATAGTTTAATCTGAATCACATAATTGCACAGAACACACGAATGTACTGATTTTGCACTTGCTCAAGGTCAAAAATGACTATCCTAAAACTACAAAAAGTTTTGCTATAGCATTGAGCTGAAAGAAAGAGCAATTTTTTTCCACTTATATTCCACATCCACAAATTAAAAGGAACAATTAATCGATTCAAAATACCATTGTTGAATTGCAGTTCTTAGGATTTTGACAAATTTTCTTAAAATGCCATTTCCTGAACGACAGTAATTATTGAAAAGGTCTCAATTTTCAGTAGAAAAAAACCCCCTCTTTCTCTGCTGAAGAGAAAACCGTACAATTTAAAACCACAAGATTCATAGTTTTCATAGACTGGTTGAGACTTTAAATAATGCCCTTTTTTTTTTTAAGAAAAACTTCATGGGACAGTCATGACCCCATTTAAGTCACTGCTAGGATTTAGAAGATGTCTTTTATGATAACTTGAACTGTTGCAATTCAACTGTTGCAATAATAGTGCTACTTAGTACCTAATACTTAAAAAGAAGATTTAAAGATGACTCTTCTTGTAACATGATTTCTACCTAAGCATCAAAGCTAATATTTGCAGACTGGAGACCAGGTTTGCAAACATATTATGCAGGAACCCCGGACACTGATCTCAGAAGTGCTGAACACAGAGATGATCACACTTCAAAGGAAATTGCAGACACTTTCTATCTTTGAAATGTAGAGGCTAGCTGTCACACGAGGCTGTCTCAAAAAACCGAGTTTATAACCTCAACCAAAGCAATACTAGCTACAGAAAGAGTTGCAAAAATGTTTATGTTACTGTCCAGTGCAATTTGAATTGCTGCACTTAAATTAATGACTAAATTTTACTTTGACACTCCAGCACTAATAGTACTCACAATGCAAACGTTGTGGAGGAAGACAATGAAAACTACCACATTACAATTCTACTGTAGAAGTTCTCTGAACCCACTTCCCTTATATGAGATGCAAACTTTCTGGTTTATGGCCTGCAGGTGATACATACTACCTTCAATAATGAACAAAGCATCATACAGTAGAAGAAACGTTAGTGTGACACTCAAAGTCAAATAGATGTGCTAGGATTTTAGGTAATATTTTTGTATCATGCTATGGTGTGATAAAATCCAACTTACCTAATTATGAAAGCTTTCAAAGCTGTTCACAGATTGAGTGGCAGAGACTGGATCAAGTAATATAAGTACTGATGTCAACAAAGTTAATTGACCATTTCTGAGATTAGAGTATTGAACACGCAGCAACTGCCTGAGATACAATAACACACACCGCAGGAGAAAAAGTTTGCATAAGGGGCATGGGTACAACAGCAGATAGCCAGAAAAGCCCAAATCTTCCAAATGAAGTACATAAACACTCTCTCAATTTGTCTTGCTACTTTATCACCTTCAAGAAAAGAGCTTTAATGTAGTTGGATGCTGCACATTCATTTCTAGACATGGGGATGTCAAGAGCATGTCAAGTTTTTATGTCCATTGTTAGTCTGCTCTCCTGCAGAGAAAAATCTTGCTTGACAGCTTTTCTTTTTCACTTAGGTACCCTTTAAGCCATTAATTGATTTCAACCAGAGAAGAAGAGATTACCAGAAGGAAGTTCTTATGACTTTTGTAAAATCAACCAGGCCAGAGAAGGCAAAGCTGCAATTTTAACATCTACAGGCTCAAACCTCATAAAATATGCCATCCAGTTTCCATAATTGAAAATGGTAGCCCATGTGTCATGAAATCAGTCCAGTCTGTGGCAAGAGGGAGCTTCATGGCAAAAATGAGGAGGCACAGGTAAAGACAATGAAAAAATGGTTTTTTGACCTCAAGACACAACTTTAAAGAAATTCTCATTAACTCCGCTGTTCAGAAAACCAGTTGCTTGTAATAAACAGCTAAAGCACACATGTGCACACACACCCCCCTAAGATGCAAACTTCTGGAGCCCAATCTCAGATAACTGAGCATGTTTTATTTCTCTAAAACCCATCTATATTTTACTAGGGGAACTCCTTGCAACATGCAGAACAGTTAACAAAGTATACAGAGGACAGATTTATCAAAGAAAATGCACTAGGACAGGAAACAACCCTTGAACTGCCCCTTCATCAAGGTTAACTAGCTGAAAAATGGCATTAGACTAACCACATTCATATTATCTCCAACTGGACTGACTCAATTCCAATCTGCTTAGTACAAGGTCACATCATCCTGAAAAATACTCAGTGGTCATACCCTGGCATCATTCAGAAAGAGATTAGATGCTTAAATGGAAAAGCAACTATATCTGCTGTTATATTAGATTATAAATTTGTACAGAAAGACACTTTGTGACAGAAATTGAAAGCTAACTGCCTGACAGTAGGAAGGATTTCTCCCCATGGGTACAATATCCATTACAATGGTTTTTGCTTTCTCCACAGTCCTGAAATTGGAGACTGCTGGATATGCAGCACTTGTTCACAGCTCCACCTTTAATCATCAGTTTCCCATTAAGGATATACATTTAGTACCTAGCATACTAACATATCAAAACTAGCATACATAAACCTTTCCCACACACTTTCTTAAAAGAAAGATCTGTAAGCAAAGTCTATACCACTGGTATATGTGGAAGCCCATAGCAAGCCTGCTCCAATATTACAGAAGGTACAGCTGGAAAGGGTTGGAAAGACTTCACCTAAAACAGATATTGTGTCTTAGTATATAGGTAGGAGAGAGAATAAACTGTTTTTAAAGCATTCCTGATGGAGATTTCATTAGCACATTCAGAAACCTGGCCACGGTAACTCCTCCATCTCCATGCCACTGAAATTAGCAGCCTGCTCAGACAGCATCTAAAACTACCATGGTGAGAGGTCAGCTCTGTGCAAAGCTGAACCAAACTACAGCACCTCCAGGTCGCCAAAACTTCTTCACTCCATGCAGCTCATTAGAATTGACAGAATTACAGCTCACTGATACACAACTAGTGAAGATGAAGCACATTAATAGCTGCATGGGTTCTCTGTGGAACCAGAAGTTTTCAGAAGTGTTACAGAAGTGCTCCTCCAGCCCTCCATCACAGTATTCTCCAAAGGAAATGGTGGGGAAAAGCAGCCCCAGCACACAGCACCCTCCACAGACCACCATGACCATAATTCCACTTACCTTAAATAATGTAAAATCCATGCTATACTGCATTCTCCACTGCCTTGTGCTTAGGGGAGAAGCATCAGCCCAAGAAGCTTGTACACACACAGTCTCACCTCACCTGCACCACTCAGACCCATAACATGCTGAGCAGCTCACCTCCCATCATCTAAGCTCCCAAAATGAGTATAGACAGTATCACCTATTAACTCTGTATTATGCCAGGTTTTTAAAGATTCAAATTTAGCTCAATGCAATGCCTAACTGTGAAACATCAACTGCAACAGTCAGATCTTGTCAAACACAAGAGCTGGATACTTACATGAAAAAACATCTCTCAGAGTTGTGTGGCTGAGGACCAGTCTCCAACTACTAAAGGCAAAAACAGATAGAGAACCTACCCCAGAGTTTAATATATCAAATCCACTCTCTTGGCAATGCAGTCAGTGTGAGGAACATGTATACAGTATAAACAGATAGGGAGGAACAGAGGGCAAAACAGTTCGCATTTAATTTTGTTCCCTCAGCTATCTGACTATTCTGCAATAGGGGCCTGAAGGGGGTCAGGAGAAGGATGGAATTGTTCCTGTATAGCAATCATAATACAGATAACACCCAAAACTACAGTGATATAAAAATCACACATAACACTTTCTCCTGTTTAAGCTCTGTTTTACTGCTGAGAATGCAATCTGACAAAGCATTTCACATACTACACACTAGCACCATGCTCAGCAGACATATAAATACATGTCTGGGCTGTAACAAAAACACACTTTGACACTGGAGAGCAGCTTGGGGAGGCTAATATTCTTACATTCCTTGGATACATAAATATCAATGCACACACACACAGAGAACAACATAATGCTATGATTTCTGATCTAATATCAGACATAGCTAAATGCACATGCACACCTAGGAAATAGCCTATCAAAACTGATCCTTCATACATAAATACTTATTTTTCTACACGTACATAAATAAATACATCTATCTGCCAACTAAACACCAACGCACACACATTTCCCCAAAGCAGCCCACTGTTGTATCTCCCCACGCTCCCGGCCTAACAGGTCGCACAGGATACACACTTTGCTACACGCAGACGAGGGAGTCAAGGAGTGAAGGAAAACTCCCTGGAAGACCGGGTGGCTCATCGCTACCGCTGTCCCGCAGCCTTCCAGCCCGGCGTTCCCAGCCGTGCCAGAGCTCCTTCCCCCGGAGCCCGGGTTGCGCCCCACCAGCAGCCGAGGGCGGCTGCCCAGCGCTCAGCCCAGCCTCACCCAGAGCACCGGCTCCGCTTTCCGCCCCTTCCCCGCCCTCGCCCAGGCCGCGGCGGCGATCCCATCTTGTGGCGATCCTATCTCGTGGAGATCCTACCTAGCGGAGGGCAGGAGCCGGCGCGGCCCCGCCGCCCCTCCCTCGCTCCCTCCCGCGGGTGCTGGGCGCCGGGAGCCGGGAGCGGGCGTGGGGCCGGGACCAGGACCAGGACCGGGGCCGGGCCGGGCTGGGCAGGGCGGAAGGTGCCACTGCCTCCTCCTCGCCGCTGCTGACTCAGGAGCAGGCGCCGTCCCTCCACGCCGCTCCCGGGGGGCGGCCGCCGCGTTCCGCGCAGGATCGCTGCCCACAGACACCGCCGGGCACGCACCGCCCGCCGCCACGAGAGCGGGCCACACCTGTGGGCAGCCGCAGCCGCCCTGGGCATGGCAGGGGAGGGGTGTGAGGCGGCCCTCGGGCGGGGAGGTGGGGTCGGTCCGGCTCCATCCGAGGTGTGGGGGGGAGGGGGCTGCCTGCCGGCAGTAAGGCGAGAAGGTGCCGCGTCTCCATTTTGAAGAGGGGGAGAGTGGGAGTCGCAGCCCCCTCGGCGCGGCGGCCCCGCTGCCGTTCTCCCCACGCGGCGGGACACGGCTGCGGTGGAGCCGTGGCACTTTGCACGGATTACACCGACAGGGCTTTTACTGTTCCAGGGACGCGACTGGAGATAGAGCAGCGAGAGGTCTCCCAGGTCTGAAGACCTTCAGCAAAGGTCTGAAGGTGTTGAGCCAAGAAGCTGAGCGCGAAGGCAGCCGGGCCCTCTGCCTCACGCCACTTTGTGTACCGGTGTCCGAAAGGCGACCACGGTGCTGCTGTTGGTGTGCCGAGGGGCCTCGAAGGTGGGATCCCACAGCCTCTGTATTGTCGTGCTGCGTGCAGGTCTCCATACCTTTGCCACCTGCGCAGCTTTTGGCTGCTGTGTTTCCACGTGCAATGTTTTGGGGACACTGTTACTTCTGGTAGGGATTTCCCACGGTGACGGGCTGCACGGGGACTGCAGCAGGAGGCCAGCACCTGTCTGGCATGAGCTGCACTGGGGCATGCTCCCCAGCTCACACATCGTCATTCTACTTCCATTCTGATCCTTACCTTTCCAGTTTTCTGAAAAACATTGGGCTGGGGACACAATGCCGCTCATCTGGTGAAGTCCCACATCTTAATGACAAGTATCTCTGAAGCCTCTGTAAGAGAACCTATAGCTTACGCAGCATAGCTTTTCAACAAAATACTCAGCATTTCTCTTAGATTTTGCTCTATTCTTGCCTCATTCCCATTTTCTGTTTGCAGTCAGAGAATGTAGAAATGGTTTGATTGCTTCTTCGATTTGTACAGCTCCACTCCAAAATAATAGACCAATTTGATTTGGAAAGAGTCATTTTTCTACTCAACACCAAAGTCCATGTAACATAGACAAGTGATTTAAGTATATTCACCTCAGCAACATTTTAGAACACGCAATTTCATTTTAAAATGAAATAAAACAAAAAAAGCAGTGGATTTCAAACTTTACTTGCAAAGGTTTCATGCTGTTTTGCACCAGCCTGTCAAGGTCCCAGATCCTCTGTTCCACCTGTTAGGGATGTTACTGTATTGCCAAGTTCTGCTCAGTCTTTAATGAATTGCCAGTGCTTGACTCAGGGTAAATACTATTTTGCAGGTACTACAGAATGATGAAAAAAATAAAGCATTTCAAGGATGTAAAAATGTCATCTCTTGAGTGAACAACAGCTTTTACCTCCTCATCTGATTCCCACCCTACCAACTGTTTTCAAGAATGGCTTTTATGGTATTTCCTGCAGCTACTTAAGTTTTCCTCAGTATGGGAAGGTCATGACTCATGTGCTTACTCTCTAAAGTAAGGAATAACATCTCGGAATTGTAATAGTGGATTGCTTTTGAATATAAATGAAGGAGCCTAACAATGCTGTGTGTTGACATTTTTAAAATTTTTTTTTGTTATGTTGCTATGCCAATTTTGATTCCCCAGTTTCTGTGATTTCTGCATGTTGGCTGTTTTGGCCAGCTTAGGGAGACTGAGTCTTCTTATTTGAAGTTACAAAGTATCATGTGAAATCCTAAAAAATGTTCTAATAACAACACAAAAGGAAGAGAAGACTTATTCTTTCCATTGTTGACCAAGTCTACTTGACTTGGAAGAGGATGTGTGTGCAGACAGAGGAAGCCTAGATATCTTTCCTTTGTGTCAGCCCCATTTCTCATGCCTTGAAGCCTTCCGGCCAGCACTGGGAGTTGATTTACTCACCCAGTGGGAGAAGAAAATTGTCCTCCAATGCTTCACATGGTTGTGTGATCCTAATTTTACTGACTGTTAAGGCACCAGATATAGTGGCACAATTTTATTTTTTTTAAATTGTTTTCTCTGCAGGAAGGATTATCCACTCAATGCTGGCACTTTTTGAAGGATCTGTATACAGATCCTTAGCACAGCACAAGCTTAGGGAAACAAATCCTCTGCGTGTCCTGTCAGGAGGTTCCTCCCACTATCTTAATTAAAACGGGGTGAAAAGGATGAAAGCAGAAACTGTCCCTGTTTGCTTTCTCTGCGCAGGGGTGGCTGATCCAGTGCCCTTGACTTTCCAGACTGTCTTCTCCACTGAATGATCAAGATGCAGCTACTCCTACGCAAACGCAAAGGAATCGGAGCAAAGAGCTCCCATTCGAGAAATCCAGCAGCAGCACCTGGTGCCTGTTCTGTTGCCAGTCTTCAAATTCCAGAAATGCTATGAAATAGCAAAAGAGATCATGAAGGCAGGTTTGTTGCAGATGGCTGAGGCTACTAAGAAGGTATTTTCTTGCGGAGCCAGTTCTTGCCTTTCATGTCATTGATAAATTAATAGGCTTAATGCTCATGAAATAATAGTCTGAGCACGCTGTAATGCTATCTGAAAATCATTTAAACATCAAAATGTAGCCTTCTAGGTAAATGTTGATCCAGTTACCTCCAGCTGCCTTCCTACAGTAAGTGCTTTCATTTGATCAGACAAAAGTCTTGTGAAGCTGTCATCACCCAGGACAATTAACCTACTGCCAGATATCCAGGGTCATTTTGGAGTCTGCCTCTGACATGTACTCCCCATCACTGCCAAGTGAACGTTATGAGCAGCTTCTTGGTGTGACAGGGAAGCCCTGACCTGAGGTATAACACAATATTACAGTGACATAGAGGAGGTTCCTCCCACTGCAGGGGGTTGGCACAGCCCTCCCAGTCACCCTGCACCCCACTCTCCTTCCCTTTCTCACTTGGTTTGCTAAACCAGCTGCTCTGAAGTTTTTCCTGTGACATCTGTTCCAAAAGAAAGAGGTTTGGGATATATGCCACTTTGGTCACATTATTTAACCCTCATTGGATTTTTCTGAAAATACCCTTTTCCCACCTCCCATTTAAATAGGAAAATAACTTTGTCTGTTTCCATTCAACGAAGAGTCTACCAACACTGAAAAAAAGGGTAATATTCACCTTCAAGGCATTTGAGACAGATTTTTTTTTTGATTCCTCAATACTTGTAAAAATTTTTGAAAGCTGGAATGAGGTGAGGTCCCCTTGGCCACAGTTGTCCACTGTGTCAGTTGTTCTTACTTGTCATTTCTACTGCCAGCCCTGGTAAAGCTTCTGCCTTGACAAATTGTGTTTGAGTAGGTTTTTATTGGCTTCTCTATCCCACCAGTGACAGTATCAGGAAATCTAGTAAGAGTGCAAAAGGTTAGAGTGACATGGTGTAATCCTTTCCTTCTTTCTGTTGTTGAAGTATATTTCATTGAGGCAGGTCTATACTTTTACCCTTTTCCTTAATCAAAACTGTAGTTGTACAACATTTCTGTACATTATTTAGTCCATTTCTTGTCAAGTATGCATGAATCCATAAATAATGACACAGTAATGATTTTACCATGGGTTGTTGCAGATGCAGTGTTACTTTCATTTCAATTGTAATGTAACAACATTCCTGCCTACTGCATCTTCCATTTAAGCCTCCTGTTTTCTCAGCCTTACTGAAATGACAGCCTCTTTGTAAACAAATTTTTGTTACTTACAGTTTCAGATTATTTTCTATAGTTAGTATCAGATTATTTTCAATTTCTAAGAGCATAAATGTTCTTTAGATGTATACTTTTAATCAAGATAAAATGATTTCCTGTTATTACTGTGGTTTTGCTTGTCCCCCTTTTTAAAAAAAAAAAAATTAATCTAATTATTAATGTCCACAGTGGTTTAATACTTCCTTATTTTATCTCTTCTGTTTTAGTAATTTCAAGCTATTTTCATGTAGGACTGTTTAAAGCTTTGCTTGGATCCTCAGAAGAAGTTACTTTTCTTGATACCTAAATCAAAGTATTAATAAAAAAATGCTTCTTATCATATGGAATTTTATCAAGGTCCATTTTTGTTACTGATTATCAATAGGAGAAAATCACTAAATTTCCTTATATTCCATGTTTGTGTAAATCCTTTGGAATGGATAGTTTCCATGATATCATATGGATTCTGATTCAGGAAAAGAATTCAAATTCTAAGTTGTAACCTAATAAATATTTTGTTAGGTTTTACATTTCAGTTTTTCTACCTTTAAATATTTATGGTGTGTTCTAACCAGTTTTAGTTGCCATATTCAGCAGTTATTTTGCCTTTTATATCAATGTAAGAGGTAAATTGATATTAGGGCTCTATCATTTGACTGTCAGCAATTTGGGTACTTACTAAGTTGTTTAAAATGTATTTAATTAAAGATATAGTGCTTAATATTCAATAGTCAAATGTTTAGCATTTATGCCTTTTTTTTTTTTTTAATATGATTGCTTTTACTGTAGTTCAAAAAGGTTTTTAAAGCTGTATGCAAGATTTTCTCATTCTGGAAGAATGACTAACACTTAATTGCACCAAATATAATCTTCTTCTTGCCTGTCTTTGTAATTAGAAAAATGAATTGTCTCTTACAAAGTGTTATGACTTGGCTTGTACCTAATAAAAATATTACATCCCTGCTCACTCAGTCTTTCAAAGGTGAATAAACACTGCCAATCAAAGGAGGGAGCAGTTAGTCAGCACTAGAGATGGATCTGCAGCTTAGGCGTGATGCTAAGTCACACAAAGATCTGAAACCTCTTTTTTCTTTTCTTTCTTCTCTACATTAAAACCTGTCCTACAACATCAACCATTAATAGCATTTTTCCTTTCTTTCAAAATAGTCCAGAAGGTATACAGATAAAAAAAGTAGCCATAATGTAAAAGGGCACATAAACTTGTGCTTCTTTGACAAAAGGTGAGTTTATTGTGCTTTCCCTTTTCTCTGGGTTCCTTAGGAATGTTAAATTCCTACCCCCTGTCTTCACCTTCCCCATGAATCCTTTGGGTGCAACTCCCAGGGAGGGATAGGAGATGTAAGTGATGAAAGCAAACCTCATGGTTTTTCTTTCCTCTTAGTGAGGAAGAAGAGAATGTGAAGCAAATCAAAAGGTTGTGAGCACTGTTTCCTTGTGCTGACATTGTCACTCACAACACAGTCTCCCTGTAGGAGAACAGGGAACATTTGCTTTGTCAAAGTCACAGACAGAGAGAGATGACTGGTGCAGATGCAATTCCTCGAAAATGCCAGTAAATATGAGCTGACATTGTGAGTCTTAACTACACTGTCTTTTTCTGCATTGTATGGCCCAAATAATTAACTTCCAAATTTCATACCACTGGTATCACTTAAATCACAGTCCCAGTTCTTAGCATTGAAATGCTCCCAGTCACTTAACCTGCAGGGAAGAATTTAATTTAACATCAGATTCATTCCTTGTAAAAAACCCACATAGGTTAAAGGTGTATAAAAGGCAAATATAAAAGATACAGTTTGGCAATGTGGGAAACCACAAACACGGTTAAACCACACCTTTCCCTATCATCATCATTTCCTTGAAAGTCTAAGCAAACAAACACCTTTTCAAAATGAAATAATAAAAAAAAAAAGACTCCAAATACTCTCTATTGCTGATAGTTTGAGAGCTGTTCCATAAAAAGTAGTATGTATCTGAGGATTTTATGAGCTTTTAATTATTTGGGAACATAAATGAATAAAATACTGAGTTTTCTGCCTTAGCTGTCATGAGACTTTACAATGATGTTTCTAAGCTGAGTGTTACTCCTGAGAAGCTTTCTGGGTATGTTAAGAATAGGTCCTTTAAAATTTTATTTCAGTTGTCATATCATGGTTTCCCTTCATACAGGCAAAAATAATGAAGGGCTGTGTCTAGATGTGACTTTTCTTCACTCCTGGGCAGCTCATTGAGGCAAGGAGGAGACCAGGACTCCTGATCATAGAGGAAGGGTTACTTGTCACTGTCTATCCCTCTCCTCAATTTGAGTATCATGCCATGACCTCCTGCAGCAGAGAGCACACCCACGACTGTGGCTGTAGGGCATGGGCACCCCGTAGCATGAGCAGGATGAGCCCCCTGCCCCAGGTGAGGGCACCATGCAGTGCCCAGCAAGGGAGTGCCTTCAGGTCCCAGGGCGGTGCGAGGGGAGGAAAGGGTGTGTGGTGAAACAGGAGGTGCGATGGGAGTGACTCTTACCCTTCTAATCCCTGCAGCTGTCTTCCCCTCATGTTTTGGAAGTTTGTCACTGTTGCCTGCAATAGTTGGTTTCCATAGCATTAACCAGTCCTTATAAACAAGTCAGCTGTAGAAAACAGAGGAATTAAACGCACTGACATAGTTTACACACATTGAATTAGAATAAAATGACTGGCCCTGCTGCCTTTTTGTCTTCTCAGCTGGATCCATGACTTCTGGCTCATGCTGAGGAAGATACTCAACCAGAAATTGTACTGCAAGATGAGCCTTCCTAAAAGAAATGGCTGACTGGAACAGGGAAATTAAAGCAGATAGAGGTTTTTGAAAAAATAAATTGTGTCATGGTCCATTTTTATAACCATATCAGGGTACTGTTTATAGTTACAGGGAGATGTGTAGGGCTCAGAACAGAAAATCTAGGCTATGTCCAATTATCCAGGCTGAGCTTCAAGCGGTTTTGTATCTCACAGTGTAGTTTTATCTTGAGCAGAATCTTTCATGTAACACTCATTTTTTTATGTTGGAGAGCTGAGTGTTAAAATTACATGTCAAGTGTTTCTTACATAAGCACAGTCAAGCCAAAGGTTCATCTAGTGCAGTACCCTGTCCTATATTGTCACCAAAAGCTGGCAGCTAGGGAAAAATGTACATGGTAGCTCTTATGTTTGCCCAGCATCAGCTGGTTTGTCTCAGTGCTTGTGAGTTAATTGTGGTATTTCTGTGTATTTCTAATCCATGAGCACCCAAGTTCCCTTTGACCCTGTGTTAGCTCTTAGTTTCCATACCATCTGTTGGCAAGAAGTTACAGAGCTCTAAGGCTTCAAACACCTACAGCTTGGTATCCTCAAACTCAAACAAAGGATAGGGAGGTTGAATTGTCAAGTAAGTGACTCAGAACAGGCACCTAATATCCTGAACCCTCCCTAGACCCTAGACAGGCGCAGTGCATCATATTCTTGCTTTACACAATTTTTTTCAGTATTGCTGAAATTCTGCAGTATATTTTCTCTGTTTCCATGCAGCTATTTTCCAACTCACAGAAGCATGTTCCATGGATAAGAGTGCAACTCTTCTAGAAAGGTGATTTTGGCCAGTTCTTGAAAGTCACTGAAAATCCTGGACTCAAAAGCTTGCTAATGTTGGAGCTAAACATTCCAATTTCATTTTTGTGTTCAGGTCAAGCCTAAAGATTTAGTGCTATACTTTGCATCAACACTTTTGACAGTGTTACTAGAATGTTTTCTGCTTGATTAGCAGTGTTTTGAGGACCAGCTTTCACATAAAGCTTGCAGCATCCTAGTGAATTCTGTGTGTAATTTTAATGCCTATGGTTTGTAACACTGCTAGCTTAAGAAGTCATTCCTCAACTACAGTTAATGTTATTTAATTTGGTCCTAAATTAAGTATGATGATTATGAATTTGCAAATCTCTTTGTGGAGATATTTAGTCAGCTGACTATTAACATTCCTAATCAGCTAGCACACTCAAAATTCAAACTTCAATGTAAGTTGCTAAAATCTGTTTAAAAGAGGCAATTTGACAGAAGAAAAAGAATTACCTAATTATATTAAAAAGACCCAAACAGGCTTTCTTCTTCTGCAGCTAATAAGACTTCTGCCACAGTTTCTGTAATATCTTAGTATAAGAATAGTCAACCATCTAAAATCGCAATATCATATTTTAAACAGCAGACTCTGGGTCTCTAGAATTTATTTTTACGTTCCTAAGCAGATGATAAGACTGTCCAGTAATTTTATCCAAGGATAGTGTATGTTTCAGAAATGAAAGCCATTTCTATTTTTTTCCCCACATTTTGTACATTTAAAAAGTTACTGTCAATAATACATAGTTAACAC
Organism: Corvus hawaiiensis; assembly: GCF_020740725.1. Taxonomy (NCBI): domain Eukaryota; kingdom Metazoa; phylum Chordata; class Aves; order Passeriformes; family Corvidae; genus Corvus; species Corvus hawaiiensis. The sequence goes on from NC_063213.1 coordinate 20,105,305, forward strand.
TAGAAAGAAAGCACAACAGATTTCCTGTATGGATTTAAAAAAATTATTTGTAATTCAAATGCGGTGTCTTAGAAAAAGAAATAAAGATATATCCATTTACAAGGATAGTTCCCCAAAAATATCAAGACAGAAGAAGAACAATTCAAGCTTTTATTTAGACAATTCTCTGGATTTCTAGAACTTACAGCAGAGAGTGAACATCCATTAAAAAATTAAAGCTTTCTCTTTCATGGGGGGAATGGTGTTTTGTATTCAGAGTCATATTCTCCTTCTGAAATGTGATCTGTCATTTCAGACAGCAACAATATTCAGAAAGGCTTCTAAATTATATTTTATGCTGTCTTTTAAAGAATAAATATTATTGCAATTAGGATGATATAATATGCTACAGCGCACTCTAACAATTTTTGAGCTTTTGCAAGATTAGAAGTTATTAATTTTCAGCAAGTTGTTTGTTATACCTGAAAAGTGCAGGTATTCTTATTTTTTTCCATTTGAAAGAACTTAAAAGCTTAGATCTTAGCGAATTGTGTTCTAATGAACATACGGGGGTTTATTTTTTGTGGATATGTGGACTGCAAAATTACAAAGAGCATCTATGTTTTACACGCTGTCTGATGGAGGTCTTTAAAAGCTCAGTTTCTGAATACATGTTAACTGTGTCTACTGTGTATTTCCATGTAGTTTAGACACTTAGATATACCAGTGTCCACATAAAGTTCTCTTTGCAATTTTGTGAGCAGAAAAATGTAAACCCAGTTCAGTGCACTTCCTATTCTATCCCTTTTTACACTTATAGGCTGTTTGGTCTCATTTTGTCTGTTTACACATTGCAGCAGACATTTGCAAATACTGTAGATTCTTTTTAACAAGTGCCTATTGTACAGAGCAGGAGATTTTCCCTGTTGGTAAGGTAATATTTACCTTAACTGCAGAGAGCACTCTGCTCTGATTCAGTTTCTGTTGGTCTGGGTTGGAATTTTATAATACACGTAGGATCAGGATATTCCTATCTTTTGCCAGAAGGTACTCAAGTGCTTTATTTCAGGCAACGTAGCCATGTCATATCCATTTTATGTTTGGTGAGCATCCTCTCCTTTTATATCAAATAAGTAAAATAACTTGGTAAACTCAAAGAACTCCACTAATTATGCCCTCAGGATTCAAATGCTGTGTCAAACAAGATATATTGCATATAAGTGCAGCATGCAGGAGGACTGTACCCCTGCAATCTTGACTTGTAGCTGCTGTATTTTATGACAACTTGTATCCGTGGCAACCAATGGTGTGGAAGAAAAGTGCCAGAATCACCTGAGTAACCATGGAAACCAAAACAATGTTTATGGGTAATTGACTAATCTAACCTACCTACCTACACAAAATAGGAAATAATTGATATTTAGTACCTGGAGACACTAGCCTGAAATTAATCATTTGGAATGAGTTATGTCTTATAATCATTATAATTTTTATCATTATATGTCTTATCATTGTAATCATTATCATTGGGCGTTGGAACTAGTTCTTTAAGGTCCCTCCAAGCTATTCTATGATTCTGTTTCCAACACATGAAGCAAAAAGCTACATACAAAACATATGATAGAGAAAAGTGAGATCTCCTTTCTGTAACCTTTTCCTTTCTGATCACACATAGGTCAAGTAAAATACCCTTGTACTATGAGGATATTGTTTAGTCAGTATCTGTTCTAGATGTTGTTCAAGGAATTACTGAATTCTGATCTAGCCTTGATTTGTCTTTGATATAAACTGGGTTTTCTCCCATGTCCTTCAAGAAACAAGTGTCAAATCATGTGAAGTACTTTCATAATGAAAAACAGTGTATGTTGCTGTTTTGAGTAAGATGTTCAGATCTAGACTGGGAAATGGGGAAAGACAGTTTGAAAGAAGGACTGTGAAAATACTCTGATCTGTCTGGTCTTGACTGCTCTCTAGAGCTGCAATGGAAAACTGTGACTGGCTTCAGCTGTACTCGGGAACTGCTGTGAGAAGCAAGTCAGTGTAAGTCCTGCTAAAGAAAAGTTTTTACAGCATACTTTTATCTAGGAGCACAGCATCCTTTGAGAAGAAACTGGCATGGAGGAGAGGAGATCTAAGACTCAGTGCAGGAGGCTTGATCCTTTATTTCTTCCCCTTAAATTCTCAGGCTGAATCTTTTGTATGGGTCTGGAGTCCTTACTGCTGAGCCTGGTGGGAGAACATCGCAGGATCAAAGCAGAGGGGAGTGAGGGTGCTTCAGTGACATTATTACACTTGCAGATGACGTTTTATATCTGCGAAACTGCCTTTGCCTCATAGTGGCTAGCTACTGCATCCAAAAGGGAAGAAGAAGGGCAATAGAACTTGTATTCATACTAACTTACTGCTCCAGGCTCATCTCGGGGTGTTGCAGCCCAAAGAGGGTATCTGACAAATTATTAAATCAGGGAAAAGGAAAGAATGCAGATGGAAGACACTCAGTAAGACAACCTTGGAAAGTAATTGTAAGGAAAGGAGAAGGTGTTGTAATAAACGACAATTATACATGATGTCATTGAGCTTATTGCAGGAAAAGTCACCAGCACTGATGTAGGGTATGAAAGCTGCTTTAATCAAAGGATAGAAAGGTAATTACAGTCAGGGACCTTTACAACAAGAAATCAGATACTGAGATATCTAAAGTAAATTTAACTGCTAAAAAAGACTTTCAATTAAATAGGTGACAGTGGGAAAGCAACAATGAAGGTCAAGTTGAAAGAAATGTCTGAAAAGTGAAAGGTAAGAGAGAGTGTTGGGAATGAGTGGTCTAGGTCACTTAGAGAAACACTGACCAAAATATCAACAAAAGCAGGTTTAATAAAAGTTTGCAAAGGACAAAGTTTGATGATAAGGTTTGTTCTATTACTTACTATATGCATAAAGCACACAAAGTAGAATCGATTAAAATCAGTCTAGAATGGTTTACATGATGACCAGGGATGCTGTTTATTAGGAAACAGGACCTCATTAGACAACAAATTCCTGTGAGCAGGGTTTCCAATAAGCTCAAGGGGAGCTTAACTGCATAAAAGGCATTAATCAAGGCTTGAGCATAACAAGCATGCCTGAAATTGTAAATCAGCCCCAGGGGTGGTGGGGGGAGATGCACCTCAGCAGAGAAATATGATTCGTTTGCCTAACAACAGAGAAATAACTGTTTTATTATGCCTTTTCCTGGTCTTAAAATCAAGAATCAAACATGGTTAGAAGGAAATAAGGGGTTTTACCGTGGTATTTATTTTAAGGATCCTTAGGTGCACCACATCCAGGTCGAATGCACCCCAATGCACACCGCAATGCACACACACGATAGATCGGGTATAACATTACAGGTCTTACTAATTAGCATAACTATCAAATTTTCCCCGATGAGAGGCTCGAGTGAGCCCCCCTCCCCGAGGAACCTTCCCCTGGATGGTTCTGTCTGAGTTTACAGAATGTGTTCTGGAGAGGACCTTGGTGTCTGGGAATTTCTGATCCCTAACTATGGGGCTTCTAGGATGTTTAGTCTCCTAGCTTGACAAATAATTCTAAGAATGTAGGCTAAAAACGCTAAGAATACAAAAAGCTATAAAAAGGTATATAAAAGGGGTATAAAACAAAAGGCAAAAAATCATCATGGCATCACTGGGATGAAGGTGAAGGGGGTTTTTTTGTACCCTTTCTTAATAGAAACTTACAATGACATTTGAAAACTCCCAAAGAACAGCCATACAAAAGGATGGCTCCTGAAAATGAGGGTCACTGGCTGGAGAAACAATTCATATCCACAGAAGGAACAGAGAAAATAGTGCTAGGATGGGTATCTAATAGAATTACTACATCATAAAAGATTGAAAACTGAGCTTCTAAGCCAATTAGGAGATATTTACTGAAGCTAATGTAAGACTATATCTGCTAACCAAACTACTCTTGGAAAAGTGTGATTGTAGATGGCTGCTCTGGAATAATGGTTTGTATGTGACCTTGTAATTGTGAAAAATATAAACTACTTCATCTCACCTTGGAACCTTTGTTAATTTAGGCGTATGATAATAAATTGCACCAATGGTTGTTTTTTGAAACATCCAATATTGCTATTTCATTAGAGGTGGTTTCAGAGATTTTCTAATTTAGTACTTCATGGCACTAAGAACTTTAAAGTGTATAGATATACTAGAATAGCTAAATATTATCTTCCAGAAAAGCAAAAATCTCTAACAACAACTGGATTTTAATTTTACTTTCACTTTCAAAACATCTGAAAGGACTTCTTTGCTTTCAACAGATAATTGAAATATATATTTTGCATGGTACAGAGAATGCAATAGCAAGTCCAAATTATTAGAGTACTATGTGCAACCTAATAATTTCTTTGAAAATCAGGATGAAGATACCAGTTATTGACTAAATGAATATTGAATATTAATTACCTCTTTCTAAAGGGCTTCTCTAATTTTTATGTGTTTTACTCAAACATTGCTTGATCTTTTCCAATTTTATGATCAAGGAATTGTGATGCTGACAAATTAAATACTCGCTCAAGACTACCTAAGGTAATACTGAGGGAATTTCTCATGCTGTCAGCAGAAAACAAATCTGTAATAAAGTGGGAATCCCTACTCAGATGATCTGATCCATCAGTTGTTCACTGTCAGCTGGGACAAACTACTGTGCTTCAGTTTTCAACCAAGAGTGACTCTTCCATTGCTGCACAGGGAAGTTCCCTCTATTTATAAAAATTGAGTTGACTGTGTCAAAAACACTTTGTACGTGCAAAGTATCAAAATGACATTTCTGCACTTATGAATTAATGTTTAATGTAATGGGGAGTTTGCCTCCTTTCTGTGGTGCAAAGTAATTCCTGTAAAAGATTCTAGCTTGAGAGGAAAATGGCAAGCTTATTTTAGCTGTGGTGGTGTTACCGAAGTGAAATTCTCTATTTTCATTTTCTTTTAGTTCACATGTAGGTACTGGGGGAAAAAAAAGGCAGCAGAAGTACATGCTAGCTAAACCTCCTTTTTATTGCCAGCAATAAAGGTGCCTCTGGCCTGGGAGCATGAGAAGGACCCTGTGTTACAACTCTGGATTCCTTAAATGCAGCCTGAACACTACTTGCCTGTTTATTTGTACACTTTACAGAACGTGCTTGGTTTGGCCATGATATCATAGAATCATGGAAGTATTAAGGTTGAAAAAATCTCCATCAAGTCCAACCTTTGGTCCATCTTTGGTCACCATTCACTTCTAAGTGATTGTATGTGCAAACCTCGATGCCCATTTATATAGCAGAGTTTATATGAATTTGTTGCAACTTTCTTTTAATACTCTTTTCCAAAGCCTTTCCTTACTCAAAGAGTATGGAAACACCTTTTTATTTTCAAGTAGAAGTGGAGAAAAAAAGCCCTTCTTAATATGTAATTACTAAGGGCTGAATTATCATGCACATAGCTTGCCACAGCTTGGCAAACCAGATGGAGTGAAAGACAGCTCTATTTGACTGATGTGGGAAGTTTGGAAGATAATCAGAGGGAGAGGTTTTAGAAGTCTACTGTGTGGTGTGACTTTCATATATTTTTTATTAAACAATAATTATAAGTTTTATTTTAAAAGTGGCAAATATCTGATAAATAGTATTTCCATGGTCAGACACAAAAATTAGTATATTTGTTACAGTATTTTAATTAGTTCTAGAATTTAAAGACTATTTAAAGACAACAAAGTTCTGTGAAATCAAGTTTATACATTTACCTAGTAATGTAGGAAACTACAAACTTCAGATGACCAAAGTTGCAGAGATAGGCTAAGGCAGATAAACTAAAAAAAAGTGAGCTCTACAGAAAAATGAGTGAGCTGCTGAGAACACTGGCAGACAACAAATTCTTTATCCTCACTTCCTCTGCCCATTCTTCTTCTTTATTGTATTTTGTTTTAAGGAAATAATTTTTACATTGTGAAGCATACTCAGGGATGTAGTGGTGGCCCTAATTTTTAATGTGTTCAAGAGAGGATCAGTCGATTTTTAATACACGAGCCAATACTACTGCTATAGAAAACTATTTTGATAACTACACAGATTATTAAATAATTTTGCCTTGTAGCCTGTTGTGTGGTTATTACTGTTGAGAAGAGTGTCTACCATGCAAGAAATACAACAGAACTTTGTGTTTACTGCTCATGGGCAGTATTCATTCAATGATTATTCTCACTCATCTGAAATAAAATAGCAAACATTTCATTAGTAGTCAAAAGAAACTAGATTTTTAAAAACCCTCTTTCCTGCTAGTCATACCCATTAGGTCACATTATACCCTGTAATGGAACAAGGTGGTAGAATTTTACATGAGACTTTCATATCATTTATGTAGTAAAGCTTAAGGACAGTCCTGGTAAGAAGGACTTGGTTTCCTAGACACTTAGAAGTGTCCATGAAGGAGAAAAGACATGCCTGTGTGACCTAAACAACACCAGCATCCTAGATCCTCTAAGCACATCTCTGAAACCCTCCTAGTGTCACCTGGCATCATAAGGACATAGCTATCTCAAGACTGACTCTAGGGACACCTGGATTAACAGGCAGCAAGAATGCTGCAGAAATGCAGTTGCTTTGCAAAGTTTTACTGCCATCAGTAATTTGTAGTATGGGACTTTTTGATGATTCAAATTGTGTTGTACCTGAACAATTCAGTAAGACTGTTAAGAAACTATAAGAAACCCTTGTCTATCTAGATTTGGAGTGCCCCAATTTGGGTGGGACACTTCACATGCATGAATGACTATTTACACTAGCAATTCTAGACTTATTGTCCAAGCTCCACTCATCAGTCATCACTGACCACTTGCCATTTTTCTCAAGAGCCCCATGAAGGAGAGTTTTGCTTGCCTGAAACACATTCTGTAAGTGAAACATAGATTTAAAAGAAATATAAAGATTTTAGTCATCGGCTAGCTGTGTTGAAATTAGTTAGAATAGGAAGGAATTTGGGCCCAGCTAGAGTTAATTAAAATAGTTAAGAGAGCTGGACCTGAAACAATTTTCAAGATGTTAGTAATTGATTACTGAATAATTGATGATCTGTCATTTGTATGTTTGCTTAGCTGTGCTTCGAACAAGGAACAGAAACATTGATAAGTTGGTGTAGGGAACAAGGACAATTACCAATTTCCTCCCTTTGTGGGAACCTATTCAAAAGTCATGCAAGAGGAAGCTTAGAGGTCACTAAAGTAATTAGGATTGTTAAAGCTCAGAAAGGCAAAAAGGTTAAAATGAGGAAGATGAGTTACTTCATCTTTTTTTAGACCACTGACTCAATTCAAGACCACTGACTCAATTCAGAACACACACTATGCATGCTTAATGACATTTAAGTCATTTCCACACGAAGTGGAGAATGGGAGGTGTTAATGTTATGAATATGCATTTCTATTTTAGATATTCATAATATTTGGAAATAAAAAGCTTTGTGTTTGCTTGTATCGGGGCCCTGCGTCTTAGGGAGCTATCCCATGCAGTGCCTGGTGCCAAATAAAATATACACTTTCTAACTCTAAACTGTTAGAGAGTTTTTGTCCGTCTCAGTTGGATATCGATATTAGATCGATATTCATATTTTGGTAAATCATAAGCAGATTCACTGTGTTCCCATATATAATAGTGCTGCCAGTAATGAAGCATTTATTTTCTTCTTAGCCTTTTATGACTTTCTTTAGTGCTTTAACTTAAAAGATTAGAGGGGGCAAATGAAGAAATTATTTAAAAGTTCAGTAAAGACTAAATCAACACTAAAACCATTGATGTAAGTAAGCAATGAAATCCAGGGGCAGAAACAGTGAGATTAGTAACAGCTGGTACAGGGTACAACAGTCCAGAGAAAGGCTGTTTTGGGGTCAGAATTTCAGCACTAATTTCTGCAAATATGTACAGTTTCCAGAACCAAGTTATCTAAAATTCCATGCACAGAAACCAGGACAGTTCAGCCCTGAGGCATGTGTGTATTGGTTGTATGCACACACATCAGGTAATGTGCACCTGGTGTGAGCAGAGCACAGACTTTCAGCTTCTTCTCTGCACTGGCACAGCCATGACGTACTCTTGGTTCATCTCCAGGCATTGCCATCATGTTTGGATTTCCATGGCACAAACCTTCATGGCAAATTGGAGTGCAGACTAAGTAACAGTTCTCCTTGCCTTAAAATGCACCAACAAGCAAAAAACCACATTTCAGAAGCACTAAGGACAATGTAAAGAAACGTTTAAGGTTTAAGAAGAGTGTGATGTACCAGTAGTATTGGCTCATTTTTAGGTGGGTATTGTGGAGTTCACAGGAACAATTCAAAAGTTTGGATTTTCCATCAGTTTATGTTTATATTCTGCAATTAGGAAAAAGCAAACAGAAGATGTATTTCTGTTGAAGAATGATGAGTAAACATGTAACTAAACTGCTGCTCAGAATAGGGAGATGAATAAAGACAGAGGTTTTAAGCCAGCAGTCTGGAAGAGCTTCATCCAGCAGCTGGCCAAGAAGCTCCCTGAGCTGGCAGAAAGCTGGCACTGCACCAGAGTCAGTAAGACTGAAAAAGTTAGTAGAAAAAGTGATTAATCCATCAGCTTTGAAATTGATCCTGGGCAAAGTGATAGAACAGATGCTTGTGGAGTCACTTCTTGATGAGGTTGCAAGTTTGGTTGATAAAGGTAATATTTTTGATGTACCAGACTTGTTCTTGTGAGGCATTTGACTTGGTGTTGCATGGCATCTTGATTGATTATCCAGCATGATAATCAACATGGCACTAATGGATTTAGGGCTGATTAAGTGACAAGTCCCAATAGTAATTATAAATAAGAAATCATTACTGAGTGATTGTGTTTCTCATGACACCCTGCAGAGATCAGTTCTCTGACTTCTGCTGCTTAATGATTTTATCAGTGTTTGGGAAAAAAATCTAACATAAGTGATGAACTTTGCAGTTATATTGAAATATTAACTGTTTCATTTTGAGATATTTAGGTTATGAAGAGATCATGTATTCAAAACACTTCTCTATTTCTGTGTGTGCTACAGAATGCCACCTATCAACAACTAAAATAAGGTGTTCCACCACTAAAAAGGTGGAACAGTGAGTTGTTCTCTGCCAATCAATTAAGGATGGTTTAAAATTTTTTATTTACTTGTGGGAGTAAAGCCTGGAATAGATGCATGCCGTACTAACCTGACTTGCACTTGAAAGCAAAGTCAGGATCATGCATCCAGTCTGGAGTGTGAGTGCAATAAGACACTGAGGTCGTAGCTGCCAACTCAGTCTTTCATGGGATGCTAGCAAGGTATAGAGATGTCTTCAGTGCCTAGAAACCTTCTTCTTGGAGAATCGTCACAATTGCTCCCCTATCTGCAGCTGTGCAGCTGTTCTAGCTGGCATTGGTGGGCAGCAGAACCTGTCCTGTTGAGCCACAGGCACACAGGGCCAGAATATGCTTGCACATCTCTCAGAGAACGAGATTTTGCCTGTGTACAGTTATTACGACATGATTTTTAAGTAGCTCTATTTTCACACCAATTCAACTATGTTGGCTTCATTGGAGCTATTCCCTGAGAAAACAGATGATGAAAGCTGTTTCTGTTTCTCACTGCTGAGGTAATATGACCTATTGGGTAGAGCCACATGGCATGCCTTTCTTTGCAGCATAGCCATTTTTCAGAGTCACCTAATTTTCCTGTGGTACCTGCTTGTTTGCTTTCTCTTGCTCTTCTTCATTTGCACCAGCCTTCCTGTTCTTTATATAAAAGACGAGTGAAAATACCAGCTTAAAATAACACTTTTGCTTGTGAAGACTGAATATTTTAATGGAGAACTTTGCAATGATGAAGCGCTCCATAAAAATTGTATCAGCACATCTGGTAAGTAGAGCTTATGAAAGAGTTAAAAGAGATAGGGCTGAGAGGAATGAGGAACGGGAACTACATATGCTTATTATATGCTTTATAATGTTACCAAGTATAACATTATAAAAATACAGTCTCCATGTGCTTTCACAATTTTAAACATGTTCTGCCCATTATTCTCATAACACCTGTGGTTGTGTATTATATATTGACTTTCATGTGTTAAAATTAACATTTTAACTATGAAAATTGATCTTCATCCCTATCATGTCCCTCTGACTCAAAGTAGAAGCATTACCCTATAATCTTTTAGACAAATCACTTGCAAGGTGCCTTTAAAATAGAATTAATTTTAGACTAATTGGGACAGAATAAGTCCTTTTGTGTGACTTTCAGTTTGATAATATATGGTTATTGTAGCTCATGGAGACATTTCATATATTAACCCCCCTGACTATGATGTTTTAATCAGACTGAATAGTGAAGTAAAACTTGAATATATCAGGATGCCAACATTTCTAAGTGATGAGCAAGATTTCTCTGGTCTGACTGCCAAATATTTCTCTATGTTGAAAATAACATTTCTCTAATGCTAGGTGATTTCACAGAGAGGTTCAGAAAATTTTCTGTCTGATTGCAAAGTGTCAAAATTTATATATTATGAATGAGACAACTTGAAGATAGCTGTCATGTATCTTCTTAATAAAAATTAATAACTTTTATTAATATAGTTGTACCCATCTCAGCAATTACTAGAAGGTGATCTCTTCCTTTTTTCTTCCCACTCGTCGTTTGGGTTTGCCTTAGTAACTCTGCAGTGATTGGATGAGAAGGGAAAATTCTTAAAATTAATATGAAATGCATTTAAAAAATTAAAAAGTAAGATTTTAGGAACCAAGGCTCTAAAAAGCATGCTAGAAAGTGTTATGGGCAGTTATGAAATGAAGGGAGAAACTGGAAGCAAGCATTAAAGGGTGTTAGATTTTGATCAGTTGTTTTGTAGTCACTTCAAGTTCTCGAAAAGAAGACAAGTAAAGAAAGACTGAGATAAATACCATACAACTCATAGTTCTGGTTTCAGTCCTAAAAATGAATTCAGGTTGCTTCATTCATTGCTCAGTTGTAGCCTTCAAAACTGCCAGTGAGTACCCAATGTAACAAGCTGCCAAAAAATTCTGTGATGCCAGAGCATTACAAAGATTGCCTTATACTGTTTTTTAAAACGTTTGGCACACATTTTTCAAACTTTTCTCTACACTTACTTAGATCAGGAATTTCCTTAAATATTTGAAATATATTTGAAAACTGAAAATCTAAGCTTTAAAATATTTGGTCTCTAAGGCAACCATTGCAAGAAACCATTTTTATGCACTAAAACTGGCATGTATTGCTATCTAACTTTTTAACAGTTGGTAGTTAGTAAGGACTGAGTTTTCAGCCATTTAAGTTGTCAGCTTCCACCTTTTTATTCACGTTTTTAGTTTTATTCAATTCTTACAGATCATTTTCAGAGTAGGCTAGGAGTCTTTCTCAGTCTGGTGTCTATGCCTTGAAAATTCCCAGATGTTCTAAGGGCTCTTTATGAAACCAAGAACAGATTCTCAAAGAGATCCTAGAATATAGTCCTAAAATTGATAAAAAGAATATAAAGTTAGCAGTTGCAGTTCTAGTCTCCAACACTAAATCAGTTGGTAGTCCTGGGCTTCATCAGCTTCTGTTGGTAGTCTGGCCTGTTAGCAAGACATTTCAGGACACAAGACTCTCTTGAGATCGCACTTTCCTTCTGTAGCATTCAGTGTGTGTCATTTAGCACTGATGAAATTCAGTGTCATAATTAGTTACAGGTTATATATGGTATGAATATATTTTTTCTTTCTTTCATGGAATGAAAAGCATAATTGAATTAATGAAAAGTGTTTCAGTGTAGCTATTGTCTAAATTATTCCTTTTTAAAAAATTTTTTAAATAAACAACCAGCTTTGTTTAAATGAATTGATCAACTTTCAGTGCAAATCTGAGAAAATATCTTGTGTGCTTGTTTGTTTGTCTGACTGTTTTTTTAAATCAGTTATTCAAAGTTCTTTCAGGCTTCTGTTAAACCTCTATGGAAGAGCTGGAAAAACAGACTGTAATATTTAAGCTAAGCACAGAATTTTTAATATTTTTTAATTCCTCCTCAGTGTCAGTAAATATTAAATAAATAGTATTGCATGTTGTTATGATTCAATTAGTGAAAGCTGTATCGTCCAAATTAAGGTTCAGACAAGACCATATGTCAAAGCCAATAATACAGATTTTATTTAAAAGTAATTGTGAGCTAGAGAGATATAAAGAAATAGAAGAGATAGGGAGGGGAGAGAGAGAGAGAGAGAGATCAAGCAGAAGATAGTCATCACCCATGGATCCAAATGCGTTGGCCCTTCTTCACCCAGGTTGTTAAAAGCTTTTCACTATTTATACATTTTAGCAAACAAAGGATTTAATGCTCATTGACTACACAGTTCTCTTACTCTCCCAGTTAAATTAGTCCCTCACTTTTAATGCTAATTAGTCCCATGATCAATCTCTTTTCTTTTGAGTCGGTGTTTTTTTTGAGTTGATGGGTTGTGAGTTGGTGTTTGCAATCTCCCTCTGCCAGAATTACATTTTACCCACTCTGAGCTGATTCCAGCACAATTTCTGGGTTGCCTTTCCTTGTGGCCCATAAATTCTGCATTCCTCGTGGCCGTTTTCAGTGATACATTCTGCTCCCCCAGCTTTGTTAATCTCCACTAGCTTTGTTAACCTCCCGCTAGGTCTGAGGTGGCACCCAGACCACCTTTTTCTTATCACAAAGATCTCTTATCCCATCACGGTGGCTTAACTTACCGACCAAGTTCCAGATATCCATGAAAGCATATTTGGGGGGCAGCTTCAGTGGTCACAGATGTTATTTATCCCACAACTTGGACTTAATCTTTGTTTGACTGGTGATATGCACACGAGCAGTCACTTCTTAATACACTTTGCCACAGTGGGAACTTCTGCCTGGATGCATTAGCCAGATCTCACCTCTTCCAGGACTGGAGTTAGTGCCCTACAGTCGCTTATCTCCTGGCAAAGTCTTTCTGTGGCCTTAACAGTATTTGAGGCAGCTAATTGGGCTCTTTAAGTCCTTACACATGTCCTTTTAGAAGCTTGTTAATAAGGTGTTTTTATACAAGTGAGTTTAGTTTCATTTTAGTCTCATTTAAAATAAATTTTAACTCCCTGCCATGAATAGGTGGTAAATTCCAAGGTACAAACTCCATGTTATAGCAAAATTATGATAAGGAATATTTGCTTCTTTAGTGGTTAAATAGGGAAAGCTGTTAGAAAAGGCTTGAGAGCAGCTGCATCGCTAAACCCATAAAATATGTGGGACTGCTGCCATCTTCTGGGACATGAGACAAAGAAGTTACTACTATACAAAGAAATAATTTGACTTGCGAGAGCAGGAGAGGCTTAGCTTTTTAGATATAGAATGATCAGAAATTATTGAGGGTTGGCTTAGTTGCCCATGGCTTCCTGTGGATACCAAAATCCAATTCCTCACCATTTTCATAATTGACTTCTAAACAGTAGGTTAACATCATTTTGTAAGTGCAGCAAAATTGTACTCCTATAATTTAAGCTGTGGGGAAGCTGCTTGTAAGCACTTGTTGAACTCTACATCTGAGACATTTCTCAGAGTAATTGCCCTGGAAAAGAGTAATTTTTTCTTCATTTGTATCACGCTGATTGAAGTGGCTTCTCATGGTTCATGGCTCGGGCTTACTGAAGTACTGTGATAATACAAACATATAATTCAGTAGATGTATGTGTGTGTGATGCATTTTGTAATAACTTTATTGCACACTTCAGGCTTTTTCTGCTTTGTGAAGGGCTCCAAATAGAGTGACAGGATGATTCATTTGCTCATTTTCTTTTATACTCACTGTGTATTCCATGTGCTTGTTTATCCTGTAAACAGTTGCGAAGAGAGAACATATGAATTTATAACCAGCAAGAAAAGTGTGACTGATTTTCTTATGAATGACAACAAAGAATTTTTTGCTGTCTCCTCAGGTGAGCATAATTCATTATCAGGAGGCAAGTAGAAAGAAGTTGCCTAGCACCAGGGACAGGATATATTTCAGGACCACAAAAATAAATACAGTAAAAAGTCTTAATTCTTCTTGAAGGGTATAAAACTTACTTTTAAAAGCAAACTACGTATCCTGCCCAACCTTAAGGTCCTGTACAGCCACCTACTAGAATAAGCTGTTTAATGCATATACCTGGTATTGAAGGGCAGCAACACTTAGACCTGCTCTCTTAAATATTAGCCTAAGGCATAGATAAACCTAGGGATGTTTTCATCAGATTTACCAGTTTCTTACCATTTTATCTCCACTTCAGGTTGGATGCTTCCCAGCCAAGAGTTTTGATTGTCTCCCAGTGTTCTTTTCTGGGACAAGAGCAAACAAACACAAAATATTGCCTGGTCAAAATCACTACCCACTGCCTGTCTGTGGTAAGAGAAAAACTGCAGCTGACTAGCCACAACAGAGCAGGATAAATGAGAACCAGGTGGCCTTTGGGACAGGGCTACCCAATGCAAGTTGTATAATGCTTCGCACCCCGCCTTGGGTTTATCTTTACTGTTAATATTGGCCATCAGTCTTGTTTCTCCAGTGCCTGACTGTTCCTATAAGAAACTTCTTCTGCCCTCTCACTGCCTCTAACTCATAAAAGATGATTTTGTACTCTTAGTGCAGCCAAGAACATCTACCTGTTAGGCTGGCTGAAATAATCCCAGGTCTTGAAGAAGTCCCCCATGCTCAGGGAGGACAGCTGAGGAAAGCTGCTACCGAGTCTGAAGGTATTCTGGGGCTTAATGTGTGATAATTGGTCAGTATAATACACCACCCTGTAATATCAATGAAAGAAAAATTGTGGGCCAGGTCTGTTTGACATTTAACTGTTAGCAAGATCCCATTCTGTTAAAACTCTCCATATATTTCCTTGCCATAACAGCTGAGACACAGCCTGGCCATTCTGAGTAAAGTAGTTTATTAGATATGTGATGCAACTTCTATAGTGTAGAACTGTTTTTTGTGATATCCTGGGGTTATGTTATCCTTTGACAAAAATAGCTTTTTTTTTTTTCTGCTATGAAAATCCACAGAAGACAGGGTCAGTCTTCTGTACTTTCCTTTTAGCATACCACTTGATAAAAATTTTCTTTAAAGTTTATAATTCTGCATTTACACTACTTGCTCCTTTTTTAACTGAGTTGGACTTTAACATGAGAAATTTGACAAAAAGAAAAAGTGACCATCAGCTTTTAGCTCAAGCACTACTTTTTCTGTAGTAAACAGTATTTTGCAGAAGTTTGTTTTCATAACTCTATGGAGACAATCTGTCATCCGTCAGTCAGCAAGTGCTACCCAAATTATGTCCATGTCCCTAGGAAACATGAAATACAATTTAGATAACTACAGCAGTGTAATTTATTTGTTTGTTGACTTATTATCTTTGAATCTTGTGCAAAACTGTTCTATACATTCTCATATTAATGTTTTGCTAATGTTTTTACCAGTTATAACTTTGTTGGCACCATTGTTATTTACAGAGAACAGGGAGGTTGATTGCTTCAGGCTGTCCCAACATGTTCTCTTCTCTTTACAGTAAAGCAGTGTTATTTCTCACTGTACTTCTGCTGCCAAGTGGAAGATGTAGAGTCTATATGATCATTTAGAGATGACCTTTGAGCTGTTCATGGGAATTGTGCATAACAATTTATAAGTCATTCTAAATATAATCAAATTTTAAATATCCTTTAGGTTGCATGATAAAAACTCCTTGTGCTTACCCACAAAGGAGCAGGAGGAGGTGGGGGGGGGGGACTTCAAATATTACCCTGACACATTGCTCCCAGGCCCATCACAGGAACCATCAGCCCTTCGAGGGCCCATCTCCACAAGCCCAGAGGAGCACATGGATACTCAACAACAGACAGGAACCCAAACTGTGGATTCTCAGTAGGGGGCACCCAGCCTGGTCCCTCCCTGGGCAGCCCCAGGAAAGCCGCAGCCCCACTGTGCCAGGGTGACACACATCATGATGAGTCAAATCTGGAGCACTTTTTGAGCTGTTACCTAGGAAAACAGGGCACATTATGGGAAACAAGGTGGTGCATTTTGGGATTGCACAGGACTTATTATGGGTTTCTTAGGGGAGAAAGCAAAGGTGAGGAAAGGAAGGGATTTAGATGATTTGGAGAGGAATGAGAGTGGGGAAAGCAGGAGTGAATAAGAGGTCTAATTGCATGTGCACTTCTCTGGCCATGCCCTGTTCCCTATCAGCCACTGGAGGTACCAGAGTCACTGAAAACCAGTGCCAGCACCTGGAATAGGACCATGGGCCACAGGGCTATGTCTGCCCCTGGTGCCAGTGGTTGGACTGAGCACTGGGTGTGCAAAGAGGTGTGTGTGTACTACCACAGGTCAAGCATGACCAGGCTGGGAGTAGCTGAAATGGCTTGGGAGCTGTGGGTGTTTCTGAAAGGGAGACCACGGTGGGGTGGGCTACTGGGAGAGTCCCAGCTGGGGAGATCCACCTCTGTATCACCAGGTGTTCTCTGTCCTGCTGAGTGCAAGCTGTCAGCTTCTGCTCATCGCCTGGTGCTTCTCTTTCACTTGTATTTGAATTCGTTACGCCAAAAAAGCAGAGATTTGTTCAGAGCACGGATGGATTGCCAGGATAGTTAGAAAAATGAAGTCCGAATTTGTGGTCTGGAAAAAAATGGAAGCCTTGCTGCTCTTTCCCACTAGAGGTCTCTGCAGATAACGCTGAGAAACCTGAAAATGTCTTTGCCCCTGACAGGGCTGCCGATGTCGCTGTTTCTGTGCAGACAACTGCTTGCAAGACAGACGCTGTACAGACACTTTATAGGCATAATGCAAGTAGATCCAGTTCCCCTATATTGATAGATGGCGATGTTTGACTGATTGCCTTCTGTGATATTGCACCAGGTGAGGGTCTCAGCCGGTGTCCTCAGTTGAAAGGACTAATTCCAGTTTCATAAGTACATGAAAACCAAAAGGACCAAACAACAGAAAGTCTTAAAAATTTATAGTGAGACATCTTTAGTTTCATAAGGATATTCACCCTAAGAACAAATCCATTACTCCGAATGGATCCCGATTTCACTACTCTTTAATTCTGTTAATTTTAGCAGAGTTACTGGTGGCTTGAACTGGATGTACTAGTGGAGAATCTTCCCTTTCTCAGATCTCTGTAATTGCATTTGTTTGTGTGATGTCTCCAATATGGCTAGCCATCTGTGAAAAATACCTGACCTTACACACACTAAAGAATTCGAATTTATTTAGATAATTAAGTCTGCTTTGTTTAAAAGAGCTTTTTAAGGTTGAGTATGGGCACAAGCAGCAATGGACTGCTGCATACTTTGAGAAGATGGAATAATCTTTCTCTTCAGAACTGAAATTTAGTTTTCCTATTTATTACTATGTGCAAGTATTCTGTTTCTGTTTTAATTTCCAGAAATGAAAAGTTTACCAGATTTTCTAGACTGTCTCTCAAATTCAGGATTTCTAAGTAAGCAGCTGAAATGAGCATGCCCTGCATAAGTGGGACAGAGTAATGCTCTAAGCACGTAACAGAGGGAGAAGTACTAGAGCAAAATTTCTGAGGGATAAGTAATTTGCAAAGACCCTTTGGCGATGGTTAAATGGTAAGGCTGCTGTGCTGACTTTGCACACATCTAACAGCTGGGTGCATTTGAACAACCCCCTGCCGTGCCTGTTCTGCCTTGGTTTCCACTGGAAGGAAGGTTGGATGTGTAGGCTGAGGACAGATGGACCTCGGGAGCCCTGAGGGAGGCCATGGAGCACATCCAGTGATCAGGTTTGATGGAGATTTGACACTTCTGAGGCAACTGCAGAGAAGGCAAGAAGAAAAATCCCTTCTAATACAACATCAATCTAATTAATGTTGTGGAGGATTTGGGTAGTGAGTAAAGAGGTTAGATACAGGAACACAACCTCCTGTGGAGTCTGTGATTGCAGAACTGCTCGGAAAGAAACAAATCCTCATTTTCAGATACTTTCAGTGAACCTCAAGAGCTGGTACTCTGTGAGCAGGGTCTGTTGGAGTAGCGGACGTGACCAGAATACAGTGATACAAGACCTGGGGCTGCAGGGTTTTGAGCGCATACTGCAAATAAGCTGTGTTGGTCTACTCCAGCGAAGGGAAAGCTCTTTTACAGATGGTCAGACTTCTCTGCTGCCTCTGGTTCAGAGCTTCCAGTTTCAGGTTTCCTATAAGTGGGATATTTTGAATTTGTGCTTTTTTTTCCCACTAAGACATTAGATGTGTTCAAGTTACTCAATGACTTTCAGCATCACTTTTTTCTTTTGGTACAGTTTTGCAGAGAAGAAATCTGTTGAGTTTTACTTGTCAACAAGGATCATAGATGTGTATGACACGCTTAATTTCTGTAGTTGTAGAAATCTTGTTATTACTAGTTGTCTAAATACTACTTCTACATTCTGGAAAGTTTAGATATAATTAGTTCTCAATAGAGTAGAGAAATATAAGTTGGGAGTTGTGCCAGAAAGGGTTGTGGGTCACAGGGTAACTCATCCTGCCTATAAGATATAAGTGATCTCATTTTGTCCTTCAGGGTATCTGCTGGGTTCATTGAGCTCTATGGAAAATGCAGATGTAGAGTCCTGCATAATTCCAGATCAGTCTAACTAGCAACAGTCCAGGCTAAAGGCTGGGCATAAATTGAAATTTGCATGAAGTGAATTCCTTCAGTTTTGTTATTGCTGTATCTCTGAATTAAATTATAATTATTTTACAGTCATTATAAAGCAAAATCTGAGCATTTCCTATTGACAGTACATTCATTTATATAATGCATAAGAGAATAAAGGACAGTCACTGGTGTCCTCAAAATCAAAATGAGCCACAGTGAATTTAATATAATGGCCAAGACAAAAGTGCAAATAATTTTATTAAATGATGATATATTTTACATCCCCATTCAGCAAAATATTTAAACCAAATTATAAAAGCAGGTGCCTTGTTCCATTGGATACACAGCGCTTTAAAGGTAAATGTGATTTAAATATTATTCTGAAATACAGCCACTGAGCTGCATCTATGCACCTGAAAAACATGTAGACATTTCTTTTGCAAATAATAGCAAATTGCTCTGAAGGTATAGAAGTGACATTATATTGCAATGTTGGCTAATTTTGAAATACCTTATTTACAAAGATTTATGCAATATCTGATGCAGAGATAGAATCCTCCTGTAGCAATATGCAGCGTTTCTCAATTTTAAATATGTATATTCATATTACTTTTTATATATGTATGTGCCACATCTTTCTTCTCATTAATGAAGTTTGACAATTTGTGACAGGACAGAAAGGGAATTCATTATATTTAGTAATAGAAAACCCATTTCTCATTTTTCGAGAGCCAAGCAGCTGCAATGAAATTGCCTAAACCACTATATCACAATTCCCCACCTTTGTGGTTCTTAAGGTCACCCTCAAGGGTCTTCAATTTCCTTATGTTCACAGCTTGGCACTTGGTAATTTTCAGAATCAGGAAATATAAGGAAGCTATATATTTTTATTCTAAGAATGATTTTTTTTTTATTTGAGAAGAAATAAATCTGTCAGGTTGAAAATATTAAAAAATCAGAAGCTTGACTGTAATAATCACAGCAATGTCAATGCCAATTTTGTTTAGAAAACTTTGGAATGAAAATTTTCTGCATGACAGAGAAACTTTCCCTCTTCCTGAAAGGAGTTGTCAATGTGTAAGGGAAATGGATTTTTATTTTAATAATCAATGGAGTATAAGGGTAATTTATGGTAATAAGACTGCAAGGCACCTACCATTACTTTTCCTTAAAAAGTTTCTCAGTATTCTGACTGCTGACAACTTCAGTGGACTATATCAGCTGAAATGAAAGAATTGTAGTTGTTTAGATTAAATTTAGAGTAATTTTCTCTCTATATAAAACAATCATATACTATGTATTCCAGTGTTAATTATTGAGAAAATGCAACAATAGGCAATAGTAGAGAATTGAATTGATTTCCTAAAGAAAAGAACAGTCTCCAGGTTTATAAATTCCAGTAGCATAAATTGAGAAGAATCCATCATTTGGGCTCTGCAATGTAATAAAACAAGATGGTGTTAGATTTTTTTTTTTCTGGCTTAATTTCTACTGATGAAAAATTTTCTTATTCTCTCAGTGTATGACTTGGAATAAAGTACAACAAATATTTATCTTCCAGTTAAATTTTTGCTTTTAGTGTAAGTAATACACTAATGAAGACAATAATTAAAAACATTAAAAAATTTATGAATAACATGCTGAACAGCAAACAGCTTTGTATTTATTCACTCTATTTCAATACAAACTGATCCAGAAATTCAGTCATGAATACCACCATATTGTCCTAATCAATGACAATGCTGACAATGCTGACAGTGCTGTCAGCATCAGGTTTGTGCTTTTCTGTGTCCTGCCCTGCTTAATCCAACCAGCTCAGCCCTGCTAGGACTTGTCTTCCCACAAATCCTCTGTTCCCAGTTCTGGGTCAGCAGCTTTAGAGCCTTAAAGAAAGATGTCTGAAGAATGTAAATAATTGAAAAAGAGGAAGCAAGGCAAAGAACTGAATTGAATAATGTTTGTTTGTGTGTTTGGGTTTTTTTTCCTAGTTTGATAGATAACAAAGTTTTTTGCAGCTCCATCAGGCAATATAGAATTTTTTGCACAAAAACCACAGTAATTTCATTACTGTGATTACTACATGGATTTTCTGAGAGGTTGTGGAAAACACCTGAGGGATATTCCACTAGCTTATGGTTCTTATGAAGAAGACTGAAACAGTGCTCTCACGTGTCCTGCTTCTCAGTAGTGTTAAGTTGGCGCTGAAATACTGAGAATTTTCTTCCATGTATGTCTGTAGCTATAGCAGTAACCAGCTAACTATCAAAGTAAATAGCAGGTAAATTCTTGCCTCGATACTACATTTTATGACTTCTGATAAGTTCCATCGATATCTTGTTTTATAGTGTTCATACTGCGTAGAGCTTGCCAATATAAACTATTCTTACAAAGAAACCATTACAAATTGTTTGATTACAGTGCAAAGTCAGGGATATGATTAATTAATATGATTTGCACAAATGTTTCAATTCTTCTGGATGTACCCTGTGGCATAATTTATTTCTGGAATGCTCGTAATATGAATTATGGAGGTATTCTTCCATGTATACACATACAAAGACTGAAATCAGAAGCCATCTCAGCTGTGGGTGTTTCCTGTGTTATACATCTCACTGAAGGGAGCAATCTCCAAGAGGAACTCGTTTTCCTCAAACTGCGAGTTCATTTTTGGCAATATCTTTCAAAGATAATCCTTCTGTATGAAGGTGGATTTTATGGGGCATGCTAATCATAGTGCTAGTGCAGTAGAAATACCAGCATGTTCGATATGCACCTATAAATTTACTGGTGCAGCTAGTTTTAGATCTGAAACAGCAAGACAACAAAAAATATATGAAAGCAAATGTATGTCCTTGTAGAGTTTTTCTATGGCTTTAAAAAGATATTAGCCCTCATTTAACTAACATATTTGGTAATGTATTTTTTCCTTGAAAATCATTAACTGTCTCTTTAACTTAATTTTTTTATTGCTTTACCATAATGACTTTGTTTTATTCTGAAAAATGTGAAAAGGGATACTTTTGTATTGTTCTGGGAATTGTTTAAATTCAGATGTGAATGGTGTTACATGAGTTTGATACTGATACTTGTTTTATACTGATGATATGCAGCATTTTTTCCCCAAGTATTAAATTTAATAGCAGGTGCTAGTGATGGCTATTATGACTGTTATTGTATTTGTCTGTCTAGAGTTTTGAATTTCTTGTGCTTGACTGATGAAACTTAGTTGAAGGGAGTTACAGTGCAGAATAACTGCTTTGATTTTTGTTAGTTTGAGATGTAATAATTATTGCTTTTGGGGGAATTAAAAAAACTACTTAAGAATTTTAAAAGAGAAGCATCATTATATTTCAGTGTTGCTGCTACACTGAACATCTTTGACGTGCAAAGGGAAGCTTTTGTTGCTAAGTGTATAATTATTTTAATGGTCATTCTTCACGGGTAGGTTGTGATTAGAGCCAGTATAAACCCAGATTTGGAGATGAGATCATTATAGGTGAGAAGTGTGGCAATATCACTAAGTCTTTGAAACATTTGATTTCATAAAGGTTGATTTCAGAATTATGGGGTTGAATTTTTGTTGCTGCTGTTTTGGATGTTTTGTTGGTTTGGATGCTGTCCTGTGAAATCCCCAGGTCTACTATTTTCTAGCACAGTCAGCTGCACACTTGCACACTTGCAACTCTTATAATCCTCTGTAACTCCCTGGTTCTTCAGCTCAACTGTGCATGGAAACAGCTAAGCATGTAAATATATATCACATCACTAGATGTCCTCCTCCCACAAAATTTCTTCTCCTCAGTTAACAAACTGATAATACTGTGTTTAAAACAGGACCTAGAATCCTGTACAGCACTAACAGATTGCCAGTGCCAAGTCATTTAGTCACAAATGACCTGTTCGTGAAAAACCACCTCAGGGTAGGTCAGAAGAGCTCTGCAGTTATGAAATGTGTTCTATTGCCCATGTATTGGACCATTAAGGACTGCAGAGGAATTTTCTATCACTGCAAGTGGTGCAGAAGCAGGGCGAGCCCCTTGCTGGTGACTTATAAAATCGCAGACTGCCTGAACATCTAAGTCTGATTATTTCTCGAGTAGCATTTTGGGTACCCTATGCACCAGCCATATGGTGCTTTCTGATCACAGATGCATAAACCCTCAAGGAAATTACTTGCTTGAGTGTTGTGTGGCCACTGGCCCACCTGTTCTTTGCTGCTGAGAAAATGCAGACAGCCTTTGTGGGTGTTTAGTGCTACGTAAACCAGGCTTTTGGCTTATTTTTCCCAGAGGGTGCTGTATGGATACAGCCATCCCCACCACTAGAAGAAGATCAGTATCCACAGTCAGCAAAGAAGAGTAATCTGCAGGGCCTACTGTTGCCACAGTGGCCAGGGGAGTTTCCCTGGCGAGATCCAGCCAGGCTGCTTTGTGCGTGTGGTGGTGGCTGAAGGGTCTAGGGGGTGGGACAGGGTGGGAAAAGTGTGTGTGATGGAAGGCAGTGGAGAGGAAGGGAAGATAAATATCCGTATTGTTTTTCCCAGGACTTACAGTGGTTCCTGACTCCCTTGCCACAAACTTTTTAGATGACATGTGCATCTTACGAACTGCTGCATTACTAAAAAATGCTTTTAAATACTAATGAATTTAAAGAAGATCAGAGTAATAGCTGCAGGACGTGCTGGTTGTGGAAACATATAGCTTGAGAAATTGAAGGATGCCCTGGACCTGGAGGGAGACTGATATTTTAAAGGGTTTTTGCTATTTCTGTAACACTGGTGCTGAGAGCTGGGTTTTTGTTCTGGGGCACTGGACAAATAGGGTTGTTGGATTTTGTCTGAGAGCTAAATGTGACATATGAGAGACTGTATTTCACAGCATGTTTAAAGATATTAAAATAAATGGGGTAGATGACAAAGCGAGCAAAGTTTCTGAACTGAAGGACCATATTCAGCGTGCTTCCTGATCTTCAAGAGTCACTTTTCTCTCTCCTTGCTATCACAGAAAGAGCTCTTTCAACAAAAGACATATATGCAAAGCCCAGTCTGAAATACTGGGGTATGAGTTCATAGCTGTTCCTACTTTCTGAAGATTTACTGATACCTTATCAGCCTGGATGGATAGTCATCTTTGAAAAGACTTTGTGTGGGTCAACTTAGATTACGAGTAGCTGGTACCTTCTGCTCTAAGTAGTGCTGTAGTGAGAGCCCTCTCTGGAGTTCTTTCTCATGGGAAGGGATGAAAAGGTGTGCAATTTTGTGAGCTATATGATTTTTTTCCAGCTTGTGCCTGTGTCATGTAGAGCTGAAGGATTTCAATCTTTTTTCAATAAGCATGGTACAGAGGTTTTATTAGGGTAATGAAGAGCCATATAATTATCTATCTTTAGCAGCTCCTTTAAGATTTCAGTGGGCAGTGAATTCTGTGAGATTCCAATAAAAGTGCAAGATTTTACAGGTGTTTGCTGAGATGTGATTTTCAGATCATTATGTGTAGTTTCATTAATTTTCCTAACATACGTCTGCATAGCTCATAGCTGTCTGCAACAGGTACAATATTTTGCTTTATTTTAGGTTGAGACATATTCTGAAGAGATGTAGAAGTTCATAAATGGATAAAACAAGATAAAACCATCACAAGATAAAACTATCAATTGTGATTCAGGAAATTCATGAAGAAATAACCACTGGTTTTTTTGTAAAACTGTAACACAATTGCCCAACCTGAAGGAGTCTTTTATTCAAGGACCACTCTAGTGTCCCAAGAATAGAAGGGATAGAGTTGCTTATTAGCATCCAGGCAAATGTTCTTGGAAGGAATTGGAAA
Organism: Corvus hawaiiensis; assembly: GCF_020740725.1. Lineage (NCBI taxonomy): Eukaryota > Metazoa > Chordata > Aves > Passeriformes > Corvidae > Corvus > Corvus hawaiiensis. The sequence continues at coordinate 20,129,814 of NC_063213.1, forward strand.
TTGGAGAAGAAGTCTGTGTAAATTTGGGGATGAGAGATAAAATGAATTCAAAGAATCATAAAGATTTTAGTAAAAGAAATCAGTATTTTTGCAATGGGACTCGCATCTTTGGGGGCTATTAAGACATTGTATGCAAAGTCTGGCCTTACGTAAACCCTATCAAAAAAAGTCTTCTTACGCCAAAATAGAGTAGTAGTTCCTGAACTCTTACTTAGCAATATCCTGTGAAATGCATGCAATGAAACATAGAGCCTGCAACACATATATGAAAAGGCCCCCAATCATTTTGATTAACCTCCTATAAACCTGAGATCAGCCATGAGAAGGTCTTACAAGGTAGCTGTTCGAAAGCACAGTGCAATAAATTTGTGTAGTATCACAGGTTTTACTTTTGATTCAATTTTTTATAGTTTTAATTTATTCTTGTTATTTCAGTCTATTCAATCTCATGTATTTTACCATGCCCCTCACTGACAGATTTAGGGACCCACATGCTGATGTTGTGTCAGAACTGAATATCAGTCCGCTTTGCAGCATAAATCATTACCTTATTCATTATAATTAGAGTGGGGAATAAAACCTACAACAATAAAAACCCCAGCAGTGCTGGAATTGAGCACTGAGTGCAGTGAGGCATGAGTGTAACTTCATGCAGAATTGTGTTATCGGGTTCCCCACCAGGTTTGAGTATTTTAGCTTCTTCTGTCTCAGTTGTAGTCTTCATCCACTCCTGTCTTTTCAGCCCTTATGAGTAATTAATCACACAGCTGCCATGGTCCTAGTGTGGTCCCTAGTATCCCTGCTTTTTCCATATCTGCAAGGCTCTTAGATATTTCTGTAATGCTTCTAATGCTCCTTAACTGAAGAGGGTTTCCTTCTGACCACTCTTTATGTTTTAGAAAAAAGTTTGTTACCAGAACAAAATTTTTTCCCCTAGAAAGACTTTCAACTCTATTACAGATATTTTATAATGAACATAAAGCACAATGGGAAAAATAACTCACATAAAGTGATGAGAAGAATAACCTATTTGGGATTTTTGTGAAGAATAGAGGTTGTGGAGGATCAGTTTTCACTAGTCATAGGATCAAATTATTTTGTGAAAGAATATTTGAAATAGTTGAAAACACATAAAAATTCAGTTTTCTTCCCATAGTACCATGCTGGAGACAAAATATGTCTCTTGTGTTCACCCTAATCTATTATTCTAGTATCAATGACATGCATCCCAGAAGGCACGGGAAAGAACAATTAACATTGAGTCACATTGTCCCATTGTCCCTTCAGAGACAACTGTCTCCTTTTCTCGATATGTAAGAGACGTTGGAGGCATCTGCTGGGATCTTCTGGTGCAAGGGATAGCGGCTCTGCATCTGGCCTGTGTCATGTCATGTCATGTCATGTCATGTCTGCAACCAGGGATTGTCAAAGCTGTGTTTTCCTCTGCCTAGAACTGCACTGTCATGGACACAGAGAGGCAGGAGCATTTTAAACTGTTTTCTGAAAGATCCATTTCAGCTCCATCAGTGACAGTTCTCTGGGTTTGGTTCTCAAAGCAGACTGCCCTATGTCTAGAAGAAATTCCATTAATATATGTTTTTGTGATCAGCAACAATTTGCTGGCTAAGAATAAAGCTATTTCTATAATTTGGTTCACATTAACAGAAGTTTCCTCTTTGTCTCACTGTTGTTGAATTACTGAAAATTGTTTTAGTTGGTTTTCATTTTAATCTTTGCTGTGGTTTTGTCATCTCAACCACCCATTCTAAATTGACCAGTTAATTTTCCAGGCTTCCACTTGTTTGTATTTAACAGGATTATGAAGCAGTTTTACAAAACGTCAGCTCTACAGTGCCACAAGTCCGAACAGCCAGCCACTTGAAAATAAGCAACAGTAGCACTGGAAAATGCACCACAAAAATTGCTGGTGTTGTTGTATGATCTATTTCCGTAGGTTGATCTTGAGATATGACAGCATTTTACAAACTGAAGGTAAGTATTCTTGGCAAAGGTGTGGAGTATTCTGACTGTATAGGACTTGAAATGAAATGCTGCACTGGGTATCATTTTAAGATTTCAAATACAGGTTTTACTTTCTGATCATGTTTCTCATTTCAGTTAATTATGTTGACCCTTTATGCCCCCAAATTTGTTCACACTTTAATCCCTGCTTTCAGTGTGTGTGACGTCTCATCGCCTGTCTAACAAATGGATCTAGAAGCTTCCAGCTGGCTGTAGTCACGATTCCCACATTGGTCAGGAACACAGGAGCATTACTCACTGGAGAGTAAGTGCAGGCCTGAGGCATCTTCCTTCTGCCCATTCACCTCTCCTTCCCTCCTTGCTGCCATTCTTACCTTCTCCACAGGTCATAGACACAGCCCACAACTTGTTCACAGTTCTAAATTTTCAAGTACATTTTTTATAAATAGTGGAAAAAGGCTGGGAATGTTATGGTACATAGTAAAAATTCTTTCTGCTCAAAAGAGTAATACCTTCGACACCACTTAAGAACAATGAAGTACTGTATTCACAGGCTAAAACAATTTTAAGTGTTTATTGTTTTGTGGAAGAAAGGTTTATTTTATTTATTGACCAAATATCTTGAGGGAAAATTTTAAACCTTACTACAGAATCCCAGAATCACAAAGTGGGTAAGGTTGGGGGACTACAGTGGGTCATCTGGTCCAAGTGCAAGCATCTGCAAATTAAAAAAAAACAACCAAAACAGAACCCGACCAAAAAACCCTGCCACCCCACTTTTCCATAGTGAAGGCAGTAATGTAGGAATATCTGGATCTCTAATCCTACTAAAATCATGTTCTGTATTTCAATTAGAGACCCAATACAATTAGATTGAGGGCATTTTATCACTTCATTTTTTCGTGTTGCTTATGAAATTTTGATGACATACTTAATTTCCCATTTCTCATTTGAAAAACACAAACAAATACTTAATGTGGTAATTATATCTAGCTCTATTGAAGAAAAACACATATAGATACTTCTCAATCTGGTATTTTTTTTTTTTAATGATTAAATAATTAAGTAATGGATAAAGTTTCCAGGAGTCATAGAAAAGTCTTCATTGGTAAGCACTTTAACTCAGTTTGAAGTCTTTCTAAAGGATCATCTACTTTAGTTACAAGTAGTTTTGCTGGTGGAGGAATTTCTGGGTTAAATTTTATTTCTTTGTTAGCTAGGGAGTCCAAGGGAATGAGCACAATTCCAGTCTTTGGAACGTTAATGAGTCCTTGCTTCTTAACAAAATCAATTGCACTTCTGCAACCTTTTTGATAATGAAATAAAAGGTTTTTTCTCTTCCATAGATGGAACAGATGGCAACAGAACAGAATAATGACAATTACAGCCCTCCCTCCCCACCTCCTCCTTTTCCTTTTAAGTGGTATTTGCCTCTTGTAGCTGGTACAGGTACAATCAAATAGAAAGGCGGAATCGCTAGAGAAAAATCAAAATATATCGAAAACACTCTTCCAATCCATGAAATAAATCAATTACTCTAATGCTGTCTTTCCCCTGACATCCCAAAGAACTTTTTTCACTTGTGGGGAGCAGGATACATTGTAGTTGTGCTGTAACTTAAGTGGTGGCAGAAACCTGAAAAAGTAAGAATAAGTTATGTTATGGTAGAAAAAAATCTTGGTTTGATGTCTTGGAATGCAGTGGTATGTTCGATGTCACACTACAATTTCAGGAATTTACCCTTGAAAATACTATGTGCAAGTGACTGTATGTTCCCATGGCAGCAGACCTAAAGCCTTAGAAGTATTGCCGGAAAGTGACAACATACTTTTGAACATGCATTTTTCAGTTTCTAGGCTGGAACAGAGTCTTTTCTCAATTTATTTGAACATATATATGAGTTTTCTTAATGATGGTGAAGAGTAGAGATAGTGGAAAGAAAACTTTTTAATTTGTGCTGGAGTGCTTTTTGCTAATTGCTTGAGTTTGTTGTCGCAGAATGTGGCAGGAGGGAAGAGCCTCATGTGAATCCTGGCACTCAGGTGTCTCATTTGGGATTTCACTGGGAAGTGGGAGTGCTCCAGGCTGAGTGATGGATGAGCCCCACCTATAAACTTTATCCTAGGCCTAAGCAGGTAGTTAGCCAATAAAATGAAGGGTTTGAAGGGGCAAGATGCTGTGGTTCTGCTGCACTGCCATTTATTCTGCTTATAGAAATTAAAAAACCACAACAAGCATGGTGGTTGTTGGGAACGTGGCATGGATGCCTGTAAGGAGCTTTGGGGTGTGGGTTCGGACGGTCGGGATGGACGGTGACGAGAGATCTCTGAAGTCAGATCTTGGAACATGCAGTTTATTGCAAAGGGCGTGGGTATAGGAGCACTGCTCAGAGCTGCAGCTGGCAGCTCTGAGCAGGCCCAAGAGAGCAAGAGAGTAAGCAGGTAAGAGAGAGAGAGAGCGAGAGGAAAGAGAGTGAAGAAGTGATGAGATTAGGATGGAATGGTGAAGTCCTGGTTACAATACAATAAATCATCTTCTGTACTGAATATTCTAATTGTCACTAACCAATCTAATACAAGATACAAATCCTATAGCATTTACATACAGCCTATAAGAGTTCTTATATTACCATAGAGTGTTACATCTTAACTTCTAAAAACTACTCTTTGGACCCCTTCTGCTGAGCTAGTAGGGTCTGCTCTGACCCTTGGACCTGCCTGCAAGCAGAGGGTATTGTTCAATCAAGAGGGGATTACCTTCAGTCGGCCATACCGTTGTTTTCCAGTTGTTCAGTAACTAAGACTTGGTATTTCAAAAGTGGCTTTCATTTCGATGTTGCCTGTAGTTTTCATATTCCCAAAATCTTTTGTCAGGCAATCATATTTATAAGGCTTTCCTGTTTCATCTTCCCCAACAGATGCCCTCGGCTTTAAGAAGCAAAAAGTCCTCCATGTTCCACAGCCATACAGAGACCAATGCACCCAAACCAGGCTAAGGTGCAATGTGTGTGCAAAAACCTCAGAACAAGTTGGCCATTGCACATCCAACACCCTTTCCAGCTCTTCTGGTGTGGTTGGGTGTGTGATGCTGTTAAATCCTCTGTAGGAAGTTTCATGCTGTGTCCATTAATGAGGCAGCTGCTGGTCCCTTTCATAACATTACTTGTAGTTCAGTTTCACCATAATTGGAACTCTTCTGGCTGTAGTGCCACTTAGGCAATGGACAGTTTAAGTCCATATAATATATATTTTACTGCAAGAATGAACTTAGCAGCCCTTCAGGCAAGCACAGAATTAGCCCTCATAGCAGCATTTGGCTGCAGGTGAGCCCAGTCCTTTTGGGCTTACTTCTTATGTTTTCTGGGAGCTGACAAATTCTAGTTGTATTAATGTTATTGTTATATGTAACTGCTTCTGGGTTAAACTGGTCACTGTGTTGCCCCAGTTGGTTTTGACTTCTTACTAGGAAAATGCAGACCCATGTGACTCCTTCACACTTTGTATGTGGGACTAACAAAAGGTCTGTGAAGCTGCTGCTCAGCGTGGTCATGGCTGGGGTAGTTTGTTGCATATCCAGATCGAGGACTTGAAAAAATTAATATTACAAGAATGGGTGTTGACAAGTGTTTGTAGCTAGCCAAAAGCTAAATGGTTTCAAATTCTGGCTGTGTGTACAATCCATGCAAGTTAACAGGGTGTTTGGTGATTCTTGTCCCTTTTAGGAATAGAGGAGCTGTGGTCTTTTAATTATATTCAAAGCACGTATCTGTGACAATGCTGCTTTAACTGTTGAAATTGATTATGTCTATTCATTTAATAAATTTATAATTTCTCAAAATTGTCATTTTTTAAAGGGCATTATACCAATGTAGTAGCTCGTATAGCAAGAATTGATTCTGCTGTGTACTACAGCACCAAATAGTGCTCTTGATTTACCAGCCAATATGAAACCTTTTTGCTGGGACATCCAAGTATTTAATGGACTTCAGATCTCTATGAAATAAAATAAGGAGTCCAAACTTGTAATATATGACAGCTTTCAGGCAAAAGCCCTCTGTACGCATTTAGACTTGAGGTACTTTGTCTGCAACAAGGATGTATAAAAGATTTCTTCCAAGCTTATACTTATTACCCTCTTAAAGAGATAAAATGTTCTTTTAGTCCCATTGGGACATTCTCTGATGTGCTCCTAGGCATTTTTCTCATCTCTTTTCCATTTCCTTAAAGGTATCCTAATAATTCTCAATTATGTTTTTGCTCAAAATTTACCAGAAAATGATGTGTCTGCATAGCTGCCATTACATTGCAGACATGAATTTTTAGGAAGGACTGAGAATGGAAGGAAATCCTAGCAGCAGTGCCCTGCGGCATTGCAACATTCTGTCTAATTGTCGGTTTTTCTGCAACTGGAAGTAATCATTCTTTTGTACAGTCAGTTAATATTTTTACCTTTAAACATTATGACGAAGTTAACAAGAAGAATTATGAAGAGGAATTAGTTAAGTGTGAAGAATTATGTAATCATGAAGCCCATGGGTCATTTGGCAAGGAGAAATGAAGGAAAAAGGTTGACTTCAAGCTGCTGAAGTACCTATGATTGCTATGTCACTTGTCCAGTGACACATCCTACTAAACTGTGCATAAATAAATACCTTTTAATATTTTTTTCCTAGAAGTAGCCTTCCCAAAAAACCAGTTTGAACTGGGAAAAAATTCTTATCTCAATGTTTCTGCTTAGGCAATAATGATAAAAATTAGATCTGCTAGGAAAACGCTTTTTAACCTTTATTCGTAGCATAAATCAAGAGGCTCATTTTTCACAGTCTCTTTCTATAGAATTCAATTAAAGGTCAGATTTGTAATGGGGGATCCTAATTATTAATGTATTGCCTATTTTGAATTATTAATGAGTTGACATATTTGCATAATGGGTAAAGAAAATGCCTAAGAACAACTTTTATAGCATATTAAAATCCTTCGAAAATATTTAATCAAAGTCTTTTTTCATGTCCTGGAGGTAATTTAACTTTTTATCATTATGTCAATACTTAACAAATAAATTCAAAATATTTTACAGTTAAAAATTAGTGTAGTTATATATCACTAAGGAGAATTAATCTTGTTTTGAACTAGCATACCAGTCATAAAATGGGAAGCTTCAGACTGGGCAGCCCTACTGTAAAAGTAAGATGCCATCACGTGCTGAACTGAGCACTCTGTGTTTTGTTGCAAGAGGCAGTAGAAGTTTAAGAACTGTAAAACTTGCAGGACCATGAGAGTGGAGACAACTGTTATAAGCATTAGCCTAATATTTTGTCACCAATGATTCCAGTGTATTAAAACACTGATAGACTTAATTTGCCTGACTGAGGTCTATGCTGGGATCATCTGTATGTAGTACTACTACATAATAATGAAAATATATTATTGGAGAATGATGAACAGATCATAAATTTAACTGTGGAAATAGGATTGCTACGTTCTTTCACCAAAAGCGTCTGGTGGCACCACCATACCGACAATGAGTGCTTGCATGGTTAACATGATGCAGTGTAGGTGAACCTTATCTCTCCTACCTGGGAAATTGTGGAAGCTAATATGAGGAACAAAGGGTATATTTTGATAATAACCTGTTTTGTTTATTGGCTTTCTAGAAGATAGACCGTTTTATGGAGAAGTCAAAGTTTGTTCTTAATTTTTGCTTTTATGACCCAATTTACTGTAGTAGATTATTGTTCCTAAGGCAAAATTTGACTCCTCACTTAGCATAAAGGATTTCTTGTGATAAAATGGTGTTAGAAAGAAGTTATAACTTCTGATTGAGTTTTTCTAGGTAGATTTTTTTCCATATTTACATAACTGAGACATTAATGGTGAGATCCATGGATGAAACATTTGAATATGCTTTATAGTAACTTCTCACAGGAACATCTTGCAGAACCAAAAACACTTCACAAGATTAAAGATACTTCTAGTGTAGATTTTTTTCTTATTTCAAACTAGCAGAAGTGCAAAATCTCAGATTTTTTCACCCATATCTGTTATCATTCCATTCCAACCATTAGCTAGTGAGTAACACTCTGGCTTGAAGCCACTGGGAAGATCCTGTTTTGCGGTTACTGCTACCACAAACCACATTATCATTAAATGCTAAAGTCTATCTGTAGGTCAAGGTCAGGCCAGGGAGATGATTGGGGAAGAAGGCAACTGTCATGGAGCAGTCAGAGTTCTCATTTGTATTGTACCATCAGAAAAATCGTGTTGAAAGATAGAACTAAAAAGCCCCTCTGTAAAGTGGAATGGTTTATGTGTAATGAAGGAGTTTTACTTCTAATCAAGTGGGCTCTCTATTAGTGCTTAATAATTGGCAGCACTGCAGTACAGTTTCCTCTCCATTCACTGGCGGATGTCTTGCACAGCAGGACCAGAGTGATCAAATGGCACCTTTTGCACCTGACCTTGTATAAGCAAGGGACATTTCACCAAGCAGACTGCACGGCCTGTTTTATAGATGGCATAAAGCCTGTTCAGTTCTCACTTCACAAGGCAGCAATTCAGGATGTAATTGTCACTTGGCAGACTTTTCAGCCATAAAGAAGGACCATTGGAGATAATAGGAAAGGGATCAAGGAACTCAGTGACTCCAAATCCTTGCATGTCTTGTTAGTGCACTTCTGGGTAGTAGTGCCCTGTGACTTGTAGGCTACCCACAGACTCTTTCCAGGGCAGACTAATTCTATTATTTTCCACTCTTCTGCTTCTTTTATTGTCATCTGAACATGTTGTAATGACATATTGAGCAATGTGACTAATATTCATCACAAATGGTTCATCAGTTCAGTCACAGGATGAGACAGAGAGAATAGGGAAGTCAACAAAACCTTTGATGCAAATCTCAATTACTGGAATGGTGCTGTACCAGATTGGTTACATGAAGCACTTTAAATATGAAAGAAATATATTCAATTTCCCGTCTCCACAGAGCAGAATACCACCTCACACCACTTAGAGATCATGGAAATAAACAGTGCACATTTCTGTCCAACTCCAGAATGATACAACAGAGCAATTCCTTAGCACCCTGACAAACCCTACCTAATATGCTTCATTTCATGAACCTCAAGATTATTCCATGGGTCTCAGTGCTATGTAACTTCAATTACTGATACTTAGCAAATTCTTACACTCAGCTGGTGGTGTGTGGTGATTTAATCTGCTTGCTTTTAATTACATCCTGTATTCCAAATGAAGCCCTCTTATGTTTTCCTTTTCATCCCTCCCCTAATGTCTCCTTTTACAACATGTCAATGCCACTCTGCTTGGTAGTTTCCATAAATTTCTTAACTCCTGCTGACTTGTCTGATTCCTCAGGTTATTGAGGTTACCAAACCAATAAAAAGGGATGGAAAATAAAAAGAAAAAAGAAAAATGTTGACACTGAGGTCTGGAGCAAGCTTCTGCAAAATATTCTACTTCAACTCCCTGAATAATATGGAATATAACATGAAAGATTTTCCATAAGAGACCCCAACTCCTGTGTTAAGCTGAAACTGCAGCACAAAGTTGGAAAGACACTCAGAAGGAGCAAAGGAAAATTATAGAATTCAGAGTGAGAAGATGATCTTTAATATGTTTAATAGGGCAAATGAAAGCTCCTTAAGATCTAGGTAAAATGCTTCCTGTCGTAGAGCCTGTACTATTGATCCAGCATTATTTTTGTTTGAGGTCTCAGAAATTAAAATAAAATTGAGAGTGATTAGTTTTCAACACAGAAGATCATTGTCTTGGTTCATATTACTAGAACTCTGAGACTCTGCACCAAGTTTCACAAAGTAGCAACTAACCTCCTTTGAGACAGAAAGTCTGAAGATTAGAGAAGGTTTTAAAAGGTGTGTGAATGCCTATATATGTATTTGCTACATTATTGGTATTAAGTAAGCTGTTACTGCTGAAAGAAGGGCCTAGATGAAAATACATGATTTGTACAAGAATAAAGCTGAGAAAAGACGAGAAGTATTTTAGCTATATCTGAGCAACTACATAGTTTGAGCTAAAACTGCAGTGATCTAAAGCCTGGAATTAGGTGGGACTTCTGTTCTTTTAGTGACTCTTTGCAATTCCTCCTGCCCTCCACAAGAAGAGAGAAAAAAAAAAGAAAAAGAAGAAGAAAGGAAAAGGAAAACCTGATATCTCCGGAAAGGAAAATGCTAATGATATTACCTCCTGGTGCAACTTATACCACTTTGTTACACATGCATGGTGAATAAATTCCATTGCAAGAAATGTTCTACCAAAGAGTATTCACTTCAGAGAAATGATAACGATCTCAAAAAAGCTGGGCAGTGAGAAATGTGCTCTAAAATCCCACAGCACTGAGCTGCTGCAGTTTCATTTACACTTGCAGCCCATCAATAGTGAATGCACTTTGGTTAATCACCTATCCCTTGTGATGAGGGCTGTTGCCATTTCATAATTGCTATGAAAACTAAAAGGCAAAGTTATTAAATGGATTTGGGAGGTGTGTGTGTGTTTTATTAACTCCGACCTTCTTTGGTGAGAACACACTTTGGTAGAGAAAGGCAAGCAGAAATTCTTCTGCATAGCATCTTTCCATAACAAAGGCCTGTCCTATAAATGCCTGTGGAACCACAAGAAACTTAAGCTGATGTCAGAGTGGCTATCAGTAAATGACTTGTTGAAAATTTAATTCTCTGAATGCATCATGTGGTTTAAGAGGACAACGTATTCTGGAGTAGTCCTCCTTCCTTATGCTGTTTCTTCTGGATGACAGCACTTGAAGCTCTGGGGCTTGCAGCCCTTGGAGGGAGCAAGATGTGCAAAAAATGTAGAATTATTGGCAGATGCTTTTAAAATTTTAAGAAATATCCCAAACCCTGTTACATAAGTGAGGAACTTTTGTATGTAACCAAATCAACTGAAAGGAGTCAGCAAAAGCAAGGTATATACAAGATTAACCCATACAAAGTGGGAATTAGTTAGGATTGATATCCAGTGGGCACTTCTTGTGTTTGAAATTGTCAGTAGCACTGCTTGTTAATGGTGTTGGAAATGACTGGTTTAATGATATTCCACTATCCTGATAGATATGCAGATAGTGCTACCAGATCAGGTAAATCAGGTAATAGTTTGCTGATCATTTTCAACAACATTTAGTTTTCTGTCTGTAGTTTCCTTCTATCTTTCTTAATCTTTTTGTGTCTCCTCTTCTTCAACAGAGCTGCTTGTGACAGACACTAGGATTTATGATCAGGGAGCACTAATGCAATTCAGGACTTGGGAGTTGTAGAGCAACACGAGAGGATAATGAGGTGGGTTTAAAAAGTCTCTATGATAAACAACCCAATCTCCTAACAATGGTAATTATTACACTGGTAATTATTTTTGAACGAGTAGGGATAGAAGAGAACATTATTTAGCTCCATCTCAAAACTTCATCATTCAGAGAGTTGCAAGGAACAGTGCCTTTCACGAATTAGAGAACCAAAACAGCCTATTGAATATTGTCAGATGGGATATCTCATGCTTCTTATAAAATGTGCTTCCTCTGCTATTTTTCATAGGATTTTTTAAGACATTGCTTCTTATTTGTGTTTGAAACATAAAATTTTAAACCAATATACCTCTGAAAAATAGTCAGCAGTCATTTCATGTTAAAGCCAGGGACAACTCAAGACTCAAAGCTAAAAATATTCAAACTTTTGGAAACTCTTCTACCACACCCAAATTCAGGGTCAGCTTGTGACAGTACAGAAACATAATCTGAGTTCTGCTCATTTTAAATACCACAACGTTCTTGTACTAAGGAAAGTTAAATGAAGGCAGTGTCGCTACTGATTATTGCACCTTTTTTCCCCAGTTAGTAGCTTCGCCTTCAAACTGTAGCTGCATTCATACGCAAATCACAATTCAGCAACACAGTCTCTTAAAGTGGGCATTCTAGGAACAGCAGTGCTTTAGGTATAAGCAGTCCTTGAAGCATATCAGAGCTTCATGTTTCTTTAATTTGTCCTAGGCTCTGGAGAGAAAAAGACATATAAATACCTTGGATGCAGTATTGGGGGGGGGACATCCTTCAGTCTGATGAGTATTGAAATCTAAAAGAGTAAGGCAAAGAGTAAAGTAGTATCTATAAGGCTGTAAGCTAAGAAATCAGTAATATGCTTTGTACACACTGAATTACATTTATAGATGACTATGACTTCAAGTGCAGTTGGCATTAATTTAAGAATAATCTCTCTTAGGGATGTGAATAGTTTTTTTGAATTTTCTTTTATAGCTGCCTCCAGATGTATGTGTGGTACCTACCAGCTCCCTGCAGCCATCCTGCTTCCATGAGAAACTTGAAAAACAATTGAAAAAATTTGCAACTACTTGTCAGAAAATGCTTAGCAAATAGTTTTTTATTCCTGATGTCCTGACTTCAGCTAGGGTGGAGTTAATTTCTTCTCAGCAGCTGATACAGTGCTGTGTTTTGGATTTGGAATGACAAAGGTGTTGATAACACACTGACATTTTGGTTTTTTGCTAAATTGTGTTTATTCTAAGTCAAGGGCCTTTTTTTTCCCCTCATCTCATGCTCTGACAGTGAGGAGGTATGCAAAAAAAACAGACTGGGAGGGAGCATAGCTGGGACATGTGACCTGAATTGACCAAATGTACATTCCACACCATGGAACATCATGCCTGTATAAAAACTGGGGGAGTTACCAGAAGGGTGGACGATCAGGATTTGGGAAGGGCGGTCTGGCACTGGTCACTGGGTGGTGAGCAATTACATTGTGCATCACTTGCTTTAGTTTTTCTTCCTTTTTATTTTCAGCGTTATAATTATTTACCATTGTCATTTTATCGAACTTTATTTTCAGTTATTAAACTGTTCCTGTATCAACATACAAATTTTACTTCAATTCGCCTCCCCATTCCAGTGGAGTGGCGGATAAATAGGGAGGTTGTGCAAGCATCTGCCTGTGTTTCATCTCCAGCTGGGCTTAAAACCTCATCCAGAGATAACATGTAAAGCTTCTGCAGCTCAATACACACAGCTCTTGAAAACATGGCTTTGAACTTCCCAGGCACTTCAACAAAGTCTTTCACCTGCTAATACAACCAATGGCTTGATGATGAAACATTTGCTTCCTATGCTGGTTGTTACTGTCTCATAGGTATACAAACTGCAGGTGGCAGCTTTCCTCTCAAGATTTAAAACAACCCCTCCTCCCTTTTTTCTTTTAATTACAAAAAGTTACAGTGGAGCCTTTAGAACAGAGAAATCTTTAAATTGTGTAGAAAATCTTCATTATAATATGCTACTCCTTAAGGTCAAAAGAGTCTTCTGCCCTCTTCTCACCCTGAACCGCTGTACTTTTTAATAACTGCTATTGAGCATCTATATCATCTCTCAAATTCCATTTTACTGTCTTTTCAATCTGCTAAATGTAGCTGAAAGACCAAAGAATTGCAACTACCCAAACAGAGAAGTCCAGATGTACCTTACCATTGGTTTAAAAAATAAGAACTCCTGAGCCTTTATCCTTGTATCACTCTGTGCCCCAATGAGAGAACTCATCCTCATTTTTCAGCATATATATAAAAAATTATTATTGATCTTAAATTTTCTCTTCATTTGCACAGCAGATAATCACAAAATTATTTCATATTTAGCACCGATATTCAGTATTTGTTAAACATCTTGAGCATTCAGAAATGCTCAGAAGTAACCCTCCTGACCCCAGCTCTAGGTAGAGATTGTTTGTATACTGATTTAATAGGACAAACAGTCTAGCAATGCTAATTAGAGATCCTCCAGAAGCATTTCACATACTGTCTAGGTCTCTTTACATTTATTTTGATCTTTTTGAATTATTCTTTTCTCTGTAGTGCTTATTTTTGTAATTATATGAATAATTATATATAAAAATGAATGTGGTTGATATCCCTGAAATACCAACCTTTCTACAATTTTCTTTCAAAAGCAAAGCAACAGTTTTAGGCTCAGCATTGGTAACTTTTAGAAAAACTTCAGGCTCAGTATTGCTAGCTTTCTTGTGCAGGTTCAAGTCACGATGAAAGATTGCATGAGGACATCCCATCTTTTATTGATATTTTTCATATTCAAACTTACTTCAATAACTAGGCATCAGAGTAATGTAGAATGTGACTGATTTATTTTTACTCTTGTGACTGTCATCCTTGGTTTTGTGCTTAATTTTTCCTTCTTACACATGCACACCACACAGCCATTCCTTTGCTTTTAATCTTCATTCTTATCTCATGTTCTTTCTACTCACTGATGTGTTTTCTGTACCGTGGTCCAGCTGATCTTCATCTTATGTCTCTCTGTAATGACCTTGAATTTCCTGGATGGAGTGATCACAACACAGCTGGCCCAAGGTTTTCCTTCTTGGCTGCTACAGCACTTTCTTACCACTGGACTCTTTCTCTCCTGCCCTAGTTGTTGTGGGTTTTATTCTCACACAGTCTGTGGTGGATTCCAGAGCAGAACAAAGTGAGAGTGTTCACTAGGCTGGAAGATTGATGCTGCAGGAGGAATAGGACATATCCTCTAACCCACTTGGTGAGGTGGACTGGGGAATTGGTTTGCCTTAGTAAAGGTGACAGATGGATGGGCATTCTCTCAAGGTGAATTAGAAAAATAAATATTATCTGACAAATATTTGAGGTGATTACTACTGCAACAGCAGAACAAGTCAGAACTCTCTCTCTACCTCTCTCTGTGCCCTTATTTGCTCTAGTTTTCCTTTTGCTATTCATCCTTAAATACTTCTGCTCTCTCTAAAGCATTTAAAGAATCTTGTATATGAAGCCATTCATACCATTCACAAACAATGCTTCCCCAAGACGTATCCATAGACATCCAGGTCAGAGTACAACTAAAGAACGACATGGGTTGCTTTCTTCAGCTTGCTGTGCACCTTCTTAATGATATTCTCCTCACTAATTTGTGGGAAGGAGATTTTTCTCTTCTGTCTCCATTATTTGCACTGGTTTTAATTAAACATATGCTCTGATTGGGGCATGGGTAAAAGGACAGTTGTGCTGCTGTTTGAAAAGAGCAGCTTGCTCGCTCGGACAGTTTTCCCAAGCTTTCAGAGCTCTAATTAAAATCCACTGAACACATGAGCAATGTTGGCACAGTACTCTGGAAGTGTTTGTTACAACAGTGTCAAGGAGTAGATAAGGTTTTTAGGGGATTAGTGTAAGGTGTTTTGTTTCAGGTGGATTATTTCTAATGAATGGGTCCTCTTTCTTTTCTTCCACCTAGGAAAAAGAGCCTTATTTAACTTTTCAAAAAAAATTATTTTATTTTGAGGACTTTGTGAGCAAAATAATTATGCTATTTATAATTTCTAAGATATATTTTAAAAGATTGAGCAATAAAGCTTCATATTTACATTCCTGATTAATAATGAAAGACTTCAAAAGTTTCTGTGAGTCTGTGAAAACCAGGATGTGGCTGCACACCCTGGAGGCAGAGCTGTGATATCCAAGGAAACCTTATATATTCTGGCAAATAGAGAAGGCTGGAGTGCTCATACACCATGTAACTATTCACTTTGTCCCTTATGTGAATGTGATGTGAAAAATAATTTCCTGCATCTCCCAGGTATTACTGTTCTGAAAGGGTCTGGAAAATAGCAGCAGTGTTGCTCATGTCCTCACTTTCAGTGCTGTTTGTCCTGAAAACATTCAGGAAAGGCTGAGTATTTGAATATAAGCAAAAGAAAAAAAAAAAAAACCAAAACCAAACTCTTTTATTGGAAGAGTGTAATGAACCTTTATTGTATATGAAATTTTAAGCTGTATCTTTTGGCTTTCAGTACTGTACTGACTAATTAGAGTTATGTGATCAGTGTAATTATCTTCTGGCAATAAATTGCAATACATATTCATAGTTACATGGATTTCATCTTCTGTGAAATGGTCCTTATAAAAACAGTAATAGTTGGTATGCCATTAGAGCATATCAGCAATTAATCCTTAAAATGATCAATGGAAAGAATGTCCTTTTCCCTCTATCTCTGGTTTATTTATGTGTTCTCATTAATTATGCCTAATTTTCTGTTGGCACTTTTCTTCTTAATGTAATTCAATTTAAGCATATCTTTCCAGAGACTTATTAATAGGTAGGGTCATTTATATTGTGTAGCACAAATATTTTATAATCCACTAATCTTGACAAAAAGGCAATGCCTTCCTCATAAAAAATGTATGAAGAGTAATGGTTCCCTATTAATAACTTATTAGGTCAGATCACACAGTTTGAAGTGTCTATTACACTTTAATTTTATCAGATTTCTTCCTTTGGAACCTGCTACTTTTTCTTTATCTTTTATTGAGATTATTTTTAACCCAACAGCTGGATCCCTTGCCAAAACCAGCTTCCTATGGTTGCTGTTTCTGTAGCACTACCTAAGCAACCAGTTTTATATACTGGGCTTTATGGATACCGTGCAGTGCACCCAGAAGTGGGAACGTGGATTACAATCCCTCTTGAATTTTTTATTTTCAATAACAATACAGTGCCCATGACACTGACTAGTTCAGCTTTCCTGGTGAGGCAGGATTTTGGCTGTTAAATGCCATTTGCTTTTGCTCATTAACCTCTGTAGAGAATGCCCTCTCTAAGGATAATGAGTGAAAACTTTTTCACAAGGGTGTGTATATTTGTTTCTAAAGGCAAAACTATGGCTTTGTGGGGTCCAAGGGCACACTGGGGAGCTGAAGGGTGAGCAGTGCTTTGAGATCCTTTCATCCTGATTTGAGGACCCTTCCCTGTATGCCACTCTCCTGATATCCATGTCTATCTGGGGTTTGATTTCCAAGCAGTATTAAGGGACAGGCTCAGCTCCATTGTTCACCTCTAAGCCTTTTTAGTTCAGGGACTTGTGACAGAGGCTGGTTCAAATGAGTCAAAAGCAGCTTCTTCAAAACAAACCATCATCTATTCATTCACTCAAAGGTACATAGTGTGCAAAGGGAAAGGCAAGAGCAATAAAGGTGTACACACACATTCTCTCTTTCCTAACACTTAACTTTTCCATTGTGAGTTTCTGCTAGGCTTTGGAGAAGCCAGCCATCCTGTAGCATTTTCTGTGTTTTGTTCACTGCCCCTTTGGCAGTCAATTTTCACCAGCAGCTGCTGCTGACTTATGCAAAGCTAAGCTAGGTTTTGTTGTACATTTTGATTCCAGCTTTATTCTTGGAAAAGTGTCTTTTTTCAGTCTGACTGGACCTTAGCTGGGACACTAAACAATCTTTTCAATTCCTCTGCAGCACTCTCTGATAAGAGTTTATTCTTGCCATTGCTAGATTTTTTTTCACCTGTTTTCTACTTTTGTTAGACAACTTCCTGTAATGCAGCTCTGAACATACATAGTTTGTTCCTTCAGCTTATCACAGGTGCTGTCCTGAATATTGCTTTACAGGCTTCCACTTCTCAAGTGAAAATGTGTTCCCAGGATATCTTTTTGCCAATTTTAAGGCTGCCTTCTCAGTTGTAAGAAATAATTGCTTCAGTAATTTGAGTTAGATTTTAAAGAATTTTGTATACTCTTTTTTAAGACTTGCAATTTTCTTGAGGAGTCAGCTGTTCCTTTTAAGAGTAGCTAAGCCTGCAAAAGATGAACTCTTCAAGATGTGAAACCTGGAGTCAGTCAGGCAAGATAGAATGTCCACTGCATCTGCCCAGTACTCACTGAGCACAGTGGTGTTTTTTGAGGTTCTCTTGTTTACTCATTGCTATGAGTTCTATAGAAACTATTTGAGGATCACAAGTTGAACAGGAGAGTTATCTGCATTTACTATGGAGATTTTTAACGTGAAATACATAAGTATCTGTCAGTATGGCTAGAGGCATTATTATTTGGGTAAAAAAATCCTTTACTGATTATCAAGCCAAAAGGTACATAGGGATAAAATAGAAAATACTGTAGAATGGTCCAGCTTCTGCAACTGGCATGGATAAAATCCATGGTCTAGCAAAATTATTTCTAAGGTAAAGAAGTTTCTAATTGAATATGAAAGTATCATAGAATTCAACCTGTATTAAGGAGGTCATTGTTTTGGTTTCATGCTCTATAATTTCATTTAAATCTGTACATGCTGCTGATATGAATGACATCTCTGCTAATCAGAGATTTTCCAGATATTTACTATGGCTGGTATTGCCAAGCAGATCAAATTCACAGAAAAGTCTGGGTGATTAATGACAGAATGAAAAGTTTCTTTAGTTGTGTTTATTTATTTATAATTTGGAGCAGAGGATGGAAGCAAATAAAATTTTAGAATAAAGCCATCTGCTCTTACTTGGAAGAATGAGCTATCATCAAGCTCGGAAAGGCAGAAGTTTGCATCTGGGGTGGAATAGTCTCTTTCAACAGCAGAAACTGCATCTGACCATCTGGAAATCAACATTTTAGAAAATAATTTGGGTAACCAAGTGGACCCAAGTGATTGACAGACTAAGAAAAGAGAGGGTTCCCATGAATTTAGAACTTGTGTGGTGTGTGTAGTCCATGCTTTTGGGACACCCCCCAGCCTCAGGCCCCATGCAGGAGGGATTTTTGACAAACTGCAGAACTGGGACGCTAAGGTGGTCAGAGGGCTGGAGCACAGAACATACAAGCAGAGGCTGAGAGATGGAATTTCTCCAGGCTGAAGATGCCAAGAAGAAGAGATTGGTGATATTTATACAAATTTTTGGGTGGTTGTAGAGAAGGTGGAGCCTGAGGTGCTCAGTGGTGGGACAATCAGAAGACACAAGCTACAGCTAGAGAAGTTTCATCTGTATTTAACCCCAAATTTCTCTGTGTTAGCAGTGGTTATGCACTGGGACAATTTGCCCAAGGGGACTGTGAGTTCCATCCCATTTAAAACACCTGGTGGAGACTGAGCAGCCTGATTCAGCTCTGAAGAGCACCTTTGCTCCTCTGGCTGATGATGTAAATTTGCTCATAAAAGGCAATATGGAACAGGTTTAAAAAGACAAGGACATGGACAGGATAAGGAAGTATTTGAACCACAAAGCTCTAATCCTCTAATTGCCTTTTATGTCAATGTACCTGCTTCCCCCCAACTTTATCGTTCAAACTACCAGTGCTTGGGGCTCTTTGTGTGTACTCCTGTGCATTTATACATAGCCTAGCAAGTAGGCTCCAACTCAGAGCATAACAGCATCACTAATTTGTTTGTACATAATTTTCAGATTTCCAGAACCTGTGCTAAGAAACAAGTGAAGTTGCTTTACCTTACACAAGCAGTGTTTAATCAGAGTTAGAAACAAAACAGGCAGTGATCATAATCAGTAAAATGAAAGGCTAGGTAAAACTTGCTTCTCAGTCTCACTTGTTGTCTGGTTAGATCATTGATCTCTGAATAAGTTTGTGTCAAGATTTTAGCCAGAAATAAATAGTTGATCTCTAGATAATGCTCTAATGAAAAAATACCTCAAAACCCAAAACCCACCAAACAGAAAAAAACCCACAAAACTTAGTTTTCTCTTTCTGGTTGGAACAGGCCAGATAAAAAAGCCCGAATCTTAGTCTACATGCAATGATGTGTGGAGACATTCCTGCTGCATGATAAGTGGAATAAAAGCCCTTTATTGGGGGATGTTTGCAGCATCAGCATCTGCAGGCTGATGTATTTGCTTTTCTTTTAAATGAAAGCTGTGGTGTAAAAATAGACACTGGTATTTGCTGGAAGCTTAAGCCTGCTAAGTTTTACAGATTTAGAAAGTTCACTAATCACTATCAATTAAAAAAGCTCTGGTGCCTAAATTAGGACAATGTACTCTATTACAGAGCCTTCTTAAATACTTATTTTGAAAAAGTGTTATCAGATTAAGTCAGAGTGGTACTTAATAGTAGCAGTCAAGGCTTTTAAACTGCTAGAATTCAAACTGATTTTCCAAATACCTTATAAACTCAGCAAGAGCATGTTACCAGTGTCTTCACATTGGATTCCTACAGGACAGTGTCTGGAAGCCAAGAACAGAAAAACAATGCCTAAAATTTTGAATGCCTGGAATAGCTGAAAACACATGATTTTCCCACAAGATTCTTACATTAAAGGTTATGATGTAGAACAAGAGAATTTGTTCTACATTATGTGAGTGAAAATAACACAGCATTTACTTAGTAGAGTCTTCCTGAAAATGCTTGGACACACGGCAAGTTTCCTGGGCTGAGTTCCTCTCAATTACACCTATGGCAAGGCTTCTGTTAAGTTTCCTGTTATCAGTTTTTCATTCATCACAGGCCTAACGTTCAGACTATTTCCAGGAACAGAAGAAACATGCTTTTGTTCTGTACAGATGGTAGTGGTTCTGTACAGAGCTCTTCAGCATTATGTATAGCTTTCAATTCAAGGCAGAACTCACGATTTTGCAGTTTTCCATCAGTTATTATTTGAAGGGCTTCTTAAAATTTGACAAAGGGATGTGGTCTCTGCCTTCATTGCAGTGCGTTGTGTTAAATCAGAGACAGTGCAAAAAGACTTACAATCTGGTTTAGTCCAAGTCAGAACTGATAAACTTGTCTTGGAGGCTTGTTTATTTAAAGTAATCATTTAAATCTGGATGTCGTGGGGTACCAAAATGAAAACCACGTTACCTGTTCTTACAGTGCTAACTAGAACTGGAGAATTTGAATACTGAAGTTTCCTTCATCTTCAAATACTACAGGTGTCCTGATCCCTCTAAAATGATTCTTTGAGGAAAAGTAGAAGTGGTAAAGACACATAAAGACTGATGAAAGTTTCTTCATATTCCACATTACATATGTAAACTAAAAAAAAAAAGTCTTTATAAGCTACTGAATTTAAACATGGAGAGTCCATTTACCTGATGGGGGCATGTATTAAACATGCACACCCCCTATCCAAGCATTGCTTAACAGTTTTAATGTTATGGCTTGATCTAAATCAACAAAAATCCAATATCAGACAATAAAGATGAGAATACATGTAAGAAACCCCACTCTTTTAAGTAGTGCTGTGGAGAGAACAACTTTCATGAAAACTGCATTAACTACAACCCTTATAAAGATGGGTAGTTACAATACTTCTGCAAATTTTCATGAGTGATTTTTCTGTATACTTTTCCTTTTGTTATAAAATCAATGAAAAACTAAAGATGTTTTCACAATTCTTTTTCCAAAAGGAGTGCATTCATATAAGTACAGTTTTCCAGTCAGGGAAATTCATTTAGAAGTAGATGCAAGCAGATTTACTGTCCCACATGATAAAATTACTTTGCTCTAAATGTACTAAAATCGTGTTGATCATGAGCTAGTATTTTGTGGATTAAAACATTGTATTTATGACAATAGCTGTTATTATAGGAAGCTGAGGACTTAGGTGACTTTTTCAAGACAAGACAGGATCAGATCAAAGAGAGAGAGAGGGAAGAGGAGGAAGAATAAGATCCTCTATACTTCTTTTGGCCAATTAAAGCTAGGCTGTGCAGGATAAGTGCAATAAAATGGATCTATTATCTCCCCTCACAGTAGGAAGGCAGAAATGGAGCTTGGCTTAGGCCACTTATCAATGCACCTGCTAGCTGAGCTTATCTGATAGAAGAAGAACAGTCACTGAAAGACTGAGGCAGACTATTTATCCTCTTTCTCCCCACACAAGGCCAGGGCCCCAGTATAGGATGTTTGGTATACAGGTCTACATGATCCAAAGATAAAGCACCAAATTATGGGGAAAATATGAATGTGTCTGGATTCTGGGGGCCACTTAATTACCTAAAATATGCTGCATGTGATGATCTTTGGACTTACTGATATGTTTGGTATAAGTAATGCTTGTTTTAGAAAAGGAAGTACAGGATAATACTTGCTGAAGGAGTGTTTTAGGGAAGAATTTCATCCATTTTTTCTCTCGAAGATGTGTTTCACCTGCCCTCAGAAATGTTATCCAGTTCTGGTCATAATAATTATAATATGAAGCATATTGTAAATGCATACCATTACACTTGCACTTTTTCAAATCAATATATAAGTCACTATATAATACAATTCAAACAACTGTCTTGAACTTCTTCCTTCACAAAATCAACATTTAGCAAGATTCCTGTAATCATCCAGCCTGTTTACATAAGAAAATGTTATTTTCACTGCTCTGTTTGAGGTAGGAATAAACATAATAAGTTATACAATATTTAAAAAATTGAGAGAATGAGCTGGGAATAACAGGTCCCTTCCTTATTCATGAGCCCTGGAACAAGTTTTCACACAGTCTCAGTATCTAATTTCTACTCAGTTATGTGTTTAACAGTAATGAAATCCATGATTATTTTTCCTGCTTCTTTGTGGTATCTTTATATAGCTTACATTTACAGTAGGGAAAAAAAGTACTTTTTTGTAATGCAAGCTTTACAAATACATTATAGTGTTTTGTAAACACAGATTATAAACCATTATGACTGTGAAACCTCAGAACATTTTAAGGAGAAATTAGAAAATTTGAAGAAAGTAGAAACAGTAGTCATTCAGTAGCATTTCTCCCCGGTCTTCATAATGACCCGTGAAAAACTTGGAAGCTGCCCAGGTGCAATGATGTACAAAGCAACTCATAATATCAGAAAATGTCTTCCTGGTCTGGTCACTGCTGGGTGTGGCATAGGACCACTCACATGTTTCTGAAAGTGATGCAAGTCTTGGGACAGATTAGAAAAGGGGAGGGAAATTTTTGTTAGCTTTGTGGCTTGACCTTCAATTACAGAGTTTGTGGGTTTACAGAGTTTCCAATAGGTGTGCTAGGCAATTTTCATTTTCCATTAACTCGTAGGCAGAGTGATGTGTGTGAAAGTTAGCATTGTTGATACTGAGAGCAAATGGTAGCACATTGCCAAAGTACAAACCATTTGATTTTGGTACAGAACTCCCTTTTCCCTCTCAGATATTCCTATTGCAGCTTAATCACTGCCTCCAAAATAACTGAGTAGCCAATTGATTATATTTCTTTCAACTTCAAAATAACAAACATCTTGGCATTTCTATGCTTTGCTGCAGCAATAGTCACAGGGGAAAAATGACTCTTTCAACCAAGTCTTTAACTGTTGTCTAATTTCAAATAGGAGCTGTATGTCCTGGAAAGATAAAATTATTGGTGAATTTTGGAACACATGGTCATATATATCTTGCTGAAAAAGTTGAAAAGCAGCATTATTGTGCTAATACTACAATTCTTTCAGAAGAAACCAGAACAACATACACAGAAAAAAAAGAAAATATTTTGAGAACTTTGCTCATAGAAGCAATAATGTTTTATTTTAAAAATAAAAAACTTTCTGTTTGTGTGCGGGCTTACATCAGACAATTTTCCCTGAGTAACTGAGAAAATACCACTCTGTAAAGCACACTTAGCAATGCATGTATCAAATTTACTTATCCATTATCAAACACCAACTTTTCCTGCTTGCATCGGGGTTTCCTCATTTGTGTTGTTACAAGGACACAAAGTCTTTTTTGGTAACTATCTTAGCAAGGAAAATATCAGAGATGAAGCACAAACAGGGAACATTTCAGTATCTCCTTATATGCTCTGTAATTAATTTATTGTAAAGATAGGGGATGGGATCCATTTGATTAAATGCTCATTTCTGGTACCTGAGTGGATTGTCTACATTTTCTTCACTCTTCGTTCTTCCTTCTGGATAAATGTTTTGTTGCACGATTTCTCTCATCCTCATGTAGTTGCCTGTGGTCTTGTGAATGGTTTTAGAGGGATTTGGGGATCATTGTTTCAAAAATAAGTACATTGCTAGTTTCTTATGGCTGGAATCTCCCTGTCAACTCAAGATTATTAATGTTTACAGTGCTTAGTCTTGGTTTACAAAGTTTTGGTTAGTTTGATTCAATCTCTCTCTTATTTTTGGAATGAATAAAGAAAATCTGACATGCAACCTAAAGTAATGCTTGGGTGGTCATGCTGGGACAAATTAACTGAGGTGTTCTTTTAAAATAAGATATATTTTAAAATATTTATGCTAGGTATAATCCTATAAGTGTTTAATTTTGAGAGGCGTGTCTGTTATCATGTCTATGACCCTCTGACTTCATCGACCCTGCCTCTCTGTCAGCATGAAGTTACAAAATACAAGTTAAAAAAAAAAAACCAAACAACTTTTTGCTTTGATTTTCTTGTTTTTTTTAATTTAATTTCTTTTTTCTCTGTGTTCCATTTTCAGTAACTGGGATGTGTATTTCGTGACATTAGCAAGTTCCCCCTAGCAGTTGTAAGAGACAGAAATCGTTCTAAATTTATAAATTATGAAATCCAGCATTTCCACGTATCAGAGGTTGACACGGGAAAACACTGGGTCTTATTAGATTTATAATAATCGTCAGCGGTTCCCAGCTGCCAAGTATCTGTGTGCGTAGTCAGGGTCTGTACAAGCGAATATTTGTTGGAATGTAGCTTAGGATGGAAACTTTCCCCTTTCCCACGTGCTGTGCCAAATGCGTGCCATGTGATGGCAGCATTGTATCAACCTAGGGCTGCTGAGAAGGGAATTCTCTTCATTTTTCTTAAAATAAAATTAAAACAACCTCACCAAGCTCAACAGTCAAGAACGAGCTCCTACAATCTGGAAACAGCACAAACAGATTTAACACTGAATTGTTCTACTCAATGGAAAATAGTAGAAAGAAATGAAAATATTTGACATGTCGTGAATACAGTGTGGGTTTCTACTGAGACAAAGTGGATAATTTAATGAAAAATATTTTCCCTAGTAATTATAATGATAAAGTGAACATGGTATAAATGAATTACGAGCTCAGAATATTACTGCTAATACATGTATTTCAGTAACAGGCATTTATTAAGTGACAGGCAAATTTTTTTCCACTGTTGAAATAACCAGTAATTAATCACTATTTGGATAGACTTTCAAGTGGGAGCATCTGAAATCTCCAAGGGCTTCAGTTTTTCTGACATCTCCAAGGTGTTTTAAGGAGCAGACAGTACTGTTAACCTTTGGCACCTGTTAGTGTGGCAAACACAAATTCTTAAAAATTTCAAGCTTTAATGCTGTTTTCTTGTAAGGAGCAAAATAAAATAAAATAAATATTCTGGTTTATTCACTTACACTATTCTTAAAATTCATAAGCTGGTAAATGATGTAAAAATTCCTCCTTCCCTCTCAAACTGGATTAACTCTCAGTTCACTGAAGAGAGTGTGAAAGTGCTTTTCAAATCCACCCAGCAATGCTTTTACGTGCACTGCCTTTCTTTGGAGGTAGAGCAGTGTTAGAACAACCTGAGCTTGCTAGAGAAAAACCAAGGATCAAAACAATGAATTATTTGAATTCTTCTATCCCTTGACTTCAGCAATATGCTCATATGTGTCATCCCTCCTGCTTGGTGAGTGGGAGTCTGGAGCTGAGAACCCGTGGAAGTGGAAGCAGGAGGAGGATTCCTTGGTATCAGCTCCACAGCCCATGCCCTCCCTTGCTTATGGTTTTAAATGCATGGAAAGCTGTCCAGGGCTGCACTAAACAGGGCTCTACAGGGAATCATCTCAAATTATACAGCACATAAATTGACCTCTCATGCATTTTTTGCAATTAATCTGTGGAAGTATATGCAAATTAAAATCTATTGGAATTACAGAGGAATGTACCTTCTGAGAAATTGCGTGGGGTTTGTTTGGGGAAGAAGCAAGAAGCACATGCTACAGGACTTGCATTGCAAGTATTTCATTGTTTGTCAGATTTAAGGAAATTTTGGGTTGGAGACGCATGAAAGGGAATCTCATCTTTACTGTCAAACTTTTTTATATTCTGGGAAGCTCATGGGTAGTTAAATTATGTCTAAAAATAACTTTTAATTTTTTTAATAAGTGCCAAAGGAAACACGCCATACACATATAATTTTGAAAAAAGTTTTTCTTGAAACCAGTAGGTCATGCTGCATTTAAACTTTTATCACCAGTGCCATGAACCAAGTGTTAACTTTGCCAGTCCTGTCAAACTACTAAGTTGTTAACTAAACAATGTGGTAGCACCAAAGTACTTTGGGATTAGGAAGTATTGTTGCACGCACCAATGAATTTTGTTCTGTCCCATTGCACTTTATGCTGTATTTTATAAAGAGAAAAAGAATAAATCGAGAGGAGAAGATAATACCATAGCAATTCATTCTTGAGTTATATCAACTTATACTTTCAGGTATAAGTCATGCACTGAAGTGTGAATTGGCCAGAGGTTCCTTCTTGATGATCCAGTCACAGAATTGCTTTTCACTTTCATGTGGACAGTCTAAGCCAAATAATATTGGTAAATAAATTAATACATACCAGACTCATGCATAAGCAGTAACTATAGGAAAGGGGGTAGAGATCTGGGGTTTTAACAAGATAAAGAGACATTACTTTTTAGATTTCTATTTTGGATTAATCCTAGGAGATGTCCACTAAATATGCAATTTAAAATCATTCTAGTCCTAAATGAGTTATCAGTTTCATTGGCATTCCTCATGCTAAGCAGATGGGAAATTAGATTATTGTCTAAAACATGGCAACAAGAGTAAGAAGTGCCTTAGTTTAAATTTGCTGTGACTCTGTGCCTAAATTAGAACAAGTTCACTGTGTACGAGCTTTTTTACTGTTTACCCACAGGAGTGAAAATTAATTCCTAATATTTGAAATGCTTTGAAAGACCTCTCTGACATGGGAGAAAAATCCAGTGTATGAATACTCTTCAGAACTGAACATTGACCATAGTTTTCCACAAAATAATTTCAATTTTAAAACAATTCAGAAGGTAACTGTGCATCAAAATGCTAAAAGAGCTCTTTAATAGCCATTCTAGTATTAATTACTGTTGATTAAGTAATTGTAAAGTTTGGATGGTAGATATTAAGAGATGTGGGAAATATATCTGAGGAGATTGACATTGTGGTTAAGAAAAATATTCTTTGAACTGTCATTGATAATCACCTAAAAATAATGCACCGCCTGATTTACTCTGTAGAAAGTGCCATCCACTGTCTGGATCTCTCCTTATTCTTACAATGAGGTTCCAGATACTTCAGTTTTAAATCAAGTTAGAGGTTGGCATGTTGTGGTTTCTTTTATTGTTTTTAACATTTCTAGAATTTTTGAAATGTAAATTAAAACAACAACAACCACAAAATCCAGAATTTTCTCTGGATTTGAGTTTTGGGGCTTTTTTAGGCTACTATTATCTTCCACCGGGCAATGGTTCAAATGTGCGTTGCTATGATCTGGGTGCATGTTTAAGTTGCTTTTGCTTTTGCTATCAGTGTTTCATATCTATCTTCCAAAAGCTGACTCAAGAAGGCATAAAGAGCCTTAAAGGTACTGCAGTCAGCTACAGCCACAACTAATACAGACGGTTCACTAAAAATCATATTAAAATTGAAGCACCAGTTAAAATATGGGCTCTGCCAGAAGCCTGTGCTTCTGCCTGTTTTTCATGAAAATAGTGTAATGTGTTTTGCCTTTGGCTGGCTGCTAGTACTGCAAAAAATTTGGAGTCATTCTTCCACATGTTACAGCAACTCTGACTCTTAAAAACACCACGTACTGAATGAGATGGATTGGGGTGAGAAGAGAGAAAATTCAGGCTCAGAATACACAGCCTGTTTTTTCTCTGACCAGAGGTGATTTTTACCATTTCTGTTACACAATTATCTTTTTCCTTCATCTAAACAACACTTGTGTTATCCTGGATGAAAATGGCAAAATGTAACCTGCTTATTGCTGTCATCTCAGAAACTGTTTTTTATTATGGGACAGTATTTTTTTTTTTTTTAACCCAGTGTATTAGTGGATATCAGAAGAAGAGTAAAGCTGGCCAGCAACTTTCATCTTTCTGTCTAATTATGTGTGGTGTTTCTACCCTTAAGCACCTATTTCTCTCCTGACAGCTGCGTTTAGAATGTGTTTCTTGTATGATTGGTCAGTGCCAAACCAGAAAACTCAACTCCTTCTTTTCCCAATTTTTCCCACTGTAGTTTAAGGAGATTGAAATAAAAATCCCACATCCTTCATTATTCCAAAGGAAGACCATGCTGAAATATTTCATTTTGTGTGTTGTTGACATGTTCTGACTGTGTGGAGTGGCTGCAGCAAACTGTGAATGATGATGTGTGAAATGAGAAGTCCCTGTCCACTGCACAGCAAGAATAGCACTCTGAGATCCTTGCCCCACTGTGCTGTTTGATATGCGCTTTTGTCTACGCTATATTATACCCAGATATGCAAGGCTGCCTTTTCAAACATTTGGTCAGATTCTTACCTACATGCCAGGGCTTTACTTGCTTAGCAGGTTTATGCAAATGCTTCATCCAAAACTTTGCTTTGAAAAACTTTCCACACATTGTGTAAATTTAAAAAAAAAAAAAAGTCAACCTCAAACCTCTTCCCCTCCCCAAGAGCACCCTCCTAACAATTTGCTGCCCCTGATTTAAAAGTGAATCAATTTCCTGTCTACATTTGCTCATTTTCTTTTCAGCTGCCAATTAATTATTGACTCTTTGGAGGATATCCTTAAAACAACAGTAGAATCCTTCACATTATCTGGTAATAATTTTATCCAATTTAGACTGGATCTTAACCAAGTTACTTTGAAGCATTTGCAAAACAGTTTTTAGTTGATTTTTTTGTTCCTTAAGATATTGTCACCAAAATTTTTTGGTTTGAATTAAAGGCTATAGTATCTGAAAATAATGTACACAAAGTATAAGCCTGAAATTTCAAACTGCTGCAATAGAATATGCAGATGGGCCAGTAGTTCTTCACCACCTGCCGCAAATGTTACTAAAGTAATTCTTTGTTTAGCTACTCCTATTAAATCTGCTGTCCATAAGTGACTACTTCCTTGAAAATGGCTCATCCTTCACTCTCTTGCTTCCACTTCTTGCAGTCTATAACTCAGCACTTTTGAAAATAAAGTAAAAAGAAATAACAGAGCTGCCTAAATAAGGTGAGTTGCCAACTATGGGAATCCAAATTTTCCAATTATCTTGGTCATGTATTGCAAGTTAGCATGCAGCCTGCCTTCATGGCCTGGACTAAGTTTTACAGGCTTTGCATAGTCATCATTTTCTGTTCTGTCATTTGTCTTGGACCAGCTACTTTGGCAGCACAAAATTTTCACTTTATTTTTTTCTGTGTTCTAAGAACAGTTCCTCTCCCTTCCAGGAGAAGCAGAGCAGTGAGACAGGGCAGGACTCACAGGGAGAAATCTGAATTACCCTAATCCTCAAATTAAGTGCTGATGTTGGTATGGGTGAGTGTGTGTATCTTCAATACATTACTGAGTAATTCATAACAAGAAATTTAAAATTAGAGGTGTCCAGTAGGAGCCTCTTAACTCCTCCTAGCTTTCCTATTGGTAAGTCTGCAAAACTCTTCTGCTTCTTTTCAATTTTTTACTTGGTGTGATTTCTCACTTGATCTGTTGTCCGAGCCACCAAAAAGATGTGGGAAGAGTAAATCTTGAGAGACCTCTCCACTGCCGGCTATAGAAATAATATGTTTCTCTGTGTTTTCTATAAGAAAAGGCAAACAACTCTTTCCAGCACTGAATACCTTAGAGCCAATGACAGTGCTCTAAGTCTGCCACTTCAGCATTGCATGTTGTAAGAAAGAATCAAATATTTTCACATAAATAGGTTAAATCCAGCTAACTGAGCTTTAACATAATTCTAATAAAAGAATTCATAGTATGTTCTACTTTTAATTTCATGAGACGTTTAAAATAAACATTATTATCTGCTTTGAATCCTAATCTCTCCACAAACACT
Organism: Corvus hawaiiensis; assembly: GCF_020740725.1. NCBI lineage: Eukaryota > Metazoa > Chordata > Aves > Passeriformes > Corvidae > Corvus > Corvus hawaiiensis. The sequence continues at coordinate 20,159,621 of NC_063213.1, forward strand.
TTTGTTCTTGGCAATTCCTTATTGGAACCAGAGTGCATTGAAAATAATTACAGAAATAATATTTATAAGTTGAGGATAGCCCAAAGGAATCCTCTTCATGCCACAGAGACGACAGATGTCTAGAGGCTTCTGACATGACAAAACTGATAAAACGATTTTTTTTTCAAAGTTAGGTATATCAGGTCTAATGTATTCATTGCTTTTTGATTAACAATTAGTTCATTACTGTTGCATTTAAATCTCTTTTTTCGGAAACTGAGAAAGCACAGGATACTAAGAGTCATCTTTCACATGAAAAAGGCAAATCTGAAGTTTTCACAAAATGCTAAACCCACACCATTACTGTAACCTTGTACGGGCAAATAGAATGAATTAAAAGCATTGATTATGCAAATCAAAAACCACAGTAATTTCTAGTTAGTATTTCCATCTTCATATCATAAACCCCAGTGTGGTCCGAATTTATCTACTTTTATTAACTTTTCATAATAAATTTTAAATTATTCTGAATTGAAAATTTAATTGTAATTGAATAATTTTTTGAACAGTGTGCAGTGGGATTGCTGAATTCTAATCGATACTAAGAAGGCTTTCCATCAGGATCCCTAGAGTACCTGTAGTATAACTAATAAAATTAAATATTGATGTCAGATGTCTTTTACGATGTGCATGGGATTTCACTCTTCAACAGCATTTTCTGTGGAAAAATTAATCTGCAGTGGTCCCTTGCTAAATAAGGTATGTAGTCTTCAAGACACAGGCAAATCTGTGATTCTGCTCCCTTATATCCATGTAGTGTTAGATCTAGAAAAGGGAGCTAGGTTATTCACTCCAGTGCTCAGTTCATCTAAGGAACATGATGAGATGGTAGAAAGATTTGACTGTGTGTTTAATCCAGTTTATGTTTAGCACTCTGTAAACTTTTACAGAATTAGGGTTTGCCTGCTCTTCTACTTCACCATTCAAAACTTGCATTATTTCCACTGTTAATTCTAGATTGCAGGTCAGATTGTTGAAAGCCTTAAAGATCTGCCCCATTGCAGCAGACATTGAGAGCTGTGGATATGTAAGATGGTGTAGCAAGTTTTTTACCCTATTTTCTTGCTGAAGCCTCCGTGTTCCAGATGAGAGCTGTCTCCCTAGTGTGCACCCAGTAAGAAGGACACAACAGATAACTATTGCCAAAAGCTGATATCGTGAGTTGATTAATCAAAACCCCATTGATTTATAGTTTTTATGACTCTTTGGAAATTCACTAAAAGCATTGTATGATTCCTTGTATAACTGATTTATGGAATCTTTCATTCAATATGATGTATTAGGTACACACTATTCGTAGTTCCTAGCATAAAGCAGTGCATACCTATGTTTCATCCAATATAACAAACTACATATCTACTAAGTGCAAAAAGGGGTGGGGAAGCCAGGAACTAATTTATATAGAGAGTAAAGTATAGTAAATATTTATATTTCCATGTTTTTTGCTTAGTATGTTTATTTATAAAGTCAGTGAGACAAGACACTTTTCCTATATTGCATCTCCAGTATCGTGCACTCATACAGATAATGCATTTAGTGAATATAATTGTCAAGGTTGTTGCTGTATTGTTTGTTTATCTTAGTGAAGAAAATAATATTTAAGCACCAATATTTGGTGGAATAGTGCTGAATTCTCCAATCACCTGGAAAATATTTATAAAACCTGTATCATATTAACCATGCCTTAAAATGCTATTTTATCTGCAACTCAGGTGTGGACTGAGCATGTCCAGGGCAAAGGGTTAGTATTCTCAAAGCTCACTATCAGGTTCACATCCACTTTCCAAAAATGAATTAAAGCATCAATTGCTAATGTAAAATAAAAAGCACATGCCTTTATTGCTGTAGCCTAATGATAAAGCTGTAGCCAAGCATTACTTATATCCCATATAGCAAATTATGAAAAATCAATTCCCTGTAGTCTTTATTAAAGCATAATACAGCATCTCACAAAGGAACAATGTATTCTTCCATTTAATTTGGCAGACTCCCACCCTTCACCCCTCACATATTGCAACATGTCCTATACCCTTTTCTTTGGTTTGTTTGTGTTTTTGTTTGGTTGGCTTGGGGTTTTTTTTAGCAACACTTTTTCAATTGCTAACTATACATTCACTTTAAAACCACAAAAAATGCTATTTGGTGTCTCAGTTTGGAGCTAATATCTACCTCCATAGCAGTGAACAGGGTAACTTCCCTTTCTTAGTGCCACCTTTCCTCAGGAATGTATTTTGGTTATCTACAAAGATAACACTCATGCAGTAAAAGCAAAATAAAACCACATAATAAAACAAGCCACTGATGCCTGATAATTCAAAACATTTTTTTCTCATTTTCCTTTTTTTATTATCATATTTTCAACGTGTAGTAATTTCAAACCTGCACCCCTTTGTGGCTGATTAAAATTTGGATTTAATGATTGTCTTGTGCCGACCAGTGCTAACAAGGTTTTCCTTTCAGAAAACCATGCCCTGTTGGTGGGTTTTTCAATTTGCTCTGTCTTTAGTCTAAAAAAAGGAAATTTGACTGAAAGGATCAGACCAAAAATTTTTCCATGTATTTTGAAGTTGAATTCCATATATTTCTAGTCTAATTGTGTTAAAGAGCCAGGATCAACTTCGTCTAACCATTGGGTTGTTTGGAAGTCTTTAGTGTGTTAGCAAAACAAATTCAAAGAAATGAAAAACATTTCTTTTTAACAAAAGCTTAGTATTTGAGGAGAAATACTCTTCTTGCTGGAAAACCTAGGCTGTGCTTCTCTTCTTGGTGATGTATTTCTCACTGATATGAAGAGCAGATGGGCTCCAGTGGCGTGTCCTTGCTGGAAAGGGTTTGGCAAGCATGATAGCACATCCAATGACACTTCTACAACAGTCTTACATAGACTGCCAAGAGCAGTATCTGTCTCACTGTTGTAACTGAACAAATCATTGGAATCTTGAAGCAGCTTCTTCAGGAAAGAGAATGACCAATTCAGAAAAATGAAGTTCCATGGCAGAGAACATAATAGGAACAATGGTGTCTTTTTATTCTCTTTTCCCTCCCTTAGAAAGGTGAATGAGAATCAAGTTACTCAAATAAAATTTTCATGCTTTTTTTCAAAGCAGGATACAGCATGGGAGAATGGCAAATCAGCAGATTGTGACTAGTTTTGGAAGAAGCATTTATGATGTGCATGGAGACATAAAAATCAGAAGAAAGCTAAGCAGTGAAGAGAAATATGAAAGTAGAGAGGTGAAAAGGTGGACTGGAAAAGGGTCTGAAGAGACAGAAGAGATTAAGATTTTGTAGAAAGAGACTAGAAGAACAAATAAGCATGTTGGGGAGAATAAATACATGGTACAGAAGGTTAGAGACTTGCTGGGGTAGAGCCAGACCACAGGTTGAGGAGGAGCTAAAGGTAACTGAGCAGACTGAAAAGAAATGCGATGATGTTGAAAGAAAATATTCTAGTAGGTAGTTATTAAAGTTACATACATTATACTTATTTTTTATTGTCATCATTCTGCATCACTATGTTTATTGAGTGAAAGTGAAGGGAAATGTGTAGCAGGAAAGGGAGGAGACAGCATTACTATCAGAGACTGGGAAGGAACTGGGGAGGAAGAGGGAAAACATAAAGCAGAAACTAAAGGAAAGGTGATAGGATGAGAAGAATGAGGATGAAGAGCAGGATTGAAGGACTGAGAGAGAGAACAAGAAGGGGTAACTTTCAGGAGCAGCATCAAGATCCACTTTACACAGGCAAACACCATCGTTAATGATCATCCTGAAATGCACATGCATACTTTGCAGATCAAACATCATTGTGTAGTATATGTTCATTGTAATATCTTAAAAGTTTTAAAGGAAATCTCATTTTTAGCTATGAGCCATGATTTATTTACTTATTTATTTATATGCTTGGCATTAAGTTCCATACTGGAGAGTTTAATTGCACAGGGTCAAAGTAAAACACAAAATTAGACAGAGGAACAGTACATAATAGTACAAAAAAATGGAGTCATAAATAAGTGTAAAAATAATGGAGTTATGTTAAAATCAAGGTAGAGGTTTTGATGGTTTGATTTCTGTTATCACAGCATGAAGAGGAAGTGACTTTTTCTCTCTTATTTTAAATTTGTAAATGATGATGTTTTAACAATGTCTGTATTCTGAGAAACTGCTCTTCCAAGGGGCACATACCAACTGAGGCAGAGCTGATGGCCTGTATGCACAGATCCTCACCTTGCATACACTGAGATGAAGCTTTGTGAATTACAGAGCACTGCAAAGGAGCAAAATATCGCTGCTCTGCATGTTTGGAATGGAGAAAAATAGGAGATGGTCTTGTTTTACGTATAGTTTGCTATCCATACAACCTGCCACCTGGAAAGCAAACAGCTCATGGAGAGTGTTGTTTTTCCTTTCACAGCTGACAGTTGCCTTTGTTCAAATAAGCCCAGAAATGTTTGCAATAAAGGCACAAATATCCTCCAAGAACTTACTGAAGGATACTCAGTAAATCTTTCAGTCAAGCTTCAACATCAGCAACCACAAACAAAGGGTACCAGAAGATTCCTCTTAAACAGGAAGAAAGATAAGTTTTGATACTGAGGTTGCTTTCTTAAAAATTCTGAGTGAATAAAGTAGTCTTGACAGAAAGTTCCCAGTTATGGATTACCTATAAAAAGAATAAAAGAGATGAACATTGAAGGTTTTTCATGGCTGTAAACAAATAATTTGTGAGCACACTGTGCTCAGACCACAAATAGAAGCAGGAATTAGAAGTGCCCCTAGCTGACCAGCATATACATATATCATTGGTCTGGTGTAATGAAGATTACCTGATAAAGATCACAATATGACAGTTTTCCTTTTGCATTGGCTGCTGAACAGCCAGAAACTGTTTTCTGCGGCCAGCCAACTATTGATCCAACTCCCTCCTGTCAGTGATGCAGTTAATGGGAATTCCACAGGCAAATAAAAGCTACATTTTGTCTTCATTTTCATCTGAAATATGAGCTGGTCCTTTGTACTCTAGACAGTCATTTATTACTCATTTTCCTTTATTGATGTTTATGAGCTGAAGCATAAAATGATTCTCAAATGTAGTTTAATTGAGGCAGCAGTTGACACTGTGACCATGATTACTGCTGCACCATCAGCTGCATTAAATCCATGAATCAAGGTTTGCTTTTCATTGGTCTTTGAGGCAGCATACGGTAGAAAGTATCCTTAAAATGCAACTCTGCTGTAGCTGGAGAAATATGTCGATTTGTCTTCATAGGGACCAAGGGGGAAAAAAGTGCCCAAAGTCCTTAGCAAAACAGCAACAGAGCAGTAAAGTGTTTCTTATTACTTTACATTCAAAGACTCCTACCACCCCCTTACCCTAGGTCTTAAAAGTTATTTGTAAAATAGTCTTTCTTACATGCTTTCTAATATTTTTCTCACTGAATTATGAGCAACAAAATGAATAGAAGGAAGAGGTGCCATACACAGCAAGAGGGGAAGCCAAGACACTCAATTCATTTGTAAAATGGTAAGGACAATCAATACTGTGGGGAAGTATTTTTTATATGCAGTTATTAACTCATAAGCTACAGTATATCTCATCTCATTTCAACAACAGCTGAGGTCTCCATTTCCCCCTGGAGACCCCTGCAGGTCCCATTATGAGAATCATAAATAATATGTGCTAATGAGATATGAATTGATTATGTTGGAAAAGCTGACATTTTCATCCATCATTCTAAATGATGTTTAACAATGGATTACCAGCCAGTAATTCCTCTGATATGAGATTAAATAAAATAGCAGGCTGTTTCAGCAGGCTAGCTCAAGGAGATGGCAATAAATCTGCTCAATTACTGTATTACCAATCCGTTTTTCACTGCTAAGGATATTATTATTTCATTTAGACTTGTTCATGCATCATAGATTATTTTATTTCAGTCAGTCAATGGGAGAAACTGCAGTATTTTATTCACTGAGCTGCAAAGAACTGGGCTTTGATAGAGTACAGTACGCACAGCTCAGTGGGCCTCCAGCAGATAGAAGAAATGCTACCGAGCTCCTATCAGATCAAAAATACATTGTGAAATCCACATTTCAGGAACCAGCATTTTTTTTTTTCAACCTAATTTACTTTACTTATCTGAAAAGTCTCAACCGAAGGATACTGCCTAAAAAGCTGATCAATTGAAACAAAATTATTGGCTCCTCTAAGATGATTTGTACTTCACCTCGCTCCTGTAGTATATTGAGAATTAGATCATTCGGACTATCCTTTGGCGTGGCAAATTAGATTGCAAATAACTGTAATACAAATGGTCCCTTTTTTTTTCTTGTTTAGGAGGGAGGGAAAATAAATAAATAAAAAAGCATGCAAAGTTTATTAACAAACACCTATCATAGAGTTATTTCCTTTGCCAGCCTGATCTCACAGTCTTGACAAACTCCCCTTCCTTGCAACAACATCTAATACTTTGCAAATCATTCAGCAGCCATTGTAGAACCCAACACAGAGTTTTTAGTAACTGCAGCATATACTGAATAGACTGGGACATGCCCAGTGTCCAACCAAGCCACCTGGATACTGGAGAACTTGATTTTTCCCCATCTGCCCCGGTCTGCAAATTGGTTCAGCAGGTGGTTTGTGGCCAGCACAACACTCATCCGTCATCAATGAACCCGGTTATTTTACCAGCCTGTTTTTCTGTAAAAGAAGACGAAAATATTAACATGATTATTCCTCCCCTTTCTAAATACTGGTAAGGCCACAGCCTTACAGTGTCAAGCATTCCGTTCCTTGCAGAGAGGTACCTATGCCAAACTTGCTTCTTAAGTTCCTCTCCACAGACCCTGCCCCTTTCCTCTACTCATTGGCATCCCTCAAAAGAAAATATCAAAAAGGTAGGCTTTTCTTCAAAAGCAGGATAACAAGATCAATTATACTTTAATTGTGCAGTGGTTAGATGGAAGATGCATGGAAGAGACTTCATTTCTTTTATGACTCAAGGGTCAGCTGAGGAGTGACAGGTGCTCAGGTACAACAGAAAATATGCTCCAGCAATAAGTATTTTCCCTGACTTATTGTTTCTCAGTCCAGCAGAAAAACTTACCTAATAGACATGTTGCAGAATATTACACCTCTGGAAGCATAATCCTATGTATAAATGCAGTGCTGGACTCCCACTCAACTCTAAGGGAGGCAGTAAGGGAGTCAGTGTGGATAGGTTTTTGAAAAAACAGTTTGACTTTCAGACAAAAAAAGCAACAAGAACTGCAGGAAATTTTTGGGGAAGGAGTAGAGCTAAACCTGAAATGTCATTATGCCTCTGTGTCGACTAACACTTCCTGTTAAAAACGGGTATAGTAGAATTAGAGAACAGACCTGGAAAGATGACAGGGATCATATAGATATGGAAATAATTGTGTGCAAAGAGTACTGAATAGAATAAACCTCTTCAATTTGGAAAAGACTTGTTAAGGAGAAGGAAGATATTATAAATCTAGAATAGAGAAAGTTTTTTTAATTATTTATCAAAAAATAGGTCATTCAAAGAAATGGTTGAGCAATTTTCAAAGAACCAAAACATTTAAAAAACCTCGCAGATTTAGATTGTAGTTTTTATCTATTGTTTTCTGTATATCAAAATGTAACAAGAGATTAAATAATTCAATGAATAATATTTCCATCCTGTATTAAATACAAAAAATCCATGTAAAATAAAGGTATTTCTATAACAGAATAATATCTTAATCATTGAAGGTAATATCTTAGTTTTCTCATAAGGATCATATGAATGAAATAACATCTGTAGCATGTCTATGAGTTCTGTTTCATAATACTAGCACACTAGATAATAAGGAAGTTTTGTCATCAGATTTCCTTGCTGATACCTGCTTGTGTTTTCCCTGTTTGAGGAGTACTGCTTCTTTCTTACCTGCTTTACCTGAATTTGAATACAATTTTGTCAGCCTTTCCAGATTTTGGCTGTGTGACCAGGTTTTTGATGCTCTGGTGCAAGGTACAGAGGATATGTGCCTGTTGTTGCTATTCAGGTGTCTGCATGGTGGCTAGCATTTTTGAAATAACTTCTTGGGATAAGTGCTGGATATTTGAAACACTTTTCATGAGGGGTTTATTTGTTTGTTTGGGTTTGTTGTTTCAGTTTTTTTAAAATCTAAATTTTAAATTTTAGTACCCAGTGCAACCATAAGAATAGGTTAACATTAAAAAAAGTTGCAGGGATTTGAAAACTGGCAGGTTTTCTATCCAGTAGGAAAGACCTATCCCTGTACTCACTTTGGTATCATAGTTGATGAATGTTGACATAGTGACTGCTAACGTGATTAACAGTACTAACTATTCTGAAAAGATAGCAATAATTGTGATTTAGGCTGAAGACTTTACTCGAGTTGTAAATGCTTAAACTGTCAAGATGTTTATACTTAAGTCAGTCACATTTCACAAGGCAGTCAATGTCAAGCCGACACCTAAATTTCAGGGATTTTCTGTAAAAGTGGGTCTACATTTTTAGGGACGGCTTTATTAATTTTTATTATTAACACTATTTAAGGTAAGAATGCTATTTTCATTTCATGTGTTTTCAAGCTCAAGAGACAGGAGAAGATGAGGAGGCATGCTTTTGGCACTCAGTTGCTTCCCCAGGATGGATTTAGTAGTCAGTGAACCCTAAGTAATTTATCTTGAGTCTCTATGAAGTGAAATCTTGTAATTCTCAGAACACAGTCTTGGGGTACTACAGAATATTCTGTCTTGCAGTTAGAGAGAAAGAAATAATTTCTGCCACAGGAAAACTGATTGGGTTCTAAGGTTAAATGTATAAATGTACAAATCCTATAACTCAGGATCTGAACTTTCATAATGGGTTCTATGATGGCAGAGTTTAAAAATCTTAATGGCATAACATGTCGTGGTGAATCTCAAGCCCTACTGCAAAGTTTCTGCCTATTTGCACTGAGAACTCTCTCTTATTTACAGTGTAAAAGTAGATGACTCGTTGTTGTGTATAAATGTGCATCTATGTGATGTGCCATGTCCTCGCAAGACGATTCTCCAAGCTAACTGCACATGAACTAATTATTTCAACAATTTTGAGAGGTTTTTTGTGAAGCCTGTACTAATACTGACAGTCATGTCAGGATATACAGGTATGATGTAGATATGAGCATATCAAGTTGTGACATTTGAGGTTTAGTCGCTCAGAGCTGAGCTGACCTTTGCGCATGGTGCAACTGAAGGCCTTTACAACAATCAGAGCACTGAATTAGAGGCAGCATTTCCCTCTAATGTGTCTCTAAGACCTCTGAAATCCAAAATTTCTTTACCATGCTATTTAAAGCACGTCTGAAACTGGACCTCAGAATAAAACCCATTAGATAGTTGTTGGCAAAAAACTAATATGCATACAATGTGAGGATGTTAAAAAAGTCAAATGACAGAGTCCCTGGAGATTAAAAACAAATCCCATAATTTCACAGGATTCATAAATGATCCCAGTGGCCATATAAAATACTTGAAATCATAGGATTATTTGAATGTTTAAGTATTTCCCATCTGCCTTGACAACAAAACTGCATTTATAAGATGCCAAATACTACTTCTTATTATCGTTTAACCTGTAGATTAAATTGTAAACACTAAGAGTGACTCCAAGTATGTTACAAGCCAAGTTTCCTCTTTTTTTTAATGGATAACTTATTTTTAAGGAAATTTTGCATTGAGATTCTGAGTTCTTTCAGCAATCTGGTATAAACAAGCACAGGATATTGATATTAACAGCCAAAAGCCCCAGCAGTGGTATTCTCAGTAAGAATGTGTTTCTACTAAAACTCAGAGGTCCTCACTGCTGGTATGGGAACTACAGACACTGCACCCATGTAAGCGTTCAAAAGCAAATCTTGGGTCTGTGCAGGTTGGAACAATGATACTAATGCTTTTCTTCAGTGTTTATTCATAGCTGTATAACGTTCATCAGTTCATGCCTTCTTGCAATCATTTCAAGTACTTTCAGGGGTTTGTAGGTCAAGAAACACAAGTCTTGAACACCAGAATTGGACTAATTGGCACATATATTGGGTTTATTTTTTCCTTTATCAATTTTTCTTTCAATTTTATGCTTGAGAAGCTCATCCACACTTATGCATGGCTGGATATTTAAAATGTCTTTCAGTTAGCCCCCACTCTTTTAGTGACAATAATTCATCACCTTCTGGGGTGAGGAAAGAAAATTTTTCCATTTCTTCAGTCCTTTTTGTAATCCTAAAACTGGGATGTGCCTGCTCAAGTCCCTTGCACTCTGCACCACACCTCTGAGCAACTCCTCAACTCAATGAACCTCTGTCTGTCTCCCTTTCTGAATGTTTTCTCCCACAGCAGCAGTAGCAGGGGCAGGTTGCTGCATGACAGATGTTGCTGTGTCACCTCCTTCCCCTGGTGCCAGCCCCTGGGTGCAGAGGGAACTCCAAGGATTCTGCAATAACTTCTGCAACTCATTCACATCCAAAACAGCAAAGGAGATGCTGAGTGGGAAGGGACATTTCTTGCAACAGGTATTTGTCCCTCAACTGCTCACTGCAAACAGGCACACTCAAAAAGAACGGAACTTTTAAGCGGGCAAAACTCCTAGTATTTTATTACAAGCAATATTAAGCTATTCCCACCTCTCTTTCTTGCTTCTAGATAACATTGGTCCACTAGACCAATGTTACATAAAGGAGTTACAAATTTATGAATTTTGGAGATTTTCTGCAATAAGATTTATGGGAATCCATTCCTGATGTAAAAGTTGATCCTAGCTGATTAGACTTTTCACTGAGCAACTGGTTCCTGCGACCTGAAGGCCAGACTGTCATATCTATTTTCCTCTTTTAAGTTAGTATATTATGATTGTGTTGAAAGACTGTATTAAATCACCTTAAATTCTGTAGTTCTTCTGATAAAAGACCGTGTCTTAGTAATAGCAGCCTTTATAGGTATCCAGGCAATAAAGCACAGTGAAATCACAGATATAAAGGAGTCATGTCCCTGAATTAAAGGCTATATTAAAAACAGAAAGAAAAAAATTACAGATTTATTGCACAATCAAAAAAATAAAATCTTCACAGTTCAATGATAATTCTTGGCTAGCACAGTCATCAATATCAGATTTACAATAAAACATCTGGGGAACACATGCAGAAATAAACTTATTCAAACAGAAAGAGAGTAATTTGTGAACATAGCCTGTCTTCCAGTCCCAAAACTGGGTTGATTTGTGGTATCATTTTATTTCTTCCTTGCCTGCTTGCTTTTACACAACTGAAAGTTGGTTCAGAAATGCAGAGCTGGGCTAGAGTCAGAGATCATATTTCCTTTCACATTCACGTATTTTGTTGCTGGAATTGAGCAAAAAAATAAAGTGCAAAAAATACAAGGTTAAAATTTTCTCAGTATGCCAAGGATATTCTAATTTATTAAGAACTTAATTTTCTAAATAAACTTGATCACAGTGTCAAATGTTGCCACTTTAATATGTATAAACTGAGATTTGAAAGAAACTTGAAAACATTATAATGTTGAAGCCATATTCACATTTATTTTGGCTTTGCTTTTCTTTTGTTTTCTTTTCCTATATATTTTTTTTAGACCTGGAGCAAATCATAATGATGAAACTTAGGTTTCTTCATAACAGGGGAAGGCAAAAAAAATTACAAAAACCTGGTTTAGTCTCATTGGACAACATGATGGTAGTGGCAGGGTTAACTCGTTCAGATAGTAACTAAACCTAATTTTTTTTATTTAACAAGTTAGAGTGCTAAAAGAGAGGCCTTTTATAACCAGCAAAGTACCTGCAAGACTTCTTAATAGTATCTTCTTTGGTCAGATGTATATAAAACAGTGATGTGAGGGCTGATTCCACATCTTCCTTTCCTTTTCCTGGCAGAGCCGTGGCATTAGGGTCTGACAGCCGCCACGTGTATTTGACGCTGCTGTAAACTCGTGCCTTCCCCTCGCAGCTGTTTCAGTAAACACGTGTGAATAGTCGTTCTCCTGTGCCTTGTGCTGAGCAAGCCTTGCTTTTCTTGGAGCCCAGCCAGCAGCTAAAGGGAAGGCAGCGTGTGTGGATCCGTGTGTGATGTGCCCCCAGCTCACCCCGAGGCTGCAGCCCACGGCCACGCAACTTCCCCTTCAGGCGCCTGGGGCCATATCCACCACTTCTGCTCCAAGGTGGGATTTCACTCGGCCTTTCCAGAGGATGGAGTAAGCTGCAGGGGTATCACAGTTACAGGGCATTTGGTAGGGTTGTCATAATATTAAAGCCCTGTAGCTTCCTAACTCAGAAAAGTTTCACTTGCTTGGAATTCCTCTCAAAATCCTAAATGCATGTGCATATGTGTAAAATCTATCTGTTTCCTCTAGTTAGCATTGCTGGTTCTGCTTTTTCTCCATTACTGTGATTTTATAGAATGAAATGCTGCAAAAAAGTAAAAGGGCTAATTTAAGAGCAAATCCACCCCAAAAAGTAAAAATCAATCTCTCTCTCTTTGCACAGAGAGCCCAAGGGAATAGAATACCAGGAATCATGGGTATCTTGCTTCTAGTTTTTGATGTATGTTCTGATGCAAAAGATTAATGGTTTTCTCTTGAGGATAAAGGATTGCAAGGTCCGAACAGCCAGAAGTTTGTGTGTCTATTTATCTAATGGCAAAGAGTACAGAAGTCAGTAATGGGCACATTTTCCTTGACAACAAATGACAAGTAAGCCATTGTACCACAATGCTATCATTGTTTAACTCCTTCTGAAGGTGATTTATAGAAGGCAGAATAAAAATGGAGGATAGTATACTTTCTGCTGAGTCAACCCAAATTTGACCCAGGAAGCTCTAACTAAATGCTTTTTTGAAACCTAATGAGTAATCAAAGAGTCTTAGTGATTAAAATTGTGTTGCTAAGGCCAAATAGACTGCTGTTTTACTTGTCATCCTTGGCCTCTGTTCCTTTTCCTCTCCTTACACATTGATCCTTCTCAGAAACTCTATGGGAATGCCAAAGATGTATCCATTATTTGGTTGCCACATAGAAGCAGCGAACAAACCAAGGTACCCTGGTTTCTTGGAGCAGTGACCGCAAATGGTCTGAGGTAATGGGTAGTCCTTCCCCTTGCACATTACTGGGTGGTTGTAAGAGTATTTTCTATACCAACACTTCTATCTGTTAAAACAGTTATTCATGCAGATAGTTCAAACGTGCTCAAATCAGTGAGTAGCTAAAAATACCTGAATAAACTATAGCAGATTTGTCTTGAGACAAGCAATCAAATTTATGGTAGGGATTTTAAAAAGCAGAAAGATATGCAAAGCAAATAATTTCTGTAATATTTATTGCAGTCACACTGTGTACCTAGTCCTAATTTTCTGTTTGTGACAACATTAGCAAAACCGTAATCTGAAACTCTGTAATGGTGAGATTAAATTTTTAAACATTCTAATGACCCATACAAATCTAAAAAAAAAAAAAAAAAATCTCTGCAGTATTTGATACCTGTTGCTAGAACTGCCTTTGGTGTAAATTAAACACCAGCACCAATGACCTGAACCTACTATCAAAGAGTACCAGAATGGAGCGATCCTAGTCAGGATATTAAACTCATGAGTTCTCAATGAGTGCCCAAACACAGTCTGGCACTCAAACTAGTTACTTAACGGAGTGAGTAGCTCAGAAGAGGTATAGGGCTGTACACTTCTGTCTATAGTGTCTGTACACAGAAAAAAATTGCAATTCTAAAAAATCGTGACTTACGTAACTGAGAAATGATCTACTCAAACCCAAGGTTGATATGTTACATTTCCTTTACAGTCTTAATTCAGAATTTATGCCATGTTTATTTCATCTCTACCCAACAACTAAAATATAAATTAAATAAAAATATCCTTTCCCCTCTTACTGACAAAATACAATTACTTGAGACATAGATACTAGGACCTGTGCACATTTTATAAAATTACCTTCAAGAGAGACAAAAGGGAACACTCATTGATAAATCAAGTTCCTGCCCTGATAAATTCTAGAAAACATCTGTAATCAGTGAAATTCTCATTTTAACTTCTGGTAAGATAATATGCTGTACCTAAACCAGTGAAATGATCATTCATTGTATGTGCTACTTTCACAGTGAGAGTAAATGTGGAGGGAAGAGCCTCAGTTTGAGATCAGAGCTGTCCTAGTACAGAAATTGCTTATCTTGCATATTTTATTTGTTTCATGCCCTTAAGCTGTTTGACCTTTCATTTCATTCTGTGGTGGGAACCTCTTTCCCAATGTTACCCTAGTGATCAGCATTTTCTGATTTGAATAACAATGCCAGTTCAGCATTGTGAGGAATTGCATACACTTATTCACTTGTGCACTGCAAACTCTCTTCCTATGATTCACAACAAAGTGTGATAATTAATCTGGTTTAGGCAGCTCTAGGAATATATCATCAAACCCAGGAAAACAGAAAAGAGCAAATAGATGACAATCTAGCCTTAGCTCATTTTTATGGAGATGGAAGTGGACCATAGCAAAGGTCAAAGTCAAGGTCAAAATGGAGACCATTGAAGAAGCTCTGATGGGACTGGTTCTTCCTGCAGGTCCATTCAATCTAGCCAGCCAGGTGTATAAATAGAGCCCTTCAGCTGCTGGCCCAACCAGCCTCTTCACATCACAATCAGCAGACAAGCACAGGCAATTTACTGCTGAGATCATTTCAGAGATACGCTACAAAAGGCACAACATAAGTTGTTAAACTGAAGAGTTAAACTGAAAAAAACTTTGGCTATAAAAATATTATTTGCTTTTTCTAGGCAATCAATGTGTTAAATTAATGGCGCTTATTAAGATTTGTTTATACATCAAATAGTAATTTAATAACTAGTTACATCAGACTTTTAATTATTATCTATTTTTTCTTTATATATATTTCATAATTAGATTTGTAGGTGTTTAATTTTATCCAGCAACTTGAGATGCTACAAATTAATTGCAGGCTGCTAATTCAGTAGTGATTTGAGCTGGGAATTCTTTACACTACCTGTTTTATTACATTAATGGTCCAATCCTGCTGCTACCAAAATTAATAGGAAAATCTCCTACTGATTTCAATGAATTCAGGTTGTAGTCCAAATTTTAAGTAGTAGCTACTCATTTTTCCTCCAAAGAAGGCAGTGTAGTGAATGGTAGACCAACTTATCAACAAGAATCTCTTCCAGTAATAAGATGATCTGTTGTGTTTATATATTAAAACTTCAAATTCTGACTTCTAGCTGTGACACTTTCAAGATGTTTTTCTTAACTAAAAGAGAGGGAAAATGAGTTATTCAAAATGATCCAGTCTAATCTAGTCAAGGTCATATTTCACTGTGTGGTAATAAGTGTTTAAAACAATTCATGCTGTATTAAAACAAGAGGGTAAGTTACAAAAAAGGTATTATTTCAAGTTGAAAGTTAGTGCAGGTGTTAGTCAGGTAAGTTCAGTAATTGTAATGGTGCTTAACAGTGCCACTATAATTAACAATCCATTGTTATTTCCAAACATTTTTAGAGGTTTAGTACACAACTGTTCAAAATGGAAACAAGATGATGTCTTACAGATGTATTTTTAAAACAAATATATTATTCATTGAATTTTTAAAGTAGTTTAAATCTGTCACTTATGATTGTATGGGAGCAAGCATTCCTGAGATTTTGAGCAATGTCTTAAGTCATTTCAATTTTTTTCTTCTTCCTGTTCTTTATGTAACTCTGCATTTGAGTAATGCCTATGTTTGAACATGCAATGAAACAAGAAATGGTTTTGTATCATTTTCCCTGATACCTGTCCTAAATGAGTGAGCATCAGGCATACTGCTTCCTACTGTCATGTGTAGAACAAAGACTTACTTTTCAGACAGCTTTTTTTTCCCCCCATAAACACTTATTTCTATTTCTTTGTAGATGCACTTGTCCATATAGAAAATTTCTTATTTATGGCCTAAGCACAGTAGGTTATTTGTCATTTTACTTTAAAGACAATACTATTCTTAATTACTTAGAATGTTTAAATGACAACTTCAGTGGGTTCAAATGGTGAAGTTTTATAGCTGTTTCCTAAAATTAACACTGAACATCTACTCTGCAGGATGTGAGTATTCTGTTCTGTCTTAGGTTCAAATACTATCCTCATTTAGGTGTATCTGAGCTCCCTCCAGTAGTGCATTAAGCAATCTGACTTAACATCTATCACATGTAGTTCAGGCGCTCTCTCATCTCCACCCCAGGGAGAGAACTGTGTGCCTAGTGGCGTGTTTTGTTTTTATTTTAAATGTCCAAGGAAAGTGGGTAGTGTTAATGGCATCAGACATCCATTTCCTTGCAATTAGCTGTCTGTGTTGTCACAATGCCCTGCTGCCTTTAAATGCTGTGGGCGAGGAAAGAGAGAGAGAAAAAGAATGTGTTCATCAAATTTCATTTCAGTCCCATTTGAAACCCTCCCCCCACAAATATTTTTTTTAATTTAGAGATATACTCTAGAGCTACATGTAATCTTTTTTTTCTAAAAAACTTTTTATCCACAAAATGCAGATTCATATTGCCTGGGATATTTTTCAAATTCATGTTGAACTATTTTTGGTTTTTAAAAACTTGGCAAAGAATAACCTTTGCATTTTCAATAGAATCTGTTTATATTTAAAAATCAGTTTTGTAAGGCAGGAGAAAACAGTGTGACTCCTGCAATTTCCTCCTGTGTGGAGACTGCGGTTTTTAGAAAACCATCCAGCAGATGGTTCTCTAAAAGGATGTAGTAGAAGAGCAGCATCTCCCAGCTGGCTGAGGCATAGCCATTTTGGAGTCATGTAGATTCAGTGGTATTTGGCTCAGGCATGCAGAGGGTCCCCTTTTTCCACTCAGTTTGATGGTTTTCAGAGTACCTCTTGCTGCTGTCTTCTTTCAATAATGCTTTTGACTGTAGTTTAATTAATTACTCTTGTAAATGTTTTGAATTTTAACTCTTTACCATATTCATTTCTCATGGTTTCACTGTCTATTTTTACCTTTTGAACTTGTAACTTTGGCCTTTGCCAGAGCATGTGTCCCAAACAGGCACATGTGATTTATCCCACTGTGCTGCCAGGAATGTCCCAGTCTGTGGGCTCATAATTCAGGTTCAGAGTGACATCTCTGACATCTGAGTCAGAGATGATTTTCTGACACCTGCTGAGGGCTCTTCATTGGCAAAGAGCTCAGAGGAGCAGAGGGCACACCTCAATAGCCTTGTGGTTTCTAACAGGACTTAGTCCTTGACAATGTTTATATACAGTTATCTACTTTTTTTTCTCCTTTCCTGATTATATGGAAGCCCTTTTTAAAAAGCATTTTGATTGCACCAAAGTGTAGCTATTATAATTGTGCACAAGAACTGGGGGGGCAGCATATAATGATAGATATTTTTCATCATGGATGAGCTGCAATCATCACAGTATGCACTTCCTCTCAGCCATATAGCATGGGGAAGCTCACTGTGTAAATTCTGAGATGGTATATTAAAAGGAAATATTTAGCAATGTAGCAGTTGATGAAAAATAAATTGGAAGTATGCTGAGTTAACGAGGGAATGACTCGCAGCTCTTTTAAGTGTAACATGTTTTCAAAGAAAGCTGCCATGGAACAACGTTTCAGCCAGAAATCTAAACGCAGGTTTATAGTCTGTGGTGTTGTAAAAAAAGGCTGTGTTTAAACTGTGACCCTGAGTGCATCTAAGTTTCTGAGTCTCCTGTTCCCTCCTATTGCTGCATGCCAAGCTTGTATTCAGGAGGTTCCAACTATGCAGCATCAACTTTCTTGTGATCTCTTTGAAGAACATATCAGATGTAGAGGGGAAAGAAGAGGTGTAATTTCTTTCTTGGATGGTCTCTTGCGCCCAAGCAGTGCAGAGATCTGAATACTTCAGCTTCTCAAGGCTTCTCTTTCAAATGAAGCCAGAAGTGGTTACCAGCTCTTCCTGATTTGGGTTGCATTGGCCTGTTTAAATGTCGTGTTCTGGCTCCCTGATTCCTGGCACTATGTCTTTCAGAGGATAGGGAGAGAGTGCTGGTTTTCCATCTTGTAAATGAAATGGAACAGGGAAGGCGAGGGCTTTCACAGCTTGAGCAGGGCATGAAGGCCAGGAAAGGTACAGACCCATTTAACTGAGTTATTCTCTTGCTCTGGCATGCTTTGGGCATGGTATATTTTGGCAGTATCACATGCAGCTCTCAGGAGAGCCAGTGCTGGGGTTCAAGGTCAAGAAGATTAATTCTGCCTTTAGGGAAGGTGACTGGTATTCCACGGCCACAGAAGTGCAATAGTTGTAAGTAGACACATGAATCCAATATTACACAGCACTAAGAAAGCTGTATTATTATGGCAAGGCTCCTGGCATGCTCCAGTCCATGGTGTTCCATGTGCCTTGGCTGGACTGCTGGGCATCTGCCTTTGCTCACCCATCTTTATTCTTAAAGGGAGCAGCACAGTATCTTAGACAGCATCTCCCATCCAGCTGCAGGGCGTGGGACTCTTCGTGTTCTAACAGGAGACCTGTCTGCCAGAAGCTACAGCAGAACAGCTGTGGTCTCAGCCTGGGGCTCCTGACACATTAGACTGGTGGTTCCAGGGGCAAGAGTAAGGATTGTTAGTCCTCTGGTTCCTCCCTGGTTCGGACCTCAGCACAGCAGCTGAGGTACCATCCACTATGAAGTTGCAGATTTCAGAAGAAAGCTCAGGTTCCATTTAGACCACTTGCTCCAGAGACTACCAGCATTCTGGGGAAGGTGGAGGGTGACACCTGGGGAGGAAGAGCTCCTTCAGTATTTTGAAGGGTTAAAAGATTGCTGGTGGCTCTGGCTCTGAACACACACTGATATTTAGACACCAACTAAAGGCAGTCCAGGAAACCCAGCGTACTCTGAGGGACAGCAGATTTTGATTCCTTCACCCAGAATTCAGACAAATAGCCTCTATCTCCCAGAAAAGTTGCCTGAGTCCCACGGGATTGTATTATAGTGCTGTTAGGTTGTCAGCTATTGCAGAAATCTAAATAATCTAAATCTAAATAAATTCACATGCCAGTAAAGGAGAGTGAAAAATATGTTGATATCATTGTTTCACACAGCCCCTCTTTGTTAAATGAAAGAATTGGTGAGGAATCACTGACAGTTTTTGATATATTACTTAGCCAGTGAAAGTCTTACATAAAATGCAGAAATACACCAGAAAGCAAATAAGAACCTGAGTTCCTTTGTCACTAATCAAATGCTGCTCTTTCCATTTAGGTTTTCTGTTTTTTCTTTCTTACCCTTTCTTTGCAATATTCTTCAGCCATAGTCTGTACAGTAGAATACATTCAACTAAAAAGATGGCTACAGATTAGTGTCTAGAATGCAAAATATGAATGTGAGTGCTAAGGATATGGACCAAAACCCACTTTCACCCCCTGGTACTCTTTAGACTAGAAAGAGACATCAGTTCTGCTGCTTTGGAAAAAACAAAAGACTTCCACTGTATTTTGGGTAGTCTGAACTTGATGTGTTAGTCATACTCGGGGAGTAGCAACCAAGTAAACCTATCAGGAGTAAGGGACAGGGGAGCACCTCTCTCTCAGATCCTCTCTGGCTTCCGACTATGTATGCTATGGCATCCTAAACTAAAATCCTTCCTTAGGCTTTTAAGTCCTGTTACAGAAATGGACACGAAGTTATGGTAATAAGTGGTGTGGACTAGTATCTGTGGAGTGAAACTATTTGTGCTGAGGATGTCATGTCTGTACTATACACATTTGATGGATTTTTGCTTCGGTCACAGTCCCATGGGCTGAAATCTTATTTGCATTTAGACTGCATGAGGTGCCCTCCTTGAGCACATCTTAAAGCTTAGTTTCATCAGAAAGAGGCCTTGTTCATGTGTTCAGGGAATGCTTCAGGATGCAGGCAGATGCCTGGTGAGGGGGCAGTCAGGGGATTCAGTTCAAAAGCACATTCCTCATCCAAGCTCAAACACAGGTGTACTCACCATAAGATCATGCACAAACAAGCACTGGCAAAATTTGAAGTGCTTAAACAATATATGTATATAATCTCAAAATTCCAGTAGCAGTTACACAGACAATGTGTGCAGGTGCTTCTTTAAGCACAGCAGTATTTTTAGAAAATCAGATCATAATTTCCCACATGTAATCTGTTGTGGAGGAGATTTTGAACTAAAGTCCTAATCCAATATCTGAATTTAGCTACAAGAATGTCCTTGCTTATTTGGTTTTCAGTTTTGAACCTTACAACCTGGGTTTAAGCAAATGTTCCAGCTTGCTTTCTTTCTCTCTAGCTCTCTTTCTTTTTTCCTTCTCTCTCTCTTTCTCTCCTTCTCTTTCTCTCTTTTTCTCTTTCTCTTTTTCTCTTTTTCTCTTTTTCTCTTCCTCCCTTCCTCCCTTCCTCCCTCCCTTCCTCCCTCCCTTCCTTCCTTCCTTCCTTCCTTGCTCCCTTCCTTCCTCCCTCCCTTCCTTCCTTCCTTCCTTCCTTGCTCCCTCCCTTCCTTCCTTCCTTCCTTCCTTCCTTGCTCCCTTCCTTCCTTCCTTCCTTCCTTCCTTCCTTCCTTCCTTCCTTCTCCAATTTTTGTTCCAGTGACACTTTTTCACAGTCTTTTGCTCTTTGATGATGAAATTCTTGAAAAAAGATCAAGCATTACACAGTATAGTTCTAATTTTTTTTTTTAATCTTTTCTTCAACCATTTCTCTGCTGAATTTTCTGATATAGACTCCATCCTTTTTTGACAATATTGTGTCTGGTAGAGTTGTAGGTTTCCTAATAAGGAATGGGAGAACTAGACTGAAGGATGGGAAGAAGCTTGCAACTGAGGCTGCAATTGCTTAATTTTAGCAACTAGTTGTTTTCTTTAAAGACTGACAAGGTTCAGAATTTGAATTATTTGTGTTTTGAGTACCTTTTGGCTTGGTTCTTGGTGTGTTTTTAATTAAAAATTTAAAAATCATTATACTAGCTAATTCTTGGATGTAATTTACTTAAAATATCTAGGAAATTCTTTTTCAATTGTGACTGTAGGAAAGAAATCAGATTTTTTTTTACTGTGACAAAATCAACTCTACTTCCTTGTTTGAACAGGTTGAGGAAGTAATACAATATGAAAAACATCTTTGAAGTAGAAAAGGCCTGACATCATACTTTGCTCATAGTAATAATGTTCAGTTGAGGAATCCCAATCCTCTTTTCATGACTGTCAGAATAATGGTGATCAGGAACCTTCCATAATTTTCAATATTTGCTTTGAGACATTTGAAAGTTGGGTCTGACACTTGGTGCTGAAAGCTGTTGCATTTGCTTGACAGGGAACTGCATTTTTAAACTGGTTTTTACCTGCTTCTGTATTTTTCTGTCATTATCAGAAGATTCATAGAAGGAAGACAGACCCAGATTTTCTTGAGTAAAAAAAGAGGTAACAGAAGATGATTTGTTTGAGCCTTAATGAAGTAAAACTCTGTCCAACATCTTTAAGAGAGTTGGCTAGGTTAGATTTGCAGGACTGGCCCTAGATGGTACAAAGAGGTGGCTCA